>NC_057404.1:23803285-24418504 GCF_019320065.1 Cervus canadensis | reverse complement strand
AAGGAAAGCCCGTGATTGCCGTCAGCCACCAGAAACTAAGAAACAGGCGGGAAACAATCTCCTTCAGAGCCTTCAGAAGAAACCACCCATGCTGACACCTTAATTTCAGACTTCTGATCTCCCAAACTGTGAGAGAATAAAATTTTGGTTGGTTAAAACAGTTTACTTTATAGTTGACTTCCGTGTAGCTCAAACAGTAAAGAATCTGCGTGTGATGCAGGAAACCAGGGTTCCATCCCTGGGTCAGGAAGATCCTCTGGAGAAGGGAACGGCAATCCACTCCAATATTCTTGCTTAGAGAATTCCACAGACAGAGAAGGCTGGCGGGCTTCAGTTCGTGGAGTCGCAAAGAGTGGGACACCACTGAGTAACTAACACACAAACACTTTACAGGTATTTAATCCAGATGCTCTAGGAAAACTAATACAGACATCAATTAACAGTTTTTTAAGTATGCCAGAAAAAAAATAAAATTATACCATAGCTCTGTATTCATTCTCAATATCATATATGGAGTCCCTCAAAATATAAGAGGGACTCCTAGTCACTTGTGACATCTTAATAGTACTGGTAGGTTGTGCAAACTGCTGCTAATCATATTCAATCTAGGTAAATTAATTCATTTCACACTACAGTTGAGTGATTTTCTAACTGTGTGTGGGTGCCATGTTCTTTATTCTGTAGTTGCTGCTGCTGCTGCTGCTAAGTCGCTTCCGTCGTGGCCGACTCTGTGCGACCCCATAGACGGCAGCCCACCAGGCTCCGCCATCCCTGGGATTCTCCAGGCAAGAACACTGGAGTGGGTTGCCATTTCCTTCTCCAGTGCATGAAAGTGAGAAGTGAAAGTGAAGTCGCTCAGTTGTGTCCAACTCTTTGTGACCCCATGGACTGCAGCCTACCAGGCTCCTCTGTCCATGGGATTTTCCAGGCAAGAGTACTGGAGTGGGCTGCCATTGCCTTCTCCGTTATTCTGTAGTTAGGGTTAGGTAAATCTCTGTTGAAGACAGGCATTCACAAAGACTAACCCAGAAATAAGGGTCTTCTCAACTTTGTTTCTAATTAAGTAATCAGATATTTATTGAATATCAGGTGACTTTCCTTATCACTCAGACTAATGACCAGATTCCCTACAATGGCCTACAAAGTAGGTACAAGCCTCCCACAAAAATTCATCAGTCTGTTTTACCTCCTATTTCACTCTACTCATTCTGTCTGTGCCACCTGCTAGTGTTGGCGTCTGAAACATCTTATCTCAAGTATCTTCAAGGTCACTTCCTCACCTCGTTCAGGTCTTTACTCCAACTTTACCATCTCAGCGAGAACTCCTCTGACCATTTTCCCTCACCACTCTCTGTATTTCTTTCCTGCTTTATTTTACCTCATAAATTGCTTTATGTTGTTAGCTGGGTTGTGTATCCCTTCCCCCAGATTCATACATAGGGAAGCCCTGGCCCCCAGTACCTCAGAATATTTGACAATATTGGAGACATTATTGGAGCTTTTAAAGCAGCAACTAAGTTAAGACGATGTTATTAGGATGGTCCCTTATTAGAATGGCGTCCTTGTAAGAAGAAGAGGAGAGACACTGGGATCGTGTGAACGCAAGGAAGGGCCACGTGAGGAGGACACAGTGAGAAGGTGGCTGTTTGCCCAGGAGAGAGGGTCAGGAGGAATCAAACTTCTAAGACCTTGATCTTGAACTTCTAGCCTCCAGAACTGAGAAATTACATTTATGTTGTTGAAGTCACTCAGTGTTTTGTTGCTGCTGCTGCTGCTGCTGCTAAGTCACTCCAGTCATGTCCGACTCTGTGCGACCCCATAGACGGCAGCCCACCAGGCTCCCCCGTGCCTGGGATTCTCCAGGCAAGAACACTGGAGTGGGTTGCCATTTTCTTCTCCAATGCATGAAAGTGAAAAGTGAAAGTGAAGTTGCTCAGTCGTGTCTGACTCTTCGCGACCCCATGGACTGCAGCCTACCAGGCTCCTCCGTCCATGGGATTTTCCAGGCAAGAGTACTGGAGTGGGTGCCATTGCCTTCCCCGATGGTTTTGTTAGAGCAGAGGAAACTAATACGGTCAGCCATAAAATGTGTTGTCCAATCTGGAACACCACTGAGACAGGAAAGGGGGCACTATTAATATCAATACAAGGCCAGTTGGCATAAGCTGTGACTTCCAGGGTGTAGCAAGACTTTCGGTAGCCCTATCCATAGAACTGGTCACTGTTATCATGTGATGCACTTTGTGTGTGTGTGTGTGTGTGTATGTACGCCCATGTGTGCTAAGTCACTTCAGTCATGTCCGACTCTTCATGACCCTATGGACTGCAGCCCACCAGGCTCCTCTGTCCATGGGATTCTCTAGGCAAGAATACAGGAGTGGGTTGCCATGCCCTCCTCCAGGGGAGCTTCCCAATCCTGAGACTGAACCCGCATCTCCTGTGTATCCTGCATTGGCAGGCAGATTCTTTACTGCTGAGCCACCTGGGAAGCCCATCACACACACATGCACCTCTTAATGCAAAAAAGATGCTTAGACATTCTAAGCAGTTAGCAAAAACATAAATGCAGATTTTTAACTCATTAAATTCATTGAAATGATTAATACTAGTCACAATATTGTACATGTTGAGGTACAAATGCTTCCCACAAATCATGTCAATATGGGTCCATAATGTCATATTTAACTAAACAGTATAGTTGGAAAGATCCATAACACTTTAATCCTAAATTTTCTAACGGCACTATAGAAAAATCAAGGACAGCAAATCAATGTCTCTAAGATAGATACAAGTAGCTCTTCCTTCTAATTTGACTTTTAGTAACTGATGCTTTAGGCTGACACACAGTGTGAAATACTGTCCTTGAAGACAGGCAACTCGGTCTGCCTCTAGACACTTTTATTTATTAGAGACCGAGTCAGGAAAATCTGAAGTTAAAATTTATCACAGCAGCTGAGGGGCTATATCTTGCTAAAGAAAATTAATTTTATGCCAGTTTGGTAGACATTGTCTGATACCTTTCCATAAATAACCAATTTGACCACATCAAAATACTGCCTAAGATAATTTTTTGAGTTTGCATATTTTGAATGCAAATTCAAAATAGTATCATATAAATATTAAAGTCTCATACCATGTGCCAATTTGACAGTAATGCAATAGTCAAATGTTTGTTACATTTGTCAAGAATTTCATAACTTAGAAGCTTGCAGGCTGAATGAATGGTGAGATATGTAAAATATCGCTTTAAGGCAAATATCCCTTGATGTTTGTAACAGAAACTCCAGCCATCCTTTTCAACCTTACAGAAACATCTAATTAAGAACTTAAATTACTTGAGGTCATCAAGAACATGCTCTTTAAATAAAACATAATCCCTCTATAACTCACACTAACTAGGCTTCACCCCAAATACAGTGGGAATAAAATTTTAATCCTGAAAATCCTTAGCATCACTCATTTCAATTTCACAAATGTCTGTTGATGCTTTAGTTTGATCCTTAATGCCTTCTCTTCCTAGGGATCTTAGAGTTTTATTGGAGAGAGAATGAACTTTTAGGAGATAAAAATGAAAAAAAAAAAACAAAACGCTTTATTCAAAGGCTGATTCTGTGTCCTCCTCTATCATTCAGAACTCTTTACACGGTATTGAAATTATTAGATTCTCTGGCTCTTCCAGGTCTCCATTAAATGAAATAGAGGGCTATTTTCGAAACCCCAACCATCCTATTTCAGACATCTACTATGACTAAATATTATAAAAGGCACATTATAAATACTGTCTTGTATAAATTTCTTAAGAATCATTTATCAAGGAAGAAACTAACTCAGAAATGTTTTAGTGCACTCAAGATCTGAAGTCTAAAAACTAATGGAATGTGTCTGTGAACCTGGTCTGTCTGAACACCAAGGCCACAATACACTATTTATATTTCATTCATCTCTGTCTCTCCAGCATCATACTTGATGAGTAACATTGGCTGTTTAATACATATTTGTTAAATGAATGAATCAGTCAATGTTGGTTGAATTCCAAAGGAGAAAGGAAGACTCCTTGTTAATGAATAAATCATGACTTTTTCAAGGTTTCCAAAAACAGTTAGCATTTCCTTGGGATAATCTGAAATGCCAGATCCTAGCAAACCTATCTGTCAATTGGAGAAAAGGACATTCAGAAAACTGAGCCTTGAAAACTTGCTGAGCTGTCAGTTCCTTATTCAATGGCCGTTGGTGTTAGGCTGCTGATTACCGGGAGTTGTGGGAGCAGTAGGGAACCCAGCATTGTCAACAAACTTTAATAGTCTGAGGTAACAGTGCTCTTAGAGTATACTCAGTTTGTAAGGAACAGATTAAAGTTATGGAATTGAGATAAGATATCCTTACAGAGAGAACACAATATTGTGTTCTCAGGCTAAAATTTCACAGGAAGCTTGTGCAAATGGTTTTCTGGATAAGATAAACTGTTGTTGTAGAGTCACTAAGTCATGTATGACTCTTTTGGACTCCATGGACTGTAGCAGGCCAGGCTCCTCTGTCCATGGGCAGAATACTGGAGTGGGTTGCCACTTCCTTCTCCATCAGATCTTTCTGACTCAGAGATCTAACCTATGTTTCCTGCATTGTAGGCAGATTCGTTACTGCTGAGCTGCCAGGGAAGTCCAAGGGAAATTATGGATCCTATCTTATGCTCTGTATGAGTAAGGCCACTGATTTCGGCATGACCTCAGGATCCCAGGTGTATAGAGCCAAGCAGGACAATTTGTCTAATGGATGTTTTTTTATAACCAAGATAGATCCGAGGTTCATGTAGGCTTCTGGGGACAGCTGAAAAAGTTTGAACTTCTTGTTAATGATGATAGTAACACATGCCTTTTTGGGAGTACTTTACAAAGCACAACCCAATTTGATCATCAAAACAGACCTTGTAAAATAAGCTGAAAGGGTATACTGCAGCACAAGGAACATAGCCAGTATTTTATAAGTGTAAATGGAGTATGACCTTCAAAAAATGCAAATCACTGTCATAAGCTTGAAACTCATATAACACTCTACACCAACTATATCTCAATTTTTAAAAAAAGTTTGAAAAGTAAAACAAACAAAATCCGGTCCTGAGATATACATGTTTGGTATTATATTTTGCAAATAAGAACATTTAAGAAAGGGAATGTACCGCTCAATTGCCATCTAGCTGAGACGCTATTCCAAGCCTTCTCACACTGCTTCCTCTTTTCTGTTCTAGCTACTTAAAATGGTACTCAGACTATCAGCCTCATCTGGGAGCTTGTTAGGAATGCAGACTCTTGGGAACCACCCCTGAGCTACTGAATCATAATTTGCATTTTAATAAGATCTTCAGGTGATTTGTATGCACATTAAATTGTGAAAATCACAGTATACATCATGTCACATTAGTCATCTAGAATGCCTCTACTTTGAAAATCTCATCTGGAGTCCATATGAAGGAGGGGTTAGGGGAGGGCACTATCATTAAAAATAAGCTGGCAATCTCTGAATCTTCTCAAAACATAACCAGTTTTAAATACTGACTGCACCAATAATGTAGATTTATTTAGTATGCATGCGTGCATGCTGAGTCACTTCAGCCATGTCTGGCTCTTTGTGACCCTATGGACTATAGCCTGCCAGGCTCCTCTGTCCATGGGTTTTTTTCAGGCAAGAATACTGTAGGGGGTTGCCATGCCCTTCTCCAGGGGATCTTCCCCACCCAGGGATCGAATCTGGGTCTCTTATGTCTCCCGAATTGGCACGTGGGTTCCTTACAGCTAGTACCACCTAGGAAGCCCATATTTAGTAATGGTTAAGATAATAGACTGTGAGTCCTGTTTTACCATTTCCTGTGTGGCTTTGGGAACACTCCCTAACTCTTGAGGCTTCAGTTTCTCATCTGGAAATGAGGATAATAAGCACACCACTCTCAGGAGGCTGTTGTGAAGGTCAAAGGAGCTGAGGACTCTGAGCTGGTGCATGGTGAGCATGCAGCAATGCTCATTATTTTAAGGGTGATTCACAACAGAGATTTACTCCATATTACCAAGGAAAACTTTAAAATAGGTTCTCTTGGTTTTTCATTAAGTTAATCCTTTGAACTCTCCCAGAGACTCACTTCATGTTAACTCTGCCCTATGCAATTCTGTCAGGGGCACAAGGTCATTGTGAGTTTCAGAAAATTATCCCAGAAAGAACCCTTGATACATTTCCTAGACTTTTCCTCTCAAGGATTATTCATTTTATCCATATTCTGATCCTAACAGGCCAGCATCATTAGGTAATGGAAAGCTTGAGCTCCTACTTTTGCGGGGGACCTGCAAGTCTGGCCTTTAGAGAACTTGATAAACTTTAAAAAATTGTTTTTCTTTAAATCTTTGGAACAGCTGAAAGGAAGTTCAGATGAGTTCTCTTCTCTAGGGGTCTGGAGAGAAGAGGATGAAAGAGAGTAGTCAATGCTGAGCTCCTGGAAGACAGAGGTAAGCTGCAGAAATTGAGTTTTAGGGGAAGGAGCCGTTCACAGCAGGGTTAGCTGAAAACGAGGAACCATGGGGTCCTCAGTTCAGTCCCCTGGCCCCACCCTGCTGGTGCATTGGAGCATTTTAAATTAAGGAATTAATTTATCTTAAATCAATTGGATCTGCCCCTCTGGTATGTGTAGAGGTAATATAAATACTGAACTTTCATTCCAATGAGCTAATGAACATGAAAAATGCTTTATCAAAACATACTGAATAGCAGTGAGTTATTAAAATAACCAACAAGGACCTACTGTAAAGCACAGGAGAATATACTCAATATCTTTTAATTACTTATAATGGAAGAGAATGAAAAAAAGAATATATATTTACATATATTTGTATAGCTGAATAACTTTGCTGTACATCTGAAATGAATACAACATTGTAAATCAACTATATTTCAACAAAATTTTTAAAAACAAAAAAGAAGTGAGTTGGTGTTAGTTACCAATAGCTAACATTGTTTCTCATATGTGAAGAATTTCCTAGCTTCAGTTTGTGTGGTGTGTAATTTAAAATTAGGTATCATAAACCACTAGGGTAAAAGTATATACGGTTATGAGGCTAATACCACTCTGCTGTTCCTGGATGCAGAATCATTGGTCTTTAAAGACTAACAAATCCATAAAAGGCAGATTGAAAACAAGGATCCCAAAACGCTGCAAACTGTCAAGGGCATACAATGAACTTAACAAAGCAAAATGAAACGAATGGCGTATCTTCATTCTTACTTTTCCTACTGAAGAACAATCCTATATCTTTCTCTGATTGTTATTTCGCACCATTATTTGACTTGACACTTCCAACACCTCACTGATTTCCACTGGGCAAATATTAAGAGGAGACTGGGCAGGATTAAAGCTGGTCTTCTCATCTTAAAGGATCATTCAGTCCACCTTCTATTCCTCATGTTACAGGAAAAAAGCAATTTTTTTCTTCATGTAAACTTAAAGACATAAATAAAAAATCATGGGTCACAGATTTTTACCAACTCTCCAAAGTTAATTTTTAAAAAATTTTCAAATGTAAAATAACTACTTGTCTTTAAAATATGAAGTAAAACCACATCAATCTTTAAACACATTTCCATATACATATATATATAGTTTAATTCCTCTATTTTTTTTTTTTTGCTGACACTGTGATGCCCGCCTGGTGTTCTTTCTTTTTTTAATTAAACTTTTTATTTTGTTTTGGAGAATAGCCTATTAACAATATTGTGATAGTTTCAGGCGGACAGAAAAAGGACTCAGCCATACATATACATATATCTATTCTCCCCCAAACTCTCCTCCCATCCAGGCAGCCACATAACATTGAGCAAAGTTCCCCGTGCTCTACAAGTAGGTCCTTGGTGGTTTTCCATTTTAAATATAGCAGTGTGTTCATATCAATCTCAAATTCCCTAACTATCCCTTCTCCCACTACTCCCCACACCTTGCAACTATGAATTCTTTCTCTAAGTATGTGAGTCTCTTTCCGTTTTGTAAATAAGTTCATCTGTATCACGTTTTTTTATTTTTTATTTATTTATTTATTTATTTTGTATCATGTCTTTAAATTACACATGTAGGGGATGCCATTTGATGTTTCTGCTTCTCAAATTTCGAAGGAACTGAGAGTCATCTTCAAATTATTTTAAAATAGTTGATGCTTAGTTTCACCTACACTATCATTCACGTGTGGCTTCTTTCTTGGCTAAATTTGAAAGATTTCCCTCTGTTTTTCATTAACTTCTTAAAATTTATTTCTCTCTTCAACCTCATTGAGCTCTTTCTTTTGAATTTTGTCTTTTTTCCTTTTACCGATGAGTGCCTTTAATCATATTTTATTTTTTCTTTTATTGTTTTATATGAGCATTTCTTTTGTCCAGTTTCTCACAAATTTTCAACATATTTCATTCTGTTTGAAAAGTTTTGGCTCATTATTTTATTCTTTCTTCAGTTTTTATAACTTACAATCATCAATACTTTTAAATTCCACCTTGATTTTATTTTTCCTGTTAAGACCAGGCTTTTAACCAGTTAAATTGCTCTCATTTATGTTGAGTTTTGGCTTGTTTGTAGCACTTTAACTCAGTTTTCATCATGCTAAAAAACTTTTAAGTTAATCTTGTTTTGCCCACTGTCGTGTTTACCTTTAACTCTTCATTTACAACAGTAGTCAGAGAAAGTGGTCGTAAGAGTGGCATCTGGTCATGGAACCTATGATCTAAACAATGGAGCTTATAATGGGGCAACATTACCTCCCTTCTTTGGTTTGTTTTCCTTCCAGAATACAAGCTTTGTGAGAGTAGTGGCCCATACCTGTTTTGATCTTGTTGTATCTCCATTGTTGGGCTCATCAGAGATACTTAATTAAAGTTTGTGAAGAGTAATAATGATTCATAAGGATTACTAAGGATTATGTGACTCTATTCACAATGACAACAATTTATTAGCACTATGTATCAGACATTCTCCTGAGAACTTTCCACCCATTAACTCACTTAATCTTCACAACAACCATATGAGGAAGTCTTGCCCTGGTTAGTAAGTGGTAGAGTTCAACTCTTGGACTTGAACTCTTATAATCTATTGCTGGGTTTCCCAGGTGGCACAGTGGTAAAGACTCCACCTGCCAATGCAGGAGACTCCAGAGACAAGAGTTCGAACCCTGGGTCGGGAAGATCGTCTGGAGTAGGAAATTGCAACTCACTCCAGTATTCTTGCCTGGAAAATTCCATGGACAGAGGAGACTGTTGGGCTAAAGTCCATGGGGTCACAAAGAGTAGGACACGACTGAGTGAGCACACACACACACACACACACACAACCTGTTGCCAGCACACAGCCCTTAAGATCACTTGCTCATCTGGCCCATCATGGACCAACTGGTCAGTGAGAGGAAGGTACAGTGGAAAAGGATAGCTTTAAACAGACCTTTCTGCAATTATACCTAAGACACAACTAAGGTATGCATCCTGTCATAAATCAACGTAGGCTAGCTCAAGAAAGAAAGAAAAGCCTGGAACTTATCTAGAAAATTCATGACAAGCTGGCATTACTTTCATTGAAAAAGCAAACTGCTTTGAGTAGGTTCTCAACTCCTTCCTGCTCTGAGGCAGTCCTTGTAGTCTCACTCTATTAGATGAGCAATTTTAAATCAAACACCGCAGGTGGTGCTGGGCTCTCCTTGATGGGCTCCTCTCAGTTTGCCAAAGATTTATGGAAGCAGTATTTTAAAGAATTGCATTTGCCCACTGAGCTAATTTTCTTCTCAGAATTCCATCATTCTTTAGGCCTAAGAGTAAATATAGAATGAAGAACTGAATCAAGTTAGAACTTTCTACATTTCTGTATGTGATATATTACCCTTCTTTAGTAGAATAACTCCCAGCTCTCATAGTCAAGCTGTTCACCCAGACTTGAGATTCAAGAGTTGAGAGGAAGTTTTCATATATGCTTAATTTTATAGGGTGTTATTGTTTTATTGATTTTCTAGGATACTGCTGGTTTAAGACTACACTGTTTGAAATCCTTGCCCAATCTTACAGACGTCAAAGCTTTGAAACTGTTTGTCAGTTATGCAATGATGACTCAGAAGTTGTCTGTAATTTTCTGGAAAAAAAACCACTGTGGCTTTCATATTATCTTTTAAGGCAAGTGCTTATATTTTATTATTTATTAAGTTATATATTTCTAAAATTAATATAAAAGTATCTAGCTAATGCACGGCATTGAAACAACTCATCTATTTCTCTAGCACTCTTGATTACAGAGCCCTTAACAAAAACTATGTTTAATTAAGCCTCAATTGTTTTTTTAAATCCTGATTAGAAAATGTTGAACTAATAATATAATCTTAAATTATCAAATTTCAAAATATATGAACTTTATGCAAGAACTCTTGCTTCAAATTCAATTTCATTTCTGTCTAAACATATCTATGAGGTTGTAATTCTCCTCATGATTATCCTCTAGTCATTGGATTTAGCAATAGACAGTAGTCAGAGGGTGTTTTAGGAAGTAGGAGAAGGAGGGGAGGGGGAGGGAAGGAGGAGGAGGAAGGAGTTATCTTTGGAAGAATGTGTTTAAGGAAAACATTTTTTCAGCACAACTCTAATATATTGGGTGAAGTTATTAGAATTTAAAAATAAAAAATATTCCCTTGGCTGACACAGCATTCTACATATAGGAGGTATATTTGTTGACTAGGGGTGTTATAATAAAATACCAGACTGGGTTGTTTAAAGAATAGAAATATATTTTCTTACAAATCTGGAGGTTTGAGGTATGAGATCAAACAGTTAACAAGTTGTTTTTTTTTTTTTCCTGAGCCTCTCTCCTTGGCTTGCAGATGGCTGCCTTCTTACTGTGTCATCACATGGCATTCCTCTGTGATAGAAAATCTCTACGTGTCTCTTTCCCTTCTTACAAAAACACATATCATACTGGATTAGGACTCCATCCTAATAGACTTTTCCCTTAATCATGGCTTAAAGTACTTCATTACCAAATACAAATACAGTCACATTCTGAGAAAGGACTGGAAATGTGGTTAAAGGATTTAACTTACAAATTTTGCAAAGAATATAATACAGCCAATTAAGAGGAGGCTTTTCATAAATGTTTGCTGATTCCAAGAGGTAAATGACTATCAACTGGGCATGAACGTGATCATGAGGACTGCTATTCAACATTGTCTGTTGGGGTGGTGGCAAATGGAACTTGTTAATGTTCTTCTGGCCATGTGAAGCTTCATGTCCCCCTTCCCAGTCAGTCCCTTCCTTCTTCTTGTCTGAGTTATTACAGTAATGTTATAACTGGTGACCCAGACTCGTCTATATTTCACACTTCCATGAGACCAGTCTTTCTACAACATAATTTCAACATAACAAGACCGCATTCATTCACTAATCTATGCTTCAGAGTGTGTGAACTCCACTAAAACAAGAGATTCTAGAGTGAAATCTTTTCAATGTTCTCATTGCTTACCATATAAATTCCAAATTCCATAAAATGGTATCCAAGGTCATTTAGTATCTAGACCTTATCCACTTTTCAGTGTCCCTTCCACAAATTTCCCTGTTGTTGTATTCACATAAGGATATTTTTTCCTCTTCTAAACATATTTTGCACTTTACAACCATCACGTCCTATACTCTCGCTTTTCATCTTCTTCTTAACCTGTAAGAAACCTACACATCCTTCCACTCTAGCCTTAGATCTTTACCATTGCATACTATAATGAGGCTTTGTGGATCTGTAGGTTGAAGGAAAAGGATAATTTAAATGTTTCTAGATTGTGTGTCTGGGGGGAATGATGGAGGGCTCATTCACTGGAGATAGTAAGGCAAAAGACAGGGTTTGTTATATTGGGGATGTTGAGTTCAGCTTTGGAAGCTCCATGGAAACATATGGATCTGATTTGTTTACTGCTGAATCTTTGGTACCTAGAAGAGTTTTTGCCATACAGAAAAACTCATTTGACTGAATGAGTATATGCTTATAGACCATGGTAAGAAAAAAAATGATGCTATCTTAGAAATCATTAAGATCTAGTAAGAACCCATTTATTCCAATATAACAAAGTCCCAGAACCACAAAAAGAATAAAGCTTACTCTTGAGATTCATTATAATGAAGACTGGGTTGTAAATATTAACATAGGCTAAAATTGAAGTGATTTATTTTGTAATTATGTAAATTAAAATAATTTTTAATGTATTTTTCAGTCAATTAGCATAGAATAGTCAAGAATTTTGACTAAATATTTGGAAGCCCTAAGTTTGACTGTTGATCTACTAGATTTGCAACTTTGGTTAAGTTACTGAAGAGATATCCTCAAATTTATATAAAATGCAGTCAGATAATACACCTACCACTTGTGATTACTGATTATGAAAAATCAAATAATAAACATTGAAGCACATTAAAAAATGAAAATGTCATTGGATATTAAATATAGCCATGATAACCATGATAACATAGTTTTGCTGAGTAAACTCTATTGACAAATTCAAGTAGGAAACACATTATTTATTTAAAAGTATATTAATTAAGAATTTAAGAGAGATTGTTAGTTTGATAATTCAGAGATACAACAATTCACTTTGGCTTTTCTCTTTGTGCTGTTGTTAGAATTTAAGGAAGTAAAAATAAATTAAATTTCTTTGAATAACTGACTGTTAACCAAAGTTTCAACATTATTAAGCCAGTTCCTCAAGTATGTTTACTCATAACAACTTTTCCTCATAAATGAGATTCCTATTTAAAATATCATACATTTTATAATATTCCTGAGGACCTACTATAGGGTATTAATCTAATTAATGAAATTAGATACAATTGCTTCCTTATATCTATTGGGCATTTTTTCATTTTTTTTGAAAGTCTAATTGTTTGAATGCTACATATTGTCATTATGGTCTTTCCAGCCTGTTATTGTGCTGAAAATTGATTAAGGTTTGTTTCTACACATGGTTTGAAGCTCCTCTCAAATATTTATTTATTGTAAAGCTAGTAAGGATTCCCCTCAAATGGATGGATTAAGATTCATACTCAGCCATCTGTTTTCAACAGAGACTAGATCAGGGGTAACTTTGCAACTGTGACCAGGTTCTAGGGACGTTTCCTCAGTGAGTTTTTCCCTCACACCTTCTCTTGCAGAACTGACAGTTGCCATTTGTGATACTCTTCATATACGTGTGTGTGGCATGCCCAGCTGTGTTTCTTGGGCAAGTTGCTTAAAATGCTAATCAGGCTCAGCTTCCTCATAAGTAGAGATAATACATATATATCTTAGACAGAGATATTAACGGTGTTTGTCTCATTCAGTTCTTTGAGAGCTTAAACGATACCATTAATTAAAAGTGTTTATTATAGTGCCTGCTACTTAGTAAACAGCTCACAAATATTTGGTGTTGTTATTATTGGGATAACTTTAACCACAGCAAATTATGACAACTGATAAGTGGAAACTATCTCATGCCCACAGTCAGCGATTGAGTAAATTAACTATGATAACTTCAGATGACAAAAATGATATGTAGCAATTAAACATTGTTATAGGAGAACAGAAAAATAGAAATGTGCTCTAGATCCACTGATAAGTGAAACAGTAGGCTACAGATAGTATGCTTGTAGAATATACTAGAAAACATCCACCAGAACATTACTAGTGGTTACCTTTGGATTCTTGCCTTTTATTTTTTGTTTGTCTTACTTTTGTATTTTCTGTTTTCTTCCTAGTTTTTCCTAGAGTGCTATTTATGTACTAAATAAAACTGCTTACAAGAAACCTATAGTCCTTTTCACGCAGTGTACAATACTTCCCATTATTAGACACTCACACAGTGATTGAACTGGCTCTTCATATCACTGTTGGCTCGCCACCCCAGCAGAGTGAGATTTTATAATGCATACAACCCTCCACTAAGTTCCTTATGCACAAGCACAGAGGACACAGACTACCATCCCATTTAGGAAGCCCAGTAGGCTCTCCCACTAAAGGGGCTGGGACTCAGGGATGCCAGGAACATTCTCCCATGTTCCCCTTAGTAATTTTGTCAAATAGGACACATTGAATTGGTCACATTTACACATACTAATTCCAGCCTTCTTTTCCCTTGCCTGCCTCCACTATAAAGACAAAAATATTTATTCACTTCACTAGTCTTCTTTCCATTCAGGATGGAAGAGGAAGTACAATTTGGGCAGTGAGATGTTTACCAATGTCTATTTTGTTGTTTCCATGGGTGGGTGGCAGTTTGTGCCTTAGGATAAGATGACAGTTATGACTAGCACATCATTTCCCTCCCACTTGCCTGACAGTAGGTACCACTGGGCAATTGTAGTTATTTTACACCATGAATGAAAGTCTAAATCATTCTCTAAATGATGCTTGCCCTGACATTACTGAGGTACTAAATTCATACCAATAAAAACTCTCTGCTTCCAGTCTTCTCATAAAGTGAAAAAATAAACTCCTATAGTCTTAAGCAACCACTAAGTTTTTCAATGATTGTAACCTTAAATTATCCCTAGTCAATACATCATTTCTACTTAGTCCCACTGAAATCCAGATCCTGTTGGGTTTGCAGTTTTTTCAATTATTATTTTGTTATAATCATGCTTTTGTCTCTTTTTAATTTATTCAGATTTCCTGCACTGACTCACTTTCACTTTAAAATAGTAAACTTTTCCCCCATCCCTCAAAGACTATTTCTCATTCAAAGAAAAGTGAAAGAGTGTGTGTACGTGTGTGTGTGATTGTGTGACTGCATGTGTAATTGTGTGTTTATGTGTGTGCAGTATGTTAAGCGGAGGGGTTTTTGATCATCACATACACTTTTTGTCAAAAGGATATGGCCAAGTAAAACTAATCTTTTTAAGGCATCATCACCTCTCAGATCTACCTCACTCGGCCTAGTTCACTTCTTTCTCCTCTTCTTTATTTTAAATTGGAGGATAATTGTTTTACAATATTGTGTTGGGTTCTGTCATACAACATAGCAGATCAGTCATAACTATATATATCTCCTCCCTCTTGGGCTCTGCCTGGGCCCCCCAACCATCCTGCCCCTCTAGGTAATCACAGAGTGCCATGCTGGGCTCCCTATGTTATATGGCAGCTTCCCACTAGTGATCTAGTTTATACATGCTAATCTACATATGTCAGTGCTACTTCTCAATTCATCCCACCCCCTCCTTCCCCTGTTGTGTCCACAGCTTCTTCCTCCTCTTCTTCCCTGCCTCTTTCAACACCACCCCAGGGTTAGGAAAATAAGATACAGGGCTAAACGTGACAAGAATTGTGACCATAATCCAGATCTTAAAGAAGAACTGAAGCAGAATAAACCTAAAGAAAATTTCAGGAGAAAGTGTTTTCTTTCTTTTTTCCCACTCCCATATTCTAACTTCTCTCTAGTCCTTTCCTCTAGAAGTTTGGGGATCTAATAGTAGCCCCTGGTTTACTAAAACTTGGAGTATCTTACCCCGGTTATTGATATCCATGGTGTAACTCTTTATTCCAATATAATTATCTCTTCTGATCTGATCTCTCCAATAAAACTCCCCTCCTCCTCTATTAGAGAAGCTATCTGATGACACTGGACTGAAGACACAGTTGTTCTAGTTCTGGTTTTGAGCCCCTGCCTGGCTCAGACTCTTCTGAATGTGACATAGTTCCCAGGGGAAGCCTTTGACCTCCTTTCTAAGAAAAGCTTTGCCTCCTACTTTAGCTGAGAATTTGCTTGTTTTCCTAGAAAATGAAATAATAGTTGTCTGAATCTTTTGATATCCTGAGAATCTCACAATGAAGACTTCTACTCAAAAAGAAAAAATGAGCTACAGTGCAAACTGTATTTCTAACTTGAGAAAACCACATCAGATTCATTAGGACAGAAACTTAGACTTCTTGTAGCAGGAGTTTTCTGTCAGTTTCTCACAGGGTTACCCTTTCCTCTGGCTAAACAAAGAAATGGCTTGTTTGATTATGAAAATTACAAATTATTCTTGTTTATGAAAACGACCTTATTTTATGACTAAGTTTACAGTAGAGCACAATGACCATTATGGATATTATTAAACAAGTGTCCAATACTTACTTTTTAAATCAGTAAAACAAGTTTACTTATTTTATTTACTCATATCATGTACTTTACTGTAACGTACATTTTGATTGCTTACTCTGTGCCTTATCTCTGTGCATGGTTTTCAGTTTCCATGGTTCATCATTCAAGAGCCATGCACTTTTGGCTTAAAATTTTGACAGAGTACAGGGAAAATTAACAAAATATGACCAGAAATAGGTTTACTTTATTTTACTATTCCTGCTGCTTTGAGGTGGGATTAATTAGTTTTAAAAGATTATGCATGAGGGAGAGGAGGGTGGGTAAATCTGTGGTAATAGTTCATAACTTCAGTGTTTTCTGATCCCATGACTCATAGTAAAAGTTAAGGGCAGTGAGGTTGAATAACATTGTTGTTCCATCCACCTGACATCTTAATGACCTAGGCTGGCAGTGATTAACTGAGGCTCTGCTCCTAAGACTTTTCTTTTTCTCTATTAAAAATAAATCAGTGTAGAAATGGCCTTCATATATTGCATTCACAGTCTTCTTTGACTTACAAGATAAATTTTAACTTTTTTTTTTACTTTCAACTATTTATAAACAAGTTTATAAGCCTATCAATCAGATTTGTGAATGACTCTATTATCACCCAGTTGCAGAAGCCAGAAAATCAGGTCCGTTATAGAGGACTTTTGCTTTCAATTAATTGTCCAGGTAGACAGACACCAAATTGAATTTAAGTGATAATCTGATTACATTCCAATCCAGATCACAATGCATCAATGCCTGCTTAGTACTCCTCTGCTTGATAACAAGCTCTTCCCCAGTTTTACCACCTGGTTACTCACTAAGTCTCATCTTCTCCCACATCCTTGCCCAAACTAATCTTCTTAGTCTGGTACTATGGTTAAAAGAAGGCAGGTGAAAAGACAGCCCTCAGATTGGGAGAAAATAATAGCAAATGAAGCAACAGACAAAGGATTAATCTCAAAAATATACAAGCAACTCCTGCAGCTCAACTCCAGAAAAATAAATGACCCAATCAAAAAATGGGCCAAAGAACTAAACAGACATTTCTCCAAAGAAGACATACAGATGGCTAACAAACACATGAAAAGATGCTCAACATCACTCATTATCAGAGAAATGCAAATCAAAACCACAATGAGGTACCATTACACGCCAGTCAGGATGGCTGCTATCCAAAAGTCTACAAGCAATAAATGCTGGAGAGGGTGTGGAGAAAAGGGAACCCTCTTACACTGTTGGTGGGAATGCAAACTAGTACAGCCGCTATGGAGAACAGTGTGGAGATTTCTTAAAAAACTGGAAATAGAACTGCCATATGACCCAGCAATCCCACTCCTGGGCATACACACCATGGAAACCAGATCTTAAAGAGACACGTGCACCCCATTGTTCATCCCAGCACTGTTTATAATAGCCAGGACATGGAAGCAACCTAGATGCCCATCAGCAGATGAATGGATAAGGAAGCTGTGGTACATATACACCATGGAATATTACTCAGCCATTAAAAAGAATTCATTTGAATCAGTTCTAATGAGATGGATGAAACTGGAGCCCATTATACCGAGTGAAGTAAGCCAGAAAGATAAAGACCATTACAGTATACTAACACATATATATGGAATTTAGAAAGATGGTAATGATAACCCTATATGCAAAACAGAAAAAGAGACACAGATGTACAGAACAGACTTTTGGACTCTGTGGGAGAAGGCGAGGGTGGGATGTTTTGAGAGAACAGCATCGAAACATGTATATTATCTATGGTGAAACAGATCACCAGCCCAGGTTGGATGCATGAGACAAGTGCTCAGGCCTGGTGCACTGGGAAGACCCAGAGGGATCGGGTAGAGAGGGAGGTGGGAGGGGGGATCGGGATGGGGAATACATGTAAATCCTTGGCTGATTCATGTCAATGTATGGCAAAACCCACTACAATATTGTAAAGTAATTAGCCTCCAACTAATAAAAATAAATGAAAAAAAAAAAAAAGAAAGACGGCAGATTGTTTTATATTGGTGGCAAGGGGTGGGAGGAGGGGTGTAATTAGAATCACTTCTCTGATTATCCTCGAGGTTAAGTCCTACATATATTTCAAAGTGAAAGAAAGTGAAAGTGAAGTCACTCAGTCTGTCTGACTCTTTGCGACCCTGTGGACTGTAGCCTACCAGGCTCCTCCGTCCATGGGATTTTCCAAGCAAGAGTACTGGAGTGGGTTGCCATTTCCTTCTCCAGGGGATCTTCCCGACCAAGGAATTGAACCCAGGTCTCCCGCATTGTAGGCAGACACTTTACCGTCTGATCCACCAGGGAAGTCACATATATTTCAAAACTCAGATTAATTCATATTGGAAAGACAGAAGTAAAACTATTTTCAGATGTAGAAGATATTTTAGAAGATGTAGAAGATATTGTAGATGTATTTTCAGATGACATTATCTCACACATAGGAAAAATCTGAAGAAATCCACCCAAAAACAGTGTTAATAAATGAGATCAGGAAGGTCATAGTGTATGAGATCAAGATACAAAATTCAATTCTATTTCTCTATAGTAGATGTGAACAAGTCAAAAGGAAACTGGAGAAAAATTTCATTTAGAGGCTCAAAAAGAATATCATGATTAGAAATAACTTTAGCAAAAGAAGAAATTTTTACACTAGAAACTATGAAATGTTGAAAGAAATTTAAAAATACCAAAATAAATGAAATATTACCCATGTTTATAGATTGCAAAACAATATTTTTCAAGATAGTAATAACTCCAAATTGATTAGCAGATTCAATATAATCCTTATCAAAATCCCAGACAAATAAGATTTTGTTTTAGGTATTGACAGGTTAATTATAAAAAACAAATGGAAATATGAGGGACTCAGAAGGCCTGATAAAAATCTTGAAAAATAAGAACAAACTTGGAAGCCTCACATTTCTTGATTCAAGACTTTGCAAAGTTATATAAATCAAGGCTGTGTGGTATTGGCCTGAAGACAGGCATATAGGTAAATGAAACAGAAGAGTCCAGAAATAAACCTATATGGTTATTTATGTTAGGTATAGCCTTTTTTTTTTAAAAAATAACAAGGATGCCAAGACAATTCAATGAGAAGAGAATAGTGTGGATTAATATATAAAAGAATGGATATTCATATATTAAAGAATGAATTTGGGCCCACAACGCATAAGTAAAAATTAACTCAAGGTAGGTCAAAAACTTAAATGTAAGAGCTAGAATGATGAAATTCTTACAAGAAAATAGAGCTGTAAATCTTCCTGACCTTGAATTAGGTTTCTTATATATAAAACTTAAACCATAGGCAACCAAAGAAAAAATAAATTGAACACTGTCAAAACTAAAAACTTTTTTGAAGGATATCATCAAGAAAAAACAGCCCTTAGAATTAAAGAATCTTTTTGCAAATCATATATCTGGTAAGGATCTAGTATCTAGAGTGTATAAAAACTCTTATGTCTTAACAATAACAATCTTAAGATAACTAGATTTTAAAATGGGAAAGAGATTTTGATAGAAATTTGCCCAAAGAAGATACACAAATGGCCAATAAGCATGTGAAAAAGATGTTTAAATCATTAGCTATTAGGGAAATATAAATATTAAAACCATAATGAGATACCATTTTATGGATATTAGGTTGTCTATAATCTAAAAGTTGGGACAATAGGAGAAGATGTAGAGATATTTGAACACTTATTTCTGATGGCAGAAATGTAAAGCAGTGTAGCCACTTTGGAAAATGGTTTAGAAGTTCCTCAAAAATTAAACATAAACTTATCATACTGGCCAGCCATTCCAATCCTAGGTATACAGCCAAAAGAGTTGAAAATGTGCTTACACAAAAACTTATACAGAAACGTTCAAAGCAGCACTATTCATAACTGAATAAAAGTGGAAACAACAAAAATATCAACAGATAAAACGGGTAAACAAAAGCTGATCTAGTTATTCAGTGGAATATAATTCAGCTGGAAGAAAGAGTGAAAGAGTAATACATGCTACATGAATGGATCTTTAAAACATCATACCATGTGAAAGAAGTCAGACACAAATGCCACATATTACATGATTCCTCTTATATGAAATGTTTCGAATAGACAAATCCATGAAGATAAGAAGTAGATTAGTAGCGTACAGGAGCCACGGGGAAGAGAGAATGAGGTGTGAATATTAATGGGTGATGGGTTTCATTTGAAGATGATGAAAATGTCCCAGAATTAGCTAGTGGTGATGATTGCACACCTAGTTTATATAATAAAACTCACTGAATTATACATTTTTAAACGGTGAAATTTATGATATGGAAATTATATCTCAATTAAAATAGAAACTCAGTTTAGCTACTTTTTCTTTGCAAATCTTCCTAACCCATAAGTCCAATTCCTGCACTCTTTTCCCAACTAAACCAGGGCAGTTTGCAATTATAGGCAATCATGTATAGTGGTTAAACAAGTAGGCTATAGAGACAGTGCCTTTCTTAAAATTCCTCTCTAATTTTACGATTCTGGGCAAGTTGCTTAATCTCACTGGGCTTCAATTTCCTCATCCGTAAAATATTGATAATAATACACCTAGTTCACAGGGTTTCCATGAGGATCATCTGATTTAATATTGCAAAACACTTGGAGAAGTATCAGGCATTCAATCATTCAATATGTACTTAATAAATTAAGTATTGATATTAAGGCAATTGCTATATCATATCTATTAGTATTATTTAGCTTCCATTATTACTTCTGTTGTTGTTATGATTAATATATGCTGAATGGCAGGTTGGAAACCTCATTCTAAAAACTCTGAGTCCACGGAGAAGGTGGGCGTCATCTTTCTGCAGAAGGTGGGCGTCATCTTTCCGCTCTGTGAACTAGAAGCATTACAAACACATATAATGATGTGCTACAAATAATTTTTGCTACACAAAGGGTTTCCCCCATTACTAAGTTAATAATACTACACATGGACTGTGTACCCTGCCCTATGGCAATCCCAGTGGGAAGGGGTTCATTTGTTAAGCATCAGGGCCTCAAAAACATTGCTGGTGCATTTGCAATGAACACAGTCTTTCTAAAGAATGCCCTAGTCATATGTATCACAGTTTTAAGTACATATACCCTCTGACCCAGTGTTACTATTCCATTTTTAGGAATAAACTCAAGGAAACAATTGGATGAATATAAAAAGCCTAACTCATAGTAGTCCTAAAATATTGGTTGATGAACTCTGAGTTTATGACTATATAGTTAATATCCTTTGTTATTTTAATATGGAGAATTATACTGATGCATACCAGAAGCTTGCATACCAGAAATTAACCCCATTGATCATGGTGTGTTATTATCCTTTTTACATAAAACTGCATTCAATTTGCTAATATTCTCTTAAGAATTTGTATACCTGTGTTCATGAGAGAAATCGGTCTGTAGTTCTCTTGTCTTGTAATGTCAAGTTTTCTTTCGTTTTTGTGTCAGATAACACTGGTCTCATAAAATTAACTGAGAAGTGTTCTACCTTCCTATATTTTCTGAAAATGTTTGGTAAGATTGACATTATTTTTGTCCTTAAATGTTTAATAGAATTCACTATGAAGGAGTTTTCTTTATGGGGATATTTTTAATTACAAATTCAATGTAATAAACATGTGCTGTGCCTGACTCAGTCCCTCAGTCGTGTCCGGCTCTTTGTAACCCCACGGACTGTAACCCCCAGGCTCCTCTGTCCATGGGGATTCTCCAGGCAAGAATACTGGAGTGGGTTGCCATGCCCTCTTCCAGGGGATCTTCCCAACCCAGGGATCGAACCCAGGTCCCCCGCATTGTAGGCAGATTCTTTACCAGAAGAGCCACCAGGAAAGCCCAAGAATACGAGAGTGGGCAGCCTATGCCTTCTCCAGGGGATCTTCCTGACCCACCAATCGACCTGGGTTCTCCTGCATTGCAGGCGGATTCTTTACCAGCTGAGCTACCAGGGAACTTATTTAGATTTTCTATTTTTGTTGTATCAATTTTAATAATTTTTTTCTTTTAAGAAATTTGTCCATTGCATCTAAGTTGCCAAATTTACTGCTTAGAGTTGTTCTTGGTACTTTTTATTTTACCTTTATTGTCATCTGCAATAATGCATCCTTTTTCATTCAGATGATTAATATTTTGTGTTTTCTCTCATTTTTCAGTCAGACTAACTATAGGTTTATCATTTTATTGGTTCATGCAGAGAGCCAGATTTTGTTATTTTCATCTATTTATAAATTGCTTTTCTATTTCCTATTTCATTGATTTCACATTTATCTTTACCATCACTTTTTCCTACTTTGGTTTTCATTGGCTCTATTTTTTCTGGCTTCTCAAAGTAAAAGTCTAGATCATCTTTAAATCTTTGTTGATATGAATTACATTTATTGATTTAAAATGTAAATATTACATATTTTATTATTATGAATTATATATTTTATTGTTATTATCAGTAGTAGCTATTGTCTCTTCTGCACTTTGCCCAACTGTACCACTGTAGACATTCAGATATTTGTTGTTTCCAAGTAACTGGTCCCAGAATGTATTTGGAGTCATACCACGCCTCTTTAGAGTCCACAACTCAAATGCAGTCTGGTAATGATATCTTTAGCCAAATTGTGTAAAAATATTCAAGATAGTGACCAGCCTACTTAAGTTGGATGACGTACTAAGCATAGTGTAATCTGCTTCTTCTAAAAACTGTTTGCCTATGTGACCACAGAAAGAAAGACCTGCCTCTTTAGTAGAGTCTTTAGGAATCAAGAGACAGATCTGAGAGGTAATAATTCCCTGAGAAGTCCTGGACATTTTGGTTCCCTAAGAGACTGCTTGTACATACTAGAGAGTCAAAGAAAATTTTCTATGGTGGTTTATATTTCCTAGCCAGTAGATTTTTTTCTCTCTCCAAATGGTGACTTTACTCATCAGTTGATAACCTTCCAGCATGACATTTATTTCTTTTAAAGTGCCAAAATGTTTATTCTTTACATAAATATTTGTTTTATATCTTCCAGGAAAGAAAAAATTACACTCAGTTTCTTGTCCTATACACCAGCCCTTGCAACCAAGCCTTAAGCAATGCTTTTTCAAGCTCATCCTCAGATCTACTCAGCAGGAGTCCAAACAAGATGAGAAAATGGTTCATTACTTATTTTTAGGAAGGATGAGTTCCAGAAAGAAAATTAAAACTATGAAGATAGTTGCCTTGTGGTACATATTTTCAGATTGCGCAAAAAGAACAAAAGGAGACATTTTAATTTATGTATGCCTAACAGGCAGCATATTAATATGCATCAATTAATACAAATTGATTTTCTCTCTGCAAAATTTAGAAAATACCTATATAGTCAGTAGATTTTTCTTCTAAAATAGCATTCCATTAAAATTAGCTTCAAGCCACTCTGGGAAACAACCACTTTTCTTTTTTGTCAGGTAAAAGATTTAATGTTTTCTAATGTAGAACAAAGAAGAAAATAGGTACACACATTTATATGTATATAAGTAAATGTACACAGAACAAACAGGTAAAGGATTCGAAGCAGAATAGTATCTAATCTACTAGTCAGTTAAGAAGTAAACATTTTTGATTTTAGATGCAATATTTAGCACAGGTTTGTCATTGCCAACATGACTCTACTCTCATCTTCACACAGAAGCCTGATAAAAGTGTTTTCCCTCAGTGTAACATTGCAAGGGATGAATAAGATTGAATGTTTCTTTAATGCCAGAGAAAAAATATTTTTTCCTCTGGATACACTGGTGTTGAAAAGTCTTTTCAAACTGAATTTTTAAATTTCCATTTTTGAATTCTTTGATCATATGGCTATATAATGGGGAAAAATTGTTATGGCTCAAATATATATATATATATACATATATATTCCTGAGTTCATTTGTGAGAGAGACGGTTTAGGTGAAAGGATGAATGAGTTCAGTTTTCAGTGCTTCTCAGTCCTACCATCCATCGGGTTACTCCGTGATCCTACCACAATCAACTCTGTCCACTTCAGTTCAGAATCAACTCTCTTACAAAATGTTCTCTTCACTCCCTCAAGTCTTTTTCCTGAGGGAGCTCTCTTCTCTGACATGTACTAACTTTTCCTGTCTACATGGCCCCAGGTGGTTCTTTTTGTGGTCGTCATGATACACTTGGTTTATCTTATAAAAAATAGTAATGATATTGCTTATTTATCTCATGAAATTTTCTGTATATGTACCTAGTAATAGAAAATACATATGTGGTCTCCATGTGCAACTCAAGGGGAAAATAGTAATATAAAATAGATGAGAAAAACAGCAGGGAAGGGAAAATGAATTTCCCATGAACTGATAAGTTCAAGAGATTTTAGAAGTTCATTGTAATTGATAGTCCTTAGCATCCACTCAAGAAAAAAAATCAGAATATTACTTATCATCATAGCATATTCTGGATGCAGTTTATGTTAGTTAAACTGAAATCTAGTTAATTTCTCCCTGTTCACCCAAACCTTGGAGCAAGGTTTTGCTCGCAGAGTATACGCTGATCAGTTTTCAAGCCATTTGTTTTGAATCTTAACTGTCCTGCAGCAACAGTTAAGCCAAATGCACAACTATTAACCTTTTTCTAATAACCTCTGATATGATTAGCTGCTCTAATGTCCTAAGCTAGACTGTTTTTGCTTAACCCCAGTCATCCTTATTTCCCTTCTCTTCTTTCCCTCTCTCGCTCACTCTTTTTTATTTTTTGCTTCTTCTACCATTAAAAAATGTTATGCTTATCACATATTTTTTGAAGGACTCTTGCCTTAATTCTTTTCTCTAGAGGGGGAAAACATAATTATTTACATTTCTCCCCATTGTCTTAAGAAATAGCTGTCAAATACCTTCTGTACCAAACTCTGCTTTGCCCTGGAATGCAATGGTGAGCAAAGACTAGGTCTGGTCCTGCCTTCAGGAAGCTTATAGTCTAGTAGGAATGGGTGACTTATTCACACTAATGTCTATAAAACCACAAATGACTCAATGTCCTGAAAGAAAGGAAATTGAGTTTCTAAAGAAGAATAAGAATGAAAGGAAAGAAAAGAATGAAATGGGATATTGGGAAAGGACAAAAGGACAGCTGGTGATGACATCTCAAGAATGAACAGATTATGTTTGTAACACAAATCTGATTAAACTCTACCCTTACCTCAAATTCAATCTAACCCTTTCAGTGTCTTCCCATTGCTCTTGAGATGATATTCACAGCTCTGTTTATTGTGAAAGGTTCTCTTGTAGCAATACCTCCTTCTTCTACATACTGGTCTCTTTAGGACTCTTTTAAGTATTAAATGTTTTATCTACCCTCCTGACACAGGGCACTGCACCTGCTCTTACATCTTTAGTCCCTTCTTTCTATTCGTGTTCTGCTTCCTAAAGAGGTCTTCGCGGGCACATTTTTAGAGCCTTATTGCTCTCAAAGACTGCCTCCAATCATTCTTTATCAGACTGTTCTGACTTGCTTACTTCATAAAACTTTTTATGTAAAATACACTTCTCTTTGGCTTACTTGTTTAACTCTCTCCTCCGCTGGAATATGAACTGCAAGACAGGATACTTTGTGGGATTTTATTTATCTCTTGGGGCTTCACAAGATGTTAAAGAATCTGCATGCAGTGCAGGAGACCTGAGTTCAATCTCTGAATCAGGAAGATCCCCTGGAGAAGGGAATGGCTACCCACTCCAGTATTCTCACCTGGAGAATCCTGTGGACAGAGGAGACTGGCAGGGGTCGCAGAGAGTTGAACGGGACTAAGCCACTAAGCTTTTGCTTTCACTTATCACTCAATTTTAGCACTTGGAACAGTGCCTGGAAATGAATGAATGAATCAAAAAAAAGATCTGTTTTTCCAATTATACCTAAACATTTAAATGACAGCATCTGAATCTGTGTTGTTACAAAATATCTCATAAATTGGCTGTTAAAATATTTACTTCAATTCAACAAACATTTACTGAATACCTCTTATATTCCAGGCACGTGCCAAGCACTGGTGAGAAGGTTTGGCAGGAAAGTCACAGTTTGGTGAGAAAGAAAACCTGACAAATTTTTCCAAATCTTTTACAAGAGAGAAATGCCAAGCCCTGCTGGATCTTTGCTATAACTGATCATGTGATCTTAAGGAAGGGGAACCATCCCAGGCAAAGCCTTACCTCCCTGAATCTCAGTACAGAGTTTCGGCTCTAGAAAATGCATGAAATTGCATTATACAATTAATTTTCAGGTAACATGACAAGAGTAAGAAAACAGTTGGAAAATTGAAAGATATAGTTTTTCAGAAAGTATTTGCAGAGTCTTTGACAGAGGATTGATGGGAGATGAAGGTGGAAACTTACTTACCGACCACATTGGGAAAAATGTTGTTTGTCAAGTCTGTAATTTAGAACTTAACCACTAGCAATAAAGGACTCTGGAAGATTTTAGTAGGGCCAAGCTATGATTAGCCATGTGGTTTAGAATGCTCACTTTCATAGCCATGCCCAAGACAGATGAGACAGAGTTGCTAGATGCTAGATTTCGTAAGGCACATGGCATGGCTTCACTTGTGCCTAATACTCATGTCTCCCTAAATTGAAGTGCTAAAGTGCTAATCTGCAATAGTTTAGAGAGTGACCTTATTTGAAGACAGGATCCTAACGGAGGTAATCAAGTGACAGTGAGGTCATTGGAATGGGCCCTCATCCAGGATGACTTGTCTCTTTAGATAAAGAAGAAAGTTGGGCACAGAGATATACACAGAGGGCAGATTACATGAACAAATACAGGAGAAGATCCCCATCAATAACAACCCGGGAGAGATGCATAGAAGACAGCCTTCTCACTCTTCAGAAGGAAATAAGTCTGTTGACACTTTGCTTTTGGACTTTTAGCCTCGATAAATTTCTGTTTCTTAGGCCACCCAGTCTGTACTGTGTTACACAGTCATAACGAACTAAAGAGGGGGTGAGTGAGGGTCTAACTAGCTTAGGAAAAATGGAACTTGCAGATTCTGAAGAGGCAGAATGGTCCAGTGGAGGTCATATACGTTCTAAGCTGGAGTTTGAATCTTGGCACTGATACGTTCAGCACTTTAAAGAAAATACATAGTCTCTCTGAGTCATGGTTTTTCAACCAGGAATAATGCCCATTTAATAGGTTTGTTGTGACAATTTGAGACAGTATTTAAATATCAAGCACAATGCTTAGCATATAAGAGATGTTATGTAAATATCGTTGCTGCTGTTGATGGTGATGACCGTAGTATTATTAAAAATTATTACTTGAGAGTTATGAGAAGGTACTGGAGAGTCTAGAGATATTAACCAACATCAGATCCAATCTCCCAATCGCTTGAGTGACACAAAGGATATGACTAGGCGGGAAGTTTGTAAGCACGGAGGAACGTTGGCTTTCACTTGGAATCACCAAAAATGTCTCAAAATATTAATTCTAAAAGTTTTTTCCTCTGTAATCTCTAGGAATGGATACAGTCTTATAATCATTCTTTTTTGTGAGCCAAACAGATTTGTCACTGAATGAGCTTTTATCTGTTTATTTGAGTATGTCCTTTCCTAGACTAGTTGTTCCTGGAGGGCAGAAACCATGATTTGGTCTTTTTATCCCTGAAGGACCTAGCATAGTACATGTAGCTCTAAGTTCTCAGAAATATTTGATGGCTGTATAAAAAATGAACCAATGTAGAAGTCCATCTTTGTCTTCCATTAGGCACAAGAAAACTTGCAATGTCTGGGGAAGAAATTTGGGGAGGTGCCCTCTCAACAGATCACCTCCCTGAGTTCAGACAATCCTACACAAATTATAAACACTGTCCCTTAAGAAAACAATTAGCAATAAAGTGCGATTCTTCCATAAAAATCTGTTTTAGCCAGCTGGTTCATTTGAGTACAATCTAATAAATTTTAGGTACAGAGAAAAGACTACCATTTTGGGGCCCCTTTGTCTTAATACAACTGATATGACTTGTCCTTCTATAATATGACATAGATCTAAATTTTTTGCAGGTAAAATTTTAGTTTTAGTTTTCCTCCTTTCCAAGAAAGTTCTCAGGCATTATTACAGGCAAAAGTACTGATACACGTTTAGTACAAGTTTTCTTTTTTGTGGATTATTTATTTTTGGGTGAATTGTTCAAAGTCACCAAGTCGCAGAGTCAAGACAATGGTAAACAAGTTCATCTCCGTTGTTGCCTATTCCTCTGCTCCACCATCACACAGAGGGGATACTGATCTCAGAGAGGCATCTTCTGTCAAATATTGCAGGGCTTCACAAGCTCTCTCCTGGAAAACAATTCAACATCTTACTTCTTTTTTGCACTGTAAGTCTATAATCTTCTTTAAGTGCAGATGAAGAACCCTACACATTCTTGATAGTAATTGGCTTCTATGATATTAAAAGAATTCATGGGTACAAGTTATAGCAGTGGTGCACCCCAGGTGGCTCACTGGTAAAGAATCTGCCTGTGAAAGCAGGAGACGCAGACACGAGTTGAATCTGTGGGCCGGGAAGATCCCCTGGAGGAGAAAATGGCAACTGACTCCAGTATTCTTGCCTGGGAGATCCCATGGACAGAGGAGCCTGGTGGGCTACTCCATGGGGTTGCAAAGAGTCGGACATCACTGAGCGACTGAGTGCACACACACACCTATCATCTCTGACTCCCTTCTTCTGTCACCAAACTTAAGTGAAACTGGCCTCTGAAACCTAATTTCAGGCTTGCACATCACTATATATGTGGTAAAAGGTCTTCTTTACTTTCAAAGATCTTGCTTTAAAGTCTCAAGAGGAACTGTTCTCTACTTATTTCTATCATAGAAATGTTTTTTAAAGGGCTTTAGGCATTTTGATAAAAGAATTACAAGAAATGAAAATTACAATGTCATTATGCCACTCTTAACTAATTAAATTAATTCAGAATGTAATTTTCACACACTGAAATTTATAATATCAAATTATGTGCAATTATATGCAATGTCCAAGAGATATGAGAGAGCAGCCTGTTTGAATTTTCTATTTTACCAAACTTATTTGGTTTTAAAAGCCCTCATTTTGTAACATCTTTTCATTCTGATGAGCTAAATGGCATACTAGACTATTCCTTGACAGTTTTATAGATGGTGATTGGAAAAGATTGATTGTCATTGTATTTCCAGTGTAAGATTTATTAAAATTATTAAGATTTGTACAATAACGTTAATAATTTTATAGTGCAGTACTCTTCAACTTTAAATGCTTTCATTTCTATCTTTACATAGTCCTGTCACATTGAGAACATCCTGTATGGAAAGGATAACCCAGCACAGGCTTAAAATCATGACCAGGCATATTTGTGGAATAGTATGAAATCCAAAGTTGCTGAAGCAAAGGATGTGCAGCGGGTGAGGGAAGGTGTAGCTGGGATTAAGTTCAGCAGATTTTGATGGACATGTATGATACACGGAGGAGTCAGTCCTTATTACTATGGAAAGCTGGGAGTTATAGAAAATGACAATGACCTATTTGTATTTTTAAAAAGAACACTGTAGAAACTAATGCAACATTGTAAAGCAACTGTATTCTAGTAAAAATTAATTTAAAAATAAAAACAAATGAAAATTAAAAAAAATAAATAAAAAGAACCCTTGCATCAGGGTAGAGGGTGAATTTGAATGAAAAAAAAGAAACAGAAATGTTATACAAGATGTTGTTTCTATCATTCCAAAAAGAGTGGATGAAAAGCTGAACATAGATATTAATTAGCAGTGGAAAAATATGGAGATACCAGATTCAAGAGACATTCCTGAGGCAAACTGATGAGACGGGGGGGAGAGGAATCTAAGACAAGACACAGCTGTAAGACATGGTTGATGCAAGTGCATTTGAGAGCATGGAGAGCATGGTTGCTTTGGCTCCCATTTGCATTTTTTGAACAAAAAGAGATACACCATGGGTTTATAATGACCACTGGTAAAAAGTCTAGATCCCTGTAGTGCTTTAAGTTGTTTATATAATATTTTCAAACATATTGTCTTATATTAGAACCATCTAATAACTCTGTGAAATGGGTAACTACACAGATAAGGAAACGAAAGCCCAGAGCAGTGGATTTTGTTGGTAAGATCACCTGATAATAAGTGAAAGACTCATATTTGTTTACCATGTTATTTTTTATTAAACACATCTGATGAAATACAGAAAGTTATATGTAGAAATAGAACTATTTGGGATTTTAAAACTTAAGACATATTTGGATGCTTTATATCTGCTATTTATTTTTAAAAGTGGAATTTTAGAATTGAAATTATTAAAGACTTTGGTTAAAAAATAAATTCAGTGGCTAACTACACAATATTCTTTTTTATGTGTAAGGTTTTATGTGGACATGTTATTCTTTTGAAATAAAGGCAATAATGAGTAAGTTTTTTTGAGTTGTTAGAAATAACTATTGATCAGTCAGTTAACAGCTGAATATTAATGAATGGTTATCTCTATCATATTTGTTCATGGAAACTTTTGATATCTTTTTGAGCCAAGAGTTACAGTATCAATAAATAGCCACCAGAATCCCAAAGACAATTTCCACCATATATCCTGAGTCATCAGTGAGTAGTTCTGCTAATAAGTTTATCTTTCTTTTGACATATTTATATACAAACCACATATTCTCCATGTATCCATTAGAAGAAGAATTACTGTAAAACATCTTATTCTATTTCCTTACTTTTCAACTATTAGAATAATGGTCTGAGTATTTTGGACTGTAAGGAGATCAAATCAGAAAACCCTAAAGGAAATCAACCTTGAATATTCACTGGAAAAACTGTAGTTGAAGCTGAAGCCACCTGATACGAGGAGCCAATTCACTGGAAAAGATCCTGATGCTAGGAAATATTGAAGGTGAAAGAAGAGGGTAGCAGAGGATGAGATAGTTAGATAGCATCACTGACTCAATGGATATGAATTTGAGCAAACTCTGGGAGATAGTGGAGGACAGAGGAACCTGGTGTGTTACGGTCCATGGGTTGCAAAAAGTGAGACACAACTTAGCAACTGAACAACAACAACAATGTCCTAAGTATTAAAATAGAATACTATGGTGAAACCCAAACCAGATGACTCATTCGAAAAGGAGTATCTTTGGCTATTAACTTTGTTTTAATACACAATTAATTTTCCTCAAATGTTGGACTGTGTGTCTGGACATCAGTTTTCGAAATTACTCCTTCTCTATTCTCAGAGAACTTCCAGATGTACAAGCTGGATTTAGAAAAGGCAGAGGAATCAGAGATTAAATTAGCAACATCTGCTGGATCACAGAAAAAAAGCAAAGGAATTACAGAAAAAAAAAATCTGCTGCTGCTTCACTGACTATGCTAAACCCTTTGACTTTGTGGATCACAATAAATTGTGGAAAATTCTTAGAGATGGGAATATCAGACCACCTTACCTGCCTCCTGAAAAATCTGGATTCAGGTCAAGAAGCAACAGTTAAAACCGGACATGGAACAATGAACTGGTTCCAAATTGGGAAAGGAGTCCATCAAGGCTGTATATTGTCACCCTGCTTATTTAATTTATATGCAGAGTCCATCATGCAAAATGCCAGGCTGGATGAATCACAAGCTGGGATCAAGATTGCCAGAAGAAAGAAATATCAACAACCTCAGATATGCAGATGATACCACTCTAATGGCAGAAAGTGAAGAGGAACTAAAGAGTCTCTTGATGAGGGTGAAAGAGAAGAGTGAAAAGCTGTCTTAAAACTCAACATTCAAAAAACTAAGATTATGGCACCTGGTCCCATCACTTCATGGCAAATAGATGGGGAAAAAGTGAAAATAGTGACAGATTTTCTTTTCTTGGGCTCCAAAGTCATTGCAGATGGTAAGTGCAGCTGTGAAATTAAAAGACGCTTGCTCCTTGGAAGAAAAGCTATGACAAACCTAAACAATGTATTAAAAAGCAGAGACATTAAAAAACAGGTAAAGAATTTGCTTGCAATGCAGGGGACCTGGGTCTGATCCATGGGTTGGGAAGATCCCCTGGAGAAGGAAATGGCAACTCATTCCAGTTTTGTTGCCTGGAGAATTCTGTGGACAGAGCTGGGCTATAGTCCATGGGATCACAAAGAGTTGACCACCACTGAGTGACTAACACAGACCTAGGTACTTCAGATATATAATTTAGATATATAATTCATGAAACACAATAACTCTGAGGGTTAGGTAATGTTACTATCTCATTTTATATACAGAAATGGAAACTCAGGGACATAAAAATGGTAAATATAAATGTAAATATTTTTAAATTGCAAAATTTAAAAATTATACAAGAGAATATGAATACTACTTACTTCATAGGGCCCCATGCTGAGGATCAAATGAGCTAAATCAAATGTCAAGCATCTGGACCCAAAAAACACAATGTGAGTTTAGAGGTCATTATTGTTTAAGGCAACAAAATTTTCTGCACTTGAATACATACAAATGTAAAGGAAAAATGTAATTAATGTTGAGCCCATTCTTATTCTGGTAGCCAATATGAGTGTTCCATGGAAATGTGAACCGAGGGACAACATTCCAATGAAACTTTGTTTTGTTTAAATTTTCAAAATTTGAAATGAATTCTTTTAATATATAGTATACTATTAATGATAGTCATATATCTAAATGGAAATTATTTAAATTGAATTCCTAAAGCACAGACAATTAAAAAAATGAAATTGCATTCATACACATACTTTTTTGTAGAGATATATGATAATGTGATGAATAAAGGGCATATATATGATATGCCATAAAAACATATATATTATAGTTAAATAATTTTCTCTGGAAAAAGTAAAAAAAAAAAGATGGACATTTTTGCCTCTTAAGAAAAATAATGAATATATGATGGGCATGAATTTTCTATAGCAGTTAGATGCAAATTAATACATTTAAAAGATGGATGAAACAATTTATTTTAAAATATCTGTACTCACAGTATGCTAGGAATTACAACATTCAGAAGTCAGTAATTAAACTTGGGATGAAAACATTCTAATTTCAATTAAAAATGTGCAACAGTGTAAATAGTTACTCAAAATTATTTTAGAAAATATGAGCCAAAAAAGAGAAAGACTGTTTAAAGAACAGTAGACTTAGATGCAGAAGACCCACATATCAGGACTGGTTTAGTAACTGTTATTAGTTTTAGGATCTTAGGAAATTTACCTAATGACTCTGAATTTCAATTTTTTTTACCTGCAAAATGAGATTAGTTATGAAATTTAAATAAAAATAAATGGAAAATTCTTAAAAGCCCTAAACCACTCTGTAAGTATTAAAATATGGAAAAGGTCTTCCCTGGTGGCTCAGATGGTAAAGAATCCTCCTGCAATGCAGAAGACCTGGCTTCAATCCATGGGTTGGGAAGATCCCCTGGGGAAGGAAATGGTTACCCACTTCAGTATTCTTGCCTGGAGAATTCCATGGACAGAGGAGCCTGGGAGGGGCAACAGTCCATGGGGTCGCAAAGTGTCAGACACGACTGAGCAACTAACAGCACACACACACGGAAAAATCAACCATGAAAAATACCTGGAAATGTTTCTTTCAAGATTCTTACAGCCTAAGATGTGGAATTCTTTCAAATGTGTTAAATGTTCTTTACAAATTTTGCATATAGAAGTTATTTTACAAGTTTGTTCTCCTGGTGTACAAAATGTGCCCTAAGTTATCTCTGAAAAACTTAAATATATATAACATTTTATGGTCCATAGTTGAACTTGTGCGATTTTTGTTAAGTTTGACTGCAAAGCAAGAAATGGTTATCCCTCCTTAGATTGTAAACTGGTTCTAGTTTCAAAAGATAGATAGTTTCAAAAGGATAATTTATCAAAAGATTCTATCAGTATCATTAGAATCAGAGAACGTTTTTTAAGGTCATTTCATTAAAAGCTAACAATCATTTGCATGTATAAATCTGGGGTGTTTGCTAAAATTTGTCTTTACCTTACAGTTTTACAAGCTGTATGTTTTTTTTTTCTTTTTACAAGTTGTATTTTTATTTTCTCATTTACTTGTACAAAAAACACCTCAAGTCACACTTGGCATGAAATTAACATCATGAGCAGACCAGCTACATGATGATATTAGAAACAAATTTGAAATTCACTCAGGAAACTCAACTATTGTTGTCAACTTGTGAATTTCCACATCACTCTTGTTATTTCCTCCTGCTTTGGAAATGGGATCTCTGCAGTGAACATTAAATCATTAGTATTTTCTTGATAGCATGTTGTCTGGGTTCTTTATTGTACAGAAGCATCACAATAACACAAATAGTCCATAATTTGTCAGAGTGACTCTAAAATGGCTTCAGTGAGAGACATTCACAGAATAGCAATTCGAAAGAATGAAAGGATTACACACAAGGGAACAATCATTCTATGAGTTAGTATTGGTTTTCAGCTCCACATGGACCATAGCAACATAATCAAATAACTGTTTATTTCTACAAAACAAAAGTGTAGAAATAGGAAGTTCAGTTTAAACCTTCTTCTAAATTTGGTTTATTTAATCCCTGACTTGCTTTCTCATGTTCAGAGATGGCTGCTATAGATACCTCTAGACATTCCATTTATTAGTACATTCCAATTAGAAAGAAGGTTGAAGGACAAAAGGCAAGGGCCAGTTGAGCCTGTTCCTCTTTCTCTTCTTCCTCTTTCCCCTCCTCCTCCTTCTCTTCTTTTAATTGGGAAGACTATAGTTTGTCTGGAAGTTCTACCCACTAGACCAGTAGACTTCCACTTGTAGCTCATTGCTTGCAATTGCATTATATGGCTATATCAAATGGCAAGAAAACCTGAATGATTGTGTATTTTATCTTGGCTCCTTGTTGCCCCAATTAAACTTGGTGATCTGTAAGTGAGGAAGAAAAGAGAATGCACAAAATCAGTGTCTAGTCTTGTCTAATTCACTCAGTTTTTAAAAAAATTCTTTCAAAGGTTCACAAAATTCACTCCAATTAAACTTAAATAATTTCTATGTATTTGTAGTTTTCTGACATCTTGTCATGTACTCAATTGCCTATCTCTCCTCAAGATCGAATATTGTATTTTGTTCTTCATTGTGTAGCTACTAGTCATAGCGGGTACTTGCGTGTATGTGTGCTTAGTCGCTTCAGCCGTGTCCGACTCTTTGCAACCTTATGAACTGTAGCCCACCTGGCTCCTCTGTCCACGGGATTCTCCAGGCAAGAATACTGGAGCGGGTTGCCATTTCCTTCTTCAGGGGATCTTCCCGACCCAGGGATCGAACCTGGGTCTCCTGCATTACAGGCAGATTCTTTACTGTCTGAGTGACCAAGGGAGTCCAGTGGGTACTTACCCATGAATTTTATTTTCTTATATTAGGTTTGTATCATTCCAGCTCTGGGATATATTAAAATGCCTGATACATTCCTAATAAGTTTTGAGTATATAATAGCTAAAATTGGGACTTCTCTGGTGACACAGACAGTAACCTGCCTGTAATGAGGGAGACTGGGATTTGATCTCTGGATCGGGAAGATCCCCTGGAGAAGGGAATGACAACCCACTCCAGCATTCTTGTCTGGAGAAGTCCATGGACAGAGGGGCCTGGTGGGCTATAATCTATGGGGTTGCAAAGAGTTGGACATGACTTAGCGACTAACACTTTCATTTTTTATTTTTTTCAATAGCTTAAATTACTGGGGTAGTAAGTGATGACCACTAGGTAAACTGTCTTAAAGTCTCTGTACTTTGAGCCTAATTATCTTGATTTGATTGAAAGTATGAGATAGTCCATGTTATGTCTTTAGTCAAATGAAAGATTCTTTAAACTCTATAGTACTTTACAATTTTCAAAGGTTTTACATACATGATTCATATAATCTAATAATAACCCCTTTTCTTTCTTATTTTGCCCCTCCCCTTCTCCCGCTCCCCACTGGTAACCACAAGTTTGTTCTCTAACTGTAAATCTACTTATTTTTTGTTTTATTCACTAGGCTGTGGTATTTTTTAGATTCCATATATAAGTGATATAATTCAGTATTTGTCTTTCTCTGACTTAACTTAGCATATGCCCTCCAAGTCAATTCATGTTACTGCAAATGGCAAAATTTCATTGTTTTTAATAGCTGAGCAATATTCCATTCTCTCATCTCTCTCTCTTTCTCTCTCTCTCTCTCTCTCTCTCTCTATATATATATATATATATATATATATATGTGTGTGTGTGAAAATTAATTTTAATTCATTCATTCATTTAACTAACAGAGGCTGCTCTAGACACTGGAAACATAAGTAGAAAAAAAAAGAAACTATTTTCTAGTAGCTCATAGTCTAGTGTGAGAGACAGAGAATAGTGTATGATAAATGTTTTAAGTCTGTCTCCTTACATTTCAATTGGGTTAGGGCTGTCTACTTCCCATCCTTATTATACAAGTTCAGTCAATAGGTATCCAAACCCACCATGTTTTAAAATGTTAATAGCCCAGAACAGTGTTGGCTGGGAGCAATCACTCAGCAAGTCTTTTCTCTCTCTTACCAATTCTCTTTAGAGGAAAACTGTACATATTCTTCAAGGTTTTTCTATAAGGACATTCATGCATGCTCAGTCACTTCAGTCATGCCCAACTGCTTGGGACCTCATAGTCTTTTTGGAGGCCCACCAGGTCCTCTGTCCATGGGGATTCTCCAGGCAAAAATACTGGAGTGGGTTGCCATGCCCTCTTCCAGGAAATCTTCCTGACCCAGGGACTGAACTCGGGTCCTTTACATCTCCGGCATTGGCAGGTGGGTTCTTTACCACTAACACCACCTGGAAAGCCCCATCCATGAGGATGATGTAGAGACAATTTGGGCTGCCCTGGTAGCTCAGCTGGTAAAGAAAATGCCTGCAAGGCAGGATATCCAGGTTCAATTCCTGGGTTGGGAAAATCTCCCGAAGAAGGGAAAGGCTACCCACTCCACTCTTCTTGGGTTTCCCTGGTGGCTCAGATGGTAAAGAATCTGCCTGCAACACAGGAGACCTGAGTTCGATCGCTGGGTTGGGAAGATCCCCTGGAGGAGGGCATGGAAACCCACTCAAGTTATCTGGCCTGGAGAATTCCAAGGACAGAGGAGCCTAAAGGGCTATAGTCCATGTGGTCACAAAGAGTTGGACACAACTGAGCAACTAAGCACAGCAAAGCGCAGCCCAGGGACAATTCGGGAAGCTGTAGCATGCAGAGTCTTTCTCTGCCAGCCTTCTTCATCAGAACCATGGAACACAAAACAATGACTGTGTGACTATTTTCTCATTTCATCCTGGAAAGGAACAGAGCTAGTACCATGCTAGATGCACAGGAGAGAGTCTAATTCATTCTATACTATATAAACACAGTTTGCATAACAAGTGCTTGTTTTGAAAGTACCAAAGACCACCCGTAGATTTGATGATTCACTTTTGGAGAGGACACAGGACTCAGAACATGATTCTGCTCATGGCTGTGACTTATTACAATGAAAGCATACAGAACAAAATCAAAGAAGGGGACAGGTGTACTAGGCAAAGTTAGGAAAGCAGGTGCACTCATCCAACAGTTCTCTCCCAGTGGAGTCTTATTCAGTTCAGTTCAGGCTCTCAGTCATGTTAGACTCTTTGTGACCCCATGGACTGCAGCACGCCAAGCTTCCCTGTCCATCAACAACTCCCAGAGCTTGCTCAAACTCTTGTCCATTGAGTCGGTGATGCCATCCAACCATCTCATCCTCTGTTGTCCCCTTCTCCTGCCTTCAATCTTTCCCAGCATCAGGATCTTTTCCAATGAGTCAGTTCTTTGTATCAGGTGGCCCAAGTATTGGAGTTTCAGCTTCAGCATCAGTCCTTCCAATGAATATTCAGGACTGATTTCCTTTAGGATGGACTGGTTTGAACTCCTTGCAATCCAAGGGACTCTCAAGAGTCTTCTCCAATACCACAGTTCAAAAGCATAAATTCTTCAGTGCTCAGCTTTCTTTATAGTGGAGTACACTATATGGGATACACTATTTCTCCAGCAAGAGTTATGACAACATGTGAATTGTTGTCCATTATGAATGTTTATTAAAGACACAGCACCCAAAGTTTCTACTGGGGTCAGGTTACATAGACATTCTCTGCCTAGAATATACCATGGTTTCAGACTCTCAAAAGGAAATAAGGTGTTCACTGTAAACCATAGTTTTTGAGCAAGTCGTTTAGGAAGAGTGAGCCACCCTTACCAGTTATGGAATACAGGGAACCCTCCCGAAATCCAAGTGCCCTGATGCCAGACAAGGGTCCACCTTGCAAGCAACCCTTTATATGAATATCAGATTTAGTTGAGAACGTTGCTTGGCCTTTTAGAGGCTTGCTATGCTTGGCTAAAGGCAAGCTTGAGAGGAGATGTAAGGGGTGCAGAGGAAAGCAGGAATACAGTGGATTCCATCTCCTCTTCATCTTCTGGGCGGAAGGTGATGAAAGCTTGGACACTGCCTGGATTTTGCTTCCCAAGTGGTGCAGTGGTAATGAACTCACCTGCTAGTACAGGAGACACAAGAGACTGAGTTTTGATCCCTGGGTTGGGAAGATTCCCTGGAGTAGGAAATGGCAACCCACTCCAGTATTCTTGCCTGGAAAATTCCATGGACAGAGGAGCCTGGTGGACTATAGGCAAAGAGGTTGCGAAGAGTTGGATATGACTAAATGACTGAGAACATGCAGACACAGTGTCTGCATTAATTATATCATCTTCTTTGTCTGCCTTTTTGACTTTACTGCTCATCATAAAAGAAACAGAGGCAATTTTCAATTGCAAGACACATTTAGCTTCTTCCTGAAAAGTACTTCCTGAAAAAAAGTACTCCCTGAAAAGTACTGTGTTCCTGGGTTTTGTTATGCATTGGAGTTTACAATGTAAAGTCAACCTCTGAAGAAGAATTTGGCAAAGTGAGAACTTTATTTATAAGGCTCACTTCTTAAGTTGTTCATCTTATAAATTTAGAATTTAGCGTTTTGAGATTGTATAAAGTAAAGGCATAGTTACATGACTTTTTTTTTTTTTTTTCATAGCTGAGTTTCTATATGTTCAGTTCCAACATACTGAACTTCCTGGAAGTTACTGAACTTAGAAGAACTTCTCCTGGATTTCTTGCTATGATATGGGATTTGTGCTTCCAACTTGATTTCTCCCGCTCAAATAATTTAGCTTTTGGCCACTGGAAATAATTGTACAGCCAAAAATAAATCCTTACATCTCTCTAAACAAAGCTAGAAATTATAAAATCAACAATTAGTATAAAAATATAATCCTTTTGCATTTTCCTTAAGATATTCTTGCTGGTATTATTTTGGGACTGTTGTTAGATGGCCTTTTTCCAAGAAAGTGAGTGATTATTTTAGGGAGCAGAAAAGGAGAAAGAAGTGTGTGGGAATAAAATATTTAAATTGCTGTTTTCTTTGTAGCTGTAATAGTGCCTGTAACTTGTGTGACTACAATATTTAGAACTCAATGGTATTTATCCCTATCTTAAAATATTTTGAGAACCATAATGTTTTTAAGTTGTATTTCTTTGAAATATGATAACAATTGATTAAAAGTAAAAAAAAAAAAAAAAAAGCTTTTTCCTTGATGCAATATTAATGTCTTTGTGGAATAGCTTTACTCAAGAAAGAAAAAATGGAAGATAAAAGTATTTCTTTTCTGCTAACATTTTAACTTTTGGAGGAGGATTTGAGACTGAATCCTAGTTGTTTGTTTTCAGTATTTATTACAGTTTAAATTAAAATGTGTGGGATTTAGTCATAATGTCTTAATACCATTTCAGTTTATATAGCTGAGCAGTTTCAGTACCTTCAATACAACATTTATCTATATTTTTAAAGCTAGAAAACAATACAACAGCATGTATTTTTAAACTGTTATTTGTCTAAGCAGTATTAAATTAAAATGTCTACTGTTTCTAGGGCTCCTTAATAATTGAAGACATGATTTATTTCCAGGGGACTAGCTTTTTAAATTCTAAGAGGAACAATAGAAAGAAATATAAAAAGAAAAACTAAGAACTTTGTGTGTGTGTGTGTGTGTGTGTAATTGGGCACAGAAAAGAATAATAAAAGTGATAAAATATATTTAAAGACATGCATTTTTCAACGTACACTCTAATGTTTGGTATCAGGTAAAACTATATAAAAACTATAGGTTATATTATCTTATGCTTAGAAAATACCAAATTTCTAAGATTGTTCCAATTTTATCACATTTTATTCTTTTCTATCACAACTGACTTACCAAAACATGCTTAAGTGCATATTTAATTTTAAGCTTTTAAATATTTTAAAATAAATTAGTTTTTAACATTTTGCTATGGCATACATTAATCTAAAGAAACAGAGAAAAATCGCCAAGTCATTATATGTTTGATTAATATTGTTGCTGTTTTAGTCTCTAGGTTGTGTTTGACTCTTACGACTCCATGGACTGTAGCCCATTTGGCTCCTCTGTCCATGGGATTCTCTAGGCGATATTACTGGAGTGGGTAGTCCTTTCCTTCCCCAGGGGATATTCCCAGACTAGGGACTGAACCCGTGCCTCCTGCAATGGCAGGCAGGTCCTTTACCACTGGACCACCAGGGAATTGATTTCAAAAATCATGCACTTGCATCACTAAAATTTAGAGAAATTCTCATAACTTAAGTATTCCTTTCTACCTTTGGAACTATTATTTCTAGAAATACAGAGTAGAAGGACTTCCCTGGTTGTTCAGTGGTTAAGAATTTGGCTTGCAATGAAAGGTCACCAGTTTGATCCCTGGTCCGAGAGCTAGGATCCCACATGCTGAGGGACTACGGAGCCCTAGTGCCAGAACTAGAGAGAATTCCGTGCACCGCAGTGAGAGATCCTGCATGCTGCATCTAAGACCTGACACAGCCAAATAAATATATGTATATATATTTAAAAATAGAGAGTAGAATCTAGCTAATTCTATCAGTATTTATTAAGTGACTAGGGCTTCCTAGGTGGCGCTAGTGGCAAAGAAGCTTCCTACCAATGCAGGAGATGTAAGAGATGCGGGTTCAATCCCTGGGTCAAGAAGATCCCCTGGAGCAGGGCATGGCAACCCACTCCAGTATTCTTGCCTGGAGAATCCCATGGACAGAGGAGCCTGATGGGTCGTGGATAGAAGATAAGTACAACAGTACTGCACGATCGGTGGTTGGTTGAATCTACCTACATGGACAAACTGAGGAACTGAGGATATGGAAGAACTGAGTATTCAGAGAACCAACCATATAGTAAGTGTAGATTTCTTCTTCTTCTTCTTTTTTTTTTTTTTTTGCAGCTTGGAGGGTCAGATCCAGCAACTTCCCATTGTTCGAGGGTCAACTGTACAAAGTACCACTGACATTACAGTGGATTAAAAAATAAAGATAAAAATCTCTATCATCATGGTGTTTAAATTCTAGTGAGGAGAGATGGACAATCTCCACAGTAAAAAAAAATACAAATAGATTATCAGGTGGCCCCAAGTGCCAAAGAGAAAATTAAAGCTTGGAAGAGGGCTGTATTGTTTCCCTACAGTTACTGTAACAAATCACTTCAAGCTCAGTGACTTAAAACAACAAAAATTAATTCTCTCACAGTTCTGGAGATCAGAAGTCTGAAACCAAGATGTCTGTAAGGCTGTCCTCGCTTCTAGGACTCTAGAAGAGAATCGTTTCTTGCCTTTTCCGGTGGCTCTAGGCATTCACTGGTTTGTGGTAACATTACCTTAATACCTGCCTCTATGCTCACATGGTTATTTACCCTGTGTTTCTGTCTCTTCCCTATCTCTGTGATTCCAATTCTCCCTATCCTTACAAGGATACCAGTAGCTGGATTTAGGAACCATCCAAATCTAATATGATTTCATCTTAAATTGATAACATCTGCAAAGACCCTATTTCCAAATAAGGTCCCATTTACAGGTTCTAGGTAAACATAGACTTTTGGGGAGACACAATTCCACTCACTATGGAGGCTAAGGAATGTTGACTGCAGAGACACAGATGGAGAAAATGAAGAAATCATTAAGATATATGAAAAGCTTGAGATTGGACCTCAAATCCAACATATTCAAAGTGGAAGTCATTATAATTCTCTCTTAAAACCATCTTTGGAACTCTTGCAAATACTGACTCTGGTTCTTACCTAGAAAACAAGAAATCATCTTAGATTCTTAGGTCTTGCTCAGCCTACCTCTGTTTCCTAACAATCTCTAAATCTGTTAATCTTACTTCCTAAAATCTACCAAGGTATCTCTATTCCTACTCTACTGCCTTTATTTAGGCCATGTTTCTGTCCAAATTCCCCACTCTTATTCTCTACACTGCCTTAGAGGAAATTTCAATGAGAACAATGCTTTCATGTCACCCTCTTGCATAATCTCCTTTAATAGCTCTCCAACATTTGAGATAAACTATGGTCTCTCCTACAAGTACATAGACATTTCACCAACACTCCTAAAGAAGCTCCTATGACTCAGAAACCCTTTCTGTGGTTTCCAAAGACTTTCTCATCTTGTATCAACCAATAGCCCCCATTCCTCACCCACCACAATCAATCAAACAATCTGTAAGCCAGTCATTCTCAACTAGTGGCTACCTGCTAGACAGCCATGGCTGTCACCATCACGCCCACTAGTGAGTGAACAGCACCAGTGTATGTGACAGAGGTAGGTTATATAATTCATATTATAAACTAGGAAGTGGAAATATGAGAGCTTAATTTTCTTGCCGGGGCCTTTGTCATACTCCGGGTACAGTTTTGTTACATTATAAACTAGAGTTAATAATTTTTGCCTCTCAGAACTGCCATTCAATGAATGGATCATCTTAGTTTAAAAAGATATTTTGTACAGACACTGGCCCCCTAGCAGGTATTCAAGAAGTGATAATAATAATGACATGCCTTATAATGTTCTGACAGCAAAGAAGGAAGTGTTCATAGGAAAGGTTTTGCCCAAGAGAAATTTGGCCCTGAGCCTGTAACAGCATTGAAGAGTCCTCTTTCCATCCTGACAGATACCTACCACCTAGACTCAGGTAGGATTACCTAATACAACCACAGAATAGGAATAGTTTTAGAGTTGTTGTTGTTGTTTTAGCTACTCAGTTGTGTCCAACTCTTTTGCAACCCCATGGACTGAGAATTCTTTACCATTGAGCCACCTGGGAAGCCTAGTATAAAGAGGATTGTTCCAATCAGTCATTTAACAAACTACCTTTCAGGATCTTTTTATGCCAGGTTCTAAGTTTACATAAATTTATTTATTTTTAAAATTCCTGTTCTAAAAATATTATCACACAAAAAGACATTAATCTATGTATATATCAATATATATGAATCAATAGTAATTTTCATGTCTCAACAAATATTTATTGAACGCTTACTCCATACTCATGATCTAATCAGTATGAAAAATATCCCAATGTTCCAATCTACAAGGTAGAGGTTTAAAATGTCAGTACTATTGATGCCTACACTCTCTACCAAATAACAAAAAAAGTTGGTATTCAGGCTGCATAAAATATTGCCTAGATCCCACCTGGATCCACTCTTCTTTTAATCCTCCCACATTATTTGCATATGTCTCTATCATGAACTAGTTCATGAGCAATTATAGAAAAAAAAAAAGTGTGTCTGGTTTATTTTTAATCCTCACTGCTTCCTGCTCAGTGAAAAGCAAAATAGTTAAAATTTAGCCCCAGGCTGGTACCTGAAAAATGGCTAGTAATAAAACCCCAGTTATTAAAAACAGTGCAGATCACAAACATGAAATAATAGCTATCCTTTCATGCCTTCGCTGTGGATACTCTGGGACCTTCAGTGTCTAGGGCTTGCTTTCAGGCAGGCAGGACAGTGGACTCATCTGTCAGCTGAAGGAAAATGCTGTCCTTTTCTCAGTGTCAGCTCCACTCCCTTGCATAGCTTTGCTGCTATAAAGAAGAGGGAGAAAAGCCTTCTTGGGGGCAAGGGCTGGCTTGGTGTTGAAACACCCAACAGCACCTAGAGTGTGGGGTCACTTGTATGACTTGCATGGAATTTCTTTGCTTGGTTCTGGATATTCTCAAGCATCTAAACACATGCTTGTTGTTGTTGAGTTGCTCGGTTGTGTCTGACTCTTTGCGACCCCATGGACTGTAGCCCACCAGGCTCCTCTGTCCATGGGATTTCCCAGGCAAGAATACTGGAGTGGGTTGCAATTTCCCCATTTCCTTCTCCAGGGGATCGATCTTCCTGACCAGAGATCAAACCCACATCTTCTACTTGGCAGGCAGATTCTTTGGGAAGCCCAAAGCACTAGCAAAAGGTGATCCCAAAGTGTTTTTTTGTAAGAATTTCATACTTGAAATTGGAAAAAAAGCACTTATGAAATCATCATAACAAAATCAGAATACAGTTTGATTTTCTTGCCTTTATTTGATCATTTGGAATTTACTTTCAGTACATTCAGTTCAGTTCAGTCTCTCAGTTATGTCCAACTCTTTGCAACCCCATGGACTGTAGCATGCCAGGCTTCTCTGTCCATCACCAACTCCCAGAGCTTACTCAAACTCATGTCCATTGAGTCGGTAATGCCATCCAACCATCTCATCCTCTGTTGTCCACTTCTCCTCCTGCCTTCAATCTTTTCCAGCATCAGGATATTTTCCAAGGAGTCAGTTCTTCACATCAGGAGGCCAAAGTATTGGAGCTTCAGCTTCAGCTTCAGTCCTTCCAATGAATATTGAGGACTGCTTTCCTTTAGGATGGACTGGTTTGATTTCCTTGCAGTCCAAGGGACTCTCAAGAGTCTTCTCCAACACCACCAAACATCAGTTCTTTAGTGCTCAACTTTCTTTATGGTCCACCTCTCACAGCCATACATGATTTCTGGAAAAACCATAGCTTTGACTAGATGGGCCTTTGTTGGCAAAGTAATGTCTCTGCTTCTTAATATGCTGTCTAGGTTGGTCATAGCTTTTCTTCCAAGGAGCAAGTGTCTTTTAATTTTCTTTTTGTTTTTTAGTTTCAATGCATAAGGGGAAATTACCAAAGAATTTTCAATTTTTAATGCTTCAGGAAATTTTCACATGCCCTTGACTGGATAAAAGGTGGGATTATTTTAGACAATGCCACTCACACAATAAGACTCTTCCCTGTTTATAGCCTACCTTTGGTCTGTCCAGGGTATTTCATAAATAAATAACTAAGTCACAGTTATTTATGCAAATTAATAAAGTCAAGTCAAAGGTTTAATATTTCTTCAGTTCACAGTCTTAACCACAATTTTTAATGTAATTATATCTTTTCCCAATGATACCACACAAAGATTAAGCAGTCATTTCATATGAAGTATGTGTTCTTTATTTTTCATTTCTTAGGAAAATCAAATTAGATTTTTACCTAATCAAAACTTCCTTTTAACCAAGTATTTTATCCAGATCATAACTCTTCATCCAGAGAGTATACTTATTACTATTTTTTTCATTCATCTTTGACCTGTCTTTATCCATGTTGTCCTCCTTCCATCAAAGGCTAAACTTCAGAAGAAAACATGGACTTGGACTAAATAAATGCCTGTTGTGGTAAGGCAGAGCAAGACTGTGGGAAGAAAACATGGGCTGAGAAACTGGCTTACTGGATTGTATCATCAAGCATTTAATGACTTGATTGCTCTAAGCAAGTTTCTCAACCACTTGGTTCTCATTTCATCTCATTTTGAAAGAGGAATAACAATGCTAATCTATCAGAATTTTGTGAGATTACATGAGTTGATGCCTTTAAAATATGTGGCACAAAAATTTGATTTTCTCTTTCACTATCTAGAGATGTTATGGAAGGACTAGATAGAAAAGTTTAAAAGAGATAAATAAATGTTTGAATATTCTAACTATTTGCATGCTTTCTATTCATATTAACATGCATAGTGAAAATAGGGCTTCTCACAAGTAAGAGTCTCAGTAAAATAAAATGAAAGTGAGTATGATATGAATTTTTTTTCTTTATGGATAATGAACTTATTTCTGTTTTGCTTCCTAGTTGACAAAGCTTTTTTCTTGACTATATGAAAGTAGAAATTGGGATGAACTTTTCCTAATTGGCCAATAAAAAAAGAAAAAACCCTACCTCAACGCAAAGGTTATAAAAGAGAGATATTCTTAATAGAATGCTTAGCATAGACAGAAAGTTGCAAATAGAACATTCTGGTGTCAAAAGGATGGAGAATGAAGAACAAAAAGAGAGGAATTTTTAAAGATAGAAATTCTCTCATTATGAAGATTGATTATTTAAGCAAAGTTAGTTTTTTGAAGCTTATGGACCTGTTATGTTTAAGATGGCAAACAACAAAATGTTACTGCTAATTAGACATCCAATGAAATGTCACATGGAAAGGTTAACTATTTTAAAGAATGTTATGTATTCTTGTAGTTAAAATGTCATTGTTATTAGTTTCAAAACAGAGTTCACTCACAAAACAGGAAAGAATACATGATCCAGAGAGGGAGGCAGAAATATTTTACGTTTTGTCCAGTATAGAAAAATATGAGAAAAAAAGATATAGTGAATTTCATCCTTCATTTGAAACATTCACACTTGACCATATCTATAGTGACTTTGACCCAGAATTATTTTGGTTCATGCAGATCTGACCCCAGGCTTCCCTAGTGGCTCAGATGGTAAAGAATCTGCCTGCAATACAGGAGACACAGGTTCAATCCCTGGGTCAGGAAGATCCCCTGGAGTAGGGAATGGTTACCCACTCTAGTATTCTTGCTTAGAGAATTTCATGGACAGAGGAGTCTAGTGGGCTACAGTCCATAGTATTTCAAGGAGTCAGACATGACTGAGCAACTAACACTTTCACTTTCACTTTCAGATCTGACCCCAGGCAGACTTGCAAACAACAAAAAGCATATGTGTGAAGGATCTATTATTTGCCAAGTACTGCCCTAGACACTGAAGAAAGAGAATGAACAAATCAGGTGAGGTTCCTGCCCCATGGAGTTTATATTCTAGTGGAGGACGACTTACAATAGGGAAATCATCACATAATATGACGTCCTATAGTAATAGGTACTCTAGAAAGAAAGTAGGGTTCAGACACTGCTATTTCCCTGACTACCCACTATAGTAATGATGGGTGGTTAAAATTTCTCTGAGGAGAGGGAGTAAGCATGTAGCTTTCTCACGCAAGTGTCTTGCACACAGAGGTGGCAACATTTGGCCACGGTGCCTGGTCTTGCTTCCCCTCACTGCCATCTTTGGCCATTGCTGCTGTGGGCAGGTGACTGGAGAGAGAATTAAAAATTGTGTTCTGGGCACTGAGCGAACCACCTGAGGAAAGCCATCACATTTCTCCCTCTTAATCAGCCTGTGAGACAGGCAGAGCTACCTCCATCCTCTGGATAAAGCAAGTGGGATTCATGAAACTGATGAACGCATATGGGTCTCTCAGCTAATAAACTCTTAATAGTTTAGTCCCCAGTCCAATCCCTGAGGATTCCCAAAGCTAATGATTTGCAGAAGTAACTGTAACACTTACCCTTTAGTGAGAGTGTGCTCAGCACCAGCGATTTTCTATGTATGAACTCCTTTGGTCCCCACCACATCTCTATGAGATAGAACTGTTCTCCACAGTGTTCATCAAGGAAACTGAAGCTACAGAACATGTCCGAAATGATGATGGTTCCATAATAAAAGTGATTCCTTGCTATTTCCTTCTCTCTCAGGAGCTTGTATATTTTGCCTGAGGTTATTGATTTCAATCATGAGTCAGAATCAATATGCTTGATTAAGAAATGCATTTAGGAAAGTAACAGAAATGTACAGATGAAATAACACAAATGTAGAATGTATAAAGATAGACATTGCATTTATTTTTTGGATTCACCTTAGAATTTTTGTTTAGTCATTTTATGCTGACGTTTATTATAACATTTCCTTTCAACTAGAACCCACTGAATATAAGTGGTGAGAAATTCAGTGCGTCATACTGGTCTCTATTCTTCAGAAAACAAGAGGCTGTTGAGACATTGGTTTGTGGAGCCTCAGCTGCAAATGCTCTTAGAAAGCAGCAGTGTGCATGCCAGCCGGTGCATATTCTGTGAGGCCTTTGTCTCTTAGGGATATTGAGCATCTATTAATAGCCTACATTTCCACTTTGCGGCAGAGGCAATATTTTAGTGATTAAGAGCTGAGGTTGCAATGCCTGCTCTGCAATTTACTACAGCTGATGTGCTGCCTACTACAGCTGTTTTTATTAACTGCTCATTAGGTTGCTGAATGCTTATTATGGGTCAGGGACTATTCCAGGCACTTTGCAGTTAATCCCCTTAATGGTTCCAAGATGGATTATTGATCCCATTTTATGGAGGAGAAAACTGAGCTCGGAGAGGGAAAATAAATTGTTAATGGCCATGCAATTAATAAACTGCAAAACTCTCACTTGAAGCCCAGATGTCTGATTTAACAGCCAGTGTTTCCTTCCCAATGTGACTCTGTAGGACTGAAGAGGGATGGTAATGTGACCTTGCAAGAGCCAGTATCAGCTTTGTCATGACGGCTAGGCTGGTGGATCCTATACAAGCTCCACAAGGCACTATTATCTCAGTGCTGTCAAATTCTTAGCAGTTTGGATGAGTAGCCCAGCCTAGGACCGAACGTGCAAGGACATATTCTTGGGTGTGAGGAAGACTGAGGATATCAGAGACAAGGATGGAAATGTTGATTCTGATAGATGGAATGGGGACTGAATTACAAGGTGGGTCAAGGTCATCATGGGATGCCTTGGCCAGTTGCTTCACCTGAGGCTAAGATTCCTCCCTGTTCCATGAAATGGGAATGATCATACCTAACTTCTGGGTGGTTACGATCAAACATGTGACTGTAAGTCCAGCACCCAACTCCATTCCTGTGCATACACCAGATGCTCCATCTAACACTCTCCTGGCATTCTCCGTGGCAGTGGCCCTGGAGGGCCTTCTATCCAGGCCTTGATGTTAGGGAGAATAACAGACACACCTTGACATGATGGCAACAGTACTTCCATAGACCCAGGACTTACTTGCCCCTAGAAACAACCCTGTCCATCTCACTCACCATGACTGGTGGACAATTATGACACATTAGGTCCTGACAAGGCACGATGGAAACTCCACCAGAGCTTCACTTGGTGGCGTTGTTGTTTACTTACTAAGCCGTGTCCGCCTCTTTGGGACCCCATGGACTGTAACTCACCAGGCTCCTCTGTTCATGGGATTTCCCAGGCAAGAATGATGGAGGAGGTCACCATTCCTTTCTCCAGGGAATCTTCCTGAGCCAGGGATCAAACCCACAGCTCCTGCATTGGCAGGTGGTATCCTTACCACTGAATCAGTAGGGAAGCCCCTGTGCTTCACTAGATGCTGGAAAAGCACTGAAGTATAAAGGTTCCTGTTCTCTTTGTAAGCCTAGATGTTTTCTTGTCAAAAGCAATTCCCCAGAGGCTGGTCTACTAGAACAATGCTCCTGACTCTTCCTGACAAAGACCAGACAAACCAGACAAAGGCCTCTGGTTAGCCCTGGGTGCTTCCCCCAGGCTTTGAGTGGCTCCAGGAAATCTAGGAGCCTGCCTAAGCCTCAGACTACTCACCTACTGCCAGGTAACCCTTCCTCTGTCTTCCCCCCAAGATAAAACAAGATAAAGTTAAGCCAGGAATGTGTGGGGACTATATCCAGTCACTTACTCATATGTAAAAATGCCTCCTATTTTGGGGGAACTCAAAACTCTGTTTCCAAAGCCTTTGTTTGCCAAATATCCCACTTCCTTGCTAAGCTTAAATTATATATTGCCTCTTTCAGACAGAGTTAGATCCCTATGAACCAGCTCAGTCAGACTAAGTGACTTTTCTGAAGATCACAGCTCAAACAGGGATGCACCTGAGGAGAATCTTAGTCTCAGAACAGCAACTCATTACAGCATGCTTCTCCAGTTCTTCTCCAGGGCTTCCCTGATAGCACAGTTGGTAAAGAATCCACCTGTAATGCAAGAGACCCCAGTTCAATTCCTGAGTCGGGAAGATCCACTGGAGAAGGGATAGGCTACCCACTTCAGTATTCTTGGGCTTCCCTTGTGACTCAGCTGGTAAAGAATCCACCTGCAATGTGGGAGACTTGGGTTCGATCCCTGGGTTGGGAAGATCCCCTGGAGAAGGGAAAGGCTACCCACTCCAGTATTCTGGCCTGGAGAATTCCATGGACTGTATAGTCCAAGCAGTCACAAAGAGTCAGACAGGACTGAGCAACCTTCTCTTCACTTCACTCCCTCCTCACTTCTCCAGTTCTACCATGGGCCTGCAAATCCCAGGGAATCTCCAATCACCAAAAGTCTGATTAGCTCTAATGCCTCATTCTTTGGAGTGTAGTCCATGAACTGGCAGTTTGAGCCTCATTTGGGAGCAGTTAATATTCATGAAAAATGCAGAGTGGCAAGCCCTAGTCAGATTCAAGCCTGATTCAAGACAAGGATTCAACAAGAGCCCCAGGTGATCCACTGACACAATGAAGTTAGAAAGTCCTGCCATGGAGGACTCCTCTCATTTTCCAGGGAGGGAAACTCAGCTTCAGCCAAATGACTTTTCAGTGCATCCCACAACAGAATCCATTTTAGATTCCAGGATTCCAATTCAGCAGTGTAACTTTGGGCACCGTTGTGAACCTCTCTGGGCCTTTGTTTCCACGTCAGTGAAATGAGGGTATTCACAACTGCCTACTTCCTTCTTGGTATAAAATATGATGATACCTGTGAAAGCACCTGATGTCAAAGACTAAAGCAAAAAAATGTGTGTGCCATTACAGCCAAGGAAACTATTTTGAATCTTCAAATATTGTGTGTGTGTGTGTGTGTGTGCGTGCGCACTTGCGGGCTCATGAGTTCTAGGAGCAGAACTGGGCCATGTATGACAATTTTTGCCCTACTTAATTGACAATGTAACCTAATTCTCAGACTAGTTGCCAAAAAAAGAATCCTTTCTCTTTTAAATCTCAGAAGGGCTCTTAAAATGGGTGGGCCCTCTGGGACTCACCAATGTGTTTCCACTGCCACACAGTCAAAAAAGTCTAAAATCACAGGGATTTATATCAAATGGCATTAGATTTGGGGGCATGAGCTCAAGGGACAGACTTCATGGGAAAGGTGGGTGGCCTTTTATTTTTCTAATTCCTAACAGCCACCCAAATCAAGTGTGATGTAGAGGGGAAAGAGAAAGAACAGGAAAATAAAAAAGGTTGGGAGAAGAGGAAAAAGACAAAGTGGGGGAGGGTTCTGTTGACAGTATCCATCCATTCACTAAACAAATATTGACTGATCAGTTTCTATATGGCAGACATTGTTCTAGGTATCGTAGACACAGCCATGATCAAGGTCAGCAAGGATCCCACCCTTAGATGGTCTAGTGGTGGTGGAGGAGTCACCTGTAAAAGCAAACAAATGACCGGGACAACTCGGGATCATAAAATGTGCTCGAGGGGGACTTCTCTGGCTGTCCAGTGGATAAGACTTGTGCTTCCACTATGGAATTCAGGGAACCAAGATCCTCAGTTCTGTGTGGTGTGACAAAAAAAAGGAGGAGGTAAAAATAATATTACATACTAAAAAAAAATTTGCTTTGAGGGACATGGGGTGGAGATGCTTTTGATTAGGGGACAGCACCTTCTGGGTCATGGTCAGGAGTGTGAACTTCAGTCTGAGTGCAGTAGGGTATTGCTGCCGATCCAACTCATGATCCATCTAAGAGCAGAAATTACAGTCTCAGGATTCCAGCACAGCCCCTCAGGTTCATAGACTCAAAGCAGGGGGACAGCAGCATCTTTCTTACTTTTTTCTACCTTTCATCCCTTTTTCCTTTCATATGTTTATTAAACACTTACTACACATCAGTTGGGCTTCCTGGATGATGCTAGTGGTAAAGATGCTGTCTGCCAATGCAGGAGACATAAGAGAAGCAGGTTTGATCTCTGGGTTGGGAAGATCCCCTGGAGGAAGGCATGGCAACCCACTCTAGTATTCTTGTCTGGAGAATCCCATGGATGGAGGAGCCTGGTGGTCTGCAGTCCATAGGGTGGAAAGAGTAGGAAATGACTAAGTGACTTAGCGCACGCATGCATGCGCACACACACACACACATCAGTTACTGTGTCTCTGAGAGCATGAGCATTTGGTTCTCTTTCTTACCAAGTTTGATTCATCTCTGTGAATTAGTACCAGATACCTAATCAAGATCAATCAATGACCACCCCCCCACCCCACTGCTAAGAGCAACTCCGGTTTGCTGTACTGCAGAACCTATAACATGTAAAACTAGGATTCCATCCAGCTATATGGAATCAGAACCTTTAGGGGTGGGTCTGCCCATGGGTGACAAGTGATGCTGAGAACCGGGCAAGCCTCTTCTCTGGGGCTCTTTCTGTGGTACCAGCATCTCATCTCTGCTTCCTCAGCTGCTCTTAGCCTTTAGGGATCAGATCGAAGCCCCTCTCCTATAGCAAGTCTCATGAGCATCTGTAACTCACATTACTCTGAGTGCTATTCCTGGACTTATATCCTCATTGCCCCTCCCAAATGAAGGATACTGCCTTGAGGACTTGAGCTGATCCTTTAGCATTTGGCCCTCCCAGGATCTTGCCTCCCACTCAACAGAAATGTAATAAATGGTTATTGCTGATGATAAAATAACCTTACTACAGAGAAACCTCAAGGGGCAAAGATGTCTCCATTTTATTTCAGGATGGGAAGAAATCATCGTAAGGATAACAGTGAATCAACGACACTGATAATGGTTAGTCTGTACTGAACAAACTGTGTGCTAGACACTGGGCCAGCTGATTGCACAACCTCATAATCTAAGCTATTCTCTATGTAGTCTTTACCTTCATGACTCTGACTTTGATCCTAAAATTCAGCAAATTCCATTTCCTGGTGGGAAATGCTCTTAGTAAACCTGGATTCCTAGAGTAATGGAGTGGTCCTTTTCAATCTCTCTGAACATCAGTTTACATATTTGGAAAAATGGAATGATAAATCCTTGACTTTTCTCAAGGTTGTTGTGAGGATCAAATGTGACAAGTGCTCTGTAAACATATTAAAGAAGGCTAGACATAAAAAGGAAGAAGAAAATTATTATTTGTTTCTGGTGCAACACCAGAATTCCAAAAGAAATTGATTGTTTACTTTTCTGCTCCAGAATTGGATCTTATTTATTTGCAACATCGCCACTTTACTGGTTAAATCTGGACTTATCTCAGAAACAGGTCATAAGTGAAACAGAGTTTGATTCAATGTAATATTGGAAGGCTGAGAAGCCCAGGGAAACAAAATTCAATAAGCATCGACCAAGGTCCTTCATTTCTAGCTCACTTTGACAATAACCTTTATTTTTCAATTAATTAAACCAGCATTTCCCCTACTCAAATAACAGGCTGGACTTGGCAGGGCTTGGTGCTCAGCTCTTGCCTCTGCTTCTGTCTCCTTGCTAGCTCTGAGTGAGCTCTTCCATCCTGGCGTGGAAGGTGTTCAACCACCCCATCTGGAGGGAAGGAGAAGGTTCACTACGCTTCTGGAGCGTGATGGCCACCAAGGGAAAGAATTTCTCTGGGAAACAGCCTTTCGGCATGGTGCAGCTTTGCCCAAACTCAGTTCTGGATGTGGCTCTGTGGGAGACAGGCTTTAGGGTCCCCCAAGGAGAAATGGAGGCATATTAACTGAGTGGAAACAGGAAACCCTTTTGTCTCCCGGATAATATGAGCACCAGTATTGGAGAGGATTCATTTTTTTTGTTTGTTTTCTCTGGGTTTTTGTTTTTTAACACTGATAATAGTCCTGAGAATGGTAATCTATAAAGTGTTAATACCTCAGTGTCAGTTTGTCTATTAGATGTCTTTTCTGACAGAAAGGAAGTTCTGGGTTCATAGAATACATATTTACATATTCCAGGCTGTGTGTAAGGCCTTTTAACTGCAGCATCTGACTCTTCACCATGCCTCCGCATGGTTAAGAACTGAAGATCAGAGGAGGACAGTAACTCCCACAGGTCACACAATTGGCAGGTGGCAGTGATGTTTTGAGCACGTATAAATGTGGCTTTTATTCTATTATTCCTCATAGCTGTATCAAACTGTATCAAATAAGGGAGAGTATGGTAGTAATAGTAGTGTTAGTCGCTTAGTCGTGTCCTACTCTACGCAACCCCATGGACTGTAACCTGCCAGGCTCCTCTGTCCATGGGATTCTCGGCAAGAATACTGGAGTGGGTTGCCATTCCCTTCTCCAGGGGATCTTCCTGACCCAGAACCTGGGTCTCCAGCATAGTACACTCTCAGATGGCCTCTTTACAATCTGAGCCACCAGGCAAACCCAAAGGAGAGTATACTAATTCTGATTTCTTGAAAGAGTGAGGAGGAACCCTGAAATTGCAATGTCTTTTTTGTAGCACCCCAAAGTCCTCAGTGGAAAGTATTATGTTTGTATTAGTTTTAAAAATAGTACCAGTCCCCTTACACATTACTCTAATACACTTTTTGTGGCTCTGGGGTCTTTCCTTTGGGCTTTCTGTCCATATAGTTCGCTAACTGGGTGAAGCAGATTTCCTCTGCCACCAGTTGAAATATGGATTCTTCCTCCATCAGGGAAGGAGATTTCTGGGGACATGGTTTTTACCTGGAAGATCGATAGCCATTAATTAGCCTGCCTCCCTGTTATCTCAGCTCCTTGCCTTCTTACCTCTTGCTTTTTCTCTTGATTCCGAGCTATGATGTTGAGTAGAAAGTGAGAAGCTTGCCCAAAGTTTCATTTGGTTCCTTTGCTGTGGATATTCTATTTTCCCCATATTTTCTGGCTAGAATGAATAAACCTGGGTTCCTTTACAACTACATTGCTGTTCTCTGATATTGGAAAATATGCCATTCAGCCATTTTGCAGTCAAAGTTCCCAATCCATTGAGGAGAGATCTAACTATATTTTTGGTGGTAATTTAACTCCAAGTTAATGCAATCAATACTCAGTTCAAGTGAGTGTGATGCCATTAGAAGCTTTCCTCCCTTTGTAGGTTCACAGATTTAGCTTTTCTAAGCATGTGGTGTTGATGCCAATGAGATTATGCTGCTGAATCAAATACTGCAGTTATTGATGCAATCACATATTTTTCTCCAGGACTCTTACAAAATCCACTTGATTTCCCCAGGTCAATTTGATGCCTCAATGCTTAAGAAAAAAACTAATATCAAATGGAAGGTGCACAACTTTGCTACTATATTCTTTGATGTTTTTGCTCTACTTTCTTTCTGTTATTCCTTTCAAAATACTCACACACATTTATGGAATACATTTCTAAAGTGATACAGGCTCTATTTGTTAGGGATTGAATATTTGTGTCTCCTAAAATTCACATGTTGAAGCCCTCTAACCCCCAATGTGTATTTGGAGACAGAGCCTCAAAGTGGGACAAAGTGAAGAGACAAAGTAGGTAATTAAATAGTTAACCCTAGGGGTTAACCTGAAATCCCTGAAATCCCACCTAGGGGATTTCAGGTGGTCCTAGTGGTAAAGAATCCAATCCGCTTGTCAATGCAGGAGACATGAGATGCATGTTCTATTCCTGGGTCGGGAAGATGTCCTGGAGGAGAAAATGGCAACCCGCTCCAGTATTCTCGCCTGGAGAATCCTGTGGATAGAGGAACTTAGCAGGCTGCAGTCCATAGGGTCACAAAGAGTCAACATGACTAAAGCAGCCTAGCACATACCGCTAGGGGACTGTAAGTAGAGAAAAAAGTATGGGAGACCCTGTAAGTTAATGATCACTGAAGAAAGCAGGTTTGCTTAACCACAAAACCAAGCAGGCTTGCTTAGTAACAAAAGCATTCAACAGAAGTATGAGATATGCCCCAGGACAATAAAAGAATTTAATAGCATGAGACCCACATCCTGTCCAATGAGCTCAGTAAGTTAATGGCCCTTGGGACATGCTCTCTGCACATATAAAATAATAATAACTTATGGAAAGGTGACATTATACTGAAACCTGAGATGATTTACCATTTTTAACATGTATTACCACTTTTTAGCATATATTACCACTTTTGTGCCAGGACAGTCCTGGCTTGACTATGTATGGACAAGAGGAGCCTGGCAGGCTACAGTCCATGTGGTCCCAAAGAGTTGGACATGACTGAGCAACTAAAACTTTCACTTTCACACACTACATCATAATAATAATGTAATTTACTGAATGAATGGATAGGGTTAATGAGATCCATCTCTGTATTCCACAGTCACACAAACTCACTCTAATCTTATCCATGTTCCTACAAATTTGGTCTTATTTGTGAAGAGTTATCAAAACAGAATCATTATTAATCACTAAGAATGGATCAGCCCAGATTCTTCTTCTCCTGTAAATGTGATTCAGATTTTGCTTTACTTAGAGGGGGTCATGCAGGTTAGCAAGTACAGTCACATGGAACACTTCCCTGTGTTTTTCTCAAGGAACAGACAGCCTTTCTGTGCAGAAATCATAAATCAACATCCTCATTTCAAAAGTCTATGTACATCAATTCTACTTGATATATGTCGGCATACTCTTGGAGCAAAGCTATCTTTATGAACAAATATCAGCTCAAGTGAACACAGGAGCTTAAAATAAAAAGTGATAAAAAGAACATAAAAATCTGATGGGCTTCAAGTAATAAACTGAGTCCACAGTCCATAAAAAGGTGCATCTTCTATGGTGTTCCAAATTGACTTCTAAAGATTCTGTTAGTCTCTCAGTCATGTCTGACCCTTTGCAACCCCATGGTCTGTTCACGGGATTCTCCAGGCAAGAATACTGGAGTGGGTTGCCATTCTCCAGGGGATCTTCCTGAACCAGGGATTAAACCTTGGTTTCCAGCATTGCTGGAAGATTCTTTACCATCTGAGCTACCAATGATTCTGTACCCATGGACAAAAATAAGGTCTTTTTCTAAAGGAGGCTTGGCAGGGATGTGGGGAACCCCCTTAAAAAACAGGGGTTTTAGTAAGCCTGGGACCTTCACATATGATATTTTGTGCAAACTGAATCCTGAATTAATGTCTTTTGATGGAATGATTGAGATTTTTAAAATCAAAGCAATAGATGCAAATTTAATGTATATCCAGTACTGTGCAGGGTGTAGACATGATTCAATCCTCAAATAATTTATAGTTTGCTTTTATTCAATAAAGTATGATGATCATGATCATGCAAATAAGTCAATCAAGATAAAATTAAACAGTGGCAACAACAACATCAAGAGTGCCCCAGGCTTTATGGAATAAGCTGCCAACTAAGCTGGTCAGGCAGCAGCTGACTTATGGGGAGTATGTGCTTTCACAGAGCTCTGATCACTTCATGCCCAAACTGTTGGCAGACATCACTAATCAGCCACCAGACTTTATCCTGCTGGGCCAAGATTCATCCCTCAAATCTTTCCCAATGCAGTGTTCTTGGCAGACAATTAGCTAGAGCTGGCTGGCAAGATGAAATCTATTTGTTAACCCTGTCTTATATTATTCCTCACATGATATGGTTTGCGTCCCCTGATCTTATTTATCACTCTCTTGGATTCTTGGCAGATGGTCTGGATTTTTCTCATTGAACATCTATTTCAAGCTCCTTCTGGAAAGTCACTCTTTGTTGTAGAAACAAGAAAGTTAAATACTACTTAACCCAGACTCCCTTGCAGCTAGAGATCTGTATTTTAGTTCCACTTGAATTTGGAACAGAAGGGAGAGAGGCAGGGCTGGGCCAGAGTTCTGAGATCACAGCTCCTGAACATAGGGTTCCATGTTGCAGTGGTCAGCTATGCTGACCATGGCAGAGGTGGGCTGAGTCTGGGAGCCAAGAATTGTTCCTTGAAACCCCCTCCAAGAGCTTGTTCTTTAAGCCCTTCCAACTAGTTTGTAAGCCACCAAATACCTGGCACCAAAACCTTTTTCTTTTAAATCTAATAAAATGCTCCTGTTGTCTATAACTGAACCCTAATCTATAGAGAATTTGTCCCTTAAAATAGCTATTAATATAAAGTCTGCCCTAAACCAAGTAGAATAGCTTTCTATTTCTACCCTTATCCAGAAAATAGATTTCTGTGAACAGATACTGATATCATGACAAGTACTGAAAAACTTCAGCCACCAGATGTGTAGCTAAGAGTCTGACTTTGTACAATTCTCTCAATTCCTCTGAGCCTCAGGTTCTTCATCTGTGAAATGAGAGAAATGCTGGCCACTTCTATCTCTAGCAATCTTAACACTTGATAAAATGATTTTCTACCATGGCTCTTTAAATAGCTAGTTATCCATGAAATTTTCAAAATCTACTGATCATCTACTCTGCATCTTTCTTGCATAAAGTGGATTTTTTTAGTAAATTATTGATCACTGAAGAGAGAGTTGACCTCAAGTTACTTCTAAGATAAGAACCTTATAGCTTAAGGAAATTTTGGGGTTCCTATTTCCATTTTACAGATAAAGAAACTTAGGAACATGAAGAAGAAATTACTTAAATTCAGATATCTATGGGATGACACTTGTTTCTTCTACAAACAGTAACATGCTCCTTTCATTATTTCACTTTTACCAAAGAGAAAAGGGGAAGAATATAATGCAAAATTGGGTGCTTATTCTTTGAATGGAATGAAGGAGGTAAACTAATGTTTACATTTTTATTTCTCAGCAAAGCTCATTTAGTATATGACCAGCTCCTGTGCCATGGTTCTTTGTGTCTTTTTGATACTTATTCAACTTCAAACATCTAACCTTTCATGTCTATACATGTTTGCATGCAGGCTAATTCACTTCAGTCATGTCCAACTCTTTGTGACCCTATGGGCAGTAACTCACCAGGCTCCTCTGTCCCTGGGATTCTCCAGGCAAAAATACTGGAGTGGGTTGCCATGCCTTCCTTCAGGGGATTTTTCGGTCCAGGGATCAAACCCGTATCTCTTATGTCTCCTGCATTGGCAGGCAGGTTCTTTACCACTAGTGCCACCTCAGAAGCCCCTATACATGTTTATTCACATCCAATTTTGATTGTAAACTTTTTGATAAGTATCTGACCTTAACATTTCCAGTGAACTTTGATGCATCTTGTATCAGACAGGAATTCAATAAATGTTTGTTATTATTTACTTAAATTATACTTAAAAGCAAATAAACTTTTACCTCCATTAGGAATCAAGAGGATAAAAATTCAGGATACTTTTTTTTAAAGTCTGCTCTGACTCCATCATTATTATTATGTAGCTGTTGTTTTTGTTATTTTTCCCCAGCTCATTTAAGGTAATGTTCAAAATGTATATTCACTGTAGAAGAATAAAGTAACAGGTTTAAAACATGAGAGATGATTAAAAAATATAAAGATATGCATTATAATTCTTTTAGTTAATATAAAATTAGTCAATGTGGGTTTTAAATCAGATATTGAGCTTCCTCGTAGCAAAAGCAAGGAGTAAATCATAACATTTGACCAAAAACACACTGATTACTACATATAAATTTATAAGGTGCTTGAGATGACAGGTTTTCCTAGAACTGAGTGGAAAAGACCACTTAACAGAAGTCAGAATAACAAACAATTACACAATTTGCATAACATCTATAATATAGAAAATATGTTATCTACATTACAGTTCACCTAAGCCACACAAAAATTCTGATGTAAATGTTTACTAGCAGTGTTTCAATTTTTAAATGTAAGGAAGAGAAAGAGGAAGAAAGGAAAGAAAAGAAAGGAGAGATGAGAGAGAAAGAGTGTGAGAGACTGAATCAGGTTCATCTGGATTCAAAGCCCATGTTTTGCTGCTGAACCAGTCACTTCCTTGCCAACCAACATATGACCTGGAACAGGTTGCTTACACTTTTCCCCATGACATTCATTGCTCATGAGCTTCAGATATGGAGTAATGACCCTGTCTTCCCTGCTATAAAGGGTCATGGAGACAAATATTGAAATGCATGTGGAAGCCCTCTGAGGTACTATGATAGCTATTGAAAATCTGCTAATTGCACTACCAATAATATTAACAACTATCATTAAATTACCAAAAAGAATATAGAATTATCTAAAATCAATAGTTTGATTTGCACATGGTATAAGAGATATTGCTAATTATTCCCAAATTCTCGTGGTTGGTGTTCTCTGATTTCTGGCCTCATATCCTTTCAGAGGTGTAGTCAACATGGGATGACAAAAGGAAGGGAGGAGTTTGCCTAGTGACTCTGTTAAGAGAATACTTGCAAAATATGTCTCAGTTTTATCTTCTGAGGAAATTAGGAGTCTAGTCTTGCCTTGGGGCAGGCTAGGATTACAGTTGTACATGTTATCAACCTGTCACAAACAGCCACTACCTGGGCCTGCGGTTGCCTTAGTAACCTTTCTCAGTAAGCATTTAAGGAAAGTGTCCTAATGTAAGTGTTGTAGAAAGAACCCATGTGACATTTACCAGACTAAGGAGATTTGCTTTCATGGCCCAAAGGATGCAGTAGGTGGGGTTCCTAATGGCCAGTGAATGTCTTCCTTAGAAGAACACTAATCCAATGTAACATCTATAAAACCTACCACCATGCTCATTTCCATAGAAAATAGGGTGCTTAATTGAGAAATGCATGGAAAGTAAAGATTTCTACAAAATTCAAAGGGCAAAAGAAATTCACTGTACTATCTAACAACATCACACAATTGAGTAAGCCAAGAAAGTTACAAATTCCCCTGGAGGCAAGAATAAGGACAGACTTTTTAACCTGGTGGCTCAGACGGTAAAGTGTCTGCCTACAATGTAGGAGACCAGGTTCGATCCCTGGGTCGGGAAGATCCTCTGGAGAAGGAAATGCCAACACACTCCAGTACACTTGCCTGGAAAATCCCGTGGACGGAGGAGCGTGGTAGGTTACAGCCCACAGGGTCGCAAAGATTCGGACATGACTGAGTGACTTCACTTTCACATTTATGTCTAACTCTATAATAAAAATTGATGAAGAGGACACAGGAAGTGCAGTTTCCTTTTGAGAAAATCTCAGTGAATGTATCAACTAAATTGAGAGAGAAAGGAAGATTTTTAGACCAATCATTTCTTTGTTTCCCTTGCTTACACAATGTTTTATTGACATCATAGGTTGTTAGGGTTAAAAGCAAGGAGGCTTGTTTCCAGGCAACCATTCAGAGAACAAGGATGATGGCAGCTCTGTTATCTTTAATCTGTGATTTTAAAGATTTCCCTGGGGATCATTATTCTAACAGCAGGAAGGGGAAATCATGAAGGAACCCACAGGAAGAATGTATAGCTGTGTTTAGAAGTGACCTCATCCATTTCTGTTCTCATTTATTGGCTGAAATTCAGGCATATGGTCAAATCTAAAGGCAAGGCAGGTTGGGAAATGTAGTCCAGCTGTGCATTCAGAAAAGGGAAAGAAGGTGGAAATGGATTTTTCTCTGGCACCTTATGTTTCTTGCTATTAATATAATCTTAATTTTTTGGTAATTAAACTTCTCACTTTACGGATTGTCCTAGAGATTTGACATTCCTTTGAAATGACACTTTAGAATAAATATTTTTTATAAAGGACTCATCTATATTCATGCAAGATTTTCTGGATATTTGTAGATTTCTTAAGCCCACTATTTAATCATATGATTTTTCAATGGCACCTTGGGATTAGAGACCAATCATTTCCTAAATGCCACTTATTTGCAGAAGTAAGCAGCAGCATCTTTCTTAGCAATTTATTATAGGACCACTTCAATAAAGCTATTTGGAAGACAGGCACACCTCTAAAGTAATCTAAGCCAAATTAGCCGATACCTGCAGCTGACAAGAAGGATAAGAGTATTCAGTCCTGCTCCGTGTCTCCGACATCAAACAGTGTCTGGAAGAGGCATGTTGATTTTCACCAGCATGAATATCAGCAGTTGCAGACATCTATTAGGGGAGGAAAGTGATGGACAAGCACGGCCTACAAAGAGATTGACATTGCTGGGCACGGTGCTGAGGATTAATCCTTCACCGCTGTGGGATGCCAAGCCAAACCGAAATCCAGCCATCATGGAACACGTTCAAATCAGTAGGTCTATACAAACCTCTAAATGATTACTTTGAGCAGAGGGGAAGTGTTCCATTTACTACCTGCTGTAGAGAGTTTAGTTGTTAGCACTGAAGAGGGAAGAAAGGTTTAAAATAAGCTATTTTTCGTATGCTTTAAGACCATTATTCAAGAATAACATAAGAGGGGATAGTTATAAAACCAAATGGATGATACACCATTTCTTGTCTTCTGACAATAAATGGCCAAAGTGACTTCTGTACTTGGAAGTAATTCTATTTAGAGCAGTGTTTGTTCACTGTCTTCACTTATTACAACAGCCATCCAATAATGATGTACACTTAGGATTTAACTTGTTTCTGACAGTGACTTTTAGGTTTCTTTACAGATGAGCACAGGTTAGGTTTGATCATTGGTTCTATAATGCTCAGTGCTCAGACTGTATCTGAAAGAAAGAGTATGGATAAGAACTGTTAAAAACTAGTATAAACTTATTCAAAAGGAGATTAATTAATAAAATTCTTTGTCCTCTTTTTTTCAGTCTTTGTTTTCTTCCTCCACCTGGCAAATTCCTAGTCATCCCTCATAGCCCGTGATGCTGTCTCTCTGAAGCTCTTCCCGACTCCAGTAAAAAGAGTATGCTGTTTTGTCTATTGTTTTTATCACACTACTTTCATAACATTTTATGATGTATCTCTTCCCATCTTGAATTCTTTAGGAAGGAAACCATGTCATTAATGCAATTGGCATATGGCTGTTAAACACAGGGTCTTCAACCAGACAGCCTATTATCAAACACTGTTTCCACAGCTGTGCCACCATGAGCATAATCCTTAGTATCATCTGTAAAATGAGGAAAATGGGAATACCTGCCTTGTTGTGTCATTGCAAGCATTAAATGAGATAGTAATATACAAAATGCTCTGAATAGTACCAGTTTCGGTTAAATGTTTGCCATCATTTTTTTAATATCACCATGTCTTTAACGTCAAGCATAAAGTATATGCACTCTGTGTATATATAAAAAAGAAATTCTATAACAATTAAACACTCTAAGGTATTTACTTTTGCATGGTTCTTCACATAGTTGTGAGGAAATGGGAACACATATGCGTTCAGGAACTGAGCTTGAATGCCCCCTTATCCCAAATCATAGTTTCTTCAATAAGCTTCCACTTATTTTCCTAAAATGTCTTATAAGGGATCAAGAGTATTTGTAAACATATTTATATTCTATGGAGTTCTAAAAGAGAATTCAGGCACAGAGCAGTGGCTGTGGTTGGCTAGATTCATATTAGATGACTTTCTTCAGAAACATTTTGACAAAATTAGGTATAACCTAGGAAGCAATAAATAATCTGCTCTTCTCATTCACTTTCAATTAGCTGGCCCTCCTGTGGAGGCAGTAGGTGCTAATTCCTGTTCTGCCTCCTATGTGCACATGTCTGACAGTGAATTTTTACCCATAAAAATTTTTTGCCATCTGAACAGAGAGTGGGAACTCAGGTATACGTGCAGGGCATGGGGATTCATGCAAAGCAATGCCCACGTCCTGAGAACTCCATCTAGGACAGGGTACAATCCACTGAAACTCTGATTGAAATGCATTCATTCAGTCAACTAGTACTGAGAACTACAACATTATGGCATAATTTTAGGGGCTAGGAATCCAGTGGTGAATAACTCAAGAGTATGAACAACAGACAGACCATAGCAAAATAAAGTCCACTGGAAAACAATGATGCACTGTGGGGATAAATGAAATAGAAAAGGGGGTCAGATAAGGTAGGAGGCATGCAGTTTTAAATGGGAGGATCAGGAAAGGCCCCATGGAGGCTTCTGAGATTTCTGATCATGTGTGCAATGGACTGAATGATTATAATGTTGTCCCCACCTCCAGTTTATATGTCAAAACTGTAGCCCCAATTTGATAGTATTTTAATATGGGCTTTTAGGAATAATTAGGTCATGAGGGTAGAACCCTCCTGAGTGAGACTGGTATAAGAAGAGGGCAGAAAGCCAGTTGGCTTTTTCCCACCACGTGAGGATACACAGAGGTTATCAGGGTGCAACCTAGAAAGGGCTTCTTACCAGAACCTGACCCTGCTGGCACCCTAATCTCAGAATTCAGCCTCTAGAACTGTAAAAAGTGTTTCTAGTTTAAGCCACCCAGTCTATGGTAATTTGTTATAGTGGCCGAATGGACTAAGACAGTGTTTATGAAGCACATATATGGGAGAGCTTTTGTCTTTTTTGAAAATAGAGTCTGTTCTTTTATGGTGTAACTTATTTCATGGAAAACAAATGTTTTTAAACATTTGCCTATCTAATACATTTTGAATACTGAGGGAAATTTTTTTCACTGCTTTTCCCCTGTATAAATAGCAATGGATTTCTCAAGCAAACAAAGAGCTCAAGAAAAAATAAAATAGAATTTTAAGAGGTCAGTAAAACTTAAGGTTAAATTTATTAGCTTTCAATAACAATTCCCAAGACAAATCACAAAATTCAAAATAACAAATTGGCTTTATGTTTGGGATCATTTCATAAACAAAAGGAATATTTTCTTAAAATTTTCTGATAGCTCAAATTAAAAATAACTAAAAAGGTATTCAGCTCCACCAAGGTTCTGTCTTTGTGTTGTACCACAGATGATGCAAAATTCTCTTTGTGCATAAAGACTTAACTTCTGGGACTTTGGAAGACACTTATGGTTTTTAGAAATTAATACATTTATCTCCAGTGAAAAATAAAAGGGTCCTCAAACTCATCAGAAGCAACAATTCAAATTATTACTGAAAATGAGCATAAAATGTCCATTTGGAACATGCATGGAGTATTTTAAAAGATGGAAATTGATTTCAATAACTCAGATTTACACTTAGTGCTTCATAAACTTAAGCTGCCTTGTAATCACTTGGGTGCTTGTTAGAAGTACAAAGTGTCAGGTCTGGTCCCAAGATGTGAATGTGAAAACAGAACCAGAGAATCTGCATGAGAATCAAGCACCTGGGATATTCGGGTCCCAGGGATCCCCAGATGGAAAACAATGGTCTTTGAATGCAATAAAAACAAAGAAACAAAAATCCACTTCTACTCAGAAAATAGTAAAGCACTGTACACAAAATCCTGAATATTTTCACACACTTTGATTAGTGGTTCAGCAGTAAAGAATCTGCCTGTAATGCAGGAGACGTGGGTTCGATCTCTGGGTCAGGCAGATTTCCTGGAGGAGGGCATGGAAAGCCAATCCAGTGTTTTTGCTTGGAAAATCCCATGGACAGAGGAGCCTGGTAGGCTGTGGTCCATGGGGCTGCAAAATGTTGGCCACTACTGAAGTGGCTGAGCATGCACACAATTTTATAATTAATGATCCATGTGTGCTTTGACTCATAAAACTAGCACTTTCTATTTGGAAATTATCAAAATATTGGTGTAAGGCAAAAGTATTCCATTCTCACTTTCCTGTCTTCCCTAAACCATCCTGGCATCATCGGACCCTCACTTCTTTCTTTGGAGAGAAATGACTTAACTGATGGGTAAATATGAAAAGGATAACTTCCCTGTTCTGCTTAATTTCTCTCCGTTTTCACTCTGGAAGCAAACTGCCCAATGAGAGCAGGTCTCTCCTGTGCTCCTCCAAGCCTAAGTCTCCCCAGGCAGCACCACCCTACCCAGGCTATGTGCGAGGGTCCATCCAGGGCAGCATTGCCTCTGACCGAGAGGTTCCCTAATTCTGGACCAGTCAGCAAGACCACGTGGCTCTCATACCACGCTGCAGCCTCTGACCTGGTTTCTATCATTAGCAGACCACATTAACATACCACACACCCACTTCTTTGTATTAGTTCTTATTCCTTTAGAACAAGGTGTGGGTAAGAGGGAGTGATGCTTATCCTGCTCCTTTCAGAACCTTGAGAGTCAGAGTCAGAAGGGCTGTTGTCAGATACACATGTCAACATCACAGCAGCCATATTGGTTGTTGACCCAAAGATTGAAACCAGCAAGCCATGTTTGTACCATTTTATTTAAAAACAAGCCTACAATGTTGTATTTCTTTTATCATTTTATTTATTCCATACTAAAAAAAGAAAGAAACTGAAAGTAAAAGTTCATACTATCCAAATCACACGTTGAAGTGTTGAAAAGTACTTAAAAATTTATAGGCAGCAATAACACAGGTTTATGACTAACTCTCAATCTCAGCTTTAGGATGTTTACCCAAATCTCTAAAGTGTCATTCAACTCATCTATTATCCATCTGATTTGCACTTACAACAGGCATAAACATTTAGTTAGAATATACTGACAGAACAATATTTGAAAGTCATTTCATTTCTCTAACCTTCAGGTCCTTCATCTATAAATATTTTTTTCTCTTCATATATATTTTTGCAGTTTTTAATTTTATTTTTTGGTCTCACCATACAGCATGTGGGATCCTACTTCCCAGACCAGAAATCAAATCCATGGACCCTGCATTTGAAGCATGGAGTCTTAACCACTGGACCACCAGGGAAGTCTCTTCTCTTTGCAAATTTGTGGCAAAAATATAATGGGAGTACCTATCGTAGTGATTTATAAGTAATAAAAATCATTAGGAATTATTATTACTTTTATGAATTTGTATTTCTATTACTCGGGAATTTGATTTTTCTTTTTTTTCTCAAGGAATCAGGTAACTCTGCTGTATGTATGCAGTGTGTTCAGTCATATCGGACTCTTTGCGACCCCAGACTGTAGCCCGCCAGGCTCCTCTGTCCGTGGGATTCTCCAGGCAAGAATACTAGAATGGGTTGCCATTCCCTTCTCCAGGGGATTTTACTAAGCCAGAATCAAACTCTCATCTCCTGTCTCCTGCACTGACAAGCAGGTTCTTTACCACTAGCGCCACCTAGAAAGCCTAAGGAAATCCTAGGTGCCTTGGGACAGGTGCTCTATAGGCTGTGCTGTGCTTAGTCACTCGTTATGTCCCACTCTTTGCGACCCCGTGGACTGTAGCCCACCAGGCTCCTCTGTTCATGAGGATCCTCCAGGAAAGAATACTGGAGTGGGTTGCCATGCCCTCCTCCAGGGGATCTTCCCAGCCCAGGTATCGAACCTAGGTCTCCCGCCCTGCAGGCGGATTCTTTACCAGCTGCGCTAACTGGGAAGCCTGCTCTATATGCTATGGACAGTAAACACAAACAAAGAAACATAAACTCATGTTTCCTGTGCTCAAGAAGCTTTTACTTAAAAGAAGAGATGCAAGAAACAGTGGAAGCAAAAAAAAAAAAAAAAGAGAGAGAGAGAGATAATAGGAGAGTGGATTTTGTTCAGTAAGAGTTATAAGGAAAGAGGAGATTAAAGACATGCGAGAATGGGTTCAATATATAAAAAGATATCTTCGACTTGCATGGATGGAAGGGGCAGGCGGGTAATTTCAGGAAGGCAGACACATGGGCAGAGTCAGACAGGAGCAAACATGCTGTGAGTGCTCCAGTAGCCAAGCAAGGTGACTTCCTGTCCGTTGGCAAGCGGCTCACTAAGCATTGTTCTTCTCTTCAAGGTAACGAGGATGCATACCAACATTTCACGTTCGATTTTTGATAATAATCAAAATATGGCAAGCATATGGTTTTTAAAGATCTCTGTAAAAAAGTCTCTTTTGATGATCTTTAGCCAACTTTTCTAGCTTTCAAAGGAAAAGCAGAGCTAATATGGACCAACTGGTGGTGTGACAGAACAAGAGCAAGTCTAATTTTAAGGTTCAGAATTCTCTCCTACAAAGTACACTTGTCATCAAGTTAGAAAATATCTGGGGAAGATTATTTTAACTAGGAGACATAGTACATAAATGGGCTTCCCCAGTGACTCAGCGGTAAAGAATCCACCTGCAATGCAGGAGATACCAGAGACATGGGTTCAATCCCCGGGTCAGGAAGATCCCCTGGAGGAGGAAATGGCAACCCACTCTAGTACTCTTGCCTGGAGAATTCCAGGGACAGAGGAGCCTGGTGGGCTACATATGGGATCGCACAGAGTCCAACTCAACAGAGGGATTGAGTGCAAGCACAAGCATTGCATGAATGATCCCTAGCCTCGTAAGGATTCCAGGGGAGAGAGAAATCTCTCATTTGTTTACTTTGTTTCAATTTTATGTAATCTTATTTAATCAAAGAGACAATGCAGAGGAGGAAATAAAAATGTCATTAACTTTGTTGTACCTCTCTACCTGGGATTTGCTTTTACTCTTTTCCAGCATAGTTATGAATATAGTCAGCACTCATCCACATTTTGGAGAAAGTACACAAAGAAGGAAATCAGTCCTAAATATTCATTGGAAGGACTGATGCTGAAGCTGAAACTGCAATACTTTGGCCACCTGATGTGAAGAATTGACTCATTGGAAAAGACCCTGATGCTGGGAGGGATTGGGGGCAGGAGGAGAAGGGGACAAGAGAATGAGATGGTTGGATGGCATCGTCGACTCGATGGACATGAGTCTGAGTAAGCTCTGAGGGTTGGTGATGGACAGGGAAGCCTGGCGTGCTGCAGTCCATGGGGTCACAAAGAGTCAGACAGGACTGAGCGACTGAACTGAACTGAACTGATGCAAAGAAGCAAAGCAAGGAAATGATGGCTAATTAGTCAATTCTTATCCTACATCCCTGTATATATCTGGAATTGTACTCCAGCCAATAATGGTACCTCTGTGCCTTTATGATGTAAAACATAAAGCACATCCCAGAGTGAACAAGATAGTACTGCAAGGAAGCACCACTAATGACATCATTTATAATGAAATGAATGAAAGTTCTTTAAGAGGAGGTGAGATGGTAAAGATGTCATGGCATAAGATCTCAAGCAATTCCTGTTCACTTCAAAAATCTCCCTCCTTTCCTAGCCTGAGGAAATTCATTTAAAGGAGCTGACAGATTTTCCTTAAATAATTATTCCAGCACTTAAACTGTTCCCTAAAGAACAGTCCTTCTGGAATTGTAGTAGGGTGAGATTTGTTTCAGGCAAACATTTCTTAGACTCACCTTAGATAGCCACTGGCAAGAATGCTTCTTATTGTTGTAAAATGTGTGCATTTGAAATATATTAGCTAGGCAGGTCAATTTAGAGGTTTACAAAGATTTTGCAACTACAGAATTTCTTTGCTGATTCTGCATCTTCATTGAATATGCCTAAAAAATACCAACAAGATGCTAAGCTATTCATTTATTTTATCATTGATATATTCTAGGAGAGATATATAACAATACTGAAGGCAGTGTACTGTTCTGATCATTATATTTTTAGTCTAAAATCTTGTTCGGGACCTATAGCTTATGTGCAAATTTGTAATGGAGATATATTTTCTAAAAGATTTTAGCTTTGCAACCTCTTTTGTCACAAAGAAAGGCATTCGGGTCATTCCCTCTGTCACTGTGAACATTTTCAATAACAGGAAGGAGTTAATTCTGCTTTTCACTTAGGTAATGTTTAAAAGGCTCTGCGAATTTCTCCTTCAATGCACCAGTGATATTTAGGAATTGCTGAATATAGTGAAGACAGATGTGGGATTTGGGTGTTTGTTCAGGTGCTTCTGGTTTCTAATTATTTTATCATTATCCATTTCCCCCTGTAATTTGTTTAAATTTGGAATCACATCACCAATATATCTCATTGCCGCCAGGTCTTCAATATTCTCCTGTTTATTCATTAGAGAGTATCTGTTACCAAGTCATTAATAACCATGAATTTACAAAGACATAAAGTCACTCATGTACTTAGTTCTATTCAAATAGATGTCTGGAAAAGCACTTATTCCAAATATACTACCTTGACCTTTCTAATCCAGGAACCTTAGAGTATTTCTTCAGTTGTAGAAACTTAGGGGGAAAAAGGCTTCCCTGGTGGCGCTAGTGGTAAAGAACCTGCCTGCCAATGCAGGAGATGTGGGTTCAATCCCTGGGTGTGGAAGGTCCCCTGGAGGGCATGGCATTCCACTCCAGTATTCTTGCCTGGAGAATCCCACGGGCAGAGGAACCTTGTGGGCTACCATCCATAGGGTCACAAAGAGTCGGACACAACTGAAGTGACTTAGCACAGAGGAAAGAAAGAAAAACAACCTAGCACTTACAAGGAAGGTTGGAGAGAAAAAAACATATGAGTTCTAGCTTCTGAAGTCTGTGGTTGATTCCAGTTCTGCTATTTGGTTGCTCAGAAATGAGACAAGTTCCTTAGCCCCTTTGAACAAATGTTTTCACCTATAAAAGTGGTTATTGAAAATAACCTATACACTATCCGATATGTGGCAGAACCCAGTCTAGTATAAATTGCAACACAAAGTATTCAGAATCAGCATAAGGAAAATTATGTTTTTAGCAGTTCTGCTCTCAATGTTTAGGAGGCTTTCTACCAGAAGTTTTGTAAGAAGGGAGAGTGAAGCAGTCATTCAAAAATCTGAGTTACAAAAGGGTATGTGCCTTGTCTCAAAATTATTCCATGATTCAAAACCACTCTATGATTTTGAAAATCTATGAAGTTGACATTTGATTACCTTGATCTTATGGATGAGGAAACATGTTCAAGAACTTTGGTGACTTGCATACAGCACAAAGCCAGCATGTTTCAGGGGTAGCAATTGACCAGTGTGTGTCTGTTTTCAAGGTTCTGTGTCTCCTAGACTCAGTATTGTCCTGCCTCTAGAGCCAAGTTCTACCATTAAGTCACAAAGGAACTCCGTGGAGCTCATTACTTCTTCATGACCTGTAATAGGGACTTTGACTGGATGGGCTTTCTTTCATATTTGCCTACTCACAGTATCTCTGATTCTTGGTCCCAGACTTTGTCACATACACAGAATGTCCCACATTTCTACTTGAAAGGAACATGGGCATACCTCTCAAAGAGACATTATGTTCCTTCCCTACTATGTAAATGTGTCTCAGTAAAATGCATATATTAGTAATGCTCAGGAAATATTTATTGATAATAGTCATAATTTTATGTATTCTATTTTTTCTCCTCAATGCATACAGGCCCAGGAATTACTTCATCTAGGGAAAAAAGGGTTTTTTTTTTCCCCCAATAAATAATCTTATGCCTACTAAACACCAGTCTTGATGGTTCAAAAGGTCATGATGATAGATAAGAGGTGGAAATCACTTCATAAAGGAAGTGCATCTTGATTGACAAGAAAGCAGAACAGAAAGAGCGTCATCAAGCCACAGTGAGAACTTTGTGTGTAATTATGAGTCCTAATGTTAGATTACAAGGCATTAGCAATTCAGCTCTAAGACAGGGCTTCTTAACATTAAGCTTGCTAACAGGGTCTTTAGTGTCCACCTTCAGGATGTCCCCTGGTCAATAGCACACGGTGACCGTGCAGTGAGCCCAGTGCAGAGAGTCCTGGGCAGTCCTGCGTTACAGCAGGGGGGGTAAGCTTGTGCCATCACTTTGAAAACCAATTTGATCTTAAATACATATCAAGATACTCAAAACAGCCCATTGTCTTTTCCAGTCATTTTTCTTCTAAGATCCTTTCCTAAGAAAATAATTCAAAAAAAAAACCCCAAAAAACAAAAAAAAAATAATTCAAAATATGTATGCAATTTCACACCCAAAGATTTTATTATAGAATTTGGACAAAATGCAAATAATTTACATGTCTTAAAATCAGGGTAAGTAAATTATATTACACACATTTATAGAATATAATGTAGGTATTAAAATATTTATGAAGGATCTAAATCTAATAAAAAAAATTCTGCTCTATTGTTGAATTTAAAGTTACATCAAATTTTTTACATGTGGTATTATTAAGTTTAAAGAAACAAATCTATGTGTATAAAAAACTGAAAGTAAATAAGTAAAAATATTACCAGTGGTTATTCTTTGAATGGTGAGATTATGGATATTTTATTCATATTTTTTCTTTTTGAATATTTATAAACTTCTTACAGTGATTGTTTGTTACTTTTGTAATGAAAAAACATTCCCTTTCAGGTTTGATTTCCAATGCTATAATCTTTTCATGCTTAGATGAACTTATATGTAAATAAAAAGACTTTATATGTATATAAAAACACAAATTGTGTTTGATTGTACCTCAACCCAATGGTTCTCAGTATGGTGGGAGGTGATTTTGCCTACTCTTCTTCCCCTCGGGGGATTCAATAGTTTCTGGAGACACTGGTCGTCTAAGTCTGAGGAGCTACTGGTGTTTAGTACGTAAAGGCCTGGGATGCTACCAATAGCCCTATCTTGCAGAGGACAGCATCCTCCACAAAAAATCACCCAGCCAATAAATGCCAATAGTGAAGTTGAGAAAGCCTGCCTTTGAAACAAAGTGGTTAAAAATTAAATTAGTTCAAGACTATGATGGGGAATCTGAGTTTATTACCAGAACCTTTGAATAAACTTGCCTATCTATCACCTATCCATCCATCTACTCACTCCCAGACACAGAGGGTTTGTAGATAAATGCTCCTCTTATGTGGGGCTTGAAGTTTAGTGAAAGAGAAAGGCAGAGAAATCAAGGGCTTAATGTAGTTTTTAGTGCTAAGATGGAGTGCTTCAGAATAACAGAAGTAGGAACTCCACCCAGCTAGGCAGTTCAAAGGAGGTTTTCTAGAAGAGACGGTTGCTCAGTAGAGCTTAAAGAAGGAGTTAATCAGGTCAGGTGGTACTAGTGGTAAGGAATTCTCCTGTCAATGCAGGAATCACAAGAAACACAGGTTTGATCCCTGAATCAGGAAGATCTCCTGGAAGAGGAATGGCAACCCACTCCCAATGTTCTTGCCTGGAAAACTCCATGGACAGAGGAGCCTAGCAGCTACAGTCCATGGGGACACAGAGTTGGACACGACTGAGCTACTGAGCACAAATACAATCAGTCGAGGACCAATAATGGGAATTTTATTCTAGAAGGAGGGACAATCATAGAACAGGCAAAGGCATGATGCATGAAATAGCACAGGGTGCTTGGGAAATAACGAGCTGGATGGTATTGCAAAACAAAAGTGAGGGTGGGGAAGAGGCAGAGAAGCCACAGGGCTGGAGCATCTTTTCTGCCTCAGGAAGTCAAGAAACATTTTTCAGAGAAGGTAGACTATGATCTAAGAGTTGAAGGTTGAAAAGATGTTTTCAGAAATATGAGGAAGGAAAGGCATTCTAGGAGAGAGAACAGTATGTACAAAATTATGGAAGCTGGAGACAACACAAAATGCTCAGGAACGTCAGGGTAGACTTGCTGAAACATGAAGTTGAGGAGAAAGAGGAAAAGAAAAAGGAGAAAAGACCAGAGATGAGATTGAACAGGAAGCATTGAGCATGAGATTGAACAGGAAGGTCTGATCGTGACCTTCGTATCATATCCGAAGACATAGAGATTTTATTTTATAATTGAAACAGAAGAATCTTGAGCATCAGCTCAGTCACCAGGTCTAGAAAAACTTCCCTCTTGAGAATATGAAGATTGGAATAAAGTAGGATAGGTGTGGAGTTAAGATGAGACAAGCCATTAAAGATGCAATGAGAAACCCACCGATGCATATTTGTTGTGCCTCCATGATATACTTTGTCTTTCTCTGGACCCTGTGGAAACACAGGGAAAATTCACTCTATGCTGAGGTAGCATGGTCTCTTCTCCAGCTGGGGAGAAATATAAAGGAACACAAAGTCAAGACTTGAGGAACAATTACTGTTATCAAGTGTACATTGTATGACATACACCAGGACTGACAGAATTCAGATTAAGGAGGAAATGTGGTATTAGAGAGGGGGAAGGTTTTGCTCTGGGTTGAAATGGGGAAATATGGGTGGCATTTGAATAAGAGAAGGTATTGTAGGAGAAAAGTAAAGAATATGAGGCAGGACTTAGAAACTGGGATCAACAGGAAGCGTTCCTGAATATTTGAAAGAGGTTATATCAACTGTCAGTGGTTCTCAAGGATGTGCGATGCTGAGTGCTTTGAAGTATCACTCAGATTCAGCCCAAAGGTCACTTCTGTGAGTCCCTTCTGATATTCCCCGCCTTCTGAACAGTACTGGTCAGGCTTTTCTAATGTCTCTCTATACCTTGTAAACATTTGAGACCAGGAAAATTTACTAAACCAATTTGTCTGTGTGTAAACCTCTTTAGCCGAAATTATGCCCTTAAGTTCCCAATTACCAACATCTTCAAGTTTCCAGTACACTGCCTGGTACGCAGATCACTTAAAAAAAAAAAAACCTTTGTTTCATGGATGATTGAATGAACGATCATGTTTAGTAATAGGTAACATGGAAGTTAAGAATAAAGGCAGCAATGATACTAACTCTTTAAGTCGTACAAAGTATTTGGTGATAATTTTAAGAAATATCATTTAATTTACTTCTCACAATAATTCTATGAGGTAGCTGCTATTATTCACCCCATTTTTGAAAGAGCTAATGTTCAAGGTGGTTATAAATCTTGCCCAAGACCATATGGACCAACAAAATCCAAGCTGTGAACTGACTTCAGGTCTGTCACACTTCAAAGAACATGAAATTACCCACTGTTTATATATTTTCCATTTTCAAGAGAATTCAAACTTATGGCGATTTTACTTTAAAAAAAATTTTTTTGTTGATTCAATGTATTTGCCCTCGACCCAAAACACTCAGTATGTTAATAATATAACACCAGGAGGACCAGTTTACTTTAAAGAGTTGAAATGTGTTTTTGAACAAACCCATAAGATAAGGGTTTATAAACTCAAATGAAAAAAGCAAAATGCCTCCATATCTGAGAGGCAATGAAAACTAAACAAAATCAGTAAGCAGGGGGGACACTAACTGTCTAGCCCCAACATTGACTCATTGTGTAACACAATCATGTGGATGGTTTCATTTATATTATAGTCATCAAAATTAGCCTAGAAATTGTGAAATTAGGGGAAGGGAAAACATTGCACAAGCACACACATCCTATCTTAAATCACTTGCTAATTTGGCAGATAACTCCATTAATCCCAAACAAAGGACTAGATATGCACCTACTCAATGAGACCAAAGGGCTCAAAAAACCTAGACAAGTTTCCCAAAGGCAAGATCTCATCAACCTGAGATTATTTCTTAATCAGCCCTTTTATTGCCAGCTCTTAGTGTAGGGGTTGGCAAATTATAGCAAAAAGTCAAATTCAGCCTGCTACCTGCCTTTGACCTTTCAGCTATGTTGTTTTACATTTACAATGGTTAAAAAATAAAAATAAAAGATATTTTATGAAATGAAAATTATGTGAAATCTGGATATGTGTCCATACATATTTATTGGAAGACAGCCACACCCATTTATTTTATTACCTTTTATGCTACAACAACAAAGTTGAATAGTTATAACAGACCGCATGACCCACAAACACTATGATACTTATCATACAAAAAGTTGACTGGCAACTGTTCTAGAATAAAGCTCGGCAGGTGCCAAAAATCTCAGTGAAGAAATCATTGCAAACATCATGAATTTGGCTTTTTAGATTTATTGCCTAACCAAGTGGTTCTCAAAGTGTGCCCTGGATCCTCAGCATCCATTAGGAAATGCCAACCCGACTTCTCTGGTTGGTGTGGTTCCATCTCTGGTCCAGGAATTTCCACATGCCACATGATGCAGCCAAAAAAAAAATAAAATAAAAGAAGTGCCAGTTCCTAGATGTTAACTGAGATCTACTGAATTTGAAAATCTTACGGTGGGGACTAGCAGTCTTTTATTCTAACACATCATCTTGGTGATTCTTATACATGTGAAGTTTGAAAATGATATAATGCAGGAATATGAACATGTTATCCTATCATAAGAAGAAGAAAGGCATATATAGGCTTCTATTTGTATCTCAAGCACAGAGCTAGATATTTCACTTATGTTTGAATTTCCTACAACAATCCTGAAATGTTGGGCTTATTAGTCTCATTTTACAGAAGGAACTCAAGCTCAAGAAGGTTAAGTAACTTGTTCAAAGTTACTTAATTAGGATTTAAACTCACAGCTTCACTTGCCCTTCACTTTACTCTGCCCTCTCCCTTATCATGTGTGAGAGAAAGTAACTCCTGAGAACCCTAGGGAGGGGCCCTGGTTCACCAGCTAGGTTTTAGCATTCTCTTGCTGAATATAAAATGTCGCAGAGTATCAATGTCAGAAAAGACCACTCTCTACCTGTGATTAATCAAGATAAAAATTAGACCACTCTAATCATAGCTGAGAAGAGGAAAAGCATGAACTTTGTTTAAACCACAAAAATAACCAAATATCCACTGTCCTAGCTAATGTAGCTTGGTTTTTGCCAATTACAGTTTCAGCCTCTGTCTAGGGTTTACTACTTGTATGTAAGATTTACTAAGCCAATTACACTGGCTTCTTGACTTTATTCAACCCGGAACAAAGCCCTACTTCCTAAATCAGAGTCCCTTAACACAGGTTCAAATCCTATAAGTCCTTTCTAACACTCTGTTTCGAGATGCCCCATGGTTCTCCATATTGTGTGTTCTTTGCGGAAAAGAATGTGCTGTGTGCTGAGTCACTTCACTTGTGTCTGACTCTTTGTGACCCCTGACCCGCCAGGCTCCTCTGTCCGTGGGATTTTCCCAGCAAGAATATTGGAGTGGGCTTCCATTTCCTCCTCCAGTTGATCTTCCCAATTCAGGGATCAAACCTGCATCCCTTAGGTCTCCTTCACTGGCAGAAGGGTTCTTTACCCCTAGCACCACTAAATTTTTTGGACCACAGGTGTGTTCCTGGTGACCTTTGGCTGGAAGTCATTGAAATGTACAACTCCTCCATCCCCATCCCTCCTCACTAAGATTCCAGCTCTCTGCTTCATGATGGAGTAGGAAATGGGTTCCCAATATAAGCAAAGCTAAAATAAATTGAAGTCCCCAAATCCATCAGCATCAAGTACATTGTCAGGTTCAGAGCAATAATTTACAGAGATTGATTATATCTTAAGTGGATTAATGGCCTTTTTAGAGTCAACCTGATGACAAATAATGACTTCGGGAAACTGACATTTTTCTTTTGAATTACAGTTTATATTCCTATTTTTAGCTTCTAGTCTTTATCAAAGTCTTTTGATCCCTCAACTCATCAGATTTCAAATGCCACCATCTTTGTGTAGCCTTCCCTGTATGAGATGGCTCTTCCGTTTGTGTTTTCTAAAGTCCTTGCTCCCTCCCACCAGACAATTTTAAATCTTGGGTTAGTTATTCAGGAGCTATTTGATCTTTATAACTTTTTAAGGACAGTACAGTGCCCCATGTTCTCTATGGCTCTTCACATAGTAGGTGCCTAGTAGATATTTGTTCAATTTCACTGAGAAATCCAAGGTCCTCTCCCCATCTCCACACCCCTGTTATGGAATTGAAAGGGCTACTTTCCCAGCCATATCAAAGCCCGTCTAAGCTGTGCTTTTTTATCTCTCTGTTGAATGTCTCATTTGAAATTATTTCCCAGGGCCATAAAATTCTAATGAACAGCTGCCTCTGATGCCTTTGGTTTGTGGCTATCTCTGCTTTGCAGGATAATTCTGATGTGAAATCTTAATAGTAGAAAAAAAGAAAGAGTTTTAAAAAAAGTCATAATCAACTAATCAAAAGTTTCCAAGCTACTTTGGAGACTTGAAAGAGGCACCAGAAGCTCTTGGTTACGTAGCACAAGGAGAAGTGCATTGGCACTATTACTGTATGGAAATAAATTACAGTCAGACTCTCATTTTTTCTTTTTAGTGTGTTCTAAATATCAAAAATTGTGCTGGGGCAGCAAGTTTAATTATATAACTAAGGAGAGGGACTAAAACTATGTTAATTCTGTTACATTTCTATTTTATCTGTTTTGTCACAGGACTTCTGCATTTTATACCATGTTCCTATGTTGATATTACCTTACCGAGTGCCCCTCATACAGAACTTGTGCAAACACTTTTCTGGCATATGAATTTATTAAACTCCCTTTCATCCATAAAATCCCAGGTTTCACCTCCTCTGGGGAGTCATCTCTGATCATTTCTATCTCTTTCACTTGAGCTTAATTACTTTCCATTCTTCTTCTGTATCTTGGACTCACTTGTACTGATTTATCTACCATAATATATTGCATTTTCCTTGATTATATTCCCCATCCCTTTATACAACTTGAGAATTCCTTGAGGGTAGCAACTGAATCTAATTTATCATTGTATCTTGGCCCTACCAGAGTACCTGGCATATTAAAGACAACTGAGAAACATCTGTAAATGAAAGCCATTGCTGAAATACAAATAACAATGTTGGTAATTATTGGAGGTGGATGACGGGTACATCAAAGTTTAATACTTTTCTCTGCATTTTTGTGTGGAAAGTTTTCCAAAATAAAACATTCAAAATAATTTTGAAGACCTTGTAAGATGTCAGGTACATCTTTTGGAACTTTAAAATTCCCACCATAAATGAAGATACTATAATCAGTATCTTCAGGAATTTTCAGCTACAACCTCTGTGTGCCCTAGATTTCTCTCTTATCTCATCAGAAAAACATTTGAAGCCAAACAACATTGTCCTGAAATAAGGAAACAATTATGCCATTGCAGAATAGGTGCAGGTCACGGATATTATATTAAACGAAGTTTCTAGAAAATCTGGAAATTGACAGTTCACCTTAAATATTTCATTGATGAGGGCAGTCGAAGGATTCCTGCCTTTGTTGTCTCCCACCTGACTTGTCCCTGGGATCTCTACTTCCACTCTCTTACCTCTGAACTCATCTTCACCTACTTCCAAACTGCCCTATCTGAAACATGAACCTGCCACACTGCTCACTGGTTTCCCAAAGCTGAAGACTTTGGGTCAATGGCTCTTTATTGTTGCGAAAGTACATGTGCCCTCTCGGCACTCACCCCAATGGACTCCTTCAGACACATCTCATTTCGACATTCTGATGCCCACCTTCTATAAGCCACAGCTCTTGGCCATGAAAGCCACTTTCTGCCAGTGCTCAGGGTTACAATTCAAACTCTTTGCTCAGCCTGGAGTGTTATTTCCCCATTCTTCCATCTGGCAACCTCTTCTTACATTGCTAAGTCCTGTATAACTGTTTTTTTTCCCCCCATGAAACCTTCCCTTCAGCCCTCTCCAGAATGTTCCACTCCATTGTGCTTCTCCTGCCCATTTCTTGGGGGCGCTTATTTTCTTCTGTCTTGTTGAGTGATTAGTTTCCCTTTTTGGAACGTAAGCTTACTGAAGGTTCATTCCTTCAATGTTTATCTTGGCTCTTTCCACCATCTCAATCAATGCCTAACAAAGGATTCTGCCTACACTTAGAATCCAATATCAAGTATTCCCTGCAACACTGTGAAATGAGATTATTCTTGTAAGTGTTCTTCCTTGTTCCCTTTATTAATGAAGGGGATATGTGAAACCTCAAATCATTATATTAAAATCCCATTAGTCACTTTAATCCTCCTTACAAATTGCTTTTGCTCCCTAAACCTTAAATTTCAACTGAAAGAGAATTATTTTTTAACATAGGGCTTTACTGAAATAAGAATCTAATTTATGTGGGAGCAGAAATGTTTCCCCTTACCTTTTCCTATTCTTGGCAAATTCTCACTAGCCATTGTAGATGATAATAGTAAGGCAACACTGCTTTATCTTGAAACTAATACAGAAGGTCTCATCCACATAGAGTCAAAACTACTTTCTAAGTTAATCAATGCAGAGTCACACTAGAGAAAATACTCTACAATGGTACCAGTGAAGAATCATTGCCCCATGAGGACAATATAAAAGCTTCATGTTACCTAAAAGAAGCTCATGGTTCTGCTCTGGGCCTCGGCTTTACTTCTCAACCAAAATGAATGGCTAACTCTATGACTTTTTTTCTGAGCTATATTTTCTAAGTGGTCAATCTCAGGGAAATGTTTAGCAATTTATATTGGGAAAGCCTTTTTTGGCCTTTTTATCATTTGCTGGTAGAAAGGATGAAGGACTTGCTAATCTAATATTTTGTGACTTGCTCTGTAAATGCTTTTTCTCATACCTCCATTCGATTGGTGATCACAAAGCCTAAGTTCTGTTTCTTCTTGGACACTGAATCTGAGAAAACACAGACAGGAGGCCTAGACTAGATTTCTTATGACTTCAGTGGGTCTCATTGTTTGATTGTACTTGGATTAGCCATTCATGGACACTGAATATGTCACAGATACATTCAAAATTCAGTGAGGATCTTAGAGTGAGGGGACTCAGGAGACCATTTGGCTTCCTTTTGTTCAAATCCTGCCTCTAAGGTATGATAGAGTATGCAGTTTGGATTAGGTTGCTTATAAACCATAATTGGGTCCTAGCCTTGGGTTGAAAAAATGTGTATATATTTTGTAATCTTATTTCCTATGATTGCATTTCCCTCAGGTATCTCATAGGATGTTAGTAGACAGTTCCTTTAACTAGTCCATCCAGAAGGAAATAAGTCCTGAATATTCATTGGAAGGACTGATGCTGAGGCTGAAACTGCAATACTTTGGCCACCTGATGCAAAGAACTGGAACTTTTGAAAAGACCCTGATGCTGGGAAAGATTGAAGGTGGGAGGAGAAGGGGACAACAGAGGATGAGATGGTTGGATGGCATCACTGACTCAATGGATATGAGTTTGAGTAAGCTCTAGGAGTTGGTGATGGACAGGTAAGCCTGGCATGCTGCAGTCCATGGGGTCACAAAGAGTCGGACCTGACTGAACAATTGAACTGAGTGGACAGTTCAGGACAAGATTAAGGTATTCAGGAAATTTCCCACCTATGTTTTTGTTCATTCTCTTCCCAATATTAGAAAAGAGAAATAAAAAGAGAAAAATGTGTTGTAATAGGAAAAAGCACCATACAGGATTCAGCGCTCTTTGGATTTGGTTCTGTCTCCATTCCTAATTAGTGTTGTCTTCTAATAAATCAGTTACCCTCTCTGGATTGCAGTTGTCTCCCATGTAAACTGAGTCAGTTGGACTAGGTCAGTATTTTTTCAAATATACTTTGGAACAAAAAAGGAATTTTTTCCCTATCTTTTTCCGCTTGTCAAGGAAATATATACCACCTACATGGTGGTAACCTGCATCTTTGTTATTTTAGCACAACCAAGACTTACATGTTGAATCCAAAGTTTGCCCAGTTTATTGGACATTTTGGGCTTCCCAGGTGGTGCTAGTGGTAAAGAATTTACCTGCCAGTGAAGGACATGCAGGAGAGGTGCATTCAATTTCTGGGTTGGGAATATCCCTTGGAGTAGGAAATGGCAGCCACTCCAGTGCTCTTGATGGGAAAATTCCATGGACAGAGGAGCCTAGTGGGCTACAGTCCATGGAATACAAAGAGTTGGACATGACAGAAACCAAGCGCAGCACATTGGACGTTTTACACAATATTTTAAATGTGTAGGCACATCATCCATACACGTGTGTGTATAGAAACACAGGGTGTATTGAACTGTGGAACTGGAGAAGACTCTTGAGTCCCTTGGATAGCAAGGAGATCAAACCAGTCAATCCTAAAGGAAATCAATTCTGAATATTCATTGGAAGGACCACTGTTGAGGCTGAAGCTCCATTACTTTGGCCACCTGATGCAAAGAGCCGACTCATTAGAAAAGACCCTGATGCTGGGAAAGATTGAAGTCAGGAGGAGAAGGGACAACAGAGGATGAGATGGTTGGATGGCATCACCGACTCTATGGACATGAGTTTGAGCAAGCTCTGGGAGATGATAAAGGACAGGGAAGTCTGGTGTGCTGCAGTCCATGGGGTCGCAACTGAGGGACTGAACAACAAAATTAGAAATAAAAATTCATATATGGACATGGGTATTATTATCTGGGTATTGATATGGATACCTACCCCAAGAAAGATGTTTCAGACTTTCTCAAAATTCTCTGATTCTGGTTGGAAGAGTTAAGTTTACAATTTTACTTTTTGTATTGTTGGAACTCACATTTGAAGATTTTGTCTGAAAATCTTTATGTGACATAAGAAAGAACTTAAAGAATAAAAGCCGAGTCATTTTCAAGGGGCTTTTGCAAACTTGCGACTTTTGACTTTAAAAGTCTGTATTACCAACACTGGCAATAAAAGAATTGTAAGCTATCCTATAACCACTATAGGGCTGTGAGAGTTGACTTTCTCAAATATCTCTGTGATGTTTTTCCTTTATGCTTCATCTAGATCTAAAACAAAACCATCTTGAGTATAGCGCACTAAAACTGGGGCCTATGGCTCAATGGATTCCAGAAAACAAAAACTAAAATGGTAAAGAAATGAAACAGAAGCAAAGTATTCCAATCACATAAATTAAAATGATCTTATCTGTATTTTGTTACGATACCACTAGAAAGTGTTGAGGCAGACATCTCAAAATAATGCAAGATCATTGTGCAGCACTTAGAAAAAAGTTTGTTTCTGTATTGCTTTCCTCTCAGGAAAAATGTGAGGTTAAATAAAATTATTCCCACAGTTAAGTAAAATTACTGTGTAATATGAGAAAAAAACTACAGAAGTTTTTCTGTAGGGTTTATTTTCTGAGGGTTTATTTAATCCTATTACAATATTATTCTTATGTGTGCCTGAGCAGAACTTGTTACATATTAAGAAGACTTAAAAAAAAAGATATGAAAATTGCATGAGAACTTCTGATGTGCTTACACTGGTCTAAACAGTAGAATCTAATGGACCCACTTGTAGAAGGAAAGACTTTCTGAAGATAAGATACACTGACCATTATTAACACATTAACAGCAACAACCTGTATACCAGATGTAGTTTGGGATGCTGTCATCTTAGCTAAGCTCCTGAACTCTGTCAGAAAGATTAGAAACACAGGCAGGCTTAAATATTTTCATCATCTTCCCACATTACACACAATGTGAGAAGTGAATATGCATAAATAACTCGGCAGTAAAAGATCTTATCCTTATCCGGAAGGTATTACCAAATGTCTCAGGAACTCCGTTCTTTCACTTGAGAATAAAGAATAGCTTGGATGTAGAACTGACATCAATAATTAAGGTTTAAGTAATTCAAAGCATGTTATTTCAATGAAAAATGATACATACATCTGTAAATATATATATCACTATTAAAAAGAAGTTACAACTTTTTTTAACTTGCCAATCTTTGAATAGTAGAATTGATTTTGGTAGTAAAATTCATATTAGGAGGATAAAATATTTATTGATAGCAGCAATGCTGTCCTGGGCTTATATGGGTTTTCACTCAAGAGACAAATGAGCAAAGTGGCTCACTGGGAAATGTAAATGAAACACTTTTGCAAATTAAGTGTTCAAAGCACATTTTGCTAAGCATTCATTAACTCAGTTTTAAATCAAAAGCTTACCCATTTTTTTTTATCATAATCAATAACTCAGCTCCACCTGCACATCTCCTAACTAATGAGGCACCAATGTACGTATTTCTCTCACAAATCAGGATACTCCTCCAGAGGATGGAATTACTAATGACATTAAGGCGTGGTAGCCAACATGAAACTCGACAACCAGAACAGCAACCTGTATTATCACCCTGGAGTAGAGAGAGCCCTAATTTCCCACCTTAGAAGTACATTTAACCCATAATAGCACCCTAAACTCAAATAAATTTCAGATAGAAAGATAATGGCAAATATCCCTTCCTTTCCAATGTCAAATATCTGGGTAAACAGAAATGAATTGTCTAGGCTGCTCCATGTCAAGCATGCATATTTTAAAACTTTTTGTGTATTTTAAGCCTCCTCAACTCAGCAGCGTCTGTATCCAGTTCTGAACCAGACCTAACCAACGGCACAGATGGGAGCGACCACTTTACCTTCTGAAAAATCAATCAGTCCCAGCAAATGAAGCAGCTTCAGAGATGCACATATAATCACAACAATACCCACTGTTTGCAGTCCTTCCGACTCCCACTCAAGAGTCAACATCCTTCAAGCAGGTAGAGGCATCCCAGCCTCCGAACTCCTTCGGAATGGAGGGAGTTAATTAGAGAATCCGAGTAATATCTCGCTGGGAACAAAGACTCGCAAGGGGGAAAAGTGAGCAGCTCCTCAAAGATGCACCGGGCAAAGCAGCGGCCCCCCGGGGTGAGGACCGACCTGGGCTGAGGTCCAGGCTCTCATACTGATGCTGGCATTTGCCTGATGGGGTCCCTCCACCGCAGCGCGCCGGCCCGGGACTCTGCGCTGCTGCCAGCGCGTACTTGGACTTCAGAGCTGCGAGGGCAAGATCTATTGGAGAACTGGAGACTTTGCAGTGTCCGTGGAGAGAAGGGACACTCCTAGGAAACTTGCCCGGGAGAGCACAGCGGCGCTCCGTGCGCTGATGCCGCAACCCGGGGCTGGGTGGGTAGAGCTGTCTGCGAGCTAGTTTGCTGCCTGGGAAGCTTGCGAATGTCCCCCTTTCCCCAGAGCAGCGGCTCTCTCTTTCCTGAGCTTGCTCCGCGAGGCAGCTCGACCCGCTCACTCTTGGGATGCTAGGAAAAATTCAATTTTGGTGGTTGGTGTCTATAGCCTCTTTAAAAAGCCCCTGCGGAAGCCCAGGGGCAGCTTTTCTAGAGAGAAAAGTGCAGAGGCAAAAATATTCATAATTCAGTGGCTTTTTTCAAGCGGGAGCATCCAAGCCGCCGCCCACCTGCCACTCCACTGGGGCTGTTCTGGTCCCTGCTGACACATGATTGAGAGCATTATTAAGGAGATTGATTTAGTCCTCATATTTACAAAAGTGGATGGGGGGGGGGGGGTGCGGCAGAGCAGTACCTGGTAAGAAAACGGCTGTTCAGTAACTGCCCCCTGGAGGGTGAGCGCTACTATCATCCTTAAATTTTTGCTTTAGCCTGTCTCAAAGCAAAGTTTCACAAACTTCTCTGATGATAAACGTTACTCGGGTGTTTGTTAAAAGAATCTTTTGTGGAGACTCTGATTCCGAAGATTCTGGAGCTTGTGTTCTTAAACTAGAAGCTAGGTGATTCTTATCATCAGGTAAGCGTGGGTCGCGCTTGTCCTGAAAGATCCCACGGGGCGTTCTATTCCGAACCACACACTAGCAGCCTAGGGCGCTTTGGGGGCATGGATTCTGGGCCATGTCGGAACCACACCAGCTTAGTCACTCTGCGGGTTATCTCCTCTGTGCTGAAACTCAGCCCAAGAGTGGTGGTGGAAAGAATCAACTGGCACTTTGTATATGAAGGGATTTTTAGCCCCTGAAACTCACTAGGAGACATAAGGGGCTTATGAGGAATGTCTGAGGCCCCAGGGAACATTTCCTGGTTTGGCCGCTTCTTGCTGTGTGATATTTTGCAAGACACTTAACCACTCTGAAAACAGTTCTTGTTCTGTGAAGTTGTGCTTATGATACTTCAGTGCTTTGTTTAAAGTTTTCTATTTAAAGGGAACTCTAGGAACTTAGGGGCTTCCCTGGTGGCTCAGACGGTAGAAGCATCTGTCTACAATGCGGGAGACCGAGGTTAGATCCCTGGGTCGGGAAGATGCCCTGGAGAAGGAAATGGCAACCCACTCCAGTACTCTTGCCTGGAAAATCCCATGGACAGAGAGCCTGGTGGACTGCAGTTCATGGGGTCGCAAAGAGTCGGACACGATTGAGCGACTTCACTTCACTTCACTTCTAGGAGCTTAGAGTGGTCATAATAATAATAATAATAATAATAATAATACTTACTGAGTATTTATTATGTGTTCATCCATGTTGCAGCCTGTAGGATCTTAGTTCCCCAACCAGGGACTGAACTCATGCCCTCTGCAGAGGAAGCTCAGAATTGTAACCACTGGACCACCAGGGAAACCCCAATCCATATTAGTTCATTAACTCATCCCTACATCTCTACGTGGGCTTTTCAAGTGGTATAAGTGGTAAATAACCCACCTGCCAGTGCAGGTAGTTGTAGGAGACCTGGGTATGATCCCTGGGTGGGGAAGATTCCTTGGAAGAGGGCATGTCAACTCACTCTAGTATTCTTGCCTGGCGAATCCCATGGATGGAGGAGCCAAGCCGGCTATGGTCCATAGGGTTGCAAAGAGTCAGACACGACTGAAGTGACTTCATGCACACATGCACAGCTCTGTGTGGTAGATATTATGGTCATCTTCATTTTACAGGTGAGGAACTGGAAGCATAAAGAGGTCAACTTGCCAAACCTGGGGGTGCATTGCTTGGTAGGCAATGAGCATTCATTCTTTCATTCAGTTAGTCTTTAACATTTATTAAGCTGCTACTCTGAGCTATGAGGAGGTCATGGCAACCTACTCCAGTATTTTGGCCTGGAGAACCCCCATGGACAGAGGAGCCTGGTGGGCTGCAGTCCATGGGGTTGCAAAAATTGGACATGACTGAGCGACTAAGCACTGCACTGAGCTATGGACGATATGTGAATGATAAAATGGGAAATAAGGTCCAGTCCTATCCTTTGGGGACTTACAGGTTAACAGAGAAGTCAGGCATGGAATGGAATGTGACCCATAAATGTTCTCTCCCTTGAGTAGAAGATATCTTTGAAGATACAGTGAGTAGAAGAGAAGATATCTTTAAATATACAGTGGGAGCATGAGAAGGGAAAGTCAGCTCCACCTGGGGAAAGGTGGGCGGTAGTAACAGGACAAAGACTTTATGGAGGAGGAAAGGATCAATGATGGTAGCTTTCATCATTATTGGAAATAATAGATCATATACAAGCTTCAGGATAAGTAGGCTTGGGTTAAATCCTGATTCTGTCACTTGCTTGCTCTGTGAGTTGGGGGAAACTGCTCCATCTCTGAGTCTCAGTTTTCTAAATCCAGGATGGGGATGCAGCTGCCTCCTTGTCATGGTTGACCTGAGAGTTAACACAACATGGAGAGCTGAGCCTAGCTGCTGGTGCTCCCCTGCTCAGCACAGAGTAGTTGTGGGATTATGACAGACGTGCCATCTCTTTAGAGGCTCTGCTGGGCCTAGATGGATGAGATGACTTTGCTCTTCTCTGGTCCTGCTGCTCCTAAGTCTAGATCCAGTCTTTTTCCTATAAAGACTTTGGAACATCCAAGCCCACAGGGCTATTTTTCTCCTCTGGATTCCAAGAATATAACTGGTACACACAACTTTAGGTCATTAAAATTGGCTCTGAAAACAGTGCTTTTTGTTATGCATAATATGCTTATAGGAGATATTCTTTCTATCAATCTGTCCAACCAATTACCCATCTAAACAGGTTATTTACAGTTGTATCACCATGCCAGTTAAGGAGAAGCAGTTCTCAGAAGTTGATGAGAAAATAAGTGTTTTAAGTTACCATTCTCTGAAATTCCTGCCAATATAAAGCTAGCTATGGGAAGTCAAAAGTTAAAAAAAGCTGCAAAAATTAATTAGGTCAGTCAAACTATAAGTTTTAATCCTACACAATACCACATTACAGTTGGAAAAACTGAGGTACAGAGAGATTAAATGATTTAGTCAAGGCCACACAGCTAGACAGTAATTGATCTAGAGTTTGAATATCATTTTGTCTGACCTGCATGCATGCTCTGTCACTCAGTCGTGTCTGACTCTTTGTGACCCCACGGATTGTAGCCCACCAACCTCCTCTGTCCATGGAATTTCCAAGACAAGAATACTGGAGTGGGTTGCCATTTCTTCTCCCAGGGGATCTTCCCAACCCAGGGATTAAACTCGAGTCTCCTGCATCTCCTGCTTTGGCAGCCAGATTCTTTATCACTGAGCCACTTGGGAAACCCTCAGTCTGACACCCAAATTTATTATTCTCCTTTTACGCGCTTCAGTCGATTTCAACAAGTATTTGTCAATTGACCTTTTGATTTATAGAGTTAGGCAAAGTATTTTAAAATTGCCATATCTCATTTTCTAGGAAAGAAATCCCAACCTTGCTTGAAATTCAGATAAAGCACCACCGGTTTGATTTTGTTAATTTCAGGCAGTATTTCCCTTTAGGACAATGACATTCCTAGTGTAGGATTCACCAGCTGAGAGTCTTGGAGGCCCATCCGTTTCCTCTCTACATTGGTTTCATTTGTCACTTGGTTTTCTGAACTTTTTTTGTTGGTTCCAGCTATAGGATCCTGCAGCTGTCAAAGAATACAATGGTTCTTTCACATGCAGCCCCCAGTGCAGGATTTGTAAGATAACAACACCATTGAAGAGTTTCATTCTTCATCTGAGGAATCTCAGGGAAATGGCAAACATTTGGAGAAGAGTGTTCCTCCAGGGGCATTTTGGAAAAGAATAGTTGGTTGCATATTCCTAGATGCCCATCCACAGATGAATGGATAAGGAAGCTGTGGTACATATACACCATGGAATATTACTCAGCCATTAAAAAGAATTCACTTGAATCAGTTCTAATGAGATGGATGAAACTGGAGCCCATTATACCGAGTGAAGTAAGCCAGACAGATAAAGACCATTACAGTATACTAACACATATATATGGAATTTAGAAAGATGGTAATGATAACCCTATATGCAAAACAGAAAAAGAGACACAGAAGTACAGAACAGACTTTTGGACTCTGTGGGAGAAGGCGAGGGTGGAATGTTCGAGAGATCAGCATCAAAACATGTATATTGTCTAGGGTGAAACAGATCACCGGCCCAGGTTGGATGCATGAGACAAGTGCTCAGGCCTGGTGCACTGGGAAGACCCAGAAGGATCGGGTAGAGAGGGAGGTGGGAGGGGGGGATCGGGATGGGGAACACATGTAAATCCATGGCTGATTCATGTCAATGTATGACAAAAACCACTACAATATTTTAAAGTAATTAGCCTCCAAATAATAAAAATAAAAAAAAAAAGAATAGTTGGTTGCATATTATTAAAAGAAAACAACAACTCCAAATTAGGGTCTATCCTTTTGTTGCAGTAATTTTTCAGCCCCAACCCATGATATTATATTAAAATATGCTCTGACTTTTCCCCTCCATTCCCAGGCTCACTCCTTTCTTTACATTGTAAGGAGGATCTAGCATGGGCATCCCTGGTGGCTCAGTCATAAAGAATCCATCTGCCAATGCAGGAAACGTAGGTTCAATCCCTGGGTTTGGAAAGATCTCCTGGAGAATGAAACAGCTTCCCACTCAAATATTCTTGCCTGGAAAATTCCATAGACAAAGGAGCCTGGCAAGCTATAGTCCATGGGGTCGCAAGAGTTGGACATTAGCAACTAAACCACCACTACCACATCCAGAATAGGAAAGGAATACCAAAGGATTAAACTAACATTTCACACCCAGTTACTCTAAGTCAGGCATCATACTATGTACTTTACATGTATAAATTAATTTATTCTTACCACAAACCAGAGTTAGATATTGTATCCCTATTTCAAAGAAAAATAAAAACCAAGGCTTGTTGAGATTATGTTATCTCCACAAAGTCACATTTAATAAGGGGGATATTGAGGATTTATGTTTGATATACTCCAAAAACGAATAGCCACTAGCATTTATGGAGAACTTGTAAATGTTAGACACTATTCTAAAATTTTTACACATATTACCTTATATAATTCTTTCATAATTCCCTGATATTAATATTATTACTTGGTTTCAAGGAGACAGAAGAGTTGAGATTTGAATTTAGGCATCCTGGGTTCCAGATTCTATGCCCCTCACCATTCATCACTGCTTCAGTCTCAGTCCTCGTTGCGCCATGTTGAAGGGTTTTTTCACTGGGGCTCTGGTAAAGGATTCTGAACAATTGCCAGAAACTTTTAGGAAAATTAAAATGTACTCAAGGAGGCATGATCAAACCAATTAACTAGTCTGAAGAAGAGAGAGGGTCAGGGAGTAGACTTAATTTCCTTGCATCAATACATCGTGATCCTTTCAGTAATCTCGATTGAGCTAAGTTCCCTGAAACTTGAAACTGATCATTTCCTTTTCTTTTTTGTAGCTTCAGTTTGAAGTTTCATCAAGTGATATTCCTTAGGTAAGAAATGATCCTTGTAGTATTGACATGCAAATATAAAAATAAATATAGCAAAGTTGAGAAAAACGTTAACGTGAAAGTGTTAGTCACTGATTCGTGTCCTACTCTTTGCGAACCCATGGACTGTAGCCCGCTAGGCTCCTCTGTCCATGGAATTCTCCAAGCAAGAATTCTGGAGTGGGTAGCCATTTCCTTCTCCAGGGGATCTTCCTGACCCAGGGATCCAATATGGGTCTCCTGCACTTCAGCCAGATTCTTTACCATCTGAACCACCAGGGAAACTTGTAAAAATGTTAAAGTTGGATAGGTTTACTTACCTACCTATTTTATCTCCAAAAATACAGGTAGAATGACAAGGCACATAGGAACTAGTGAAGTCAAATTTAAATTTAAAAATATTGATTTATATTTGTATAAATATCTAGACAGCATATTAAACAACCTAGACAGCCTAGACAACCTAGACAGCATATGAAAAAGCAGAGACATTACTTTTCCTACAAAGTTCCGTCTGGTCAAAGCTCTGGCTTTTCCAGAGTCATGTATGGATGTGAGAGTTGGACTATAAAGAAAGCTGGATGCCGAAGAATTGATGCTTTTGAACTGTGGTGTTGGAAAAGAATCTTGAGAATCCCTTGGACTGCAAGGAGGTCCAACCAGTCAATCCTAAAGGAAATCAGTCCTAAATATTCATTAGAAGGACTGATGCTGAAGCTGAAACTCCAACACTGTGGCCACCTGATGTGAAGAACTGACTCATTTGAAAAGACCCTGATGCTGGGAAAGATTGAAGGCAGGAGAAGGGGACAACACAGGATGAGATGGTTGGATGGCATCAACAACTTGATGAACATGAGTTTGAGTAAGCTCTGGGCATTGGTGATGGACATGGAAGCCTGGTGTGTTGCAGTCCATGAGGTCACAAAGAGTTGGACAGGACTGAGAGACTGAACTGAACTGAACTGAAATATCTAGAGATCACTTAGATATCAAATAATCCAATCTTTTAATCTTTTACAGGTTTAAAAGTGAGGTGCAGAAGAGTAGAATTAACTTGTCAAAGGATTTAGGAAGTGGACAAAACTGGCTTAAAACACCCCATATTTCATGATTCTGGAACTGTTAATGACAGGCAATATCAGAATGAGAAGTTTAAAAAAGAAGTTAAAAAGCAATTAAATTCTATTGAAAAGTTTTTCTATTCTCAGTCGATAGGAGTTAAGAGAAGCAAGACATCATTGTGGCTGGCATCACTGAGAAGGTTCTATTGAAGAGAAAAACTAATCTAGGTCTCTAAAAATAAGTGAGGAGAGGAAGAATGACTTTCCCAGAATGTAAATGGACACACACTAGGGCAACGCTCATGATGGTGGTGTGGCTAGACTGAGGCCTCCTAGGCAGGAGAGAAAAATGGTCTTGGGAAGTTGTGGAATAGACCTCTTAACTTAAGGGCTCTTTTAGGGCAAATAATGAAGACAAGTTTGTTGTATGACCTTTAGAGTCGCTTCTAATTTTAAGATTTTTCTCAGTAAAATGATGAAAGCTATTAACCTTCTAATGTCATCTATTCTATTCCAGTCCTTACTTACACCCTTAGTATATTATATACCTCATTTATAGGTTTCCCAATTACTTGCAAAGATCTGTAAATGTTCCCTGGACAAAAGTGAAGTGAAGTGAAGTCATTCAGTCGTGTCCAACTCTTTGCGACCCCATGGACTGTAGCCTACCAGGATCCTCAGTCCATGGGATTTTCCAGGCAAGAGTACTGGAGTGGGTTGCCATTTCCTTCTCCCTGGACAAATTTCCACTCAAATATGACAGAACTTAAGCTATTTTGTTTAGCTGCAGGGCTTCTTCTGAAAGGTTAGTAAATGTACCTAGAATGAATTTCTTTAAAATATGTATGCAGCTGTCCATTAAACAATTAAATATCCAGTCTCCTGGTTTGAGTGTCCCATTGAATCCATGAATTGGCAGTAGAAGTGAAGAATGCTCACTTTGAAGATGCAGATCATTGCCTCTCTTCCTGTGATGCCAATATTAATACTCTCTGTCCCCTTGCCAGACACTGGGATCATACTGCCCCTCTGCTGCTGCTGCTGCTAAGTCACTTCAGTCATGCGACTTAGCAGTCGACTTCAACTCTGTGTGACCCCATAGACGGCAGCCCACCAGGCTCCGCCGTCCCTGGGATTCTCCAGGCAAGAACACTGGAGTGGGTTGCCATTTCCTTCTCCAATGCATGCATGCGTGCTAAGTCGAATCAGTTGTGTCCGACTCTGTGCGACCCTATGGGCAGCAGCCCACTAGGCTCCTCTGTCCTGGGGATTCTCTAGGCAAGAATACTGGAGTGGGGTTGCCATTTCCTTCTCCATACCGCCCCACTGTGTAGGGCTAATCTGTAACTGTACTTCTCTGTTGAACTTTTGAAAGTATAACCCCCTGCCAAGTTTGATGTTCTAGTAAGGTATAATACTACGCTAAAGCCATGCTTCAGTGGAACATTTCTCAGAGCTGAGAGACTGTCTCCTAGGCTATACCTTCAGCTTGACTTGAATAAAACTCTTTCTTAACCTGAGTTATAGACTGGTTACTGATTTTCCACCTGCACTGCTTGGAAGAGTTGACAGGGTATCAGAGAAACCCACCTGAGGTCACCCAAAGTCTTCTTTGAGCTGATATCCAACACAAGCACCTTGAGCCCCTCTGGCTTCCCATCATTCTTCCGGTGTTTTGGTGAGTTCTCCTGATATCCAGACCTCATTGATTTAAAAAAGTGACAGTTCTGAGTTTTGCCTAAACTGTTAAAATTTTAAGACTTGGAGTCTTATGGGGGTACCAGTATATTTCCTAGGTGGAAGGATTCTATAGGGAAGTTGCTAGACAGAGAAAGCAGAAGGAACTTTTTAATGGATACGTGTATGTGTATGGCTGGGCCCCTTTGCTGTTCCTCTGAAACGATCACAACATTGTTTATTAATCAGCTATAACCCAATACAAAATAAGAAGTTTAAAACAAACAAACCAAAAAGAAAGCAGAAGGAACTTTTGAATCAACTGGGTTGGCTCAACTTTTTTTCTTTTAAATGTAGCTTTAAATTGGAAAGATTTGTACTTTATGGTAAAATGAAACAAAAAGGAGGAGGGGATTGTGCTTCTAAACCCTACCAGCTCCTGGATGCACAGTCACAGGTTGGAACTTCAGATAGCTTCATGTACAATGGGTACAGTCAATACTTGCAAGTATTTATCTTGCCCCCAAATCACCAGGAAGGGGCCCATTTGACACTCCAAAACTGTTTTCTTACATACTCAGAGAAACGAACTTGATAAAACATCTTTTCACAATTCTGACTCCAAGAGAACAAAAACTGTTCCTAGGAGAAAACTTGAAATTATAACTCTTACCATGTCCTTGAAATGAAAACATGGCCAACATCACTTGAGACTACATTCTTGGCTCAATTAGTTGGACCCAAAACTGAGAAGAAAAAGGAGATGAGGCCTTTTTAAATTTAAGCAGGAAAACCATGCGATCTCTGCATCTATCTGGAGATATATATATATATATATATATATATATATATATGTATGTCTGTGTGTATATTAAAAATATGGTATATCTCTACCTCTGGAATATATTACCAAAATTACTCTGTGAAAGAGCTCTATTTAACTGATTTAAAGGTAAGCACTTACAAATCAAATATTTCTAAATATAACATAAATTGGTCCCAACTTTAAAGGATCTCATGATCTAGGATTAATCTTTAATGAATAAAAAGAAGTTTGTGTTGCTGATTTATTAAACAGATATGTCTTTAGAGTCATCAATGTTAAATATACTTTTATTGTACCCAGGGCTTCCCTGGGGGCTCAGATGGTAAAGAATCTACCTGTAAGGCAGGACAGCCAGGTTCAAACCCTGGGTCAGGAAGATCCCCTGGAGAAGAAAATGGCTACCCACTCCAGCATTCCTGCCTTAAGAATTCCATGGACAGAGAAGCCTAGCAGGCTACAGTCCACAGGGTCTCAAAGAATTGGACAAAACTGAACGACTAACACCATGATACACCTACCTAAAAATAATTTTCCAATTTTTGGTAACTTGAAACTTTAAAGTTTCACTGAACCAATTGAAATGATGGAAAATCATTGAATTCTAGTTCATCTTTAAATAAGATAACATACTGAAACTTTAATTGCTAAGGAAGTCTATGTTTACCTACTTTTGACCACTTATTACAGCAATGTTAAATATATTTGAGACAATTAGTAAAAACATTTTGTGCTTGACTGAAATATTATACTATGAAGAGGAATATTTTCCTAAAAATAAATTTTTAAAAAGGACTGTATCAATAAAGGAAGATATATGATGTTGGTAAGAGAAAGTACAAAACATTGACTTTTTTTGTTTGTTTATTTTTTAAGGACAAAGAAAGTGATTTTTGTCCTGAAGCTGGTTATTTCTAAGTGGAAAACAAAAGAAGGGAAAAACTAATAAGAGTACAAAAATTTGTGGAGAAAGAACCTTGAAAAAAGAGTTTTATATGAGATTAAATTGAATTTACTTGAGTTAATGAATTTTATTAAAGGTAAAATGGTGGAAAATTAGAATTTGCTCTTTGCTAAGAAGACAAAGGGATTTCCTAGTGGCTCAGACGGTAAAAAGTCTGCCTGCAATGCGGGAGGCAAGGGTTTGATCCCTGGGTCAGGAAGATCCCCTGGAGAAGGCAATGGCATACCATTCCAGTATTCTTGCCTGGAGAATCCCATGGCTGGAGGAGCCTGGCAGACTATATAGTCCATGGGGACACAACTGAGCGACTTCACAAGAAGACAAAGTTTTCTTGAAATATTGATCTGTTGTTTTTGACAATTGATTGTAAAGCTTCTTAATCTCTTAAGTAATCTCTTGTAACTTTCTGTATTTGCCTTTGACTGTATTATCGTCATTTTGGTTAAGTGACTAAGTAGTGTTTCACAGTGACTTATGATCCTACTTCACTGAATGTTTAAAATCTTTTGATATCTTTGACAAACTTCCTTAAGTCAAACTCTAAACAAAGTTAGCCAGGGCCTAGCAGCCAGGATTTATAGCCGGGTCTTTAGACCCTCAATTCACTGTACTTTCTACTGTAACAGGGAACCTAAGATGTCTACATAATCAGTAAGATATAAGCAAGAAGGGACAAGGCACTGTAGAAGAAAGAGATTCCTCCCAGTGAGATCAGAGAAATCCTCAATAAAGAGAAGACATTTTAATTGGCCATGAAGGTCAGGCCTCGTATTACATATATACAGATATTACTTTCCCGGTGATACTAGTAGTAAAGAACTTGTCTGACAATTCAGAAGACCTAAGAGATATGGGTTCAATCCCTGGGTCAGGAAGATCCCCTGGAGGAGGACATGGGAACTCATTCCAGTATTCTTACTTGGAAAATCCCATGGACAGAGGAGCCTGGCAAGCTACAGTCTACAGGGTTGCACAGAGTCGGACCTGATTGAAGTGTCTTAGCATGCAGGCAGGCACAAATACCATTCAAGAGTGCTACCTGTGGCTAGGACCCCAAATCAGACAAACTGATGACTAGTTGCCAAGATCTGCTTCAAGCTAGCAGCAAGTGATCCTGGGGGCTGTGTCTGAGTAAATCTGTTTAGCAAAAAGATGAAGCCTGATTTTTTTTTTTTTTTTTAAAAAGAGGTCAAGTAAATATCCCAGTAGTTTAAACAGTAACAAATCTGCCTGCAATGCAGGAGACCAAGGTTCGATCCCTGGGTCGGGAAAATCCTCTGGAGAAGGGAATGGCAATCCACTCTAGTATTCTTGCCTGGAGAATCCCATGGACAGAGAAGCCTGGCAGGCTACAGTCCTTGGGTTCGCAAAGAGTCGAATATGACTGAGTGACTAACATACACACCTCAGCTCCGTAAACAGAGGCCTGGAGAGTTAGAAAGGGAATCATTTCTCTTCTGAGAAGTACATGTTTCCCAGAACTGCTAGTCAATCAGTGTGGTAGCTTATCGCTGCTGCAGATTGCTTGTGTGTGTGTGTTGTTTTTTTTTAATAATTGTACTCATGTTGCTCTAATGCCAAAATCAATCTGTAGTAGTTTCCTTTTGCTACAGTAACAAATTAACAGAAAATTGGTGGCTTGAAACAACACAGATTTGTTATCTTACAACACTGGAGGTCAGAAGTCTGCAATGGGTCTTACTGGGTTAACATCCATGTGTCAATAGGGTTATGCGCCTTTAGAAGGCTCTAGGTAAGAATTTGTTCTCTTGGTGTTTTCAGGTTCTAGAGTCTGCACACATTCTCTCACTAATGGCCACCTCTAACTTCATTGCCAGCAATGGAGAGTTGAGTCTTTCTCAAGTAGCATCATCCTGAATCAGACTCTTTTGCCTCATTCTCTCATTTATCCTTGTGAATCCATCAGGCCTGTCTGGATAACAAGGATAATCCTTCTTTATTAAGGGCAACTAATTAGCTTTGCCTTGTCACCCTTTAATTACCCTGTCATACAACGTAGCATATCCATGGATTTTGGAGATTAGGATGTGGATGTTCTTGGGGGAGCATTACTCTGGCTCTCATATAGTTACAATATACAAATTATTTTGAACAGAAAACACCCCTTTAAATAACAAGGGAAAAGCTAACCCTAAACTGAAATCCACAAAAATAAACTGTATTTAATCAGAAGCAAGCCAACTGAGATATGTGTATGCATGTGTGTGTGCATGTGCACACACATGTCTGTTTAATATACATAAAAAGAACCTTGTCTTTGAGAAGCAAAAGGAAGCTATAATTAGCATTTCTGTCTTTGAACTCCTAATTTTCACTAAGAAAAGACTCTGAAGAAAGTACATTTGAAAATGTTAACAAGGAACAGCAAACAATTTAGAAAATTTAAGCTAATACTCAGACCAAGGGACATTCTACACTCATTTTAGTGGTCAGAAGCAATTAGATGCAGAGCAGGTGTTTTCTGTGAGCCCAGAGCTAGCCTAGGAGGCACAGGAGATATATCCTTAGAGTAGCAGCACTGGGATAATGTTCCCCCTTTATAAAATTTCCAGGAGGATAACAGAAGATAGTAGAGGAAGGGGCACTTCGTAAAAGGGAAAAGGCACTCACAGGTAACACTCTAATTAATTCGTCCAAACACCCTAAGATGGATACGGCTAGAAATGAGCCAAGATCTGCATCTATGGAAGTTTTCATTTTTACTTAAAGCTGTCAGTCCTCTGGACATGAGCAAGTCACAAATCTTTAGCAAGTCACAAAGACTTTTCCCTGCAATAACAAAGCTGTGGTAAATGAGGGGCTTTTTTCTTTGAAGATTCATTTCATGCTCTCCCCTGAGGACACTGAATTTACAAGGATTCATTCTTACACACTTGAGCTAAAAATCAATTCTAACTTTTTCCAAAAATCTACACTTATCCAGGACTTCATTATAATTTTATGTGGACTTTCACAGACTTTGTCTCATTTATGCTTTTTATCAGTCCACTTTAAAAAGGAGAGCACTGAGGTCAAAAACAAGCAGGAAAACTGGGTTTTAAAACTTAGTGTTTGGCTCCGTATCCATATTTTTTTCTCCAGTATTTACAGAATGTTTTCTCTCTGTTGGATATTGTGGTGAGGGCTTTCCAGTGATTTATATTTATTTTTTAGTGATTTATAAAATTGGAATAAAAGTATATACCTCCCAGTGTTGTCAGGAGCAATAAATGGGTCAGTACACAGAACAGTTAAAGCATTCAGGCTATTGCAGACAATACAGCAGGTGCTCTATTTTTAAGAGTAATTATTAGTAATTTTTCACAAGCCATCTCTGAGGTGTTTCTATTATTATATGCATTAGGTATATGGAGAAACTGCAATTTAAAGTGGTTATGACACTTAATCACTTTTTCTGTTATGTGACCAAGTGAGCCTTGAGACTCCTCTCACACAAGCCAGCTTCATGTTGACTTTCTGGGCTTGGTTTTCGGAAACAGCCACTCTCAATCACTCAGCTAGTCCTGGGCTTCCAAGTGAGGCAGAGCCTCAACTAGCCAAGCTCCACAACTGTTCAATCTATCTGGAAAGATCCTCAGATTTCAGATGCCCATAGCTCGGTGATAATTTCTGCACTTGAGAAATTTGACCTTCACGTTATTCCTATTTCATATCATTCATGTGTTTTTCTTCATGCAGTCTTCAAAATAACTGACACTGTGTGCCATGCAAAATAAAAAAGGGACTGTAGGGGGCAAATATTACTAAGAAACTTACAGACCAGGAGGGGAGATAAGAAATGCACATAAGTCACTAAATCCAAGGAAGAATATTAATGTTCATGAGAAAGTGTGCATAGGAGGAGTGGGAGTTTAGAGGAAGAAGAGGAACAAGGAAGTAGGAGGGTGAGGTCCATTAGAAAATGCTTCATAAAGTCTGAGTTTGAGGGTTGATTGTTTCTTTCAATGAATGAGTCAGTCAACAGCATTCATTGTCTACTATTTGCTAAAATATATAAAACCCATCAGTTTAATCCAGTCAACAAACCTTGTTGTCTCCACTATAAAAAATATGTATAAATATAGCTTGTACAGCAGAACCTAACATAATATTGTAAAGCAACTATATGCTAATAAAAAAACATTTAAAAAATATAACCTTTCTCTAATTCTCACTAATTCCCCTAACATAGCCCTAGACTCAAGCCACTCTATGTGACACATCCCTATCTGATTTTCCTGCTTTTACTCTCAGACCTCTATAATCTATTTTAACACGGCAGCCAAATTAGTGTGTATTTCCATGTAACTTTCTGGCTTATCATCTTCCAGTGGATAGTTGCCCATTACATTGGGGATAACATTCCAGGTCATCATGTTTTGGTCTCTCTTTGATCCTGTTTGAGACTAATCTCACTTGCCCCTCACCCTAGATGATACATACTAGCAAAGTAATGCTCAAAATTCTCCAAGCTAGGCTTCAACAGTCCTTGAACCTCCAAATGTTCAAGCTGGATTTAAAAAAGGCAGAGGAACCAGAGATCTAATTGCCAACATCAGCTGGATCATAGAAAAGGCAAGAGCATTCCAGAAAAATGTCTACTTCTGCTTCATTGACTATGCTCAAGCCTTTGACTCTGGATCACAACAAACTGTGGAAAATTCTTAAACAGATGGGAATACCAGACCACCTTACCTGCCTCCAGAGAAATCTATATACAGGTCAAGAAGCAACAGTTAGAGCCAGACATGGAACAGTGAACTGGTTCAAAATAGGGAAAGGAGTACATCAAGGCTGTATACTGTCACCCTGCTTATTTAACTTATATGCAGAGTACATCATGAGAAATGCCAGACTGGAAGAAGCACAAGCTGAAATCAAGACTGCAGGGAGAAATATTAAAAACCTCAGATGCATATGACATGAGATGAAATCACCCTTATGGCAGAAAACTAAGAGGAACTAAACAGCCTTTTGATAAGAGTGAAAGAGGAGAGTGAAAAAGCTGGCTTAAAACTCAGTGTTCAAAAAAAGAAGATCATGGCATCTGGTCCCATCACTTCATGGAAAATAGATGGGGAAACAATGGAAACAGTGACAGACTTTCTTTTCTTGGGCTCCAAAATCACTGCAGATTGTGACAGCAAGCCATGAAATTAAAAGATGCTTGCTCCTTGGAAGAAAAGCTATGACCAACCTAGACAGCATATTAAAATGCAGAGACATCATTTTGCCAACAAAGGTCCATCTAGTCAAAGCTATGGTTTTTCCAGTAGTCATGTCTGAATGTGAGAGTTGGACCACAAAAGAACTCTTGAGAGTCCCTTGGACAGCAAGGGGATCAAACCAGTCTATCCTAAAGGAAATCAGTCCTGAATAGTCACTGGAAGGACTGATGCTGAAGCTCTAGTACTTTGGCCACCTGATGGGAAGAGCTGACTCATTAGAAAAGACCCTGATGCTGGGAAAGATTAAAGGTAGGAGGAAAAGGGATAACAGAGGATGAGATGGTTGGATGGCATCACTGATTCAATGGACATGAGTTTGAGCAAGCTCCAGGAGTTGGTGATGGACAGGGAAGCCTGGCGTGCTGCAGTCCATGGGGTCGCAGAGTCAGATGCAAAAGAGTGACTGAACTGAGCTGAGCTAGACCATGATTCTCCTCTCACATAGTCCTTCAATCCTTTGAATAAACTAAGATTATTCCCAGCTAAGGCTTTGGTGTTTCAGGACCCTCTGTGTGGAGTACTCACTCCTCCAAGGCTGTCTCCTTATTTCTTGCTCTTTCTCATCCCTAATTTCTAGGCTCAAATGCTGTCTTCTCAGTACTGATAAGCTGTGTCTCCTGTCACTACTGCCAATCACTCTAGTAAACTGCTGTTTTATTTTCTCCATAGCACTCATCACCTTCCCTGAACTATTTTTTTCTTTTTTTTCACATGTTTGTTAGCACCTTCATTTCCTGTCTCTTTGCACTTGTATAGACTGCTTCCAGCATGACCTAGGAGAGTGCTTGGTGACTCTAGGCTTTTCATAACGATTTTTTTGCCTGAATAAATGAGTGGCATAAGACAGTGCTCTTCACTTGTGCAGGCATTTGAGACCACATGGATTGCCTCAGCAGTAGTCATAATCAGAGATTAGCAACTAATTTCATTTTATAGTACATTGAGTTCAAGAGAGAATTCATCAGACTGGAAACGTGGGTGTGGTCAAACTATGAAGAGTCATGAGTATCTAAAAGAGTTGAATTAAGAGGCTCTAATAAGTGTTTCTGGGCAGTAGAGTGGCATGATTACAGAAACGTCCTGTTTGTTTCTGGTAATAATTAAAACAAAAACAATCACAGCAGTGAGAGAAAAGAAACTGAAGAAGACACTTGAGTAGACTACTGCAAGGGTCTAATTCAGAGGTCACATCAGTAGGTGGAAAGGGGATAGGGGTGAGCACAGGCACCAGAAAAGGTGCAGAGATGAACCTGGAAGAACAGTGTGGAACAGGTGCTGAGAAGAGGAGGCATCAGAGGTGATGTGAACTGATTGTAGAACATGGAGATTTATTTGTTAACATTTTACTGGAACTGACTAGTGAGGGGAAAAAAAAAGGTGGTGAAAATGTATTAAAAAGATGCAAGACTGCCACATGAACTTGAAATCAAAATTAAACAACCAAAACTTAGGAAGGGGCAGAAAGAAGGCAGCTTGACGTGGGCCCACAGCAGCAGTAACTAGACTCTACTTGAGGAGGCTACATTTAACTAATCTCATATCCAGGCACTCTTGAGCTTGGTATTTATCCATCTCTAAATTTCATATTTAAAAAGGAAAATCCTGCTTGGCCCGCTTGGGTCAGGAAAATACCCCTGGATCAATCAGTTAGAGCCAGAAGGCAAATCACCTACGGCAGAAGAGCACTCTCCTGATTGGTGGTATTTTTAGGAGACAGGAAACACTTGAGTGTTCAGCCAGCCACACCAAGTCATCCCTGGGTGAAAATGGAAATGAGAAGAACATGCAGGGAGATAAAGATAACTGAAGTTTGAAAAGAGTAATGTTTGTGCAATTTGCAGGGTTTCCAAGTAGAGCTTTGAGCTGCTCACTTAAACTGTGAAAGTATACCTTGGGAGAGAGGATAGGGCTAGAGATAAAAATCTGGGATTCATTTATTAAAGGTAATTGCTCATATGAAAAGTGTGAATAAGGTATTCAGGGAAGAGGGCCGTATATAGAGATAAGGGCAAAGAATCAACATTTTATAAGAAAGAGCAGCCAAGTGTACCAGGACAAAAATAGTGAGAGGAATCTAAGAAGACTTTGGAAAGTAATATTTTCATAAGAGTCAGGAGATGAGAGACTTCCAAGAAGAGAATTGATCACTGTGTTAAATATGGAAACCCATCCATTCTCCAGGTTAAAGTGTGGTCCTGTTTTGTTAAGTTGCTAAGTCGTGTCAAAGCCTTTGACTGTGTGGATCACAACAAACTGTGGAAAATTATTAAAGAGGTGGGAACACCAGACCCCCTGACCTGCCTCCTGAGAAATCTGTATGCAGGTCAAGAAGCAACAGTTAGAAACAGACATGGAACAACAGACTGGTTCCAAATTGGGAAAGGAGTATACATCAAGGCTGTATGTTGTCACCCTGCTTATTTAACTTATATGCAGAGTACATCATGAGAAATGCCAGACTGGATGAAGCACAAGCTGGAATCAAGATTACAGGGAGAAATATCAATAACCTCAGATATGCAGATGACACCACGTTTATGGCAGAAAGCATAGAAGAACTAAAGAGTTTCTTGATTAAATTGAAAAAGGAGAGTGAAAAAGTTGGCTTAGTACTCAACATTAAAAAAACTAAGGTCATGGCATCTGGTCCCATCACTTCATGGCAAATAGATGAGGAAACAATGGAAACAGTAACAGACTTTATTTTGAGGGGCTAACTCACTGCAGATGGTGACTGCAGCCATGAAGTTAAAAGACGTTTGCTCCTTGGAGGATAAGTAATGACCAACCTGCTACTGCTGCTAAGTCACTTCAGTCGTGTCTGACTCTGTGCGACCCCATAGATAGCAGCCCACCAGGCTCCACCATCCCTGGGATTCTCTAGGCAAGAACACTGGAGTGGGTTGCCATTTCCTTCTCCAATGCATGAAAATGAAAAGTGAAAGTGAAGTAGCTCAGTCATGTCCAACTCTTTGCGAGCCCATGGACTGCAGCCCACCAGGCTCCTCCGTCTGTGGGATTTTCCAGGCAAGAGTATTGGAGTGGGTTGCCATTGCCTTCTCTGAATGACCAACCTAGACAGTATATTAAAAAGAAGAGACATTATTTTGCCAACAAAGGTCCATCTAGTCAAAGCTATGGTTTTTCCATTAGTCATGTATGGATGTGAGAATTGGACTATAAAGGAAGCTGAGTGCTGAAGAATTGATGCTTTTTTTTTTTTTTTTAGTTGGAGGCTAATTACTTCACAACATTTCAGTGGGTTTTGTCATACATTGATATGAATCAGCCATAGATTTACACGTATTCCCCATCCCGAACTGTGGTGTTGGAGAAGACTCTTGAGAGTCCCTTGGATTGCAAGAAGATCCAAACAGTCCATCCTAAAGGAAATCAGTCCTGAATATTCATTGGAAGGACTGATGCTGAAGCTGAAGCTCCAATACTTTGGCCACCTGATGTGAAGAAGTGATTCATTTGAAGAGACCCTGATACTGGGAAAGGTTGAAGGGGAGAGAAGGGAACAACAGAGGATGAGATGGTTGGATGGCATTACTGACTCAGTAGACATGAGTTTGAGTAAACTCCGGAGGTTGGTGATGGACAGGGAGGCCTGGTGTGCTGCAGTCCATAGGGTTGCAAAGAGTCAGACACGACTGAGTGACTGAACTGGACTGACTGAACTGATGTCGTGTCCAACTCTTTGTGATACCATGGACTCCAGCATGCCATGTCATCCACCATGATTACAGAAGTGTCTTGTTCACTTTGTGTCCTTGATTACAAGTGTCCCTGTCCTCCACTATCTCCTGGAGTTTGCTCAAATTAATGTCAATTGAACCAGTGATACTACCTAACCATCTCACCCTCTGTTGCCTCCTTCTCCTCCTGCCCTCAATCTTTTCCAGCATCAGGATCTTTTCTAGTGAGTCAGTTCTTCACATTAGTTGGCCAAAGTATTGGAGCTTCAGCTTCAGCATCAGTCCTTCCAATGAATATTCAGGGTTGATTTCCTTTAGGATTGACTGGTGTGATCCTAGCACAAATTGGTTTGAGGTTGGTCAAAGTGCAAATATGCAAATACGTGCGTATATGGGGAGGGGTGTTTGTTGGTTTGTGTACATGTACAGAGGACTGGGGTGCAGGGGAGAAAGGAGAGAGATAATTCTTTAAAGGATTTTCAGCTATGATTGTTATGTTTTTCCATTCAGTCCAAACAATTCTAAAAGTATGACTGACCATTCAGTATATGCCCAATTTTGACACAGGTGCAGGGGATACCATCTGCACAAGTGAGTTAGGCTCTGCTCTCTTGGAGCCTACCATCCAGTGAAAAATGCAGAGAAGTAAGCAAGCAGTTATTAAATACTGTAATGGGAGCAAGGGCTTCCCTGGTGGCTCAGCGTTAAAGAATCCACCTGCCAATTCAGGAGATGCAGGTTTGATCCCTGGGTTGGGAAGATGGCCTGGAGAAGGCAATGGCAAACAACTCCAGTATTCTTGCCTGGGAAATCCCATGGAGAGAGGAGCCTTGTGGGCTACAGTCCACAGGGTTGCAAAAGAGTTGGGAATAACTTTAGAGACTAAACCACAGCAACACTGAGTCTTTTATGTAAGTTCTTAATCTCATCTCTCATTACTGCCCTTTTCTCACTCACTCCAGCCACTCTGGTTTCAATGCGCTTTGATCATCAAAGGCTGCTCCTGCCTCAAGGTCTTTGCATCAGTGCTTTCCTCTCCCTGGACCAATTTCCCCAGTTTTCTACATGATTCACTCTTTTGGCAGTATCAGGTCAATACTGCATGATCCCCTTTAAAAGTATTCCCAATCCCTGCACTGAGAACACACTTGACATGTAGTAGGTGCTAGATAATGCACTGATGAATGTTGCCGAATTCTCTACTCAAAGCAGCAAATATTCACCCATAAATACACACAGTTTTCCCCTTAATTAACATAAACGGATGTAATATATCATCTTTAAATGTAACATACAAGTAAATAGAGAAAAAAATTACAGATTTCCTCTAGAAGAAAATACTATGAAATTGTCTGAGACACTGCTTATGAAGACGCTGAAAATGTAACACGCACCTAAAGTTCAAAAAATCACTAAAAAAATGTTTGAGTGATGTGAAAAGGTCACTAATCTGCTTTTTGAGCCCTGAAATGGAGAATGCTTAATGGTTTTTTTGAGTGCTGAGATAGATCCAGGTATAAAATTTGGGATTTGAACTGGCTGAGCGGAATTGCTCTGCTTCATTGAGAAAGGTGGGATTTGAAGGGCCATCCTTCCTCCTGTTTCCGTGCTCTTTCATGCCTATGGTTCTGTGTGTGAAGAAAGGCATGGAAGTGAAGAGGTAGAGACAGAGCCTGCAGGCTCCTTAAGAAACAACAGTCATTTATTGAGTGCCTACTTTGTTCAAGATATGGGAGCAGAGAGGCTGAAAATATATTATCACCATTTAATTTTCACAAGGGCTCTGTGAGCTGTATATTATCTGCTCTCAGCAGATAAGGAAACTGAGAGAGGTTTAAAGGGCTTTCATTTTTGCTCCAAATTTGTTGGGCTGAGATTGAACCTAATCTACTGTAACACCTCTTTCTCCAAGAAGCACTGCTTGCTTGTGCTTTGAGCCACTCATTCCTTCTTGCTGCAAAAGTAGGAGACATTTTTTTTTTCCATAGAAATTGTTTTACAAATGGTAATTTGGTTTCTAGGTAAGTTCATTAAAACCCTTTGTAATGCATAATGCAGCCAGAAGAACATGATTGTTTCTATGGAAATATGTGCCAGGAGTGCTAAACTGCCAACTTAACAAATGAACTTTGGGGATGTAATCTGTTTTCTTTTTCTCAGAGGAGATAAATAGGTGGAAATGTTCCAATCCTCAGCACACTCTGTGTATCCTCTTTGCAGGTAGCTTTTGGTTGTGTTGCATTTTCTCCCACCACCGAAGTACAAAATCTGCAAGGTTTTCTACTGCACAGAAGTAAATGCTGAGCCCCAGAGTCAATTTCTCATTTCAGACACTGCAGATCTCAGTGTGCATTTGCAAGCTCCAAAAATGACTCTAAACACGTCAGCCAAAACAAACTGTAATTTGTATAAAATAAATCTGGGAAGTATGTTTTTCTGAAAACTAATGCTCCTGTCTAAGAGTGTAGTTGGGGAAGTCAAGGATGGGGGGAAAGCTCAGACTCCATTCATCAGCAGTGCTGTATCCATACAAAATCTAGTAGGGAATAATCAAGATAAATGGTCTCACCTTTCTCTCTTTGCCACTTCTAAGAGTGAGGTGTTAAAGAAAGCTAAGAACTCCTCCTAGCCAACTCAGAACAGAGTTATCTATTGCAGTGCTACTCAAAGTAAATCATTAGCAATACCTAGGAGCTTGTTAAAATGCAAATTCTTCAGCCCAACAAATCTACTGAATCAGGATCTCTGGGGAGGGATGCAGCAATCTGTGTTTTATAAGCTCTCTGGGTGATAGCAATAAAACTAAATTTTCAGAAACCCGAACTAAAAAGAATAGCTTAAACTGTGACTCATAGAAGAGGATTAAGTTCTTGTAGCATCACTTGATAGAGAATTATTTTGGATAAGTCATACAACCACTCCTTATCTGTAAAATAAAGGACTGAACTAATTGATCTGATGGTCCTAATATTAGAGAACCTTTGGTTACCTTTACACTAATCTCTCTTAGAGCTAGTGTGATAATGATGATGATGATAAAGCAACAATATCTTTGCCACATGTGTGCCATGTACTTTGTGAGTAGTGACTTTTGCTTGACCTATGCCCTCTACTGGCAATTCTTTTGATTTTAGTACTAACAAAACCTAGAGAGGTCATGTAACTTCCTTAAGGTCACAAAGTAAGTGACAGTGCCAGGATTTATCTATCTTTCCAGAACTGGTATCTTTCACTAGTAGAAAGAAAACCAAAAAACCACTGCAATCCACAAGATTGGGCTAGCTAGACCAGAGAGTTTGTTCCCTTTAAGTTTATTGACTTCATATAAAAGCCACTTTACCTAAGAGTGATCAATAAACAAGGCTGTAGTTGTACTATGCTGATTTACTGACAACTCTGAGATGTTTTGTTCCTGGTGAAAAGATGCAGAAAAATGGTAGCTGGAGAGAACTTTGGAAAGATTATAACTTTAAAAGGTTGTTATAGGCAAAAGGAATTTAGGAGCAAAGCAGTTAAATAATATGTCAAAGGTCACGTAGATGGTTAGTGACAGAGATGTGACTGAAATATATCTGTCCACCTGAGCTGGTGCTTTTGCTATTGCTGTTTTATTAAATCAAACTGGATATTCGTTATTTTAGGAGTAGCCACATACTATGGACCATGTTCAAGGGAGATTTATAAGGAAAATGGGATGCAACAGTCTTCTATGATAAGCATGGATTATTAAAACTAATAAAGTCAGAATGATAATTCTGGGCAGAGACAACAACATAAGCAAAGGTATGAGGTTCTGGAACCAAATGCTGCATTTGAGGAACTACTGGAACTCTTAGAAGACTCCATTCTACTAAAAATTATAAAGAATAAATTTGGAAGAAATCGGAAATGAGGCTGGAGAGGTATAGAGTGACCAGGTCGTGAAGGGCTGAATATGTCATTCTAACACATGTGAAATACATAAAAAGTTACTAAAGACTTCAGGCAGGAAAATGACACAGTCAGATTTGTATTTTAGCTCCCTCTAGATGCAGTGTGGACTATGAGGCATGTGGGGAAAGGAGGGAGGAAGGGGAATCTGAGACTTAAAATAGTGAAATTGGTTATACTTATAATATTCTAGTCAAAAAAAGGTAAAGCTTGTGCAAGGTCAATTCTAGTAGAACTAAAATGCTGGAGGAAGATTTAAATGATTTTTTTTTTTGAAAGGTAAAATGACCATGATTTAGTGCTTGATTAAATAGAAAGGAATAAGGTGACTCCTAGATTTGTAGGTTGGGTAACTGATATAATGATGAGACGGAGAACAAGAAGGGATGCATTTGGTCATGTAGAAATAGTAAACCCAGCATTGAGGTCATTGTGTCATTAGATCATCACTACAGGGATATCCTGTAGAGACAGTCAACACATATGCCCCAAAACATTGTAATGAATGATTCTGCTTAAGGCAAGGGGGTAGCGTGTTCAAGGTCAGTATCCTGGAGAATATTCCAGAAGAGAAGCCTCAACAATTGCTATGTAGACGGAATAGAAAAGTTGGAAGGAGAAAGGGAAGGCCTTGTGAAAAAAAGGAAAAAAAAATGTTTTCACACTTAGTGAGTGATAATTAAATGCATAGAAGCCGCCTGCAGTGCAGGAGACAAGGGTTTGATCCCTCAGTCAGGAAGATCTCTTGGAGTAGGAAATGGCAACCCACTCCAGTATTCTTACCTGGAGAATTCCGCGAACAGAGGAGCCTGGTGGGCTACAGTCCATGGGATCCCAAAGAGTCAAACACAACTGAGCGATTAACACTTTCACACTTCCATTAAAGTAAAAACAATTTCATCTTTTTCAACATAGGTCATTTGTCCAGAAGAGCAGTATGGATGGAAACGCAATCGAATGGGGATGTTGGATATGGAATTAAGAAAAGGAGTGTTTCTGTTTTAAGAGTTGAAAAAAATATTAAAGGAAAGGGAGAATGTGGGAATGGAATGATGTTAGACATAACTTATAAACATATTGAAGAGCCAGCAAAGAAAAGGAAGGTAAAGTGGAGACAGAACAGTTGATACCCCATCAACTGCTGATGGGGTATCTCTGAAAGTGGAGGAATCAACAAACGTTATTTGGAAATGGCTTAGAGAAATCTTAACTCATATGAATAACTAAAATATAGACCTTTTCATATCAGATGCTACTTTTATGCGAGTTAATTCCACACTATACTGGAGTCTCCTTGTAGAACACCAGGGATTTCAAGATGATAATATTCACTGAAGATTGGATGTCTGGAAAGGCTTAAAGATTTTTTTCTGACACTCATATGGTGGCATGGAGTGTCTCACTAACATCCAGAGGCACAATTAGTCTGATTTGGCAAGCACATTGCATATCTCTCTAACAGGAGGATATACCCTGGCAATACAGGTATGACAGATAAAACTAACCAGTAATTATTGGGGCTTTCCCATTTTCCTTCACTTATTAAAATGTTTTCTGAAAAAAATGTCAAAGGGCCTAATTGTAGAAGGCTTTGTTTAAACTCTAACTTAACAGATGGTTAAGAGAATTTATATTTAATATTTATTTATTACATAAACTTCCTTGAAATATAGTGTGTATAAGTAAACTCATATACTTCTATTATATATGTATAAACCTTTTTTCAATATTGGACTTGCCTGGGAGCTCAGACCAAATGGATTTCCAAATTGTGCAGACAGTGGAAAAAGTTTGATGAATTTCACTATGAATATGGTTTGGCAGAACTTTGTTTGCAAATACAGCAATCAAATTTGAGGCAGCTGGTCTCCAGTTTCCTTGCATGGTTTGAATATAGAATGACTTTGGATATACAGTGAAAGATCAGATCCTTGCCAGGTATCACCCTTCCAGGGAAGTTCTATTCAATTTTTGTGAACAGTTATTGTGAATTAATGTGATTCTAGAACATACAATTTCCCCTGAAATTTTAATTTCTGAAATTTGCATGTAAATTTTGGTTAATCTGATCATTGAAAATATTTATTTTTTTCCCTTAAAGGTGATTATAGGAGAGCAATAAAGAGGTTTAGAATGTAGGAGATTGAGGCATAGAGAGATTATGTATCTTGGCCATGGATACAAACTGGGATGAATCTGTATTTAAATTTGTTTAATACAATTTATTAAAGGGATTTAAACCCAGGTCTATCTTGCTTGAAAGCTGGTCAAGAATACATGTTTATTCAGCATCCACCATGCTGATGGAGACAGTATTCCAAGTACTGGCATATAACAGTAGATAGAATAGACAGGTATCTGCTTTCAAGAAGCTTGCATTCCAGAGGAGGGAAATGGACACTAATCAAGTAGATAAAGGAAATTTAGATGCTATAAATGTCATAAAGCAAATGAAATAGGGCAAGGTAGTAGAGGCAGACTGGGGAGTTTCTTCCTGCATGTTTCTTCTAGGAGGTAACATTTGAATTTCTTCCTACCCTTGAGTGGCAACAATACATAATATGTGAAGAAAGAGCAACTGCAAAGGCCCTGAGAATTGAAGAAACTTGCTCTTGACCAATTTTCAAATCAGACCTAAGGGTCTCCCTTCAAGAGCCCATGATCTAATTCTGTCACATGATAAATGATGGTGTTAGATATCAAAAGCTGTGATGGAGATGTGTTCAAGATTCTACAAAGGAATGGAAGAGTGGAAGTTGTTGTGGGTATAGTAAGGATGCCAGGGAAGAAGATGTGGGTTCTTCTGGGTCCTGCAGGAAAAGTAGGATTTTGCCTGGGATGTGGGACAGGGAGTGGATGTGCCTAGAAAGAACGGCATGTGAAACAGCAGTGAGGTATGAAGGAACATGAGGCTTCCCAGGTGGCTCAGTGGTGAAAAATCTGCCTACCAATGCAGGAGACACAGGTTCAGTTCCTAGGTCAGGAAGATTCCCTGGAGAAGGAAATGGCAACCCACTCCAGTATTATTGCCTGGGAAATCCCATGGATAGAGGAGCCTGGTGGGTTATAGTCCATTGGATTGCAGAGTCAGACATAACTGAGCAACTGAGCCTGTATGAGTGTGCACAAGGAACATGGGGTATTCTGTACATACTCACGGATGAGCTAACTTGGGCTTCAGAAGGGAGAGTGGCAGGGGATAGTTCAACAAAATGCAGCACCTGGAAATTATTTGGCTTGACAAGGTCTTGCAGTAAGTTCTTCTCTCAGTTTTTAAGGATAACGTCACTAAAAATGCTCTAAGTGAATTTCCTGGCAGTGACTGTCTGGCTTTCCAAGCTCTCTTAATGAGTGAGATGAAAGGAACACTGTTTAAGTCAGTAGTTCTCAGTCCTGGCTGCCCATTAGAATCACTAGTGGAATTGATAGTAAATATAAATTAAAACAATTTTTAATCCCTGAACAATTAAAATCAGAAGATCTTGGAGTGGAGTTTAGACTTTGGTGGTTTTCTAAGCTCCCCAGGTAAAACTAATAGGCAATTGGTGTTGAGACTCTGAAAGATCAGCAGAGAAACTGAGTTTTCCTAAAGACACTGGGCATCTAGTGTGTTATAGAATCCGTACAGAAAAAAGTCACCCACAAAAGAAGGAACAGGCAAGGATTGATTTGAGGACTGATAGGGTTCCAGGGTTTAAAGAAAGTCATTTTGAAAATTCAGCAAGTGAAAGCAGTGTAATCATTATGCAACCAAGCTCTGAAATGTAATGGAGAGATGTGAACTTAATGGTGCCCCCGGACACTCCTCGGTAATTATCTCAGAAGGAAACAATGGTGCCAAAGGGAGACCCTGACTCTCCAAAGCCTCAGTAAATGAGAAGTAATCTGACTGAGAAAGTGATTGTGAATCATGCCTTGACTTGCTTTTCCATAATGATACCTGAAGCATGCTTGTTTGTTCTGTAAACCTTAGTTAAGCAAAGTTGCTCTCCAAGACACCAGAGATTTTCCAGAGAACACTTACTTTAATTGGAGCTCATCTGTTTTTGTTCCTAATGAGTCTCCCATTTTATACCCTGCTCCTAGCTTCAAATAAAATGCCCCTCACCCCGTCTGGGATGATTAAAAACCCATTTAAGCCTACAATATATGGTAGCTGCCAAAATGTTTCCACTAAGGAATGCTGCTCAGAACTGAGGCCTGCAGGCAGGATGGGAATACAGAAAAAAGTTGATTGCTCTAGCTTAAAAAATTCACATCCAATTATCCCTGGTTTTTGTTGTTAAAAAAAAAAATCTTAGAATTATATTCACTTTCTAAGTTTTGCTATCATACTCTACCTCCATCTCATCCTCTTTTTGTCTTCCAGTTGGTTTCTCATTAGGAAAGTATGATAAACAGTTTTGGGAGTCCATACCATTAAGTCTTATCAGTGTTTATGGCTAAAATTTGGTTGTCTATTCTGCTTGTCATAAGGCTGCTATGCTATAAAATTACTTCATTAAAATTAAAGCTCTCATTTATGAAATAAGTCATTCTTATGGGTCAGAATTAGCAAGTTCTTCTTGTAGCTATGGGCATTTTCTTTTTAAGAAATTGTAAGGTGCTAATCAGTTTCTTTAGGAGGGACATTTATGTAATATGATGTCAAGAAACTTTGTTCTCGGGCTTATAAATCCCTTTCACTCTTATCCATAGTGTGGGATCTCAGGATTTCTGCTGTCTATTTTGTACATTTTGCACACTGTTGGACCAGTGTATTAGGAAAAATCATTCACAGCTAATAGAGAAACAGATGTTTCTTGGATCATAATAATCAACTAGAGTGAGCTAATTTGCTCATTGATCTGTGGTTCTTAATCATTTGAAAATCTGATTAAAGGTGTGAACCCTTTGGAAGGGGCAAACACACTCATTCTATTACACACATCATGAACATAAATGGTGGGCTCCATGACATATGTACCTGCAGCTGGCTCAGTGAACGGCACAAGGTTGATAACAAATATTTGTTCAACAAGTAAATCAATAGTGAATGAAGGTGTAAGCAGTTTTGGCAGGAAAGTCTTCTTCACATAAAGGATGTCACTTAATAAAGCTATATTTTAATTAAACTTAAACCAGGTACCCTCATGCTCTACTCATTTCTGGTTCAAGCACACCTTTCAAAACTTTTGATCACACAATTACCTGTCTAGATGGTTGGTTATTTCCAAGATAAAAGAAGCAGAAATGAAGAATAAATAATTAGCAGATGACCAGATCTCTACCCTAGCTTATGCTTCAGTAATCTTGCAAACAAACTGTGTGAACAAGATAGCATCCAAAGAAAGATCACGAGGCATCAACAAGCCTGCACACAGAGGGAGATGGCTATGAGTTCAATCCCCTATCTCAATGATAAACTGCAATTTCTTCCCCTTTTCATTAAAAAAAAACTTCATGGCTGAATAGAATCTTCAGAGTTGGTTTGGGGACATGAGTCTGTCTTCTCTCTAGATTGTCAGCTTTTCTGCTTAAAGCATCTTTCCTTTCTATAATGCTAATACTTGCTTCTAGATTGTGGGCTCTTGAGTGGCAAGCAGCCAAATCTGAGTTCAGTAATAAATGAAATTTCAGGATAAGTTTGGATGGCCATGAAGGCTAGTTTCAATAAATTCTGAGTTAGGAGACTCCACCATGAATGAAAAGTATTATGAAACTGAATTCTTCAAATTTCTTCTGGCCCTGAAGACTTTCTTTCCTTTTCTGTGTCAAGAGTTGATCATCTCCTTCCTAGCAACACAATTTAAATCTAGAAAGAGCATGCATGTGTGATTAGGCTTCCAGGTAGAGAATATAATCATTTCCAGACTCTTTCATAGAAATTAACCCACATTTCCTTGATGGAATCTTCCATTGTTCCTAAATTCTTCTGTAATGCATTTAATTACCATCTCTTGTTTTTTCCCCCACATTATCTATTGCAATGCATTTTAATTTATCTTCATTCTCAGAAGACATTGTTTTCCCTCTGTTTCCAAGTTCCTAGGGCATCTTAGTCCATATCCTGCCAAAGGTAGCTGGAAAACATTGGCTCAGCTTCCTCTCTGTGGCTGAGGCAGGCTGCCTGCTCTGAACTTCTCCAGACACATGCTCTAAAAAGTGTCTATTTATAGGAAAAAAAGTTCTGCCCACCTCCCCCTTCCCACTCAGTTGTCCTGACTGTGTCTATGCAATTTTAAACGTCTTGTTTACCAACATCTTAGTCTGCTTGGGCTGCTATAATAAAATACCATAAACCGGGTGGCTCAAACAGCAGAGAGATGTGTTTTAGAGTTGACTGGGTAGTCCCAAATCAAGGTGCTTGCTGATTTTGTTCCTGGTGAGAGCTCTCTCTCTAGCTAGCAGATGGTTGACTTCTTAGTAAGCTCTCACATGGCCTTTCCTTGGTATGTTCACACACCAAACACAGAGAGAGACACACACAGAATCTTCACCTTCTTATAAAGCCATTAAACTCATCACAAGGGCCCTGCCCTCATGATCTAACCTAATCCCAAAGACCCCATCTCCAAATACCATCGTACGGAGGTTAGGGCTTTGACATGAATCTTAGTGTGACATTCAGCCAACATTAAGTCTATAACACCTACTGACTGAGGAGAGGAGTGGTGCTGAAAGAAGAGGAAATAGGAATTCTTTTGAGAACCTATTGTGTACCAGATACAGGTCATGTGTGATTTGTTAAATCCTAACAACATTATGGGGTAGCAATATACACTTCAATTTTAGAAATGAGGACCTTCAAGTTCAGAGAGGTTAAGTAACTTGTGCCTGGTCATGTATTAGGAAACAATGATACAGGGACCCTCCCCTAGGTCTCATTACACTAGCCTTAAATGGATACAAACACCAATCTGAAGACTGGATGTGTTCGTCTCACATATGGGAATCTTCAAATAACACCAACATCTAAGACCCACCCTCTATTATAAAGATTCAGCTAGACTGAGGAAAGGATCATCTCCACAGGAGATTCTGACTCATGGTCTGTTTAGAAAGCAATTTACCTCACTCACTCCTTCCCAGGATTAGTAAATACTTAGGTTGCCTTTCAGGTATGACAAGGACCTTTGATGTTCTAAGACAGACAGAATTTCAGGGATCATCCCTGCCTCCCTAGGAAGTAACAAGATTATACCAACTACAAAAGTTCTCTGTGAAGAGTAATTATAGTCACATACCTACTGTTTCTTGGACATGTCTCTGTCACTAATTAAGTATGGAGGGTCTTGAAGATACTAGAGAAGCCATAGGAGACATAGATATCACCATCAACAGCAGCAATGGAAAAGCACCAGGCATTTTCTCTAATTCTTTCTGTAGAAATACATTCACACTTTTTTATCCTCTGCAGGCTATGGGGTCTCAAAGAGTCAGACATGACTGAGCAACTAACACACACAAAGAAAGAATACTAGATGTGACTATAAAGTCTTGTGTTTGATTTTAAAATTAAAACAACAAAAGGGTACAAGGAAAGTTTGGGAGGTGATGGATATATTTATTACTTTGATTGTGATGATGCTAATGTGACTGTACACAAAGGTCTGAATAATTCATCAAATTGTATGATTAATTATGTGTAGCTTTTCCCACACCAATTATACCTCAGTAAAGCTGAAAAAAATCTGCAAACAGAATTATACATCTAAATGAAACATCGTACCATCTCTACAGATAGCTTGGGGAGCCACGTGTTTACTTTAATGGTGTGACTGAGGCTTGAATACCTTTTTGAATTCCCCATGCAAATGCTTATAGAATTTGTGGCATATTCTTTGAATATCCTTTGCCAGCAAAACCTCTGATCTTTATGCTATGGATTTAATTTTTGAAAATAGCAAAATTGTATTTGGAGACAAGTTCTGCAATCAAGTTAAGTGATCACACCAGGGAATTCTGCTTTGAGAACAAAACTGGGACAGACCATTGACTAATAAGAATACCTTCACTACTAGGTTTGCAAAACTTATTTTGAGATGAATTACAGTATGGGTCTTTTCCAACTGATTTTTAGCAAAAATGGCATAGTATATTGTGTGGAGGTGGTGTTGTTTAGTCACTAAGTCATATCAGACTCCTTGCCACCCCAAGGACTATAGCCCACCAGGTTCCTCTGTCCCTGGGATTTCATAAGAGAGACTACTGGAGTGGGTAGCCATTTCCTTCTCCAGGGGATCTTCCTGACTCAGGGATCAAACTCACATCTCCTGCATTGGCAGACAGATTCTTTACCACTGAGCCACCAGGGAAGATCATATATTAAGTACGTAGAATAGATGAAAATTTTGTAAGACAAGATACATTTGAAAATGAAAACTATTATTTTTTTCCTTTAATTTTTTCAAGATTTTCTTCATACACTTTGATTTTTATTTGACATAAGATCAATTTCAGTTGATGTTAGGTAATTTGATGCAATCAGGTCAAAGTCTGATGAAACCAAACAGTTTTAGAGTTACTTTGGGCTGAACCAGCCTGTCCCACAATTCATCTTTCAGGAAACACAATCTGGGCATATACCTCATTATTCTACTCAATATCTCCAGATATTGTAGCAGCAACTTTTGCATAATAGGGAAATAATTGGGCAAAGGATGAATAATAATTTTGATTATAATTAAAGCAGCAAGAGAGAGCAAATAAAATGCAGTCATGTTAAATAAACAACTGGAAATAATAGGCATCTTTACCATCTTGCGAAATAACACACTAACCCAGCATCATGATTTTTCCTCATTAACTTTAGAAGTGCTCCTTCTACCCATATTCACTTCCCTGTTGCATTGCAGGGGATCTTTATGCACTCTGACTGACTCTAGATTTCATACAATCCTCGTTTCTGAAATGTCTTCTGATCATTGAATCATAAGGTTAGCCATCTTCAAGTTGTCATCGTTCTGATCTTTTAAGGGCCTGGGATTCTTGAACAAAGCTATTATTTCCCTCAGTACTTTTCCATCTTCTTGTTCATGGTATTATTTACAGCCAGCTTTGGAAAAATAGCACCAATCATCACAACAGCTTTGCATACTTACATTGCACCTGTTTCTGCACTATAAATGATTATTTATAATTTAGATTTATAGAAAATATTCATGGTAACCAGATCTCTGGGCACATATGTGCCTACTGAGTGCTTCTATTTTCCAGATAGAAAAACACATTTATAACAAAAAGCTCTTTTTCACTTTAAGTCAACAAATATTAAGGCTCTTTTATATTGGTTGTATACATGATACAAGGCTCTTTTACTGGCTGTAAAGATGACACTTTGGCCTTAATGAAGCATAACCAAGCCCATTAAAATCCTATTTCCAAAGTGCCTTTTGAAAAAGTTCCTTACTTTCTCACTATCCCCAGATTCAACAGATGTCTTTTTGAATGTACTTAATGTTTTTGTTTGTTCATTTTAGAATCTAATTTCATCACATAGTTTCTGTGGTATAATCGAAGCAAGCTGGATAAATTATCTCCTAACTGGTTCATCGTGAAAGAAGCCCAAACTGGTCTCAAAATATTTTTGAGATTTGGAGTCTTTCATAAAAAAAAGAAGGAAGAATCAAACAGAAGCATGATAAGAATTTTCTAAGCTAATTTGTAAGTGAGCCAACTGTGGCATAACTGAACAAGAATCTCACATATTAATTCTACACAAAGCTCCAACATTTCAACAGAACATGAGCTTATAGAGGGCAGAGATCAAGCCTCGTGGCTTTGGTGTGCTAAGCTCTTGGCATTATGCTTGGCATAGAGTAGGTATTAAGTAATTGTTTGTTGAATATAACTTAATCTAAACATTTCTAGGGAGAAAAAAAGAATGGTCTGAAGTTCAGCATGAAGACTCATCACTAGACGCTCCAAATACACAGGTGTTTTGCATGTTTGGCATTCCTTATCATACAACAAGAACCTGGAAAACCAGATTAGGGTTTTAAAGTAGGGGTTTGGTTATCACACAGAAAGTAAGACTAAGTTATGTCCACCTTCCATATTGAAAATGAAGTAGTCCTTGAAAGTACATCTGTCCTGTGTCCCTCAAGATCTCACTTGGTGATGGGAAAGTAACCAGTTTGCTATATAGTGTGATGTTAACAGACAATGGCAGCTTAATGTGCTGACCTTTCTAGGTAATACACTTACCTTAGAGCAGACTCTTTTAATCTGCAAGCATGATTCATTCCACTCCTGGGAATTACAGCAACTTGGGGGTAGAATCTCATGGTCCAGGGCAATGTCTTAACTTCTCATTTTTCTTCAAACTTCATCACGTCTAATCTCTCAAGTTCTGTGCATGTTGCTTCCACACTTTTTATGGGTGGAGTCTCACATCTTCTCTCTCTCTCTACTGGACTGTTGAATTGACCTTCCTCTTTCCCTTCCTGCCCCAGTTATCTCCATAAACCCTGCATTCACATTCTAGTCACCGTGATCTTTTAAAGTACAAATATACTTCTACCCCTGAACCACAGGAAAGCAATGACTGCAACAATCAATGTCTGCAGGTTCCTCAAAAATAGTGTTCGAAATTGCATGTCCTTCATTAGGGAAATACAAATCAAAACAACAATGAGACACCACTTCATACCCATTAGGTCCATTATTAGTTTAAAAAATGGAAAGTAACAAGTGTTGGTGAGGATGTGGGAAAAAAAATCCTACTTATGCATTGCTGGTAGGAATGTAAAACAGGGCAGCTCCTGTGGAAAACCATTTGGTGATTCTTCAAAAAGTTGAACAGAATTACCATATAATCCAGTAAGTCTACTTTTAGATATGTACCCCAAAGAACTCAAAGAAGATTCAGAACAGATATTTGTAGATCAGTTCCCCCAGTAGTGTGATTTACATGATAGCCAAAATGTGGAAACAATTCAAATGGCCATCAATAGATGAATGGATAAACAAAATGTGGTATAATATATATATATATATATATATATATATATATATAGGAATGTTATCGAGATTTTCAAAGAAATGAAATCCTGAAAACATTATGATAAGTGAAATGTAAGACATACAAATGTTTGATTCCACTTATTTGAAGTACCTGGAATAGGCAAATTCATAGATATAGAAAGTTAACAGTGACTATTAGGAGGGGCTATTGAGAGCCATTGTTTAATGGGTATAAAGTTTCAGTCTGAGATGCTAAATACGTTCTGGAGCTGAACAGTGGTGATGGACGCATATCATACATTTAATGCCACTGAATTTTAGAATTAAAATGGTGAAAATGGTAAGTTTAATGTTATATATTTTATCAGAATAAAAATAAAATTAATTGAATGAAAGTTCCTGCTTCACTCTTGGTCTCCATCAGCTCTACAGTCACTAACACAATCCTCCTTCACACCACACACCCTGTCTGTGTTAACCTGACACCTGATCAACTCTCCAGGACTCCTTCCCTGCTCCCTCACATGTTTGATACGGGGCTCAGCTTCCTTGGCTTGGGAGACCTGCAATGCTCTACACATCCTTTATCCCAAGCATAGTGCACTATAATGGTCTGGTCTTGACTGCCACAAAGATAAAGGTTTCTTATTGTAAAGAACTGAGTCTTTTAGATCCTGAGTGTTTTGAGTAAAACACCTGACATGAAGTTGGTTCTCAATAAATACTAAGAGAACAAGCTTGGGAGAAAGCGGCTAATTTTCAAAACCATAAAATGTCAAGATCAAAAGAAATCTTAAAACTTATTTAGTCTAAAGTCCTTAAGAAAATAATTAAATGCTAATGACACAGTAGCTAAAATGTTGCCTTCCAGAGGTCTAATTTTCACTTGAAATTCAATAGCATTTTTTCATTTTATCATTGATTTTATCATATAATAACTCATGTCTGAATTATATATTCATCATGTCTATGTTTTCCAAACTTTAATGAGTCTTACAACATCTTCATAGGGTTTTCTCTTCCCATGGACTAGTCGTCCTACTGTCTAATTAAGTTCATGTTTAGCTTAAGCAATATTGTCAATTACATAGCAGTTTTATGTATTATTTCTTTTTTTTCTACTATGTTAAATAGGTAATTAACTATAAACTAAAAAATCACCCACATGCCACTTAAAGTCATCTTGCTACATTTTATGTGCACCCAGCCTATAAACATTCAACCTGTACAAGCACCTTAAAAATAAACTCAAACCCATTTTTCATATTATGTAGCCCCCAGGCAATTTCAACTTCATTTGATACTACTTAAAAAAATTTGGTAGTGCAGAATGACAAAGCCATATAGATTGTGGAGGGGAAGGTCAGAGGTTAACATTTAAAATATTTTCAAGATAATTTGGACTGTTTTGACTATATATATTCAGTGGTACTTTTGCACTGACTTTAGCATCACCTAGCATAAAATGAAAATCCACAGGAATTTAAACCTGGAATTAGATCAGCTGATCAAGAAAATTTGATTATTTTTTCTTTGATGCACGCCAGAAATAGCACATATGCAGTAATACAACAAATAAAATTCTAAAGTGTGTTAGTTGCTCAGTCATGTCTGACTCTTTGTGACCCCATGGACTATAGCTCACCAGGGTCCTCTGTCCATGGCATTTTCCAGGCAAAAATACTGGAGTGGGTTGCCATTTCCTTCTCCAGGGGATCTTCCCGATTCAGGCATCAAGTCCAAGTCTCCTGCACTGCAGGCAGACTCTACCTTCTGAGCCACCAGGGAAGCTGGGCAAAATTCTAAAGGTATTTTTCTAATCCCTGCTAAAACTGTCACAAAAGAGCTCTAGAGCTTTTTTCCCTCAAAAAACATCACAAATTATGGGGTCTAATGACTCTAAATAATGGGGTTTAAGTGACTAAATGATCTAATGGTCACTTAACATGTCTTATCCAGTTATTCCATGATTTTCTTATTTCATATATACCCCCAAAAGGTAAATAAGAAAATTAATGCCTCAAGAAAGAAAACATCAAGACAATGATGAAGACATTAACCATCAGTCATTAAAAATCATTCAAAGACCTGAAGGAAATCATGATCATAGAAGTAATGGGAGCTGTGATGAGAATGTCTTATCAAAGAGAGTGAATCAATAAGGATACAGAAATTATTTTTAAAAAGAACCAAATGGAAATGCTTAAATTAAGAAGCAACATAACCAAAATAAGTTAAAGTGAAAGTCGTTCAGTCATGTCTGACTCGTTGTGACCCCATAGTCCATGGACTTGTCCAGGCCAGGATACTGGAGTGGGTAGCCTTTCCCTTCTCCAGGGGATCTTCCCAACCCAGGTATTGAACCCAGGTCTCCCACATGGCAGGCAGATTCTTTATCAACTGAGCTATCAGGGAAGCCCCAGTGAAGAAGAACTAAAAAGCCTCTTGATGAAAGTGAAAGAGGAGAGTGAAAAAGTTGGCTTAAAACTCAACATTCAGAAAACTAAGATCATGGCTTCTGGTCCCATCACTTCATGGCAAATAGATGGGGAAACAATGAAAACAGTGAGAGACTTTACTTTTTGGGGCTCCAAAATCACTGCAGATGGTGACTGTAGCCATGAAATTAAAAGACACTTGCTCCTTGGAAGAAAAGTTATGACCGATCTAGACAGCATATTAAAAAGCAGAGACATTACTTTGTCAACAAAGGTCCATCTAGTCAAAGCTATGGTTTTTCTAGTAGTCATGTGTGGATGTGAGAATTGGACTATAAAGAAAGTTGAGTGCCGAAGAATGGATGCTTTTGAACTGTGGTGTTGGAGAAGACTCTTGAGAGTCCCTTGGACAGCAAGGTGATCCAACCAGTCCATTCTAAAGGAAATCAGTCCTGAATATTCATTGGAAGGACTGATGCTGAAGCTGAAGCTCCAGTACTTTGGCTACCTGATGTGAAGAAGTGACTCATTTGAAAAGACGATGATGCTGGTAAAGATTGAAGTGGGGAGGAGAAGGGGACAACAGAGGATGATATGGTTCGATGGCATCACTGACTCAATGGACATGAGTTTGAGTAAGCTCCAGGAGTTGGTGATGGACAGGGAAGCCTGGCATGCTGCAGTCCATGGGGTCACAAAGAGTTGGACATGACTGAGTAACTGAACTGAACTGAACCAAAATAAAACAGTCATTATTAGACAGTGAAAAGATAACCTGTAGATTTGGAGAAAATTTTTGTAGATTATATATCTGATAATGGACTTGTTCTAGAATAGGTAAAGAATTTCTCAAATTCAATAATCAAAAGATAAAAAATTCAAATTAAAAATGAAAGAACAGCATGTATATTATCTATAGTGAAACAGATCACCAGCCCAGGTGGGATGCATGAGACAAGTGCTCGGGCCTGGTGCACTGGGAAGACCCAGAGGAATCAGGTGGAGAGGGAGGTGGGAGGGGGGATCGGGATGGGGAATACATGTAACTCCATGGCTGATTCATGTCAATGTATGACAAAACCCACTGAAATGTTGTGAAGTAATTAGCCTCCAACTAATAAAAAAAATAAAAATAAAGGAGATGTTATTGACTAAAAAAAAAGAATGAGTAACAGAGCTGAATAGACATTTATTCTAAGAAGATATACAAATGATCAATAAGCACATGAAAAGATACTCCACATCTTTAAGTCACTAGGAAAATGAAAATCAAAATTACAATAAGACACAGTTTCACACCCATTAGTAAGGCTATAATAAAAAATACAGATAAGAATAAGTTCTAGTGAGGTGTCTAAAAACTGGAATCTTCATACACTGATGGTGGAAGGTAGATTGTGCAGCCTTCTTAGAATGCAGTCTGATATTTCCTTAGTTAAACACAGAGTTACCTCATGATTTAGCAAGTAACTATAATTTTATATCATGGTTTCTGTTGTTCACTTTTAATTAATTCATTTTACAGATAAAATTTAATTTATTATACTAATAAAATCACATCTACATTTTTTCAATTTAATATGGTTTGAAATTAAGTACATTAATGCTTTTCCCCTGTAACATTATTAGCTGGTGTAATGAGTCTTTAAATACCAATTGGTATAATTCATCAACAGAGTCCTTTCTTTAACAGATTCTCTGGTTCAAGAAGATTAATGCTCATGTGACTGACATGAAAGTTCAGCATAATTATGAGTTTTCTTCCACACCATGAGTGAAAACACTGAATTATATTCAGTACCATGTTTTGTTAAGTCATTTTGTTCTTGGAAAATTGGCAAGCCTTGAGTAGAATGTATAGCTATTCTCTGACAACTAAAAGTCTGATTAAACCTATCAGATAATAGAGTTTACAGTCGGATTTTTAAAGCTTGCATTTCATCTGAATCTATTTCCAAAGAAATACCTATGTGTTGATACCTTTTCTAAAGTCTTCACTAAATACCAGACAATAAATCGATTATTATGTGTACTAATTGGCTATACTTAGACTGAGTAGAAAGGTTTCCTTAATGATTCCTTTAAAATTTCATCCTTACTGCTGGCATTTAGTGAATGTCAAGATACTTAATTCAGGAGTGAACTTTCTTTCTTTTTTTTCAGTAAGATTCTATTGTTACTGACTTTATCTTGATAAAAAAAATTATCTCAAATCTTAGAAAATACATTTCTGGATCCAGTAAGTTTGTTATTTTCTTAAAGTGACAAATCCCTCATGGGACTTTATTATTTTTTTTTCAAAATTTTAAGGGGGGGGGGTCCTAAGATGGCAGGGGAATAGGATGGGGAGACCACTTTCATCCCCAGTTGTGGGGAGACCCACAAATTCATCGAAAGATCATTTGAACACTGAGCAAATTCCACAAAACAACTTCTGAATGCTGGTGGAGGACACCAGGTGCCCAGAAAGTAACTCATTCTCTTCAAAAGGAGGTAGGACAAAATATAAAAGATAAAAAGAGAGACAAAAGAGTTAGGAATGGAGACCCATCCCAGGGAGGGAGTCATGAAGGAGGAGAAGTTTCCAAACACCAGGAAACCCTCTCACTGGTGGATTTGTGAATCTCAGAGGGCAACATAATGAGGAGGGAAAAAAGAACTCTCAGATTACACACCTAACCACAACTCCCAGCAGAGAAGTAGCCCAGACACTCTCATCCGCCAGCAGTGAGCTGGGGCTGAACAGGGAGGTGTGGGCTGCATACTTAGGGTAAGGACCAGGCCTGAAGGACCTGAGGACAATCTGAGGGACCTAACATGAGATAACAACCCAAACTGGGATAGCTAGAGAGAGAATAAAAAGAAAGAGAGAGAGAACTTTCCCATGAAAAGCTTTAAGGCACAGCCTGGCCCACTCACAGAACAAAGGACTAAGCGAATACCAGTTGTGGACCGCCCCACCTCCCCACCCCGCTGGGGGAAGAGAGACAGGCGGGCGACAGCCAAAGCTGGAAGGCGAGGGGCAATATCAGCCCCAGAGATAGCATCCTTCACCAAACTGTGAGCAGGCTCTCAGTTGCTAACCAAGTCTTCCTGGGATCCTGGATGGATGACATCCACCAGGAGGGTCACAGAGATCAGCTTCCCAGAGGAGACATACGGCACACCTGAGAGGGCGCTCTCATGGCGCACCCAGGAAATTGAGTGGATGGGACCAGGGTGGTGATAAGACGCACCACCCACCCGGGAGAGTGCACTCGCCAAGCACCTGGTCGCCTGAGCTGCTCGGACATGGGAAGGCACAAAACGCAGGCCCAACTGACTCTGTGCCTTTGTGGAGTACCTGAGAACCTGAACCTGAGTGGCTTAGACCTGGGAAGTACATGCAACCCAGAGCCTGCTTTAGACAGTTCCCCTGCGAGCAACCTGGACCCTGAGCAGTGTAGACCAGGAAAGCACACACGCCATGAGCAGGGGCAAACCCAGTGTGGCCCAAACAATGCGAGCACTCCCCCCACACACCAGTGGTATCTGTTTAGAGTGTTCCTCCCCCCCACAGCACAATTGAACAAGTAAGTCTAAATAAGTGACCATCTTTGCCCCCTTGTGTCAGGATGGAAATTAGACTCTGAAGAGACTTGCAAACAGAGGAAGCCAAAATAAACAAAGAAGAGGGAACTGCTTTGGAAATGACAGGAGCAACAGATTAAAACCCTGTAGTCAGCATTGATTACATTGGAAGGGGCCTATAGACCTTGAGAAGAAGTATAAGCTGGAACAAGGAACTATCTGAAACTGAACTGACTCCACACTGCCCTCAACAGCTTTAGAGAAATTCCTAGATATACTTTACTATTATCATTTTTAAATTTTTTTATTTTTAAGTTCTTTATTACTCCTTTAATTTTCATTTTTATAACCTACTATTACCTTGCCAAAAAAAAAGACCCTATTTTAAAGCAAATTTCATAGATACATTTTTTATAATTTTTGCAATTTTTTTTTTTTAATATTGTATGTTTGAGAGTCTAACCTCTACTCTAGATTTTTAATCTTTGTTTCTGGTATTTGTTATCAATTTTGTACCTTTAAGAATCCAATCTTCAGTACTCATTTTTACTTAGGAGTGTGATTACTGACTTGACTGCTCTCTCCCCTTTTGACTTTCCTTTTTTTCCCCCCAGTCACCTCTGTCTCCTCCATCCCCCTTCTCTTCTCTACCCTACTCTGTGAATCTCTTTGGGTGATCTGGGCTGTGGAGAACACTTAGGGAACTGATTACTGGTTAGATCTGTCTCTCTCCTTTTGACTCCCCCTCATCTCCTCATGGTCACCTCTATCTCCTTCCTCCCTCTTCTCTTCTCTATGTAACTCTGTGAACCTCTCTGAGTGTTCCAGACTGTGCAGAGCACATAGGGAATTTATTACTGGCTAGAGTGTTCTCTTCCCTCTTTTGATTCCTTCTCTTCTCCTTCTGGTCACCTCTATCTCCCTCCTCCCTCTTCTCTTCTCTATGTAACTCTGTGAACCTCTCTGGGTGTCCCTCACTGTGAAGAATCTTTTCACCATTAACCTAGATGTTTTATCATGGGTGCCATATGGATGGAGAAGTCTTGAGGCTAGTGTAAGAATAAGACAAAGCCAGAGGCAAGAGGCTTAAATCCAAAACTTGAGAACACCAGAAAACTCCTGACTCCAGGGAACATTAAAAGACAAGAGCTCATCCAAAAGTCTCCATACCTACACTGAATCCAAGCTCCATCCAAGAGCCAAAAAGTTTCAGAGCAAGACATACCAAGCTAATGCTCCAACAACACAGGAACAAAACCCTGAGTATTAAAATACAGGCGGCCAAAAGTCACACCAAACCCACAGACACCTCAAAACTCACTACTGGACACTACAGTGCATTCCAGAGAGAAGAGATCCTGCTCCACCCACCAGAACACTGATGCAAGCTTCCCTAACCAGGAAACCTTGACAAACCACTCTTCCAACCCCACCCACAGGAAGGAACCTCCACAATAAAGAGGAACCACAAACTTCCAGCATACAGAAAGGCCACCCCAAACACAGCAATCTAAACAAGATGAAAAGGCAGAGAAATATTCAGCAGGTAAAGGAACATGATTAACACCCACCAAACCAAACAAAAGAGGAGGAGATAGGGAGTCTACCTGAAAAAGAATTCAGAATAATAATAGTAAAAATGATCCAAAATCTTGAAAACAAAATGGAGTTACAGATAAATATTCTGGAGACAAGTGAGAAGAAGCAAGAAAAGTTTCACAAGGACCTAGAAGAAATAAAAAAGAGTCAATCAATAATGAATAATGCAATAACTGAGATCAAAAGCACTCTGGAGGCAACCAACAGTAGAATAATCAAGGCAGAAGATAGGATAAGTGAGGTGGAAGAGAGAATGGTGGAAATAAATGAAGCAGAGAGGAAAAAAGAAAAAAAGAGTTAGAAGAAATGAAGACAACCTCAGGGACCTCTGGGACAATGTTAAACTCCCCAACATTCAAATCATAGGAGTCCCAGAAGAAGAAGACAAAAAGAAAGGCCGTGAGAAAATACTTGAGGAGATAATAGTTAAAAACTTCCCTAAAATGAGGAAGGAAATAGCCACCCAAGTCCAAGAAACCCAGAGTGTCCCAAACAGGATAAACCCAAGGCAAAACACCCCAAGACACATATTAATAAAATTAACAAAGATCAAACACAAAGAACAAGTATTAAAAGCAGCAAGGGAAAAAACAACAAATAACACATAAGGGGATTCCCCTAAGGATAACAGTTGATCTTTCAATAGAAACTCTTCAGGCCAGAAGGGAATGGAAAGTCATACTTAAAGTGATGAAAGAGAAAAGTCTACAACCCAGATTACTGTACCCAGCAAGGATCTCATTCAAATACGAAGGAGAAATCAAAAGCTTTACAGACAAGCAAAAGTTCAGAGAATTCAGCACCACCAAACCAGCTCTTCAACAAATGCTAAAGGATCTTCTTTAGACAGGAAACACAGAAAAGGTTTATAAACTTGAACACAAAACAACAAAGTAAATGGCAATGGGATTGTACTTATCAATAATTACCTTAAATGTAAATGGGTTGAATGCCCCAAACAAAAGACAAAGACTGACTGAATAGATACAAAAACAAGACCCCTATATATGCTGTCTATAAGAGACTCACCCCAAAACAAGGGACACATACAGACTGAAAGTGAAGGGCTGGAAAAAGATATTTCACACAAATGGAGACCAAAAGAAAGCAGAAGTAGCAATACTCATATCAGATGAAATAGACTTTGAAACAAAGGCTGTGAAAAGAGACAATGAAGGACACTACATAATGATCAAAGGATCAATCCGAGAAGAAGATATAACAATTATTATACAACAATTATATATATGCAACCAACATACAAATACTGCAATATGTAAGGCAAATGCTAATAAGTATGAAAGGGGAAATTAACAGTAACACAAATGGATAGATCAACTAAACAGAAAATAAGCAAGGAAACACAAACTTTAAATGATACAATAGAACAGTTAGACCTAATTGATATCTATCAGACATTTCACCCCCAAAACAGTGAATTTCACCTTTTTCTCAAGTGCACACGGAACCTTCTCCAGGATAGATCACATCCTGGGCATTAAATCTAGCCTTGGTAAATTAAAATAAATTGAGATCATCTCAAGCATCTTTTCTGATCACAATGAGGTAAGATTAGATGTCAACTAGAGGAAAAAAAAAACAAAAACAATAAACTATTAAAAATACAAACATATGGAGGCTAAGTAACATGCTTCTGAATAACCAACAAATCACAGAAGAAATCAAAAAAGAAATCAAATATGCATATTAACAAATGAAAATGAAAACACAACAACCCAAACCTATGGGATTCAGTAAAACCAGTTCAAAGGGGAAAGTTCATAGCAATACAAGCTTACCTCAAGAAACAAGAGAAAAATCAAATAAATAACCTAACTCTACACCTAAAGAAACTAGATAAAGAAGAAATGAAGAACCTCAGGGTTAGTAGAAGGAAAGAAAACATAAAGATAAGGTAGAAATAAATGAAAAAGAAACAAAGGAGACCATAGCAAAAATCAACAAAGTTAAAAGCTGGTTCTTTGAAAAGATAAATAGACAAACCATTAGCCAAACTCATAAAAAAAAAGAGGGGGGTGGAAGAATCAAATCAACAAAATTAGAAATGAAAATGGAGAAATCACGACAACACAGAAATACAAAGGATCATAAGAGACTACTACCAGCAGCTCTATGCCAATAAAATGGACAACTTGGATGAAATGGACAAATTCTTAGAAAGGTATAACTTTCCAAAACTGGACCAGGAAGAAATAGAAAATCTTAACAGACCCATCACAAGCACAGAAATCGAAACTGTAATCAGAAATCTTCCAACAAACAAAAGCCCAGGACCAGATGGCTTCACAGCTGAATTCTACCAAAAATATAGAGAAGAGCTAACACCTATCCTACTCAAACTCTTCCATAAAATTGCAGAGGAAGGTAAACTTCCAAACTCATTCTATGAGGCCACCAAAACCAGACAAAGATGCCACAAAAAAGAAAACTACAGGCCAATAACACTGATGAACATAGATGCAAAAATCCTTAACAAAATTCTAGCAAACAGAATTCAACAACATATTAAAAAGATCAAACATCATAACCAAGTGGGCTTTATTCCAGGGATGCAAGGATTCTTCAATATTCACAAATCAATCAATGTGATAAACCACATTAACAAATTGAAAGATAAAAACCATATGATTATCTCAATAGATACAGAGAAAGCCTTTGACAAAATTCAACATCCATTTATGATAAAAATCCAGAAAGCAGGCATAGAAGGAACAAACATCAATATAATAAAAGCCATATATGATAAACCCACAGCAAACATCCTCAATGGTGAAAAATTGAAACCATTTCCCCTAAAGTCAGGAACAAGACAAGGGTACCCACTCTCATCACTACTATTCAACATAGTTTTAGAAGTTTTAGCCATAGCAATCAGAGAAGAAAAAGAAATAAAAGGAATCCAGATTGGAAAAGAAGTAAAACTCTTTTGTTTGCAGATGACATGATCCTCTACATAGAAAACCCTAAAGACTCCACCAGAAAATTACTAGAGTTAATCAATGAATATAGTAAAGTTGCAGGATATAAAATTAACACACAGAAATTCCTTGCATTCCCATACACTAACAATGAGAAAACAGAAAGAGAAATTATGGAAACAACTCCATTCACCATTGCAACAAAAAGAATAAAATATTTCAGAATAAATCTTCCTAAAGAAACAAAAGACCTATATATAGAAGACAATAAACCACTGATGAAAGAAATCAAAGATGGCACAAATAGATGGAGAAATATACCACGTTCATGGATTGGAAGAATCGATATAGTGAAAATGAATATACTACCCAAAGCAATCTATAGATTCAATGCAATCCCTATCAAGCTACCAACGGTATTTTTCGAAGAACTAGAACAAATAATTTCACAATTTGTATGGAAATACAAAAAACCTCAAATGGCCAAAGCAGTTTTGAGGAAGAAGAATGGAACTGGAGGAATCAACCTGGCTTACAGCCTTCAGAATGGGAGAAAATAATAGCAAATTAAGAAACTGACAAAGAATTAATCTCAAAAATATACAAGCAGTTTCTGCAACTCAATTCCAGAAAAATAAACGACCCAATCAAAACATGGGCCAAAGGACTAAACAGACATTTCTCCAAAGAAGACATACAGATTGCTAAAAAAAAACATGAAAAGATGCTCAACACCACTCATTATCAGAGAAATGCAAATCAGAACCACAATGAGGTACCATCTCATGCCGGTCAGAATGGCTGCTATCAAAAAGTTTACAAACAATAAACGCTGGAGAGGGTGTGGAAAAAAGGAACACTTTTACACTGTTAGTGGGAATGCAAACTAGTACAGCCATTATGGAGAACAGTGTGGAGATTCCTTAAAAAACTGGAAATAGAACTGCCATATGACCCAGCAATCCCACTGTTGGGCATACACACTGAGGAAGCCAGAATTGAAAGAGACACGTGCACCCCAATGTTCATCGCAGCACTGTTTATAATAGCCAGCACATGGAAACAACCTAGATGTCCATCGGCAGATGAATGGATAAGAAAGCTGTGGTACATATACACAATGGAATATTACTCAGCCATTAGAAAGAATGCATTTGAATCAGTTCTAATGAGGTGGATGAAACTGGAGCCTATTATACAGAGTGAAGTAAGTCAGAAAGAAAAATACCAATACAGTATATCAATGCATATATATGGAATTTAGAAAGATGGTAATGATTTCCCTAGAACTATACAAAAAAGATCTTCACGACCTAGATAATCACGATGGTGTGATCACTCACCTAGAGTCAGACATTCTGGAATGTGAAGTCAAGCGGGCCTTAGAAAGCATCACTACGAACAAAGCTAGTGGAGGTGATGGAATTCCAGTTGAGCTCTTTCAAATCCTGAAAGATGTTGCTGTGAAAGTGCTGCACTCAACATATCCACAAATTTGGAAAACTCAGCAGTGGCCACTGGACTGGAAAAGGTCCGTTTTTATTCCAATCCCAAAGAAAGACAATGCCAAAGAATGCTCAAACTACCACACGATTGCACTCATCTCACATGCTAGTAAAGTAATGCTCAAAATTCTCCAAGCCAGGCTTCAGCAATATGTGAACTGTGAATTTCCAGATGTTTGAGCTCGATTTAGAAAAGGCAGAGGAACCAGAGATCAAATTGCAAACATCTGCCAGATCATCAAAAGAGCAAGAGAGTTCCAGAAAAACATCTATTTCTGCTTTATTGACTATGCCAAAGCCTTTGACTGTGTGCATCACAATAAACTGTGGAAAATTCTGAAACAGATGGGAATAGCAGACCACCTGATTGCCTCTTGAGAAACATATGCAGGTCATGAAGCAACAGTTAGAACTGGACATGGAACAAAGGACTGGTTCCAAATAGGAAAAGGAGTACAGCAAGGCTGTATATTGTCACCCTGCCTATTTAACTTCTATGCAGAGTACATCATGAAAAACGCTGGGCTGGAAGAAGCACAAGCTGGAATCAAGATTGCCAGGAGAAATACCAATAACCTCAGATACTCAGATGACACCACTCTTATGGCAGAAAGTGAAGAGGAACTAAAAAACCTCTTGATGAAAGTGAAAGAGGAGAGTGAAAAAGTTGGCTTAAAGCTCAACATTCAGAAAACTAAGATCATGGCATCTGGTCCCATCACTTCATGGGAAATAGATGGGGAGACAGTGGAAACAGTGTCAGACTTTATTTTTTTGGGCTCCAAAATCACTGCAGATGGTGATGGCAGCCATGAAATTAAAAGACGCTTACTCCTTGGAAGGAAAGTTATGATAGCATATTAAAACCTTGATAGCATATTAAAAAGCAGAGACATTACTTTGCCAACAAAGGTCCGTCTAGTCAAGGCTATGGTTTTTCCAGTGGTCATGTATGGATGTGAGAGTTGGACTGTGAAGAAAGCTGAGCACTGAAAAATGGATGCTTTTGAACTGTGGTGTTGGAGAAGACTCTTGAGAGTCTCTTGGACTGCAAGGAGATCCAACCAGTCCATCCTAAAGGAGATCAGTCCTGGGTGTTCATTGGAAGGACTGATGCTGAAGCTGAAACTCCAATACTTTGGCCACCTCATGCCAAGAGTTGATTCACTGGAAAAGACCCTGATGCTGGGAGGCTGGAGAAGAAGGGAATGACAGATGATGAGATGGCTGGATGCCATCACCAACTCAATGGACATGAGTTTGGGTAAACTCCGGGAGTTGGTGATGGACAGGGAGGCCTGGCGTGCTGGATTCATGGGGTCGCAAAGAGTCAGAGACGACTGAGCAACTGAAATAGAGAAGTGAAAGAAGGAATATGCAAATATACAAATATAAGAAATATACAAGAAGAAATAGAGAAGTGAAATATTGAAATATACAAATCTCATTGAACTCCCTGAAAAGAGAAAGAGAATGTGAGATGGTACCAAGTAGAATCTGAGAGGAGATCTACAGGAAAGGCCGAAAAGAGCTTTGACCTTGACTTATGATTATGAGCAATTTCCTCAGGAAATAAAAGCACAAGAATTTAGCATGTTAATAGTTATATAGTCACCATCATTTAATTTGCTGTCAATTGTCATAACTCATCATTTGTCATATAGGGTTTGTCTGATCTCTACACAGGAGTGGGAGGCAGGGGAGAAGAGAAGGGGCAGGTCCATCTCTGGTGCCTGCCTAGGTGGTCAAAGCTTAGGAAGTGAAGGAGAACTAAGTGGCCAGTGGAGTTAGAAATCTTATCCTAGGATGAGCCAATTGTCATAGCAGTTGGAGTCAAATTTTGTTTTCAACTCCAAGAATTTAGCAAAGGACTTAGACAGACAAGACAAAACTTGCCAGATGCCAAGCAGACACCAGTGGGGAGCATGGAATGAGAACAACTAAGGGAGAGAGTAAACTGAAAAACAGTTGATTGATTGATTTTTCTTTTCTTTCAAATATTTAATAACTATTTATTGAGTGTCTTCAATATGCCAGGTCTATAGTAGAATTCGGTAATATGATTATAAGTAACACTGGCACAATCTTTGACATCATATGGAATAGATTCTAAGAGAAAGGAAAATATTAATCTAATAGTTCTGAAAATAAAATCAAATTACAATTATAAAGAGTGACAAAGTAAAAAGTTGCTATAAGAACATATAAAGAGGAGATCTGACTTCTACGTACTGCATCTCTAAGGATCCCTTTTCTTCTGGTTTTCAGTTGGATTCAACCAATGGTAGGTGCTGGTTCTAGGTAGCAATTTGTTATGGCAACAAGAGGAAATTAATACAGGAATCACTGGCTGTTGGCAGCAAGAGGCACCAAGATAATTTTCCAGTAATGGGGATGGTATGCCAAAGGATTGTTTTCTTTGGAATAGTGAATGTCTGTAGAGCAGACTTTTATAAATGTTGTGTTTGATGAAGTCATTTATTCAGAGATGGTTTTGACAGTTGAGCTGATATTTCAGACAGGATCCCTCATCATTTTGAGTTCTAATCTTGAATTTAGTACCAAATCATTCCAATGCAGAATAAGACTCCATTGTTCTTTTGTTAGTTGAATGGGACATTTTAAAGTAAATTCAGATTCTCCTTTGAAGAACAGTATCAGAGCTCTTTAATATAAAAAAGGCTTTCTTATATACTCATTCCTTTTTTATCTTATCCAACCTCATGGATATAAGTAACTTGTATATGGAGAAGATTCACCTTTTACATTTCTAGCTCTAACTGCTTAAGTTCCAGACCTATAACTAACTGCCTACTGGACATCCTCACTTGAATGTTTAGTAGACATCTCATAATCAACCTCTGCTAAACTGAATTCCTGACCTCCCTCCTAACCAGCTTCTCACACAGCTTTCTCCTTTGCATTAATGAAATGCTTGAATACTTTCAGTCAACAACACTGGAGTCCTCCTTAGGAACCCTGATGATGTCTCTACCTTCAGATCAGCTATCCCTGCCTTTACCACTTCCCACCACCTCCACTGCTGCTACTCTGATCAGAAATTCTATCTTCTCCAGCTGGAGTTTCTGTAATAGCTTTCTAATAGGTATACTTGCTTCCATCTCTACTTTCTAGACATTCTGTTTCCAAAGCAAGAGAGTAAGCCTTTTAGCATGGAGTCAGAACATGTCACTTAGCTGTTTAAAACTATGCAAGAGCCTCCAATTTCAGTTACTTAGCCAAAGTCCTTAAAATTGTCCACAAAGCCTGACATAACCTGGCCACCACTTGTCCCTCTGATCCTTTATTCCACTGCATTCGTGAGAACCCCCTTGAATGAATATGTCCCTACTTCAGATATACTGTAATACAGGAGTGGAAGTACATGTAATCTCCAGAGAGGGACTAGTGAGATGGTTGGAGGCATCTCTCCTCCCTTTCTCCCTCCTTCCTTCCTTCATAACTTCCTTGCATAATTCATATGATAAAACATTTGGTACCTTCTCATACATATTATGTAGCTGATAGATGCTGGAGACAGGAAAATCAATAAAACACCAGCATTCACAATTCAGAAGGGAAAACTCTTATGTAAACCAACCAATACAAAGCAATGTAATAAGTGAAGACATAGAATTGTAGGGTGCAATTAAAGAACAGCATGTCAAAGTTGGGGACATTAATTCTTTACCATATAAGATCATTCTAACCAGTGTAGTGTGGAAGTACCTAGATATTCTACATTATACAGTGACCTGAAAGTAGCTCTACACGGTAAACATATTTCCCCAGTAGCCATGCCAGTGTCTTTCACAAGGCGTGAGGTAACCACTGAATTTTGTTTGTTTTGTCACTGCTCAAGAACATTATAATTTCCTATTGTTATTTTTTTTTCATGAGTTAGGGATGATGATGGTTGTAGGGAGCATCACTATTCTGAAATCATACTGAGACTAGAAGTCTGAGAACAGTTTCAATTAACACCTCTCTAAAATGCTTTGCAGAATAATGATAACTTGAGAACAAAATTATAATCAAATTTTGATGACTTTCTCTATAAGGCAAAGTTCCCAAGAAAATAGAAAATGAAAGGCACATTTACAGTGTATTCTCTTCACAAACAACAAGATTTTTTTGAACTCTTAGCATCTATGATAAAAGAGTGCTAAACATTTTACTTTTCTAGAAAATTGATATCTAATATTTTGACATTAAAATCTGAATATTTCATAATTTTTTTCTAAAAACAAGCTTCAAACAAATTTTGAGTGACTCTGTGTATATTTCAAAGTATATCTCTAAATTATCTTTTCAGCAAAATTCATTCTTAAATAATTACTCATATACCTGCGTGTGTGCTAAATCACTTCAGTCATATCCGACTCTTTGTGGCCCTATGGACTGCTAGATTCCTCCATCCATGGTGATTCTTCAGGAAATAATACAAGAGTGAGTTGCCATGTCCTCCTCCAGGGGATCTTCCCGACCCAGGAATTGAACCCAAGTCTCCTATGTCTACTGCATTGGCAGGTGGGTTCTTTACCACTATCACCACCTGGGAAGCCCAGTCATATACCTATTCCATAGTAATAACTAAGGATGTAATGCATGAAGGCAAGCAAACACAACTGATAAAAGTAGATATTGTAAATCCAAGAAGACTGAAATCATATCAAGCATCTTTTCCAACCACAAACTAGAAATCAATTACAAGAAGAAAATTCACAAATATGTGGGGGTTAAACAAAATGCTACTGAACAACCAATGGGCCAAACAAGAATTCAAAAGAGAAGTCAAAATATATCTTGAGACAAATGAAAATAGAAATACAATATACTGAAAATGGGTGGACTTAAGGGCATTATACTAAATGAAACAAGCTAGACAGAGAAAGACAAATACTGTATGGTGTCACACATGTGATACTTAAAAAGGTCAAACTCATAGAAACAGAAAGTATAAAAGTGGTTGCAAGGGCCTAGGAGTCGAGGAAATAGGGAGAGTTGGTAAAAGGGTACCAGCTTTCAGCTAATAAGATGAATAGGGTCTGAGAATCTAATGCATAGGATGCTTTTAGAGGTAATAACACTGTATTGTACAATTGAAATTTTTCAAAGAATAAAACTTAAATGTTCTCACTGAAAAACCAAATAAGCAAAATGATAAATATGTGACGTGATGGATATATTAATTAAATATATGAGGAAATCTTTACACAATGTGTGTGTATATATATGTGTGTATATATATATATATATATATATATATATATACATATATGTACATACATATATGTATATATATAAAATCATCATGATATACACTTAAATATGTTATACCTTTGTAAATTATACTTTAACAAAGTCAAAATAAACAGATTAATGGAGAAAATATCAGAATGTCCTGTACATGGTAACAGTAAACACTGTTTTCTTAAAACTTGTTTTAGCTATATGAGAACACAGGCACATACATAGATGTTTACTGAATCTCCTTGTAAAATGTATTCTTATTGTGAGTTGAGACAAAAGAACTTAGGAAAAATATTCTTAGGCCCTGGTTTCCTCCACAATGCTATAAAGTCACCATTTCTCCAATATATCCATACTTTGAGCTTCTTATTAATATGCAGAAATGTCTCATGTGTTTATTAATGGGTAATAACAAAACACATGTAGTATCCTATACGTTATATGTATTAGCCAATCAGAAAGGATATTGGAATAGAGAATCAGAGGTCTCCATCTCTACCAAATGTTAAAAGATAAATCAATGAATATAAATAAAAGAGATAAAATTAGAATCATATGCCCAGATATTTGCATGTGGTAGCATGAGCTGAGATAAATAGAGCTAAATGGCCTTTCAGAATTTGTCCTGCCCCTTTTGGTTCTTGGTTCTAAAATACATTCCTCATTTTAAGTCACAAACATTCCTCGAAGAGTTCAGTTCAGTTCAGTTCAGTTCAGTCTCTCAGTCGTGTCCTACTCTTTGCGACCCCATGAATCGCAGCACGCCAGGCCTCCCTGTCCATCACCAACTCCCAGAGTTCACCCAAACCCATGTCCATTGAGTTGGTGATGCCATCTAGCCATCTCATTCTCTGTCGTCCCCTTCTCCTCCTGCCTTCAATCTTTCCCAGCATCAGGGTCTTTTCAAATGAATCAACTCTTTGCATGAGGTGGCCAAAGTATTGGAGTTTCAGCTTCAGCATCGGTTCTTCCAATGAACACCCAGGACTGATCTCCTTTAGGATGGACTGGTTGGATCTCCTTGCAGTCCAAGGGACTCTCAAGAGTCTTCTCCAACACCACAGTTCAAAAACATCAATTCTTTGGCACTCAGCTTTCTTTATAGTCCAACTCTCACATCCATACATGACAACTGGAAAAACCATAGCCTTGACTAGACGGACCTGTGTTGACAAAGTAATGTCTCTGCTTTTTAATATGCTGTCTCGGTTGGTCATAAATTTCCTTCCAAGGAGTAAGCGTCTTTTAATTTCATGGCTGCAATCACCATCTGCAGTGGTTTTGGAGCCTAGAAAAATAAAGTCTGACACTGTTCCCACTGTCTCCCCATCTATCCGCCATGAAGTGATGGGACCAGATGCCATGATCTTAGTTTTCTAAATGTTGAGCTTTAAGCCAACTTTTTCACTCTCCTCTTTCACTTTCATCAAGAGGCTCTTTAGTTCTTCTTCACTTTCTGCCATAAGGGTGGTGTCATCTGAGTATCTGAGGTTATTGGTATTTCTCCTGGCAATCTTGATTGCAGCTTGTGTTTCCTCCAGCCAAGCGTTTCTCTTGATGTACTCTGCATATAAGTTAAATAAGCAGGGTGACAATATACAGCCTTGATGTGCTTCTTTTCGTATGTGGAATCAGTCTGTTGTTCCATATCCAGTACCCTCCAAGAGTAGATTTTTAATTACCTATACCTTTAAAATGTAAATACAGTCTTTCCAAGAGAAGCCTACATTTTAGTTAAATTATTCTATCAGATTGCCTTCCTTCTAAGATGACAGTAAGTCTAATGTTGAAGTGAAGACAGTAGAGATGTTAAGAAGTCTGCTCTAGGGCACACGGATGATGAGGGACCCTCAATCTTTTTAAATGTTTGGCTTACTGAGTATTCTCTTCAGAGGATTGTTTTGAGAACTAAATGTGATAAGATCTGAAACATGTAGGACACTGTCTATGATGTACTAGTGACTCAGAAAATGTTAGTCCCTTCCATGCCCCACAGCCAATCTGTTCTCCTTCACTGTAAATTCAAAGTTACAGATTCTGTTTTTAAGAAATGCATTTCTTTATTTTTGGTTGCACTGGGTCTTTGTTGTTATGCATGGGCTTTCTATAGTTGCAGAGCAAGGGCTACTCTCTAGCTGTGGGGCTCAGGCTTCTTATTGTGGTGGCTACTCTAGTTGTAGACCACAGACTCTAGGCACATGGGCTCAGTAGTTGTGGCTCACAGGTTTAGTTTCCCCGTGGCATGTGGAATCTTCCTGGGCCAGGGATACAACCTGTGTCCCCTGCATTGGTAGGCTGATTCTTATCCAATGTACCACTAGATTCTTAAATAACCCACTCAAAACTGGACATAACTAATGATGCATTTGAAAATTTCCTTAGGGTTCAGAAGAGCACAATCAGAAGTTTCCGTGTTCCACTGTGTGGATTGAAATGCTTTCCTTCTCTGTTAAGGTTGAGGTTTGCTAACAATGGAAACCAAATTGGAGAGAAACCAGTGAATCTTGTTCCTGCTGCTGAGCCTCCATTGTTAGGATCCTTCAGGAAGGTCACTGTCAGAAATGTATCTAATTACACTGGTTGGTGACCATCCTTAGGGAACATGAGTGGCCCACCCTTCCCCACCTTCACACTTTTATTAACATATTGATGTGGGAGCCTTTAATTGCAGAGAGACCTCTGACTGGATGTAAACAATGACTTTTTCAGTCAGATTCACTCATTGTTATTTTACTTGAACTTATATCATATGAAAATTTTAGTCCTAATAGTTTACACAACTTCTATACCCAACACATTCATTATTCAGTTCTTTCTGTAGAATTAAAACTTAAACTTTGTTTTTGTTAAATGATCCTGTGGGAGACGTCATCTAATACCCAAGCATTTAACAGCCTGTTTTTAGTCGAACCACACACGAATCGACTGACTTACAAATGCTCTAACTGGAAGATTTCAGAACCTTGGTAGTTTGCTTTTATCATGATCATTTTTAACTATAATACACTACTGTTATTAAAGTACCTATATAAATTTTATATAGTCATAATAAATGTGACAACTACTTCAGCTCAATAAAATGTATAGTTAATAATTGCTACTAGTTTAAAATATTTGTTGGCTAGAATTTATGTAACTGAACTAGAATAAAAGGAACTTGAGTATTGTCTGTTCATTTACTATAACAAACACAGACAATGTCTTAGCCATATCCCCTTGACTTATTCTGTAAGTCATCTAAGACACTACAGCTGCCTGAGGGTGCTCCTTCCTGGAACCCAGCAAAATGCCTACCTGGGAGGTAACGGCATGGGAGCAACAATAACTCACAGTCACCCAACAAGATATAGCACTGTCCTATTGGGCAGTCTCTGAGAGGTTCTCTGTGAGACTGAGCCCCACATGCCCATTACCCTCTACTAATCTTCCCTTCTTCCTTGTCTCCCTGTCTCATTCCTTAAGATGGCTTCCTGGGGTGACTTCCCAAACAACTCCTTGTACCCACATGCTTGTCTTGGCATCTGATTCAGGGGGACCTGAACCAAGACATTTACTTGTTAATTTTTTAAGATTGATTGAATCCTTGTTCTGTGCCAGACATCTTTCACTTATTATACCTGAAACCTCAGCAACAGTAGTTCTATTATTTTAATACTCATTTTACAGAGGATAAATGGAAATTTAAAGAGATTAAGATAACATGTAAATCATAGTAGGTGGCAAAGCCTAGAATCAGTTTCTATTCTTCTACTGCATCTATTATTCTACTACCATCTTTTGCTTTTATGCTGTGATTGCTGATTCATAAAGTAAACATGGACTATGTTGTTATACACTTGCATTCTCTAAAGCTCAAATTTCTGAGTGGGTTTTGACCTAAAGGATACAAAGTTGTGTCTTTTTGCTGTGACACAAGCAAAGAAGGCTCCTCTTGGCTGGACAAGCTCCCATTAACTCTACCTCACATACTCACTGCCCATGGCTTCATTTTCATCAGATGGGGAATGAAAAGCCTTGATCTAAATGATCTTTGGGATCCATTAAAGAGTCAGTGTTATACAAACCTGACTGATGTGTAGTCTAGTCCCTCTAGCCAATCCTACTGCTCTAGTTTTTTTTTTTTTTCTTTTTTTTTTTCAATGCTGAATTCTCTTTAAAAACACTTCTAAAGCAGAGATCAGCAACATTTTCTATGAGGTGCCAGACAGAAGATATTTTAGGCATCGTGGTCCTGAAGGGGTCTGCTGCAATGACTCAATCCCGCAACTGTAGTTGGAAAGCCTCAAAAGACAATACACAAATGTGTTCCAAAGAAACTATCTACTAAAACAGGCAGCCAAGCCACTGGACAGTCTCCACATAGCACACAGAAAACACTTCCCTGAGGCCTTCATGTCAAAAGGTGGCAGATGAGAGATGGCAGGAAAATTCCAAACGTGGCTTTTATTTTCTGTCTTCCTAGTGTCCTAGAAAGTTTGGAGAGCCTTCTCATGAAGCCCCTCAGAGAAACAAAGGAAAAAGAAAGCTTTTCTTCCTCGTCTGAGCCTATCTGAGTGGCTTTTATTTGACAGGGAGTGTTTTGTGTTTGTGTTTATGCTAGGCTTAAAGGCTGAGAACAGTCAATATTCAATGTCGCTGTCATCTGGAGAACACATAAATACTGCATTTGGGATGTACTTTTCTTTTGAACAAAGTTTCTGAACTTGGTTGCTTGCTATGGGTCCATTATTGGCATTTTCATTATAACCCCTCTAACACCAAGCTGTTTCAAAGGACTGATGACTCAGAACAAATATTTTCTTGAGTTTGAATGTGGCATACTTAATGTTTTTCAAGAGCTACATTTCTTTGTAGAAACTTTCCATGGAAAACTCCCTAAGCCTTTTTTTAGGGAACCCAGAGGACCCTAAAAAAGAAATTGCTGCCTTTTAGTTAGCTCTCTGAGCTGACAATGAGTAAACATAGTCCAAAATTATTTCTGATCCAATTAGTATTGAAAATGTCTTCTAGACTAGTGACTTATAATTAATGATAGTTCAGGAAACCTATGTAAGTATCTTAGGACTGTGGAACAATGAAACAGGCTTTCTTTTGATGCAATGAGTTCCTTGTCATTAGATGTAACCAAGCAGAAGTTGAATAAAAACTCACCAAGGATTTTCTTTAGAGGTTTTGCACTAGGTGAGGGTTTGAGCAAATAGGCTCCCAATGCCCCACCTATTCATCTGTTAGGGAGAATTGAGGGAGGGGCCAGAAAAATCTGTCTGGACTGCACGCCTTGCCTTCCCTCCCATTTCCTCCTTGAATTGGAGAAGCTTTGCTTTTACACAATTTACATTTTGGGCATTTAGGATGTTTCCTTTGGAGAAGTAAATGGCAACCCTCTCCAGTATTCTTGCCTGGAGAATTCCACAGACAGAAAAGCCTGGTGGGCTATAGTCCATGGGGTCGGAAAGAGTTGGACACAACTGAGCAACTATCACTCACTCACCATGCTAATAATATTTTTTTAAAACTAAAGAAAATAAATTTTAAAGCAGAAGAGATTTCAAGTTTTTCTAACTCTTAAGATTTTAAATTTCCTACAAGTAGGCTTTGACACAGTCTAAACACGAACTCTTCCCTTTCTGTCTTTCCCTGAAATGTCCCCTCACGTCCACTTGGCAAGTATGAAATCTGTTTACTCTTGGTAAATTTTATAGTTGACTTCCAATGAAAGAGCAAGAAATTCCCTATAGGTCTTGCATTCACAGGAAATAACCATCAGGTTTAAGGTTTTGACCATCATTAATAAGTAAACCCTTCAAAAGTCAAGCAGAGCTGTGTTCATGGAGAACACAGTCCTTTAGGAACAAAAGGAAACCTTTAGTTAATATCCAAAGGCCTACTGCAGCCTTAGGGACATAGTATTTGTGCTGTTTCCTCACTTGACTTTTAGATGCTTCTCCATCTTGAAGCTGAGATTCTCCCAAATAAAAATAGAATCAGCAAAAAGTCATGAGAGACTCGACTCTTTTTTCTTTAAATGACAGTAGTTTATTTCTCTCTCAGGTAAAAAAAGAAAATCAATCAAAAGTAGGAAGGTATTAGCATAAAATAAAGAAAAAACTCAAAATATCACCATCAAATGTATATCAAGTAGGGTAGGAACTCAGTAAAAATGTACTGAATTAATGAATGACTAAGGTCATTATTAAAGACAGTCTATATTAAATCCTCTATAAAAAGAAACAATCTGAAACAAACATCTTCTAATTTAAATTTTGGGACAATGTGTGTGTATGTGTGTTTTAATAGTAATTTGGGCAAACCGCTTCTACTGGTAAACTTTAAAGCAACAAGCAGGCATTCTGCTTATGTGGAAGCCAATACTGAGGAAAAATTTTGACTTACTTATTGTGCAGGCTCTGAAGGAAACTACAGATGTTTTTCTGCCAAAAGCTTGTGAATTTATGGTGAAAAGAAATTTGCTTTGTATGGCAAGTGTCATAAACACATAGCTAGATGGTAAACAAATATAATTCCATTTGTTTTTCTGAGTACTTAATGTTTTAAATGATTGCACAGGGCCATAACAACAACAACAACAACAACAAAAAGAAATCTGTGTTTTCAATGTAAAACCTAAACAGTTGGCAGGGGGAAAAGGGAGCTATTTTTCACAAATCACCACTAGGATTCAGTTCACACTTATAAAAGAGTCCCTTTGTTGAACCCTAGAGCTCTGGCATAGAACAGAACCAAACCTAATTATTACCACCCTAAAGCTTCAGCAGGAGAATCACTTATATTTGTTTACCGATCGGTATTAAAAACAAATCAGCCAGAGGCGCTAGTTGTCCTGGATGGAGACTGTTTGACTCTTCAATAACACACACTGTGTTGAGTGTTCTCTTTGGGCTCTGTATGTTCTTCTGTTTTGTTTCCACTTTCAAATGCAGAGTGAATAAAATTAGAACACCTTTTAACTTCCCCAAAGTCTCCAATGCCCTAAGATCAAGGGGTATCCCCGTCTTTACGCTGATCGTCCAGAGCACGGTAACCTGTGATGCTTCTCAAAGTTGAGTTCTGGGTGACTGGGACAGCCTTAGAGAGCCTTAGTCCCAGCGACGTCTTCCCTGTGTCAGTCCACCAGCAGAGGGACACATTCATTTTCAAGACAGGGTGTAAGTTCCATCTATTATCCTAACTGTTAGTGGGGATTACATGCCAGACAAAAGAGTTACTGAATGAATTAAAAGTAAATGTCACGTCCCCAAACTCAGCCGAGTCAACACAGCTTGGGGAAATATTTCTTCTTGCCTGAGTTACAGCGTTGGAGTTAGGCAACATGGCACTTTCAGACCTGGCTCACAGATGGAGAACCTCACAGCTGCCCTGCCCCAGATGGTAAGGATCACTGGATGGTCATTTCTCGCTGAAAAGTGAAAGTGAAGTTGAGTCCGACTCTTAGTGACCTCATGGACTATAACCTACCGACTCTTAGTGACCTCATGGACTATAGCCTACCAGGTTCCTCCGTCCACAGGATTTTCCAGGCAAGACTATTGGAACAGGCTGCCATTTCTTTCACCAGGGGACCTTCCCAACCCAGGGATCAAACCCAGGTCTCCTGCATTGCAGACACCCACTTTACCATATGAGCCACTAGGGAAGCCCATTTCTCACTACCAGTTTACAGAGCATATAAGGGGAAGCCTAGGTGAGATCCACAAACAGCATGACGCAGTCCAACACAGTCAATAAGACAACCTCATAATGGCCCAATTCCCTTCTTTTATCTTCGGCTCTCAATTACATTTGCTTCGACTCTCAATTACATTCATTTGGACATGAATCTGGGCTGGCAGTTGCTGAAAGTTTCTCAGATGTAATGTTTCATGTGAGTGCCTCAAGCTTCATTTCCCATCTCAGTGGCTAGTCGATTCCTGTTCTCATCTTTAATACATCAAAGAAAATTTGCCTCTCTGGTGAACTTGTCAGAAGTGCTAGTTTCTCAAATATTGAATCCTTTACCTGGCCTGCAATTGTTAAAGCTAATTTCAATATGTATCAAAATTTCCATATTTCCAAAGTATCCATATTTCCAAAGTTGGAAATATGATATTCTATTGATCATTCAAATGTAAAAAGCAGAATGGCTGGAATTGCTATATGCTCTGTAACACTACCAACAAGCAATAGTCATCTTTGTCAACCATCCCCATGTGCCTCTGAGATTTACAGTAAAGCAGAAATGAATAATGATCTCAGTTTCACAAGTTATGCCTCATGTTCATATGCCTGTGGGCCCACCACTACTTATTACTGGTGATATAGAGTCACTGGAAAGCCAAAAAATATACAATCTCTGACCTCGAAGTTCATTAACTAGGAGGCTAGTTATGGCAGGAGTGGAGACTGTTTAGGAAGAAGAACATTTGCTAATGTTTACGGAGACTAGACTATGTGTTATTGTCGGGGACACCTTTTGTGCTCTGCCTAGATCCCCTTGGGTTCCTGTTACTGCCTTTTAGAGTCTCTGGCTGCTTCGGTACTTTGACTTCCTCTACTGGTTGCATCTGTGACTAAGCTTGGGTGGATGTCCCTGGGGTTGCCTGGGCCCTTACATCCCCGGGGGCAGAGAGTGAGAAGCGTCTTAGGTTGATGGCTCCCCTGTACCCTGCAGCCACACTGGTTAGTGAAGGGGGAGGCCCAGCTTTTTGTTGAGTCATGGCAAGCTCTGATGCACAATTTGCACAATGGAGTTACTCTCTACAGGGTCATGCTGAGAATGGGACTTTGACTGGAATCATATCCTTGCTTGCATTTCCCTTGCCAACTTTTCTTCCCCCCACTTCCCTCCTCCTTTCCCTGGGGAGCATTTTCTGAAGAAATCACTCATCTCCAAACCCTTGTCTCAGGTTCTGCTTGAAATATACTCTGCAGGACCTTTTACTTGTGTTCTAATACACGTTATGCTTTTTGTGTATATTACATTACATAAGCTATACCTTTTTATATACAGTATTTTAATTGCACAGTTCTAGGAGGCAATTGAGGATCAATGATTTTATTTAACCTGTCTAATATCACAGAGCTATAAGATATTAGAGTATGTGTCTCCTGAACCTTAGTCTTATCTCCTTATTTATTGCATTTTATCCTCAGCATGGCAAAGTGTATGGAATGCATAAAGGCTACTTTGGGAATAAATGCTTTTGGAGATAGATGGCTTCCTTGAACTGGGCCTGATAAAAATGCTAACATTTTACCAAGAAGATATCATTTGAGAAGGAAAGGATAAGCACCAGGTTTGCATTCTGTGTTTGCTGAAAAAGCATCAAGCATATCTCTCGGCACTGGAAGCAAAATGAATCTTAAAAACTGCTACGCGAGTTGTTTCATGCCTACTTTTAAAAATAAAGTGCTTGAGCTACAAGTTGCTAGATCCACTTTAACATAGTCTTTACTAGAGACAAATCTTTGCAAAACTTAGATCAATAATGTCACCCTTTGCTCCCTACCAAGGAAGTTAATAAGCTTGGCAGAAAATGATGAAGATCCAGCAAACATTCAGGTTGGATTTTTTATAGCAAATTAGTTCAAATTAATGACCTCAAATAGGTAGAATTATAGTTCCCATTCAGCTTGATCTTTCTCATTAGTTACTTTCACTGTGTCTGCCACAATCAGTTTTACAAAATAGCCCTGAAAGCAAACAAAAGAATTGCTTTACACAACTTTCACAATAAAATATTCCTCTTCTATTGCCATTAAATGTACCCTAAAGATTCTATTGTCTTTTGCTTCTTTTCTTCCTCAAATTTGGTACTTGGGGAATTTAGAGATGCCACAAATGCAGGTTAGCTGATGACTCACATGAGAAGCCCTGCCTACAGTCTCAGGGCCGTGACTTTGAGACTGGCCTCCTCCTCCCACTTTCTGGGAGCTTCCAGGCCAGACAAATAAACACTGCCCACTTTACCTTCCGTTGAAGGGCTTTGAACACCTTCACCAATGTTAGGTGATGGCAATGGGCGAGGGGTGGAGGGGCAGTAAAAGTTCTGAAGTCAGAGTCCTACTACGCAGTAAAAGGAATAACTTATAAGTCATGAAACTCTCAGAAAACAGGTTGATAATCTCTAAAGGTTGATTGCACAAATGCAGATTCAACTAACACACATGAAGTGCTAAGGATTTTACAAGCAGCTTTGTGAGGAAAGTGTGATTACTTTACAGGTGAGTAGTCTGAGATTGAAAACTTGCTCACTCCAATCAGCAGAAGAGCTGAGATTCAAAGCCATAAATTTCCAGTCTGAGCTCAGGGCCCTAGCTCTTTCATGATGTACCATTGGCCTCTGCTGTCCTAAATGGGAAAGGCTGCCTCAGGAGAGGCCATGGGGCATTCTCTAGGTCACCATCCCATGTTTACATGGGTGAGTAGAGGCAATTTTGCCAACTGCCTTAAAGTGAAGCTGAAAGTGGCAGACATGGGGGCAGATATATCTGCAGAAACAAGCTTCAAGAGAAAGTGCAGCAGAAAATATTTTATAGGCATCAATAGGTCTATCATTTCTGGATCCTATCCTCTATAAGAATCCAGTACTCCAATTTATACTATTCTATTTATTAAGCTCATTCTTTTGTGTGTCTCCACCTCTTTGCAACCCCATGGGCTGTAGCCTGCCAGGCTCCTCACTTCATGGAATTCTTTGGGCAAGAATACTGGAGTGGGTTGTCATTCCCTTCGCCAGGGGATCTTTCCAACCCAGGGATTGAACCAAGGTCTCCTGCATTGCGGACAGATTCTCTACCTTCTGAGCCACCTGGGAAGCCTATAAGCCAGATCCCTGCCCTCAGAACATCTGCAGTCTTAATACGAAAGAATAAACTAGATTATTTCAGGTAGTTATAACTGTTATTTTAAGGAATTAATGATACAATGGGGAGTAACATTTCATGTCTCATATTTATTTTTGTGTCTGCTTTCACTAATAGACTGTGAACTCCTAGGAGTGGTACTTTCATTTTTTATTTATCTTTATATACCTGATGGGCTTCCCAGGTGGTGCTAGTGGTAAAGAACCCGCCTGCCAATGCAGGAGACAATGAAATGCAGGTTCGATCACTGGATCGGGAAGATCTCCTAGAGGAGTGCATAGCAACCCACTCCAGTACTCTTGCCTGGAGAATTCCATGGACAGAGGAGCCTGGTGGACTAGAGTGCACAGGGTCACAAAGAGTCGAACACAACTGAAGTGATCTAGCATGTACACACATGCCTAATGTCTAGCATGACTTTAGATACTCAGTAAGTGCTCATTTAATGAATGGACAGACTGGTGAGCATAGGAAGCAGGCTATTAATACAGTTCTCCAAAAATTTGCTGGAGGAGCAAGATTAAGTAGCTCAAAGGAAGGCCTATTCTCTCCATTGAAATTGAAGCCAAATGCTTTCAGACTTTCTGTCTTTGAAATGGTTGGTATTCCCATAATATTAATAAAAAGGAGACTTGACTCTATCACATTTTCCACTAGTGATCACTTTCCATGAACAATTTTAGGGGAACAAGGTCACAACAAGTCACAACAGCAAAGATTTAAAAATAATTATAAAGGAATATTGATTAGGGGCTTCTGGACCTAGGGGATTGGGGTTTCTTTGTTGAGTTTAGAAGGCAAGCTTACTGTCCAAATATTGCAGCTGATTCTCTTACAAAAGGGAAAACAGTCACATTTTAAAATTGCATATTAACTTCTATCTACCACTTATCTTTTAGAAATTGTGTGAGACCTAAAATCCAAGCACTGCTTTCACAATATAACCATACTCTTCTTTATTACAAAGCTGCTTTAGGCAGGATATATATGAAAGACAAGTTGATGAAAACACAGAATCTGCACTTCAGCTTAGCCTTGACCAAGTCAAAATTTGAAGTTACTAAGGTCTAATGCATCAGATCTCAGGCACCTTGAAAATTCAAAACAGAACTGCAAGTGTGTGGATGGAAATGGCTAGGGAATCTTTCAAATGCCTTGTTCAAAATGTATGGAGTTTTTTTTTTTTTAATAGCATGCATTTCCCTTTTATTTATGTAACTATTATGATTAGCTTTCTTCACATGATAAGATAATAGCATTTTTTTTCTTGAAATAAGACTGAGATTTGAAGAACTTAAAAAACCATATAAGGCCAGGCCAAATAACATTCTACATATCTTTATTTTCTCAGCTTGTCTTCTTCAACCTTTAACTACAAACTTTTAGCTTTAGCTCTAAAGTTTTATAGAAAGGATACCTGATAACATACATAAATATCTACAGATACAAAAGAGTGATAGTTGATATTGTAGAGTCAGGTAGCGAGGATTCAGGTTTTGTGTATGAACAGCTGACACATTCGAGAAACATTGCTGATTCTTGGTGAAATGAAGCATTTTTTTTAAACTTCTCTCTTGGCCTGTATATTTCATGAAAAACTGGCCCGTTAGTGAGAATTAGCAATTATGTGCCCCCTCTCCACTTTCCTTGTCCAATGAAGTATTCTATCAGAGATTTCTCAGGCAGCGTCAAACTTAAAGATTTAACTTCACATTTCCAAAAACTAACCATGCAAAGCAATTTCAAATTAAAGTAATTGAATTTGGATTATGGAGCAAGCAAGCCAGAAGAAGGGCCTTCTAAAATAAGTGACTATTCCTATTTAAAAAATCACACATCTGGGAAAGACACAAATACAATTTTACCCTGTGCATTCTATTTGCTGTTGACCACAATTTTGTTTCAACCAGCTAGGAACTCATCATAGGGAAATACAAAGAAGCCAGAAATGACAACAAACTCAGTTTTTTGTTCTTCACCATAACTAGAAAGAAAACAACTTCGGAGAAAACATGGGAGCATAGGTAGACAGCATGTATACATATCTGGAAGGCAAACATTATTTATTTAAATGCAACATATTGTGGATTCAGCAGCCAGCAGCTTCTGTGATGAAATCAGCATAAAGCAGAGAAAGTTGGGATCAGGAGAACAGGGTTTGATATCCCTGCCACTTGCCGCTGTGCCCTTACCTAAAAAATTCAGGCAAGATACCTGATCTTCTTGGGGAGCAGGTGGAAGGATTTGGTTAGATTATCCAAGTGCAAACAACCAGCACAGTACTGCGTAAGGCCACACTCTCAGTCTACATCCATGTCCATTCTCTGCCGCCCTCCTCCTATCTTTGGACTGCTTCAGAGCTGTCTTCACACCTGTGAAACGGGAACGGTCTTACAGCTGTTCTTTGTTGTCCTATGACTCTAAAAGGAGGGTCAGAATGTGACCTCACAATGCTACAGTTGTGCTTGGGAGAAAATAAAAAAAGATAGAGATAGGTCTTATGACCCTAGAAAGAAGAGGGGAAGAATTTTCCTTAAGAAGAGTAATCAGAATTCTAACTGGCATAAATATATTTATAACCATGCAGAATTTACTATCTAGACAGATTCATTCACCTCATACCCTATGTTTAAAGGCTTCATTAGGCTACCTGGAGGAACATTCAATGTATTTCTCTAGTCTGTTTACGTTGCAGAGATTTTTTAGGAAGTAGTTACTGGAGGTGTTTTGAAGCACCAAGAAAGAGCGTTATTGTCAGGAAAGAAAGTTATCTTGGCCTGTGACAGTACAGTACTCTCTCGTCCTCAGATTTTCCTAATGGGGGAAGAGATTCTTAACTAATTCCATTAAAATAAAATAATACAAATGAATCATGACAGAGATAAGCAATACTTTTTAGTGGTATGTTTGACTTTGTACTTGTGTTTTTGCTTTACAGAGTAGGAGAAAATAGAACCAATGTTTTTTTTGAAGACTGATATGTACTATAAACTGCTAGATTTTTTCAGATTAATAATATAAAAATGATCATTTATGTATCAAGTACTATGCCCTGTGTTTTGCACGCATTGTGTCCCTTCATTCTCATATGCATAGGAAGAAACTGAGGCACAAAAAGGGACATTTGCTAAAGATAGCCAAATCTCAAATCCAAATACACAAAACATACTACATCTCACTACTGTACTATGCTGTCCAGAACACTTATTAAAACTTTGAGCAAAATGTCACTGGTCTCTATTGGATGAATTAAGATTATAGCTGGGTTAGATCAATCCCATGTTTTATAATCCTGGAGCAGAAGTTCTTGTCTGTGGTCCTGGCAGATATGACCTCCACAAACATCTGCAGAAAACTTTATGACTGGCCCTGCTCACAGCTGGATGATCCTAATAGAGTCACAGAATCCATAGCATCTCCTGGAAGGGGCAACTGGCATCTTCTTATTCATTTAACTCACTTCTATCTCCCCAACTATCTTTCTCCACATCATTGTTCTAAGGTTCTTATTTGAATTCTCCAATAAATGATCTTATTGTCTCAGTTTTCTCATCAATAAGTATCTCCTAAGGAAATGGCAACCCACTCCAGTATTCTTGCCTGGAAAATCCCATGGACGGAGAAGCCTGGTAGGCTACAGTACATGGGGTCGAGAAGAGTCAGACATGACTGAGCGGCTTCACTTCACAAATAAGCTGCACCTGGGTTCCATCTCATCCCTTGTTGAAAGAAATGCAGACTTGCCCCCAAATGTCCCCATAGCCAGAACTCTAACCCCCTAAACTTCCAATATTTATCTGCAAATTGACTTGCCAGGATACATCTTGTCCTGCTTCTGGGACATTTTCTCTGCCCTCTTGCTCACACTTTTCTCTATATCTAAGTCACTTTGATGAGTTTGTAGATTTCTCTTGCCCTGAGTATTCTCCTCCCACTCCTCAATACTGTTAAGTGATCCTTACATAGCTAAGGATTAGATATGGGACCATCATCTCTTTGACCTGGCTAATATTCATCTTGAAAACTTTGGGATAATCATCACAACTCACACTTCCCAGGTTTTTGGTGAGGATAAATTAAATCATGCATTTGGAAGTGACTTTGAAGAGTTATTACACAAATGTAAGACATCCTCATTGTTTATTATGAGTCTTATGTATTTTCCAATGAAGGGGATGCATCATTTTTGCTTTCAGTTTTATTCTGAGATTAGCACTGTATTTTACTTCTTGCTCCTTTATGAATAAGAGATCTATAGGGTGTTCTTGAGGGACACAGAAATTCCTCTTCTATTTTTCAAACTAGCAAGTTTTGGATTGAGCTGCAAAGAAGCAAGTGAGGATAGCAGAATATGCTAACCCCACATATCCTACTTTGGCATAAGGATTATTTTGAGCTAAAGGCAGTTGAGAAAAAGCAGATACTAGTTATGATCTTGGGTTACCCTGATGGCTCAGCAGTAAAGAATCTGTCTGCAATGCAGAACACATGGGTTCAATCCCTGGACTGGGAAGATCCTCTGGAGAAGGGCATGGTGACTCCCTCAAGTACTCTTGCCTAGAGAATCCCATGGACAGAGGAGCCTGGCTGGCTGCAGTCTATAGGGTCCTATAGAGTCGGGCATGACTGAAGTGACTAAGCAGCAGCGGCAGCAGTAAAGATCTCTGCCCTTTTCCTATTTCCCTAAAAGCAGGACATACAGTTTTCAAGTGTCCTTCTCTACCAGGAAGAACAAAAGTTAATCACTGGAGACAACTTCTTTCTCTACCAGCCAGGAGACTGCACCAGGGGTATGTATAAAACACTTTTACTAACTAGCCTCTGTCTCTGCTCTTGGAAGCCTAAAACTGCTTTCCTCTGCCCTGTTATCTCTCTGCAAATCTATTGTCTTTTGATAAAGATGCTATACAAGCCAGAGTTCTAAACTACTTCTTTGAGCTTCTCATTTTCCCCTGGGTATCTCCACTGCATACATGAAGTATATATTATAAAATTCTTCTTGCTTTTCTCTGATTAATTCATCTTTTTGTATAGAGATCTCAGATAAGAACTTAGAATGGTAAAAAGAAAATTATTTTTTCCTCTCCTACAGAAGTGTCTCTGTTTCTGAGTGGGGTTTTGCAGGCTTTCTAGAATTGTGTGCCCACTATGTCTATCTGCCTCTCATTCCCACTAATTTTTTTATAAACAGATATCCTACTCTTAATATCCCTCTGAATGTCCTCTGTACGACTCCAGAGCATTGCCAATTTTGGTCTTGGTAAATTTTCCTGTTTCTCATATATAAATTTTGTGACTTCTTCCGCATTAACTAAGACAACTCTACTTTCTCATCAGTGTCTGGTTTAAATTCCACCTCCACTGAAGAGACTTTTATGATGACTCCAGTCATCACTGATCAGGCAACTCAATAGGATTATGTATTATTCTGTCCTGAACGCTAATTGCCTGTATTACATAATGGAGTATCATATGCACATCACATCATCAAGTTCAACTGTCATTTCCAGGGGAAAATTATGCCTGAAAATGCTCTTGATAGGTTTAATAGTTCATGAAAAAAATAACGTATGGCAAGTACCTGTGTATATGAGGGGTGTCCCTCATAGCTCAGTCAGTAAAGAATCTGCCTGCAATGCAGGAGACCCAGATTCAATTCAAGGGTCAGGAAGATCCCCTGGAGAAGGAAATGGCAACCCACTCTAATGTTCTTGCCTGGAGAATCCCATGGACAGAGGAGCCTGGCAGGCTATATATAGTCCATGGGGTTGCAAGAGTGGGACACAACTTAGCCACTAAACCACCAGCTAAAAGTGGCACAGAAAGGTGACTGAAAGATAATATGACATTGTGTATTTCTAACAACAAGAAAAAGTACAAAAAGTCAATTCTCTTTATTTGCAGTAGCTATGTTCTATAAAATTGCCGTGAACACTGAATTAGAAAATATTGAACCACTGCTCTAGGGGAAATACAGGGTTAGGTTCCTGTGAGCCTCTGGCCACAAGATTTTCATCAACCCATCAATATTTAACTTTATTTTACATGTATTTCTATTTAAGGTTACATTATTTCATATACATTGTTAATTCATTGAGTTCATAGCCAACAACACCATAACTCATACCTGAACAAAACTTATCTGACATACATATTTTCTCCAGAAGGTAACTCACAACCTTATAAAGTGTAGAAAAACTACTCAGCACTCTAACACTGTGTGTGAGGATCATCTAAAAGAGTGGAATCACCGAAAAAAGCACAAAAATGTGAAAACATAAAATTAAACAGATGGTGAAAAGGATATTTGTTGACTGTGTGAGAATTTAAACAAGGGCATTTCCATGTTCAACCTCAGCTGGGAATGCATGCATCAGACTCAAAGTTTTCCATGCTCTATGGATGTCCACAATAACCACAAAAGTGCCATGAATATCGGTAGGGTTACAAATAAATTTTAGTGAGTTGATGAGTTTGAAAATGTATACTATATGAAGACTGAGCATTGGATGTATGTATAAAGAAAAAAATGGAAGGGATTATGTAATTTCTTTAAAAATAACTTTTAGTGTCTTTTAAATTGCTATTCTTAAATAGAAAGTGAAAGTCACTCAGTCATGTCCGACTCTTTTTGACCCCATGGACTATACAGTCCATGGAATTCTCCAGGCCAGAACACTGGATTGGGTAGCTTTTCCCTTCTCCAGGGGATCTTCCCAACCCAGGGATTGAACCCAGGTCTCCTGCATTGCAGGTGGCTTCTTTACCAGCTGAGCCACAAGGGAAATCCAAGAATACTGGAGTGGGTAGCCTATCCCTTCTCCAGCAGATCTTCCCAACCCAGGAATTGAACTGGGGTCTCTTGCATTGCAGGTGAATTCTTTACCAACCGAGCTATGAGAGAAGTCCATTCTTATATAGGCATCGCTTTAATACCCAGGAGAAATACATGTTTAAAATGTTTAAGTCAGGCACATTAGTTTCATTAACTAAATTTCAAAAGTAGAGAAAGAAAAACCTGCTCACAGGGATTATCAATACAATTATATTCCAAGGTGATATAGGTCAAAGGTCAAAGTGAGCTCAGGTCTGCATTCACATCCTACTTTCACCACTTAACAACCATCCAGCTTTGGCATGCCACACAGCTAGCCAAGTTCTAGTTTCCTTAACTTTGTGTGAAGTCTTTCTCCTTGAGTTGTCCCTCAATACAGAGCACTTCCTCTCTTTATAACAGAGTTTTTGAAGTTTATGGTTGATGTTTGCATCTCCAGATATAGTGCTTCTCATGTTTAACAGGCACACAAATCCCCAGGGAATCTTGATACGATGTAGACTGATTCGGTAGGTCTGGGTAGGGCCTGAGATTCTCTATTTCCGACAAGCTCCCAGATGCTGCTGATGTTGATGATTCATGGACCATACTTTGTGTAGCAAAAACTTAGAACAGTTCCAACGACTTCTAATCTCCACAATCTGCTTTGCTTTGAAATATTTCCTTTCTTCCATTTTTCACTAGCCCTTATTAATTGGCAAAACTGTGAATTCTAAACCTAACAAGCTTCATGCAATTAAAGGAAGAATCACAGCCAAAAACTGCTAACAACTCTCTTGGATTCTCTACTCCATTCTGCTCTCAGATCCACTGAGCATAGATTGTAGGTAAGTTTGAATGAAGGGCACATTTACTATGTGTTCTTAGATAAGATAGCTGATGTGAAATCATAGCTTTCAAATGCATATTTTAACTATGAGGAAAATGGAATTGTGGAAAAATGAACAGAGAAATCTGAAGAGGAAAATAATATGAATAACAAATTAAAAATACAGTTTGCCTTTCAAATATAAAAATATCTGCCATTTATTAAGCACTTCCCATGTGCCTGGCATATCATTACATGAGTAATGAAATTCTCTAGAAATGAGTGATTGATTATTTGAGTAATTTGATAAGCTCAGGCAGCTATTGCCTTTGTTTTGTGCTGTATGACATTGCTGAATTATTTTTCCCCCATGCCTGTGAAATGGCAGGCATTTAAATAGGAGAATAGGGAATTTTAATTTGATGTGGTTGACAAGATGTTTGATGGGGCTGTCACAATGACAGCAAATTTTCAGTGCATTTATTGGGATTACCTGTGTTGACTGAAATTCAAAAGGCAGTCAAAAAGGTTTTCATTCACACTGACCTACTTTGAGTACAAAGCGAAGGAAAAGAATAACACAACATGGAATTATCATGATTTCTAGTAAGAAAACCCTTGTACAACTTGTATTGAGGAATGAGGAGAATTGCAAATAGAAGATGACTGGGCATATTTAAAAGATCCAAAAATGGGCCTCCTCAAGGAACAAAGCCCGGGACGTCAGTAGAGAGAAGGGCTAAACCTTTCGCATCTCTTAAAGTTATTATTTTGCAGAAACATATCATAAAATATGGATCTTTGCTTCTCAATTTTTGTCCTTGCTGTGAAGATGTTAGTTCTTTATACTTTGACATTTCTGTTCTGAGTTTCAAACACAGAATGGTAAGCATAGTAGCAGAAGGCAGGATCTGGACTTTTAAATCAAGTCACGATATTCTGTTTGAAAAATGAGAGATCTTTGAGGGAGAGAGTTCCTGGCTAATTTATTAAAGATAAAATATATGTTTGATACATTTTTATTAAAACCTGATGAGATCCATTGTACCCTGCCGCTATAAGAGCGTGAGACCTAAAGAACAAAACATAAAAGGCATAACCTTAGGACTGTCACTTTCTCCACCTGAGAAAGTATCTAGAATGGTTCTTATTAATAATATAAGAAGTGAAGTGAAGTGAAAGTCGCTCAGTCATGTCCAGCTCTGCGACCCCATGGACTGTACCGTGGAATTCTCCAGGCCAGAATACTGGAGTGGATAGCCATTCCTTTCTCCAGGGAATCTTCCTGACCCAGGGATCAAACCCAGGCCTCCCACATCACAGGAGCATTCTTTACCAGCTGAGCCACAAGGGAAACCCTATTAGTAATAATATATTTAAAATTAATAACATGAAGTTCCACTGGCTTTAGAATAGAATATCTTCTCACTGACAAAGTACGTATTATCTCTATCATTATATTAAAATGTATTTAGAGCATCATGGCATCTCTTTTTCTAAAACTTTTCTTACCACTGCATGAATTTATATATAAACATGGTTTTTTCTCTTATCATCTGTAACAAGACTTTGAGCATAAGGATAAGGACTATGTCATGAGTTTCTTGGGCTCGTCCAAAGTCTCATGAGTGCCAGTCTACATTATTAGTCATAATAAAATGATAGCTACCATTGTATTGAAAATCTCTGTATGAAAGACATTCTGATAAATTTTGTACACATATAATTGATATTTCTTACAATAACCCATCTGAGACAGCCTTATTATTCATTTTTGACATGTGAGGAAATTGAGTCTCAAAGAACTTGATGAGTCTCATGTCACAGAAATACTGAGCAAAAGAGCTGGATTTTCTCTGACTTCAAATAGATCCATCATCACCATCAGTGCTGGACAAGCATTTATCGAAGAAAATAGTATTTGAGAAAATTTTATAGTGCTGACTATCTGCCATTTTTATTCTGCTGTTTTGTCAATCAATTCTAATTCCACATGCCAAAGTCATTGCCAGATGTCATTGTAAAGGTACCCCCACATCCAGAAGTGTGGGGTAGTTTCCAAATTAATTTGCTAAAAAATCCTGGACTACATAGTCTGGTTTTCAAGATCTTCCTCCATTAGATAATTCCAACATTACATTTATTATTATCCTTTAAAAGTTCAACAGACCAGTATTTTTTTTTTTTTAGTGCTAGTATCATGTGTATTCCGGAGAAGGCAATGGTAACCCACTCCAGTACTCTTGCCTGGGAAATCCCATGGACGGAGGAGCCTGGTAGGCCACAGTCCATGGGGTCACAAAGAGTCGGACATGACTGAGGCGACTTCACTTTCACTTTTCACTTTCATGCACTGGAGAAGGAAATGGCAACCCACTCCAGTGTTCTTGCCTGGAGAATCCCAGGGACGGGAGCGCACAGAGTCGGACACGACTGACATGACTTAGCAGTAGCAGCATCATGTGTATTCAAATACCAAGGACATTTGCAACTCACCAATGTATAAGGCAGGTATTATGGTGGGGTGGAAACAGTCTGGGACAGGGTTTGAAAGTTCTAGGACATTTTAATAACAACATGTCTTAATTCGTGTCCTGATCATCTGTCTACAACTGTACTCCTATGTCCACAGTCATTCAGTATTCCCTTATTTTAGATTTTTTTTTCCTTCATAGCACTAATTATATGCATCCACCGGGTTAAGTAACGCTACATTATTCTATGGTAATACACAAACTCCAAACCTCAGTGGATTATCAAAACAAAGATTTTACTTGCTTCCTTCAGAGATTGATGTGAGTTAAATGTCTCTTTTCTATCTTGTTGTCAAATGATCTAGGACGTGTAAACTCTAAAGACAAAAAAGTGAAAGAGGTATATCACCTCATAACTGGCTTGGCCTGAAAGTGACACGCCTCGCTTTTGCTCAGTCCACAGACCAGAACTAGTCAGATGGCCCTAAACAAATTGCAGGCAAAGCTGGGAAATGTAGAGGAACTCATGTGTATTTTGTGAACACTATCATTGCCATATTACCTTACAATCAAACTTACATTTATTTGCTTTTCTCTTCTCTTCTTTACAAGAAAATTTCTTCATATGGTCATAGATTTTATTTGCCATGGTAACAAGATCAAATAGAACAGTGGGTGGTATACAGTGGACACTCAATAAGTAGTTGTTAAATTATACTTATGATTGATTAAAGATGGCCACAAATTACTTGGTTTTCTTTCATTGAGAAGTGGGTCTATGTTCCCTCTCCTTGAATCTGGACTGGCTTATGATAACTTTGACCATAAAACTATGGTAGAAATATACTATGCCAGCTGCAGGCTTAGACTCTAAGAGAGCTGGCAGTTTTTACTTTTTTCCTAGTTGAGCCCTACAAAATGATGAAAGATGTCTGTTTATACTGCGGCAGTCACGCTGTAAGGAGGCAAAAGCTAGTCATTTGCGGAGGATACATGAAGGAGGAGAGAGAAAAATGTCCAAACAGCCTCCCCAGCTATTTCAGCACCCTTTTCTTCACATCACTTCTTAGCTAAGGTCACAGGCATTGTGAAACAAAAACACATCATCCCTGTCTAAATATTTGATCTACAAAATAAGATGTATAGTGATAAATTGCTTTTTAAACCACCAATTTGGGGGTTGGTTTATTATGCAGCAGTAAGTAATTGGGCTAATCCTTCACAGTGACTGACTTTGCCTGTTCAGTCTCAATACCCACAGTCTCAGCCCTAATGCATGCATTCTCTCTCAGGACCTAGGGCTCAGCATTTTAAAAAGATGCTAACTTTTTAATGTTAATGTACAAATAATTCTTTACCAAGACATCTTTACTTCCTCTCTGGTCTGATTTTGAGGACCGTCTTCTCTGAGATACTCTGAAAGCTCTATGTGAAAGTTCTGTATGTGAGCATCTTTCATAGCACTCAGGACATCTGATTACTTCTATATGTCTATTATTTATTTGCTATGATCTGCACAGCTGTGCTCACCATGTGACATTCCAGTGCACATTCTCAGGAGCCCCCCTTTATTCCCCATCCCTTGTCTTCTATCCAAGGAGACAATTTGAAACAAGCAAATGAGAGTGATCCTTTTTGAAGGATAATTTTTAATCCATTCTCATGTATTAGAGACAATTTTAAAAGCCAATTATTAACATTTGCTTTTATTAGTTAAAGTTTACTTGTAGGCACAATTTACAACTGAACATCATTTATCTCAGAGCTCATCCTGACATACCCACCTATCCAGCAGCCAGAGGTGATAATAGCTGCTTCATTTATGCATATGTTCAAAAGCATTTCTGTTTCTATTGCTTTAAACCTTTAAGGATTTGACTCAATCTTTATGATTTATCCCTGAGTCACAGATACCCAGTTGAGATAACCGCAAATACTAATATTTATGCTTAAAAGTGAATAAATGCAAATAAAATTGGCAATGACATAAAAGCTGAAGATAATATTTTGGAGGTATTCTTAAATCTCTTTTTTAACTTTCAAGCCATTTGAAGCTATAATACAATCAAAATATCATTATTTTGGCAGTACAAAAGAATCAAATTATGGTAGCACTGTACTTTTAAAGTTTCTTTTTTTATGTGGACCATTATTAAAGTCTTTATTGAACTTTTTATGGAATTGCTTCTGTTTTGTGTTTTGGTTTTCTGGCCACAAGGCGTGCGGGATCTTAGCTCCCTGACCAAGAATTGAACTCACACCCCCTGCATTAGAAGGCAAAGTGTTAATCACTGAACCATCAGTCTCATATTTTGTACTATTTTAAATCTCATTTAAATATAAAAAAACATTATTATACACAGTCATAATTGCAATTTGATGGAAATTAATATGAAAAAAATTAGGAAGAAAACTTCTCTTCCCTCTCCCAAGTCAATGGCTCTGTGGCTTTTTGGTGGCAAGGAAAAAAGAAGATACACATTTGTCTAGCACTTTAGATAGTAAGATATAAAGTAAATTTGGAAAAGTTAAATCAAAGTTCCCATAGGAAGGGAATGAAGCAAAAAGAGATCATTTCAAACAAGAATTATATATTTCCTGGTATAGTCTCAAAATAGAAATCTATCTTACAAATTAAATGGAACATCAGTTCAGTTCAGTCGCTCAGTCATGTCTGACTCTTTGCAACCCCATGGACTGTAGCACGCCAGGCTTCCCTGTCCATCACCAGCTTCCCTGTCCATCACCAACTCCTGAAGCCTACTCAAACTTATGTCCATTGTGTCGGTGATACCATGCAACCATCTCATTCTCTGTCGTCCCCTCCTCCTCCTGCCTTCAAACTTTCCCAGCATCAGGGTCCTTTCCAAAGAGTCAGTTCTTCACATCAGGTGGCCCAAGTATTGGAGTTTAAGCTTCAGCATCAGTCCTTCCAATGTATATTCAGGACTGATTTCCTTTAGGACTGCCTGGTTGGATCTCCTTGCAGTCCAAGGGACTCTCAAGAGTCTTCTCCAACACCACAGTTCAAAAACATCAATTCTTCAGCACTCAGCTTTCTTTATAGTCCAACTATCACATCCATACAGAGCTACTGGAAAAAGCATAGCTTTGACTAGATGGACCTTTTTGGGTAAAGTAATGTCTCTGCTTTTTAATATGCTGTCTAGGTTGGTCATAGTTTTTCTTCCAAGGAGCAAGGGTCTTTTAACTTCATGGCTGCAGTCACCATCTGCAGTGATTCTGAAGCCCCCCCAAAATAAAGTCTGTCACTGTTTCCATTGTTTCCCCATCTATTTGCCATGAATTATGGGACTGGATGCCATGATCTTAGTTTTCTGAATGCTGAGTTTTAAGCCAACTTTTTCACTCTCCTCTTTCACTTTCATCAAGAGGCTCTTTAGTTCTTTTTCAATTTCTGCCATAAGGGTGTTGTCATCTGCATATCTCAGGTTATTGATATTTCTCCCGGCAAGCTTGATTCCTGCTTGTGCTTCATCCAGCCTGGAATTTCACATGATATCCCCTGTATTTAAGTTAAGTAAGCAGGGTGATGATATACAGCCTTGACATACTCCTTTCCCAATTTGGAACCAGTCTGTTGTTCCATGTCCAGTTCTGTTACTTCTTGACCTGCATACAGATTTCTCAGGAGGTAGGTCAGGTGGTCTGGTATTCTCACCTCTTTAAGAATTTTCCACAGTTTGTTGTGATCCACACAGTCAAAGTCTTTGGTGTAGTCAATAAAGCAAAAGATGTTTTTCTGGAACTCTCTTGCTTTTTCGATGATTCAATGGATGTTGGCAATTTGATCTCTGGTTCCTCTGCCTTTTCTAAATCCAGCTTGAAGATCTGGATGTTCACAGTTCACATACTGTCGAAGCCTGGCCTGGAGAATTTTGAGCATTACTTTGCTAGCGTGTGAGACTAGTGCAATTGTGCAATAGTTTGAACATTCTTTGGCATTGCCTTTCTTTGGGATTGGAATGAAAACTGACCTTTTCCAGTCCTGTGGCCACTGTTGAGTTTTCCAGATTTGCTGGCATATTGAGCGCAACACTTTCATAGCATCATCTTTCAGGATTTGAAATAGCTCAACTGGAATTCCATCACCTCTGCTGGCTTTGTTCATAGTGATGCTTCCTAAGGCCCACTGGACTTTACATTCCAGGATGTCTGACTCTAGGTGAGTGATCACACCATTGTGATTATCTGGGTCATGATTTTTTTTTCTTCTGTGTATTCTTGCCATGTCTTAATATCTTCTGCTTCTGTTTGGTCCATACCATTTCTGTCCTTTATCGAGCCCATCTTTGCATGAAATATTCCCTTTGTATCTCTAATTTTTTGAAGAGATCTCGTCCTTCCCATTCTATTGCTTTCCTCTATTTCTTTGCATTGATCGCTGAGGAAGGCTTTCTTATCTCCCCTTGCTGTACTTTGGAACTCTGCATTCAAATGGGTATATCTTTCCTTTTCTCCTTTAGCTTCAAACATCTATAATCCTTTTACAAATATATGGCAATATGGCATTATGGAATATATGGTAGGTCAACCAGCCACGTAAACACTGAATAAGAATTAGGGGTGATGACAGTGATATTTTCCTTTGGCTTATCACACAGGTTCAAAAATACCCAATTTATCTGGAGACATTCTAATTGAGCAAAGCTATTAATACTTGGTAAAGTAAGTGGTTGGAGATCAGAAGTATGCAGCCATTTAAAAATATCATTGAATGTTTTTAATTTATTGGCCTCTTCTGTTTTCTGTAATTCAGTTCAGATTCAGCACCTCATTGACGAGCATCACATCCAAACTCAATTTATTCTCTAAGACCTGCTCATATGCCACCTGCTTCAGAAATGGCTCCTGGAGTTCCTTCCTAGAACCACTCTTCTCTTATCCTAAACTGCCATACAGAGCATGCATCAGGAATTCTATATTTTCCCCTCTGAATTGCAATTATTTCTAGGCATTAGCCTGTCTGCTAGCCTAGAAGCTCTTCAAGGAGCAAAGCACATGTTTTATTCACATTCGATCCTCTGTGGGGCATGGCACTTGGGCCGTGCTTCTTTGAACACCAAAAGCAAAAAGTGTTATTTTCCTTTCACTTATTTTTCACATCCATGTCCTTTTGTAGATTAAATCTTTGTAAGGCATTTTGTTGTGTTAAACAGAAAATGTTTAAATTCTGATAGATAAGTGAGATAAATGACAAGTCCAAGAGTAAACAGGAAACATTCTTTTCTGCTGAAGTATCTGTTGTATATTTCAGTTATTTGTATTTTCAAGTCCATTCACTTTCATGATTGACAGATTTTCAAAAAAAATTTAAAATGATAAGTGCTTTCCCTAATGAAATATTACTACCACGTACTTGTCACTAGATGATGTAGCTAAGAAGTCAGATTGTAGAGAAAAAATACCCTTTGCTTTGAATCATAAAGTGCAGGTGTAGAGTAGATGCTATCCAAATATTATTTAGTTCCTTTTCTTTTATATTACACATAGTGGAAAATGTTTGACCAGTCTCAGAAAAGCAATAAGAACTGCAATTTCTCTACTGAGTTTTGAAATCCTTTTGACTCTAAAACATAAGTTTAATTACAGTCTTTAACTTATTAAAGTATTGAGTTTCTGAACAACAATTAAGTTTCTACTAAAACGTGAGAGTGTACAGTGTAGTGTTGAAGATGCATGGAAGATGATGCTCAGTTGCTAAGTCATACCCAGCTCTTTGCAAGGCCTTGGGCTGCAGCATGCCAGGCTCCTCTGTTCTCCACTATCACCTGGAGTTTGCTAATTGCCCTATGTGTCCTATGCTCTTCCCAGTAGCATATTGGACCTGTTGGGGGGTGGGGGCGGGCACTCATTTTCTGGTGTTATATCTTTTTGCCTTTTCATACTGTTCATGGGGGTTCTCATGGCAAGAATACTGGAGTGGGTTGCCATTTTCTCCTCCAGTGGACCATGTGTTGTCAGGATTCTTAACTATGACCTGTCTATCTTGGGTGGCCCTGCATGGCATGGCTCATAGCTTCACTGAGTTATGCAAGTCCCTTCACCATGACGAGGTTGTGATCCATGAAGCAGGATTCATGGAAGTTTAAGACTGATTTTGCTCCCAAACTCTTTCAGTTTAATATCAATGGTAAGAGGTTTGAGAAGGGTACACTACCCCAGCTTTACAACATGCAGTAAGATTTAGGTCACAAAAGAGCAGCGAGTTTCAAACAGAAAATAAATTCATCTGCAGGAAAGACTGGTTCCAGAGCATGTTAGAGCTGCTGGGATTCTAGACTATCTTAGATATTTCATGATAGAGCTACAACATCAACACATTCGGATTTGAATGTAGAGGGAACATCGGTCAAATTCTTTTTCCTACATATATCTTGTCCCCATTTTCTCCTTTCTATTTTTCCTGTTCCCTTCCTAGTATACCAACTTGTCATCATATTTCCTCCCATTGATAATCCTTATATTTTAGATAAATTTTCTCATACTTTCCAAGTTTTAGAATTGAGAGTCATGCTCATGTCTTTTGCTAAGAATTCCAAATGTCTTCAGTTTAACCTTTAAATCCTCTTTTGATAATATCTTTGAACAAAATGCCTTTAATCTAGAATTTATACATGCAACTAAAATGCCAATGGATGGTCTTTCCAAGAAACCTTTGAATCTTCTGAAATTACATACAAAATTGTGTATGAATTTTTCTGTGATTAGTGTCCATGGCTTTTGTAAAATGCTCAAAGGGAGTCCTTGTTCTACTGCACTGGAAATTCTATTGCTTCTAGACCACTGAGAATAATTTTTTTTTAATGATGTGAGGATATCTTTTTTTAATGCTGTGAAATAGCAGCATTTAAGGTTTGCAAATTTCCTGAATGTATTTAGTTGGTGACCCAAAAGGGGGACCATAGAATCACTCCTTTTATAAAGCTTTCACTAGTGAATAACTCCCTATCCCTTATCAGAATTTCAGCATTGAGTGAAAAATCTAACTTCCCCAAATTGTTATGCTTTCTGTACCTCCTTTGTCTTTCTCAGGCTTAAGAGGGCCTTCTGTTGACTTAAATCAGAGTCACATTCAGAGCTATGATCACTGCTGACTCGACACTGCCACTTGTGAGTTGCCAGGACAGTTGCAAACTTCTAGGGCCTTAAGAGGTAAGGTTCATGGTGATTCATGTGAGTAGGTGTCAGAGATAGATAGAGAAGGATAGAGACACACCGAGAGAGAGGGAGACAAAGAGAGATACAATCTCAGATGGCATTCTCATCAGACTTCTCAAATGGGGGACCATGAAAATAAGCATAATTGAGTGAGAGATCTAGTGGGGCCATTGGTAAACAAGAGGGAGGTCTAGCAGCTGCTTCTTCATTTCCACTGATCTCAATGATGGGACAAGAGATTAATGTTAAGTTACATAATTTCTGTGAAAAACTGAGAGTATGAATTTGTATGTGGAATTTTCTAAGATGTGTGCCTTGACAACTAATTAGAAACATTTAAAAGAACAAAGATAAGACATACCTCAGCTAATGCAGACTCTAGAGGCCTAAGTTTATGGAATTTGGGGTACAGTTAATCCTTTCAAGTATTTTCTTCCACCATACTTGTAGTAAATTTGGCTATTCAGTATTCCCAACAAACACCTTGAGATTCCCTATTTTGTGGCTTATTTTCATAAAGTTTCCTCAGTTAATAATTCATTATCTTCCCTTACCCTTATCTTTACTCCATCAAGCTCAAATAATTTACCTTCATGAGGGAAATTTTCCTTCTAGAACCAATAAATATGCTGTTTTTACCACATCCATGACAAATTGTCATATATTTGCCAATAAGTTTGTTTTTTTTGATGTGGCTGTTATTTTTCCATATTCACGTGTTCGTCTCATCTCTCTTCATTATTCATTTGTTCACCCTACAAACACCTGTTCCCTACTTTGTATTATTGTATTTGGCACTGAAGATGAAACAGGGAATCATATGCTTTCTGCTCTTCCAGAACTCATCATAAATGTATGTCTAATATCCTGACATTTCATCAGAGGATTGTTATAAACTATAGGGAGAGTGAAATTCTCAGGCTTTTTGTGCTGACCTATATCATTGACTGAATGATTGTTATCTCCTCAAAGTTCCTGTGTTGAAGCTCTAACCCCAATATAATGGTATTAGGAGGTGGGGCCTATGGAAAGTCATTAGGTTGAGATGAGGACATGAGCCTATCTGGTCTATGCTATTTTGTTATAAGAGCCTGGGTTGAGTAAGACAAACAGTATGTAGAGAGTAATTTTTTATACATGGTGAATATTCAGAAATACTTATTGTTTGGCTACCCTTTTTCACATGTAATCATTATAACTTATTAACAATATATTCTTGCATTTCACAATATGAATGTTATTGCCACTGGGTATCTGTGTAGGGAATCAGGGACCAGCGATGATTTGTTCATTTGCCTACATTGCCACCATCCATGTAGAATATTCTTAGTGATTCAAAAGAAGCACATAGTTCTGCTGTGAAGTCGATTTTCAATCATTTTTTATTTGCATTTATTTGGGAGAGCTCTTGCAATGCCTTCCATAGTTTGTCATTTGTGAAAGAAGCCTTTGTTAGCCTAAAATGTAGCTGTAACAATTATTTCTCAAAAAAAGAAAAAAGAAAAAAACCTCAACACAAGGCTTTTAAACCTTATTTGATTACCTCAAAAATTTTCCCAAAGAGTGAATATGGACTGAAATCCACTTTTCAGAAAAAAAGGATTAACCATTGTTTCTTATAATCTTAGTCAGTGAGAGTCGAACAATAGCATCTCCATTTGAAAGAGACTTCTGCTACAAGGTTGAAATTAAATTTAACTTCTTTTTAAATGGTTCAAAAATAACTCAGCATAGTGGTTATCTTAGAGGTGAGAATTATCTGTTTTATTAGCTCTTTTAGGCTGTATTTCACACAAAAATTCTCACGACTCACAAATGTATTTCAAACCATTGTTTGGAAAGCACTGGATAAGAATTGCAATGATAACAGCTAAAATATATGAGGGCATTGAAAACTGAGGTTCTCATTATTGTAGCATGTTGGTTATCTGTATCTCATTCAAACAGCATATTTTAAAAGTGTCACATTGACATCCAAACAAGAAAGAACAATTTGAAGAGTTTCAGACATTGCATGCTGTTTAAACCTATTGTGGTAATGTTTTATATTCACAGACATTGAAAAGATAACGTAAGGAACAGAAAAGAGATAAAAGTGTGCATAAAGATAGTCAGTGCTTGATAGATATATAGCTTAGGGCAATGACCTGAGTTCAAATAATGAAAATCTGTGTGTGTGTTTTGTCACTCAGCCACGTCTGACTCTTTGCGACCCCATGGGCTGCAGCCCACCAGGCTCCTCTGTCCATGGGGATTCTCTAGGGAAGATTATTGGAGTGGATTGCCATGCCCTCCTCTAGGGGATCTTCCCAACCCAGGGATCGAACCCAGGTCTCCAACCCAGGTCTCCCACATTGCAGGCAGATTCTTTATCATCTGAGTCACCAGGGAAGCCCCCAAACCTACCTAGATCATCTGAATTTCTTTCCGACTGTTTAGAGGTTAGCTAGGTAGTAAAGAGGAAAGAACAAAACTTCTAGTGGCCAATCAAGAAGCATAATTTGGAGCAGAAGGTGTTGAGTCTAAAGACTGGTGTCCTAGAACAATAGAGAAAGAAGAAACTAAACTGGACAAGAAGGAAATGGATCCTCATTGCTCAGAACCCCATCTCTTTTACATTATGGACACAACGGAAGATAAATCTGTCAATGTTCAGAAATTAAATAGGTAGCACATCAGAGTCACTAAGCTCAATCTCCAGAGTGGACCAATATGGGTTTCTAACACTGCTGCATAGGATATTAGTTTTGTCCGTGGGCATAGGGCTTCCCTGGTAGCCCAGAAGGTAAAGAATATGCCTGCAATATGGTAGACCTGGGTTTGGTCCCTGAGTCAAGATGATCCCCTGGAGAAGGGAATGGCTACCCACTCCAGTATTCTTGCCTGGAGAATTCCATGCACAGAGGAGGCTACAGTCCTTGGGGTCGCAAAGAGTTGCAACATGACTTTAACATCCCTTCCTTGGGCTTGCCAGGTGGTGCCATGGTAAACAACCTGCAGGCTGATTCAGGAGACTTTAGAGAAGTAAATTATTTCCCTGCATCAGGAAGGTCCCCTGGAGGAGGGCATAGCAACCCGGCCTATTGGGCTACATACAGTGCATAGGGTCACAAACAGTCGGACAAGACTGAAGTGACTTAGCACACATAGCACTTATTTCTTTGTAACTCATTTCATTACCTGTAAATGGGAGAATAAAGGTACCTGCCACATAACACTAGGGGTATTAAGCAAAATACTGAAGCGTTGACCACAATGCCTGGCATTTTCCAAGCGCTCATGGAGTCCAATCATAACACCCAATTATATTGCTAATTAAATATATATAAAGGATTTTATTCATCCTTTGATAGTCAGTAAACCCAAACCTTTTTTTTTTTTTTCCCCATAGGAAACTCTTTTCCTACCACCATCTATATGGATAACGCCATTTATGTGAAGAGCCTGGGTTTATCAGAAGCTGGGAGAGTGGCATGAAAAAGATTCTCTCTCACAGCTCTAAGAAGGAAACACCCTGCTGATAGACCAACCTGCTTCTGGAACCACAAGTCAATAAATCTCTGTTGTTTAAGCTACCCAGTTCGTGAAACTTTGGAATGTCATTATGGCAGCTTTAGAAAACTTATGCATCACCTGTTCCAACAATAAAAGTTAAGTGTTTTAAATTCTGGAGGAAGTAAACAAATCCTGCTACTCAACATTTAGAGCCAGGACAGTAAGTCATGCTAGTCTTAAATCAGTTTTTTCATCTGCCATTCAGCGATGTACCCCCTGTTCTTTCAACCAATGCTTATTGAGTAATATTCTTTATATCGTGTCATAGAAAGTATGATAAATATCATTGAGCAGGAAATGCCAACCTCAGATTTTAATATGTGGTAATTCTTAGGGAGACACAGAACAATTACCTGAAACTAATTTATTTTCCTAAATGAAATTTCATATATTCCACCAAAGAAAAACAAGTTTGAAAGGTAATGATTTCATTTTTAAGTACTCATTGAGGGACAAGAAGACCAAAAAGGCCAGATAGGCTATGTTAACTTAAATCACAAAATAAAGCAGATACCTGTGGGAGAGAAAATAGAAAATACAGTCTCTGTTATTTTAGAGTGCTTGGGAAAATGAAGAGACGAGAGAATGAAAAAAGGTTTTATTTACTTATTTTTTGTTTTGTTCTGTCCAGATTTTCTCTGAATAACTCCTGGATGTATAAGAAACAGATAGTAAAAGAGATATCAAACTTTTATGGAATTATCCTGTGAGTTAAGAATAACCTACTCCTTTTGTCTCCTATACCCGGGTAAATATTTAAATCCTCCTAAGTAGTTTCAGTCCTATTCTCAATCTTTGAGACTCTACGGACCATAGCTTCCCAGGCTCCTCTGTCCATGGGATTCTCCAGGCGAGAATACTGGAGTGGGTTGCCATGCCCTCCTCCAGGGGATCTTCCCCACCCAAGGATTGAACCTGAGTCTCTTATGTCTCCTGCATTGGCAGGTGGGTTCTTTACCACTAGCGCCACCTGGGAAGCCCCATTATTCAGGTATCATGTTCTTATTCACGTGACCCTTGAGTCTATAGTAATGTGAAATATATTTAATTTTCACACTAACTGAACACATGTATCCAGATGTCAGTGTCAAGGAAACTACTCTGAGTTAAATTTCTACAAGTTTAAAGAGTCATACTACCATCTCAGAATTAGAAAACTGTAGTTGAATAGGAGCTTGGACATAATTAATTCTTAAGCTGTAAAATCTTTCACTTTCTATTTCAAAGATTGTCACTAAAATGTAATTTTTTTTCTTTTCTTGCTAATCCAACAATTTCATACTGACAGCCTGTCATCATGGGAATTTACCATCACATTACAGCTTTACACACTTTAATACAAATATTTCCAAGCCAAAATTAGATACACTGACAAGAAATATGGCATTTAATGATTTACGTTTCTGCTTTGGAAAAAGAACAGTTCTCTTAAATATATCATACTGTCAAGCGGCTTCTGAACTTTTTGTTGAAGCATTCAGATGGATTGCTTTATGATTTCTGATCAATAAAAATAGATCTTTGACATTTTCATATCACTTTCCCCACAAAACTGAAAGAAAATACTGTAATATTTGGTCATATCAATTAACAGTATGTGAACTGGAAACTGGTAGACCAGGGTGTAAATCTTGGATTTTCTGTTAACTAGCTCTGTGGTTTAGGTCCATGGCTTACTTTCTTATGCTCTAGCTGTTTCAGCTATAAAATGGGGTCCTGGAAGAGTTTAAAAAGAATAAATAATACAATCCATGGGAAACTAAGATGAAGAGAACACCAAATATGGGTTCAATAATCGTTATTTGAGGTTATGATCATTACTGATTGAGTACTACTGAAGAGCCAGGTACTGGGCTAGAGTGTGAGGCTACAAAGATGAAGAATTCACACTTCTCTTGAGACCCTCACAAATTATGTTGTGAAGCACAAAAGAGGTGGCATACGTGAAAGCACATTGAAAAACAGGAAACTCAACATAAATGAAAAAATTATTTGTCAATACAAGTGATTGCCAATGCCCTCAGAAATAACTTAATGCCCAAATGAGGGTCATCAGCTCGCTTATGGTAGCCTGGATGGAAGGGGAGTTTGGAGGAGAGTGGATACATGGCTGAGTCCCTTTGTTGTTCACCTGAAATTACCAAAACATTGTTAATCAGCTATACTCCAGTATAAAATAAAAAGATTTTTACAAATGTTATGGCTTTTGTGTAAAAAAAAACATACTGCCAATAGTTTAATCTTAAATACATTGAGCTCTTGCTCATTAATTCAATAGTACATTCAATTCATGCACTTAGCAAACATTTACTAGTGTCCACTCTATTCTGGGCACTCACTTTCTGGCCTTTATGTTTTTATAGCAGCCTCATGTTTTTCTTTTGGAACACATAGTCACATATTTCTTCCCTTTTAATGTCAGTTTACTCCTTATTTCATGCTTGACCTTCTGGGAAGGGTTTATGAGGCACTCTGAGCAGAATGGTCTGTTGGTAACTTACAAAAATTTTTCAAAAGCTTAAGCTTCCCTAAGACATCAAAGTACCAGTTCTAACTGAAGAGGCTGCCATGAAAATGAATATAAGACTTGGTTTTGGCTAGGCTTGGGAAAACAACCACTTGAGAGCCTAGATTTTGGCAAATAATAGCATCAAGATCTATTGGAATTGCTCTCAAACATTTTATACACATGGTAAGACCCATCATCCACCGAAATTGGTTTGATTTACAGCTCAAGATAACAGAGTTTCTCGTGTTTGAATGATAAAACACCTTATTTAAATTTTTAATTCACTACCAATCAATTTTCTTAATGCTCCACTAAAGAAAATTTCTTTCCAATTTCCACAAGTGTGAGTAACACAACCATATTATCTTTCCAACTTGCTGACTGTATAATATTGTGAAAGTTAAAGTATAATGGAGAGGTTTAATGTTACCACTGAAATGAGAAAGTATATGTTCGTATTATTTGTAAAATCTCTATAACTCAAAAATTTTACTTTTTAAAAAAGTAAATGCCAACATCAAATGAGTTAGATTTTATAATTTACTGTTTTAAAATAATATAAAAATGTAAATATAGATGAGATCTTTTTAGCATGACCCTGGAATAATAATAATAGTATATTTCAATATTTGTGACTTTCAGCATTTAGAAAGTTCCTACTTGCCAAGATGCTTAAGAATATGGAAGAAAAATAGTATAATTTAGGAAAAATACATTAAAAGTTAATAATTAAAAACTTTTTCACTTTTATAGGATCTATGGGTTAGAAGAACCCCATTCTTGGCTTCATTTATTGCTTTTGTGGATTGCTTATGGGTAAACTATAATGAAGGGGAACATCCAAGAATTTATTTTATTGTGGACAAGACTAATGGCCCCAAGATTTTTCCTTCTGCTGAGCAGAAACTTATCTGTAGCTTCCATTCATTAAATGTTAGTCTTTATTTTGGTGCTAAAGGAAAGAATCCTATTTTCCTTGTGCTTCTTAGTCCTTTAGCCACTGAAAGGCAGATACTTAGTCCCATTTTTCTCCTTATCAGCATAAACACTCAATTTCATCAACTTTTCTTCATTAAACACAGTTCTGACTCATTATCTAGGTGAATCGCCTCTGAGCCTGGGCTAGTTTGATTTTCCTCAAAATTTTTTCATAATATGGCTCATCAGTATAATTAATCAAGCTTTATTTCCTACAGTTTTCATTATGAAAGAGGGGGCTCTGCTTGTTGTTCATGTAAAGAAAAACATTTTTAATGTTGAATTTATTAAATGTTAATATTTTATATTCAAATGTAAATTATTTGTTAAAATATTTAAACTGTGATAGCATACATACAGAAAGTTCTCTGGCTGTTCTAACAGGCTCTCATCCTCACCCTATCCTGTCACTATCCTTCATGTAAATGATGCTAAGAATGGAATACATTACTCTGAATGTAATTTGACCAGCAGAGAACTTAGCAGAACTGACAGCTACCTCCTTCCGTACCCAACTTCTCTCCATATCCTCTGGCACAATCCCTGTCCATGTCACAGTTATCTCTCTGGACAACCGGCACAGACTCTTATCTGGTCATCTCTTCCCCTCATGGTGGTGGTGGTGGTTTAGTCGCTAAGTCATGTCTAATCCTTGTGACCCCATGGACTGTAGCTTCCCGGTCGCCTCTGTCTATGGGATTTCCCAGGCAAGAATACTGGAGAGGTTGCCATTTCCTATTCCAGGGGATCTTCTCAAGCCAGGAATCGAACTCACATCTCCTGCATCTCCTGCTTTAGCAGGAGGGTTCTTTAGCACTAGAAGCCCCCTTCCCTTCATACATTTCTACAATTTGTTCCCCACTAGGTAGACAAAGGGCTCTTTTGAAAGCATAAAATAGATAAAATCATCACCTGCTCGAAACACTCAAGAGACTTTCCATTTTAATAGAATGAAATCTAACTCATTGCTCTCTGTTGTCTACATAATCTCACCTAGCTCAGTCTCTGTACTACCACCTACAGTGCTCCAGCCTAGTTATAGTTTTCTCATGTCTCAATTAGGCCAAGCTGATTCTACCTCAGGGCATTTGCACTGCCTGTTCTCAAATGGAATCTTCTTTCACCACAAATTTGGATTGTTGCCTCCTCACCATTCAGGTCTTAGTTTATATGTGCCCTCCTCAGGAGGCCTTCCTTGGCCACTGAACACAGAGTAGTTTCCCTCATTACTTTCTATCATGTCACCCTGTGTTAATATTATAATACCTTCCACCATTTACATATTATTATTTGTTTGTTTACTGTCTATTTCTCTAATGAATAAGACCCATGATAGCAAGAATCATAGCTTCCCAGGTGGCAGGAGTGGTAAAAAGCCCGCCTGCCAATGCAGGAGACCCAAGAGACACAGGTTCAATCCCTGGGTTGGGAAGATCCCCTGAAGAAGGAAATGCCAACCCACTCCAGTATTCTTTCCTGGAGAATGGACAAGGCTCCATGCACAGAGAAGCCTGGTGGGCTACAGTCCATGGAGTCACAACAGTTGGACACAACTGAAGCGACTTAGCACACACATATAGCACACAGCAGGAATCTTAATCATTTTATTCCAAGCAATTCTTGGTACATAAGTATTCTTGAAGGGATGCATGTATGACTAAAGGATAGCAGATTTATGGCTGTGGATAAATCAAGTGTTTAAGATCTAAGAGTCAGCCTGGGTTTGAATTGCTGATCCACACTTACTAGAGGTGAGACACAGAATAAACAACATTTCTGTGTCTGAAGTTATATATCCAAAAAATTGAAGACAAAATGCTATTTTCCTCTTAAGTTTATTGCAAGGATTAAATAAACTGACTTTGTGTGAAGTGCATATATAACTACTATATAAATTTAATAATTAAGAGTAATGCAGCCTAATTTTTAGTGTTTGACAGCTATGCTGTTGTTCATGTTATGTTTGAAATATATAAAATTCTCTGAGTCTTCTTGGTGGTGGTGTTGTCCAGTCACTCAGTTGTGTCTGACTCTTTGAGACCCCATGGACTGTAGCCCACCAGGCTCCTCTGTTCATGAGATTTCCTAGGTTGCCATTTCCTCCTTCAGGGGATCTTCCCAACCCAGGGATCGAAATTGTGTCTCCTGCATTGGCAGGAATATTCTTTACCACTGCACCACCAGGGAAGCCCCCTTTTTCTGTGTACTGCTGTGTAATATCATCTCTACCTTTCTGGGCTCATGCTGTTGCCTTTTGGGGGCCAACTATAGGATTTTATATGAATTGGCTTTATTTTGTCTTTTATGTTATCTGAACCTGTTGGATGGAGAAGGAAATAGCAATCTACTCCAGTATTCTTGCCGGGAAAATTCTATGGACAAAGGAGCCTGTGGGGTTCTGGTCTATGAGGATGCAAGGAGTCGGACACGACTGAGCAACTAAACAACCTGTTGAAAATGCTGATGATTTCAGTTTTGTTATTCATTAAATATCATTTTGGATATTTGGAACCAGGGCCTTCATCTAAAATCCAAGACACTCAACACCCTTTTGCAGTTTTCTTTCTCTTATCCCTAGCAGAGGCCTGTGAATGCCCCACCTGGGTCTGCAAAGTAAATACCACATTGGTGGAAGGACAAGGGCTACAGGGAATTGGGCCAGAAGAAGACAAATGAAGTAATAAGGACATCTCGGCTGGCAAGGATCAGGCTTATGGGAAAGAGATGTGGAAAACAGGAATATAGTTACATAGCAACCTTTTTTTTAATGTCTCATTTTGAAATATTTGTAAATTCATAGGAAGTTGCAAAGACAGTGCAAAGAGTATCCTCCCCCAGTTTTCCTCTTAATAAGGACTTTCACACAGCAAATTTGTTTAACTTTGATGAAGTTTATTTGCTGGTTATTTTTCTTTTTATGGATCACATCTAAGAACTTGTAGGTTTTAAAGATTTTCTCCAATGCTGACTCCCAGGAGTTTCATAGTTTTATGTTTTACTTTTAAATCTATAGTCTATTTTAAATTAATTTTTAAGATGTAAAGTTTATGCTAAGGGTCTTTCTCCTTGCCTTTATTTTGTTTTTTGGTTTTTTTTTTTTTGCTTCTGCTTATTGTTGTGTGATTTCTCCAATTTATTTGAAGAGATGATTCTTCCTCTATAAAAATTGCTTTTGCCCTTTTGTGAAAAATCACTTGAGTATAGGTCTATTTTGAGCTTCTCTATTCTGTTCCATTGATTTGTGTGTCTATCTTTCTGCCTGTACCACAGAGTCTTGATTACTGCTGCTATAAATCTTGATGTCAGGTAGAATGATTGCAGCTACTTTACTCTTCTTTTGCAAAATGATCTTAGCCATTGTAGTTTCTTTGGTTTCCTATATAAACTTTAGAATGATCTTGCTTATGTGTACACATATCTTGCTGGTATTTTAATAGAAATTGTGTTAAGCTTATACATCAATTTGGAAAGAATTGACATTTTTGCTATGTTGAGTCCTTCCAGTTTACATGTTTCTCCATTTGTTTAGGTCTTAGTTTCTTTTATCAGCATTTTTTTAGTTGTAAAGCCAAGTGACACAGGGTGTCCAGGTTCCCTGTGTTATCTCCACTGTCACTATTCGAATTGGGGATTTCTGCTGGGCCTTCTGTAACATCACCCTGGTGTGTTGGGGTGACTTGTTATAGCCGGATGAGTAGAAGTCTAGACTGTCCACTAGTCCTTTGCTGTCAGGGTTGGGAATGGGGTCATAGTTGTTTTGGTGATGTTTGGCTGCAGTAGAACTATTATCTGAAATTCTGTTTTGCTTGGGTGCCCTGTCCTGGTCCTTTGGCTAAAGAGAGCAAGCTTTGCTTTGGACTTCTTTTGTCTGCACCTATTGGTGGTTCCAAGTTGCTGGGTTCCTCACTTACCCGTGGTCCTGGGTTGCTTTCTACTCTACACCTATTAGAACATCTTACTTTTGTTTTATATATAAAATCTTCCAGAGTTTTTAGCTATACCTGGCAGGAGGAATAGGGGAAAGTACAGGTACTCCATCTCTCTGGAAACAGAACCTAGAAATTATAGAACAAATATTACCTCTCGGCAATTTGTGCTTCTGTTCTCTCCTTTATTAGATTATTAGAAAAGGCTGGTATTAACCCCACTGCACGTCTGTGGAAGTGGGACAAAAAAGTACCCTATCCAGTTGCATCTGGTCAGTTTGTGTGTGTCCTTAAAATGTGCAGTCTTAAAGACTAAACTTTCTTCATGTGAATTCAATAGTCATTGTTATTAAAAATCATGTAAATGCCTGGGTTATACTGAATCCAGATAGAAGTTAGAAAATACCCTTTTTGGTTTTACTGTCCATATCACAATATTGCATGAAAATATGCCAGTTGGAGACATGTTCCTGAGTTCTGACAGAATATTTAAGAGTCCTGGTTCTCCTAATGTCTTGCTATTTTTCTTAGAACTAGGCACTTGATTTTTCTGGATGTTAGTTTCCAAACCTGCTCATGAGAGAGGTGATATGTATATATATGTGTGTGTGTGTGTGTGTTTGTATGTGTATGTGTATACTTGTGGCTGATGGGCATGTTGTAAAGCAAAAACCAAAACAATATTGTAAAGCAATTATCCTCTTCAATTAAAAATTTAAAAAGGATGACCATTTAAAAAAGAGTGGTGATAACACCTGCTTTGCCTATTTCTCAAGGTTATTGTAAAGATTTAACAAGATAACATATATGCAAATATTTTATAAATTGTTAACCTATTTATAAGTATAAAATGTTATTTTCCTCTTCATCATTATTACTCAAATGGCTGTAAATATTCTCCTTATCCAGCAGAATGGAAAGCAACAAAAAGTATGCTTTAGGAAGGAAATATCAGCTGTCACAAGTATAGCCAATGTACTTACAATATATTCAATAAATTTGAGTTTATTTTGTAAGAATATGATATTATATACACAAAGATATGATAAAGAATTACATGTAATTATATAAAACAAGGAAATTAGTTATGAGATTTATTTTCCTAGAAATATAAAAAGTAGATTTGTTGTCCAATGGAGTTTAAAAACACACTATGAAGAAGAAGGAAAATTGTTCACTTTAATCCCCATTTCATTCCAACATAAGATATCTATTCCTATGAGGCCAGTCTCTTTAAATATACCCTGTGCTTCCCACTCCATTGTTCCCCTTCATTCCCTCCTACCCATTCTTCAGGATGCTACCAATATCCTCACCTCCTTCATGAACTTTCTCTGACAATTCCAGCCCACTCTACTCATCCTTTTCTGAAATCTTATTGCTCTCATAGCCAGTATCACAAATTTAGGCATTTAATTATATATTGTCTTGCATTGTTTTTTTAATTCTGTCATGAGTATTTTTCTCCTATGCTAGCTTGTAACTTCTCAGCAAAGGACCAAGTCTCATGTATTTCTGTTTCTCCTTCAGCATTTAGAAAATACAGCATATAACAGGTGCTCAGGAATAATCATTAATTAACTAAATGACTTTTCTAGGCACATTATAAATCTTTAGCTCTACGATATTAAAGAAATACAGAGAACAAGACCACTGATGCCATATTATGACCCCAAATGATGAAGTCATTCAATATATCGACTCTGACAGCTACTGAGATATCTTGTTGATAGAGTAAATGGTACTGGTGAATTAAAGGGCCATCCAAAATAGCTCCCATATATTTGAACTTGAGAGAGTTATCACAATCTACTGAGTAGACTAGTTTAAGAAAAATATTTGAATTCTAGCCCACCATTTACCTATGTTAGCATCAACCTTTTAATATCTATTGCCTCAAAGTAAATCAAGAAGACCAGAAGGGTTAATTTGTAATGGAGTGTTATCCTGTTTCACACATCAATTGAATCCCTGGGAAATAAGACAAAAGAATTTTATTAGGAAGTTTCTGATTCTTAGAAAAATCTGTAATGTTCTTTTATCTCATTTTAAGAAAAAAATGCACATCGTTGAGGAAGTTCCCACTGGGATTTTGGAAATCATTTAATCCAGCCTTCTCATTTATAGATCAGAAGCCCTGGAATTAACACAACAGTGCTTATTGTCACAAGGTCCCTTTATCAGTTCATAAAATATTCAAGAAACATTGTTTTTTTACTAACTTATTCTTTTATCTACTAGATTTTCAGTAAGCACCTCAAAGTCAAAGTTCATATATTTTGTAATCAGTGTTGAGTCTAAATTCCAGATTTCTTACTTAGTAGATATGTGACTCTAATTAAATCTGATGGCTTCAGTTTTCTCATGGGTAAAATGGACAAAGCAATATTTAGTTTTTGGTTTTCTTGTTGAGAATTCATTGTCTCCTTTAAGAAATGGGCTTAGCACTATTCAGGAAAACACATAAAAGTATAAATAATAAGTTACTCTATATTGAGGCTTCCCAAGTGGCATTAGTGGTAAAGAATCCACCTGTTAAAGCAGGAGAAGCAAGAGACAAGGGTTTGAAATGTGAGCTTGATCCTGGAGTAGAGACGATCCCCTAGAGTAGGAAATGGTAACCCACTCCAGCATTCTTGCCTGGAAAATTCCATGGATATAGGAGCCTGGTGGGCTACAGTCCGTGGAGCCGCAAAGAGTTGGACACAACTGAGCACACACACACAGATATGAGAGCCATCCTTTTTTATTATAATATTGTAATAATCACTATTGTTCACCTCATCTTTAGAGGAGGGCACATATTATTGATTAAAATGTAAAAAATTATCAAATTTTAGAACTAGACTAAGATGCCTTAGTAGCATAGAAGAGGGAACCTCACAAAACTCAACTATCAGAAAGTATACCTGAAGACACCCCTGGAAGAGGAAATGGCAACCCACTTCAGTACTCTTGCCTGGAGAATTCCATGGACAGAGGAGCCTGGTGGGATATGGTCCATAAGGTTGCAAAGAGTCAGACATGACTGAGTAATCTAGCATGCATACACATACTTAGAATAGAGAATTCTTGTTATGAGTCTTAGAGTTTAAAAAGAGTCACTCTTGGGGACTCTGGAGACAAGGTGGTTGGGTATATTTAGATTTTAGATACATTTATTAGGGGGGAATATGGTGGAGAGAGGGGTATGACATTAGAACATCACTGAAAGTTATTTCAGTAAAATAATGATGCGTGTTAGGAGAGATAGGGCAGATGGAATTCATCTGAGAAAAGGTCAGCCTTTATGATTGACTGAAATGAGTCAGTTACTGAAGATGAAGAGTCAAGGATGATTCTCAAATGCCTCATCTTGGAAGCTCAGTATATAGTGAAATGATGAGTTTATGTTGGGCCAGGATGAACTTGAGATGCATAATGGGGAAATGTTTCTTGCTACTTCTCATATGTCCCGCCAGGAAGAGAAAATTCCTCTAGTATGATACTTCTGACTTTCTCTCTCTTTACACATTCTGCTCTTGGGGAGGAATGATTTCTTTGATTGGAAAACAGGGAAAAGTTACATGGGCAAAGTTACTCCTCCATTATGAAGAAACCTGCCTATGGATAGCATGATCTCTCCTGTTTTACTCCTTACTGTAGATTTGTAAATTGTGTAGGAGCCTGACCTTTGCAGAACAAACTGCCTAGTCCAGATCAATCTATGGTTCATAGTAACAGTCCCACTTACCCAGATTTGTAAGCTGTCTTAACCTAGTCATGGCTTGACGTTCATCTTTACTGCTTATTTCTTAGATTTATTAGTGCTGAGGCAGGAAGGAAAAGTGTATCTCATTGAAGATTCTTCAGAGACCACACAATAAAGCCATCTTCCTGAAACTTATCATGATTTTAAGTGCACATCTGAGACACTCTTTGGGCATCTCAAACAACTGACTCATTTAAAATTTTAAATGTTGAACCAATTATAAGCATGCTGTATGTTTTTATATTGCTCCAAAGTACATAATGAATGCTTAATAGGTATCTACAGAGTTTACATGTTTCATATTAAGAGAAAAAGTAATTATCTTGACTGAAAAGATACTTTTAGAGAAACTTAGAGATATTAATTTATTGACTTAGTAGTTGGTGAATTGCCCTCTTTCAAATTTTGCCAAACTAGATTGGCTTTCTCTTATTAGATCTTTCTCTTTCTTGTCAAGGAACTTAAACTCGTCCTTTATGTGGTAGGTGGGATAATTAACCTCTAGAAATTGCACTGCTGTGATGTGCTACCTCACTTCAGACTCTTTGTGAACCCAGGGACTGTAGCCTGCCAGGCTCCTTCCTGTCTGTGGGATTCTTCAGGCAAGAATACTGCAGTGGCTTGCCATTTCCTTCTCCAGGGGAATCTACCAGACCCAGGGTTCGCACCCACATCTCTTATGTCCCCTGCATTGGCAGGCAGGTTCTAAGCTCATGCTTTATGTTGTAGGTGGGATAATTAGCCTCCAAAGACTACCGCACCTTGATTCCCAGACCATGTGACTATGTTGTTATATGGGAATTAAGGTTGCAGATGGAATTACAGTTGCTAATCAGTGATCATAAATTAAGGAGATTTTTCTGGGCTCCTTAAAGAAGAAGGCAGGAGGCTTAGAGTCAGAGAAGATGTGCTAATGGGAACAGAGGCCAAAATGTTGCAGTTGACTTTGAATGCAGAAAGGAGGCAGAAGTAAGTGATGGGGTCAGCCTCTAGAAGCTGGAAAAGTAGCAGAAACAGATTCATCCACAGAGCTTTCAAAAGGCAATGCACATCAGTGATATCTGATTTTAGCCCATGAGACCCATTTCGGATGTCCGAACTGTAGAGATGTAAGATAATAAATTTGTGTTGTTTTAAGCTGCTAAATCTGTAGTGGTTTGTTATAGCAGCAACAGAAAACTGATATACTCTGCAACTCACCCCACAATTTCTTCCTCTCTTCTCTGAGCGGCAGTTTGTAAATGGATTGACTCCCATCCAGACTGCCAGAGATGAACCTTGGCTCCTCCACGTCTCCACTTGCTCGTTCTCTGACCACAGGGAAGTTGTTTAATTTCGTGCCACTATTTCCTTTTTTCCTCATTATAAAATGGGGATTATAATAATACCTTCCTTGAGTAGATTAAATGTGTTAATACCTGTGAACACATTTACAACAGTAAGCACATAGTGAACACTATAAAGGGCTTCCCTGATGGCTCAAGGGGTAAAGAATCCACCTGCAATGTGGGAGACCTCAGTTCGATCCTGGGTTGGGAAGATCCCCTCGAGGAGGGCATGGCAACCCACTCCAGTATTCTTGCCTGGAGAAGCCCATGGACAGAGGAGCCTGGCAGGCTATAGTCCATAGGGTCGCAAAGAGTCGGACACGACTGAGTGACTAAACACACACACACACAGACTATAGAAGTGTGTCATTATGCAGTATTATGTCTATCTCTACAAATTATTTTATAACCAGTTCAAATCTCTTTCCTTCCATAAAAAAAATGCTTATCCCTTCTCTTCCTTAAATCCAGATAAGTCTTTATATTTACAAGTTTTAGTTGAACTTGGCACTTTAATTTTTTACATAATCGCTTTTGTACATATTGAACTATCTCTCCTAAGATACAAGATCCTACAAAAAGTCATTGATATGTGTTTTTTGTTCATTTTACTTTATATCAATCTCATTATCCCATAGTTTCTAAGCTAACATTTTGCATATCGCAGATACTCAGTAAACATATTTTGAGCTGTGTATTCATTGCTCAGTTATATCCGACTCTTTGTGACCCCTTGGGCTGTAACCCACCAGGCTCTTCTTTCCATGGAATTCTCCAGGAAAGAGTACTGGAGTGGGTAGCCATTCCCTGCTCCAGGGGATCTTCCCAACCCAGGAATCGAACCTGGGTCTCCCTCATTGCAGGAAGATTCTTTACCATATTTTGAGCTACCTATGGTATTTTCCACTTGTACCAATTTCAAGAAGCAAACTAAATCATCCGCTATTCAGCCAAGCAACACTCATATAAAATATTAATCAAAGCCTGGATGTGTCACAAAATTAATACAAAACATTATCTGCAGTTATTTGGCGGGGAGCGAAGAGTTTTGATGAGTTTACTCTAGATGTTCAGCTTTAATTTAAACCACATGTTGGAGCAAGTTTTTTTTTTTTTAATTATTTGCCCATAAAGTATGTGCTCTATAATCCACTCTGAAGGTTATTTCTCTGACAAGCAAGTATGATGTACTGTGAGGGCTGAATTTAGTTCTGTGCAAAGACTTGCCTAAATTTAGCATTTCTTAACTTCTAGGATCTCTCCATTAAGACTGGAATATGTTGTTATAAAGTTGACTACAGAGGGTTTTCTGGTGGCAATGGTCAGCTGATTAGTGTTTCAAAAACAGAATTAAAAAAGTACAAATGTAATTGCCACAGGTATCAATATTTTAAGTTCTAAAATTAAAATTCATATTACTGGCTATGTTCATTTTCTTGGAAATATCTACAGTTAATCTCAAAACATTAATAATTATTGTAGGGTTATTAAATTCTGTCATGACACAAGAAATGAAATCCAACTGAGGTCAACTTGTCATTAACTTTGATGGTATTTTTTATAATACCAAACAATCACTCTTCAAACAGTTCTAAATTTTGTTAAAACTGGTGAAGAAAAAATTATTTATTGAGTGGAAGGAAAATTAAATTTTCTAAACACTATAAACTTTTATTTAGAAACTCATAAAAATGCCAATTCACATGTTCTGCTTTTGTATCATTATTTTAATTTTCCAATATAATACTTGACAAAATAATATAGATATATATAAGAAGGCAAAAATAAGTCTTTATTACATACTTATGCTATGCTGAGGAAAGAACATTCATTCAAATGAAGAACTCACTGACTTTTGAGAAGGTACTCAGGAAATTTTTTATATAAAACAAAAAGATGGCAATGGCTGGTACATTAAGATATTGAAGACAATATTTAAAACTTGCATACTTTATAAATGAAGAAACTGTGCCTTCAGTTTGCAAGCTTTTCAAAGCTCTGTGTCAAATGAAGAGATGCATCTTTACCTCTGAAGCCACTAATTTCACACTCAAAAATTAATTTTCCTTTCAGAAGGCAGATCACTGATGATGTCATGGATATGAAATCTACTATTTTTGTTGTTGTTGTTGTTATGAAGTATGATTGACTTAACAATATTGTATTAGTTTCAGATATACAACACAGTGGTTTGATATTCTTATATGTTATGAAATGATCACCACTATCGGTCTAGTTACCATATATCTGCATGTCACAATATTATTGACTATACTCCCTATGCCATACATTACATCTATCCCCATGACTTGTTATTTAAGTCTACTCCTTTTAGTGGGTCTGAATTGATCTACCAATGCAGAGGCTGACTTCCTCAGATTTGTTTAGCCTTTGATGTGAGTAAATTTGTTTCAATTTCTCTTTTACTCTTTTAGAAATAACCATAATGATTTCTTCTCATGCTGATTTTTTAAGTGTTTAAAGGAAAACAAGGGTTGATAGCTCATCAAGGCACATGAGACTCCCCTAAGAGTTGACAACTTCCACTTGGAGAATGCATTAGCCAAACACTTCCATTTCCACTGGAGGGTGTTATTAGGTGCACTTAAGCAAAGAAAGCTACTAAGAGCAAAAAACACACCAGAGGTTGTTTTTTTTTTTTTTTTTCTGTAAAGGCATTGTTATACTTTTTGCCCCAAGTTTCAAAACGATGTATCACTCAGAGACCAACTCTATTAAAAAGGTCATTTAGATTATGATGAGTTATGATGAACTCAAGTGTCTGATATTCTAGCCCAACAACTTGCTTCATCACAGCAATAACATGACATATGCCCTAAAGAGTAGTCTTACTTCCTCTTCTCTTGGATACCACTAGGATTTACAGCATCTGGAGCAAGAAGCAGAAGTAACAAAGTTTTATAGGAAGAAAACTGTTACATAAAGTCATTAACAGAAATGAAGAAATGATGAGCAGTGGGTGGAGCCAAGATTACTAGTTCAATTAGAACGGCAGAAGATGGCTCTAAATCTGGTCTCCCCTGGTGGAAAATTTGCTTATAACTAATGTGCACTGAATAAATAAATGACTGTGGAGTTCCTGTTGGCCACATTTTGTTCCCCATGATAAATAAGCAAACATAAAAATTATAGATATAGATGATTTCATGTAAGTGTTAAAGTAACGATGTTTAGACATTGTCACTTCCACTTTAAAAACACCCCCAGAATAACTTAGCTGGTAAGTTATAGGTGGGATTTGAATGTGGTTCTCATTGGTTTCAAAATCTGTGGTCTTTATTCTACATCACATTGGTCAACCTTTTGCTCTCTTCTCTCTCTCTTTCTTATCCAGGGAAAGGTAAGAATTGATAACAGGTGAAGACTTTTTGCTTCATTAAATATTTTTATCCCCATGGAAGATTCAGATTCATTCTCTCTCTCAATCTCTTTCCCCTTACTTCTCCCTCTAAATAGCTGGCCTTTGATTGAATCATGGCTTACCCAAAACACACACCAGACTCCTAACCCCAGAAGCTGTGACGGTTACCTTGATTCAGAACATGGGTCTTTGCATATGTGATTAAGTTGAAGACCTAAAGAGGAAGAGCTTATTGTGAAATATCTAGACAGTCCCTATATGTAATCACATATACTCTTATAAGAGAGAGATCTGTCTCCCTCTGGGTTTCTTGGTCTAGAGGGACGACACACACAGAAGAAGGGGAGGCAACCAGACAGGCAGAGCTCGGTGTAAGGCAGGCACAAGTCAAGAAGCACCTAAAGCCACCATAAGCTGGAAGGACAAAGGATGGATTGTCCCCAGGAGCCCCTGGAGGGAGTGTGGCCTTGCTGATACCTTGATTTCAGACTTCTGGCTTCCACATCTGGTGAACAAATGTTTGTGTTGTTGTAAGCCAGTAAGTTTATAGTAATTTGTTATGACAGTCACAGAAACTAATATAACTCCCCTCTTTTCAAATTCTGAAATTGGTGGCAGGGGAAATTGCAGTGTAAACACAGCACAATGCTGACTTCCAGCCTGTGAAGAAATAGTAATAACAAATATACTTTAGGAAATATAGGCACATTTTACCTCTGCATAAGCCTATAAAGCTCCTGACAGTTACGCAGTCTGTCTTTTTCCACCTTCTTGTCCCTCAAGGTAATCTTCTGATTGCTGGAACATAGCCCGTGATCAATAGGTATTTGTTGAGCAAATCAACCTGACTTTGCAGTGGCTCCAGCAGAACTGGAACATTACAAGAGGGAATAAAAGGTCATTTATCCTGAGAAAAGAGTTAATTCTTATCTGAATTCTCTTGGATATGTTAACAACTGCTCTGACAGGCACTGGTATGTCAGAACTAGCCAACCTTTGTAACTTGAAGGAAAGAAAAGGTAAGTGAGAGATGTAACACTGAATTTGGAGAGTCAGTCATGACTTAGTCATCAAAGGTAAATATATTTTAATATATTAAGTAACTCTTTAATATATAGTAAAATAGATATTTCAGAAATCTTTAAAATGTGAGAAAAATGGGAATGGCAGGGCATATATAAATCTAAATGGCATTACATGGGAGAATTCTCCCATGGTATTTCTAAAGTTAGGAGAAGTCAAATCAGATCCACAAACAGATTGGGCGATTTTTCAGTGTGGATCCTCCATACCCAGGAAGCTTGTTGGCCAGAATGAACCAGGTCCACCACCCTGGGGCTTTATAGTCAAAGTCCAGTCTTCTAGTGGGTGCTAGCAGGACCAGCTGCCAAATATTTTTAACATCATTTCCATTCATCCATTTTCTCTGGAATAGATATTCTCTTCTTTCCATCCCCAGTGTTGTGGCTCCAGTCCCTGCCTCTGTTTGGATATTTGCTTCCCACTTGGATGCCCAAAGTGTTTCCCTTGTGGCTCAGCTGGTAAAGAATCTGCCTGCAATGTGGGAAACGTGGGTTTGATCCCTGGGTTGGGAAGATACCCAGGAGAAGGGAAAGGCTAGCCACTCCAGTATTTTGGCCTCGAGAATTCCATGACTGTATAGACCATGGGGTTGCAAAGAATCGGACATAACTGAGAGACTTTCACTTTCACTTGGATGTCCAAAACAGCTTCTTCAGAGACCCCTCTTCCTACAGACATTCTCAAGACAAAATTTCTTGAAAATCAATCCAAACATCTAACTCCTCTATTAAAATGTGTATATACATAAAGGTAACACAGGAAAACTGGGTTTCCCAGGTGGCACTAGTGGTAGAAAATCCTCTTGCCAATGCAGGAGACGCAAGGGATGCATGTTCAATCCCTGGGTTGGGAAGATCCCCTGGAGGAGGAAATGGCAACCTGCTCCAGTATTCTTATATGGACAATCCCATGGACAGAGGAACTTGGTGGGCTACAGTCCATGGGACTGCAAAGAGTCAGACACAGCTGAGCACACATACAGAACAAAGGAAAGTCATCTCTTGCGGTTTCCTATCACTGACAAGATTAAGTATAGATCTCATTTTTATATATGCAAAAATATACAAAATTACATATATATATATATAATTATACATTCACATGTGTGTGTGCTTAGTTGGTCAGTCATGTCTGACTTTTTGTGTCCCCCACGGATTGTAGCTCTCCAGGCTCCTCTGTCCCTGGAGATTCTCCAGGCAAGAATACTGGAGTGGGTTGCTGTGCCCTCCTCCAGGGGATTTTCCAACCCACAGACTGAACCTAGGTTTCCTTCATTGTAGGCAGATTCCTCACCATCTGAGCCACCAGGAAAGCCCTATATCTATATTAAATAAAGAATAATAATGTCAATATTATCACCATATAATCTATATATTAATTTAAACCCCATCAGCCTCTGCTGCTACCTCTGCCTTGTCTTTGGACTCTATTTTGTAGCCATACACATTTCTCATGTCTTTTTGAAATCACCAATTTCCTGACTCTATAACAAGATTTTTATATAAACCTATTCCAACCCTTCTCATTGTCCATAAGATAAGAAAGTGAAAGTTTAGTCGCTCCGGCGTGTCTGACTCTTTGCAATCCCATGGACCATATCCCACCAGGCTCCTCTGTCCATGGAATTCTCAGGCAAGAGTCCTGTGGTGGGTTGCCACTTCCTTCTTCAGAGGATCCTCCTGACCCAGGGATTGAACAACAGTCTCCTGCACTACAGGCAGATTCTTTACCAGCTGAGCCACCAGGGAAGCCTGTCCATGAGATAAGACCCAATACCTTCTGGCCCCACTTACCTCACAGCTTTCTTTCATCACTCGCTCCCTCTCTGTGTTCCAACCTTACTAACCTGTCCATTACTTAAAGATATCAGGAAACAGACCTGGAATGACTTCTCCCTCCTCCTTCTACAAAGTGAGTTCTGTATGGACATATTGGTGAGGCCAAACCTACAAACATCTATTCTGATTGATCAGGGCAACACTCTATCCGATGGATTGGTTTGGGCTCCCCAAAAGGCAGAGTCTGAGATAAGGAATTGGATACAACCAGTTTACTGGGGAGGTGACCCCAGGAAGCAGGAGTGAGGAATCAGTGAGAGTGAGGCAAGGATGGAGAGAAACAGACATCAGTGTGCCTTGCCAAGATTGCTGCTGAGGAAGCAGAAGCTCGCAGATGCTAAGACTTCTGAGATGCCTGTGGAACGCTCCCAGGTATATCCAGGAAAATAAAGCTTCAAGCCTTCTATCAATGACTGAGTTGTGTAGACAAGCTAAGTGAGTTCCAGTGACATTACTGTAGGCCAAGAGTAAGAGACGACCCACTGGTTTCTGGCCCCATGCATCTAGCAGCCTCATCTTTCATCCCTCACTCTCCCTGTCTGTGTTCCAGCACTGCCAACCTTCCCATTACTCAAATATGTCAGAAGATAGGCCTAGAAAGATTTCTTTCTCCTCCTTCTTCCACATTAACTCCTCATCTTACAGGTCTCAGATTCAATGTCATTTCCTCAAGACATTTTTCCTTTTTTGCCCAGACATGATCATCAGGCACATATTTTTCTCCCTGCTATTGCAAGCTACTCTTATTCCCAGAACTCAACAGCATTTGTTATTTGTTCAATGTCTATCTTGCCAGCCAAACGAGAAGCTCCAAGAAGCCCATGTTCTTGTTTTATCCTTTTACTCACTGTTGTATCCCCAGGGGCCCTCTCAGTGCTGGGGATACAGCAAATATTTGTGAAATAAATGAATACGTATTTGAAAACAGAAAGAATTTTGGACATTGTCACATCCTATTGTAACAGATATTTTGGTTAAAAATGAAACCATAAAAGGAAGGAAATTAAAGTCATTGTCCCTCATAAAATTTTAGCAAAGTTTACCATATTCTATTGAATAAGATTTCAACGATTGTAACAGTTCACATTGTTTTAAGTACAACTAAGAAGGAAAAACAATATTTGAAAATAAACCATGAAATGTCATGAACTAAAAGACACATCCCGTTTTCAGATGTTAAAACTGAAAAAATGGGGAAGACCAAAAGGCAACACGTACCAAACATATCTTAACTTTCATAATTCTTTCCGTCCTCAACTCTCCCTCCTTGATCCCCAGAGCCACCACATCATTCCTGAGCTATTGAGGCTGTAGTGGTCTAACTGATATCTTCCCTTGCATTTTTCAACCTCCAGCTCATTCTCCACTTAGAGAGATTATTTCAAATTGAAAACTTGATTATATAACACAAATGCTGCATGAACATATGCTACTTCCACTTAGTCACTCAGTCATGTCTGACTCTGTACGACCCTATGGACTGTAGCCCGCCAGGCTCATCTATCCATGGGATTCTCCAAGCAAGAATATTGAAGTGGGTTGCCATGCCCTCCTCCAGGGCATCTTTCCACCCCAGGGATCAAACCTGGGTCTTCTGCATTGCAAGCAGATTTTTTACCACTGAGACACCAAGAAAGCCCACATGAACTTATACCTGCTATTAAATATTTTTTCTCTGTTATATCACACACATTTCCTCTTACTTTATATTCCTCTGATAGGGTTTCCAAAATACGCCACCTCTTTGATTTACCTGGACTATTCTTCAACTCACTGTCCTCAATCTTTCTCCACCTCCTCATCTTACTGATTTTAGTATAAATGTACCTTCCCCAGAAAGATCCTGCCACTGTAAATCAGCAACCCCCTTCCTCCACTCCTGACATTATTTTTTTCCCAAACACATACCTCATTCTTTTCCTGTGTGGCACTCATCTCAAGCTTCAGTCTATATATACAAGTGTTTTAATGTATATAATGTCTGTCCCTTTCACTGAAATTTGAGCTCCATAAGAATAACCACTGCGATGTCATTTGGCATCACATTCTGGAACATGACAGAAATCAAAGTGCTAAATGATTACTTGTTGAGTGAATGAGGCAATGGGATAGACACATTTTGCCAAAACAAGGACAAAAGGAAATCCAGTACATCATTTGAGGCATTGAGTGCAGCTTGAAAAGAGCAACATGTTTTCCAAAAATTAGGCAGGGGACAAACATAAACTTGCCTTCCAAAGGCTTTGTTTAAGGATAATGCACTTTGTACTATTTCAGGTAACTTTGGACCTTTCATTTAAGAAAACAAAAGAAAGAAAAGTGGCCTTTATTGTTTTAGTTTTCTCCAAGATGTTTTCTTTTTTTAAAAAAATAATATTTATTTATTTGGTTGTGTTGAGTCTTAATTGTGGTGTGCAGGCTCAGTAATTTTGGCACAAGAGCTGAGTTGTTCTGTGACATGTGGGATCTTCCTGGACCAGGGATCAAATCCACATCTCTGGCATGGCAGGGCAGATTCTTAACCACTGGGCCACTTAGGGAAGTCCCCCAGATAATTTCAAATTATTTAAATCATAGTTTTACTGTAATAATTTTATTTATTCTTATAAAAATTTTTTTAAAAACACTCACAAACACATTCATAGACCTCAGTATCATTTGTTATGTTTTATTTTGAAAAGTAATCAGATTCAAAATAAAATGTGAATTATGAGACTAGAACATTACAAATAACATTTTTTCTCAACTATGTTTGTGAAAGTACTGGGTGAATGACTAATGAGAAAACATCACTATGCTAGATTTACAAAAATTATAGAGCAAAACCAGACTGATTTTCATAGAATCAGTGCCAATTACATATTGCGCTTCAATGGCAGTGAAAGTAAACTTGATTTTGACACATGTAATTGTGTTAGGAATAATTTCATATAGAGGAAAATGTTATTCATCTTTAATATCCTTGGGGACATATTGCTCAACCAGCTTCCAATTTTCTAAGGCCTAGCTGCAGCTTGTGTGAAATGAGGGCAGTCATTCTGTCCTTGAACATTGCTAATGCATTATTCCTACAAAAATATATGTATGCTTCTACCCATGCATTCATTCATCCCTTTATTCTTTTGGCATTTATTGGACACCTTTTGTATGGCAGGCACAGTTCTAGGCTTTGGATATGCAAAGATGAATAACTCTAAGGGTTATGGCCAAAAAACACATTAACAAGCAATTTATTTTTTAAAGGTAAGTGCCAATAAAAAAGGAGTAAGTGGTAAACATATGTATAAATATTGGATACCATTTCATCTTGCCTTTCAGTTTCCAGAAAATGACACTAAGGCTTAAGGGAATAAAGGAGTTTTCTGAAGATTTCATAGCTAGTGAATACAAAGACTGGAGCTTGAATTCAGGTCTTGCAATTCCTATAAGGAAGAATTCCCTTTTCTGAGTGATCTCTGGTTCCATTTCATCCATTTTCTATAAATCTGATTACATAAACCTCATTTAATCTTCATGACCATGAAAATGAGTAATCACTTTTTCTTAACATTTCACTTCATATTGGAGTATAGCTGATTAAAAATGTGTTAGTTTGAGATGTACAGCAAAGCAATTCAGTCATACACATACGTTATCTATTTCTCAAATTCTTTTCCTATTTGTTATATAATATTGAGCAGAGTTCCCTGTTCTGTATAGATGGCCCTTGTTGGTTTTTCTATTTTCGTTACGTGTTGAGGAAACTGAGATTCAGATAGTTTCAGCAACTGCTCAAGTCACAGAATTAGTAAACAGCAGAGCCAGTATTCAAAGCCAGTATTTCTCATCCCAAAACCTATGCGGTGTCCCTAATCACTAACTTCCTATCTTCCAGTTCACTCAATCCCATGTATCTGTGGAATAATTTAATTACCATAAATAACTCAAATATTTCAAAATTGAGCATTTGAAATGTACCAAGCACTCCTGAAAGATATTTCCTATGAGTTAATTTAAAGGTACTCCCAAGAGTCAACTTATTTAACCCTCACAGAAATAATAGATAAGTACTACCTGGGGCTTCCCAGGTGGTGCAGTGGTGAAGAATCCACCTGCCAATGCAGGAGACATAAGAGATGTGGGTTCAGTCCCTGGGTTGGGAAGATCCCCTGCAGAAGGAAATGGCAATCTGCTTCAGAATTCTTGCCTAGAAAATTCTGTGGCCAGAGGAACCTAGTGGGCTACAGTCTATAGGGTCGCAAAGAATTAAGCACAACTGAGTGACTGAGCGCGCACACACACACACACACAGGATCCAATAGCATCCTGAGCACTATCTGCTCTCCTAAAGATGGAGAATTCAGGGACTAAGCTCTCTGTATTACTCAACAGAGGTCAGTCTAAAAAGCAGATCATCTATGTGTAATTACTGATCAGCCAGAAAAATAATGCCATTTTCAAATCACATACACAATTCATTACATGTTCCAAATCGAGAGCAGTTGACATTATTTTTCTTTTCTATCCACTTTGTTTTGCAAATATTTATTACTGCAAAAAATGAATTTGAGTGAGTAACTGGAATCAGAGCCATATATTTAAATTTCTGCTGTGACTTCTCCCCTCTCATGGCCACCCTCAACCATTTGTAGAGATTTCTGGCAGAAGGAGAAAGAGCCAATGAGGGAGGAAGAAATGTAGTTTCTTTCCCTCAGCATTAGGCCTCAAGATTCCACATGGCAAGTAGAGGCAGAGAGCATGGTTTCACAATAGAAATAAATTGCAAGGTTGCTCAAATAATGACTGGACTTCGCTAGTGGCTCAGACTGTAAAGCATCTGCCTACAATGCGGGAGACCCGGGTTCGATCCCTGGGTCAGGAGGATCCTCTGGAGAAGGAATGGCAACACACTCCAGTACTCTTGCCTGGAAAATCTGATGGACAGAGAAGCCTGGTAGGCTACAATCCATGGGGTCGCAAAGAGTTTTCAGACACGACTGAGCAACTTCACTTCAAGTAATGACTAACTAGCTAGGTCTCTAGAAACTTCTCAGGTAAGCATCAACTTGAAGCTTTGTCTGGAATCAGTGGTACAAATGACTAAATATAATGTGACCTATGGGCTGAAGTCATCTGAAAGCACTAGGAAAGAATTTATCATGTAGACGTGCAAGATAGAGGTTAAAACTCATCAGCTAAAGGCATGAAAGCACCTTGCCACCAGAAAACACCTCAAAAACTGTAAAGGTTTTGAGATAATGTTATAAGTAAAAATAGATAATTGAAAAGCCTGTATGTACATATGCATAGATGTTTGTCCCTGCACAAATCATTTGCTTTACACTACACAGGCTGATTTTGAGGATTTCTCCTGTAAAACGCCAGTCCAGGTTTAATGCATGATACAGGTTGCTTGGGGCTGGTGCACTGGGATGACCCCGAGGGATGGGATGGGAAGGGACTAGGGAGGGGGGATCAGTATGGGGAATACATGTACACCCATGGCAGATTCAAGTCAATGTATGGCAAAACCAATACAATGTTGTAAAGTAAAATAAATAATAATTTAAATTAAAAAAAATAAGATTGAGCAGATGGCACTATTTAAGAAAAACAATTTTGTGTTGTATATGACACATCATCAGAGAAGACATTACTCTACATAATTAATGGGTGATACTGTGGTGTTTCCACTTCCAGACGTAACTGCTATCAGATTTGCAGGAAAATGAGTTATCTTCCTAATGGCCCTTAATTAAAATCAGAATGTGACTTAACTTGTACTCTAACAGTAAAAGTGTTGACTCTCATTTTCCTCCTGATTTAAAAGAAAACATAACCTGAATACAAAATGTGCTCCAAAATTAGAAAAACAGTTGAACAAACAGTGTACACTGTGCCCCAGGATGACATGTAGGAAATTTCATCACAACTAATATATCAGAATATCCAGCAGAACCCTTCTGACTTCAAGATTTGTGAACTAACTAAGAGACATGTGGGGAAAAAGAAAAAAGAACTCAGTCACTTGACCAAACTCAATCAAATACATGTTTATAAACAGCCTTTACATTTTTTAGAGTTATTGAGTTAGACATACTATGTGCTAATCAGAAAGAAGATAATAGCACAAAGATGGGAGTATCATGCTGCTTGATAGCAAAAGTACAGTACTGGCACAAAAATAGACATAGAGTTCAATGGAACAGAATAGAGACTAGAAATAAACCCAGGCACATATGATCAATTAATCCACAACAAGGAGAAAAGAATATACAAAGGGTAAAAAAGTCTTTTCAATATATGATGTTGGGGAAACTGGAAAACTACATGTAAAGGGTTGAAAATTTGGAATATTTTCTTGCACTATACACAAAATACATTCAAAATGGATGAAATACTTAAATGTAAGAATTGAAAGCATAAAATTCCTAAAGGGGAAGCTAGGGAGTACACTCCTTGATGTTGGTCTTAGTGATATTTTCCTGGATCTGTCTCCTTAGGCAAGGACAATAAAAGTAAAGATAAACAAATGGGATTGCATTTTGCTAAGTCAAGCCAGTCATCTCTGACACTATGTAACCCTATATAGACTGCAGCCCTCTAGGCTCCTCTGTCCATGGGATTCTCCAGACAAGAATATTGGAGTGGGTCACCACGCCCTCCTCCAGGGAATCTTCCCAACCCAGGGATTAAATCCACATCTCTTACATCTTCTGCATTGGCAGGAGGTTCTTTACCACTAGTGCCACCTGGGAAGCCCAAACAAATGGGATTATATCAAACTAAAATGGGTAAGGAAAAGCTCTGGTAATGGCTAGCAGATTTGTGAAGCTCTTAGAGGCATAAAGAATTGCTCAGTTGGAAGCACCCTGCAAGGGAAAAGGAAAGGAAAGCCAGATTTAGAGTGAGAGTCCTGTTAATAGGTGGAAGAACTACCTGGGCTCTGCAGCAGCTCCAAGGAGCCTCACCTCCTGTTAGTCACACCTTTATGGGAGAGGCCCCACACTGACCTATAGAGCCAATAGGTTATTACATAAATGGCACTCTCTGACTTCTGAGGCTAGGTTATAAAAGACATCGTGGCTTCTGTCTTATGCTCTGGAGGAAACCAGTTGCCATGTGGTGAGAAAACTCAAGCCATGAGTTTGACCCAGGAGTTTGACCCATGAGAAAACTCAAGCCATGAGTTTCCATGACCCATGGAAAGGGCCATGTGGAGATGAACGGAAGCTTCCTGCCAACAGCCAGCATCCGTTTACTCATTGCACAGAAGAAGGAACTGGGACACAGAGGATAAGAGTCTTGTCCAAGTTTACACAACTAGGAAGTGACAGATATAGAATTAGAAACCCAGAGTCTGTGTCCTTATCCACTACATGATACTGCCTCTTAAATGGAGAAACTGAACAGAAAAGGGCTAGCAATTGTATGAACGTGACAACAACAACAACAAAAAGGAATAATAAAATTCAGAAAACATTTGGATATGAGAGATTCAGAGAGGTTGGGGGAGGGTTAAAAATGAGTCTAATTTTTACAAACGCGTAACAGGGACAATAGTAGGGTAATTAAGATGGGTATCAGGCGCCAGCAGCTTCGGAAGTGGTGTGTGTTTACGAATGTATACAGGTATTTATTCACAAAGTCTAGAGAGTGAACTATCAGTAGATACATGGGGAATATAGTGAATGGAGTAGTCAGACAAGAAGAATTAAAAAGAGGTTTCATACCACTAACATATGATTAAAAGATGGCTTTTCTCAAATGAAGATATTCATACTACTCTCTTTCTGGAGATTAGAAATTTCTTATGCCACTTCTTTTTGACCATATCTTATTTTTACTAATCAGCCTAGATGTAAACAAAATCTAATTTTTTTTAACTGACCCTTTAAAAATAAATATTAAGTAAAATCCAATTAAATTATGTCAGTGAAATAAAAATAATTGGACTGGCTGCTTTGCAATAGCTGGAATACAAACAAATACTCCAAATGTATATCCTGTGCTTCATTAGTGTGTGAGAAAAAATATTCTAGTTGGAGAATTAATGTCTTCTCCATGCTTCTCTCATGGCTAATAACCACGAAGAGAAATGTTAGCTTTTATATTTTGTGTTTTGTTCCACAAATGTATGTGACTTTATTTCATTTTAATGTGTCATTCACATTAATAAATAAGATTCTCTCTTTGGGGAGCTGTGAAAAGTAGATGTCACAGGTGTTATTTTTGAAGAGTTCTGTGTGTATTCATAGCTGCTTAGTTGAAATGCACTGCTGCAGGTAATAGCCAAGAAAATTCAGCACAGATGCTACAACAAAAATTCCCAAGAAACCAGCAAAAACAAAATTGGACAAATCCTAATACATAATGTATAACACTACAATATCCTATTGCATGCGTTTGCAAATTTGAATATGTCACTTGGCTTATCTTTGTATTTTACTAAAACAAAATTAAAAACTCACAGACTCCCTGGGGAGACTTACATTTACTATACACAAAAACAAAATGCTCAAGGAAGGTTGAATTCCTTTTATGATAGAGGAACAAAATTTACTAAACAATGGCCTCAACAAGGCACTTTACTGAACTATTGGTAAATGGATGGATACTCTTGTTCTACCATCCTCTCTTGATTTACTGCCAATCTCATGACTTAATCTCATTTCTTAGTGCCATGCCATTTTTGTTCCCATTTCACTTGCATAGGAGAACAAAAAATTAGATTCTAAAAATCAATATGTTGCTAAATCCTGAGTTAATCTTCAGTCACTGCTGTTTACTGTTTCCATATTTTACTAATAGTCACATTTTATTTCTAAATGGATTCTAATGCTTACTATTATAATGCTTTTATTATAGCTGTTTAATAAGCTATACTCATTTTAATCTTCTTAAACTTTTATGCTATTTGTCACTATGTGTTGTCTTAATCAGGTATCTCCTCATCTGGACACCAAACATGAAACCAATAAGTATCATGATCAAAAGCACAGACGCTAGTTCTTCAAGAGTTAATCTGAAAAGTTATTTTGAATATAAAAAACAAATTTCTTTGTATTTTATATTTTAGGTATTAAATATATACATTTATAGATATGTATTTGATTTTCTGTTGATATTCTCATCTAATTCTCACCTCAGAATAATTTTAACTTAAAAAGAAGACAATGTTTATTTGTTTAATAAAGCCTTTACAGTTTTTACATTGTATAATAAATAAATAGCTATGAAACCTGACTGGAAAATCTCATGAGGAGGAATGAATGAGAGTCCTCAAAGGATGCTCTGTCTGTGCACCTGGCCAGTCTCAAGAACATACAGCCAATTCCAAGTTGAACAAACAACATGACAAAGTGACACATTTTCTGCAAAGCTTTCGTCAATGTTCATTCAGGCATCAAACTCCAACTGCCTCAAAAGAAAAACAGAAAAATATACAATCCTACCAAAAAAAAAAAAAAAACCAAATAGCATGTCTTAAAAAGTTAAACATGGACTTAACATACAACCATATGATGATTCAACAACTTCACTTCTAGGTATCTTCTCAAAAGAAATGAAAACACACATCCAAACTAAGACACTTATGCAAAGTTCATCGCAAATTTATTCCAAGTGGTAAAAATGTGGAAACAACCCAAATGCTCATCAACAGGTGAATAGATAAACAAAATGTCCTGCATCTACACAAGAAAACATGATTCAACAATGAATAAAGCAAAATCTTAACACATGTTATAACACAAATGAACCTCAACAATATTATGCTGGGTGAAAAGAAACCAGGAACAAAAGACTACATATTTATATAATTCCATTTATATGAAATGTCATAAAAAGGGGCAAATATATAGAGACAGAAAGTAGACTCATGGTTGTTTGGAGCTGGGAAAGATCAAGGAGTACATGTAGCTAAATACACATGAGGTTTCTTTTGTAGGTGATAAAAATGTCCTATTGTTAGTTTGTAGTGACAACTAGATAAATATAATAAAAATCCATTGAATTATACACTTAAATATGTGTATGTTAGAGTATATAAATTATACTTCAGCAAAGTTATTAAAAACATAGAGTATAAACATAAAACTAACATTACTATGATTATAAAAATTCTATTAATATAATCTGAATATGGCTCAGATCACAGAGACAGGTGGCTTAAACATAGAAACTGTGGTTTACACTGATCTTTAAGTGACTGAAGTTAGGTTCTCTTTAAAGATGTTTGGTAAAAAAAAAAAAAGGAAAGAAAAATCTTTCCCTTCGAAAGCTAATAAGGGAGGTCAAAAGATGGGGGCACAAAAGAAGACCAGGGTCAAGAGTCTCAAGTGTACCTAAATCGTAAGAATGAGCTTCATGACCCTTGGGGACCATTGTCTGTGTATACCCTCATGGATAGCAACTAGAAAATCTCTTTAGGAGGGAGGTTTACAAACGTTAATGTTATACCATATGGGGTTTGTTTGAAATATGTAGTGGGAGATAATGAGGTTGGTTTTGGACATGGTGAATCTAAGAGGACCTCATCCCATAGAATTGGATTTGCTTAGCATGCATCTCCATGTAGCATTCTGGAGTGCAAGTACAAATTTGGAAGTTTTCAGTGTAGTTTAACACATGGGTGTCCATGACTTAAAAATCAATAACAAATCAATTTCTTTTAAGTGGTACACAAAACATTCCCAAGCAGTTTGTTCAATCTGGATGGGGTTTTGATTTTAAATCTGAATCAAAGCCTACCAAAACATAATGCATTTTCTTTAAGAACATAGTATCTATAAACAAAGCTGTCTTTGTTGGCTTGAGAATATTTGCTGTTCTCTCCAATTACCTTCAACCATGTGAAAGTTCCTCTGAGACAGAGCCTCACCTGCAGTTATTAGTTTCTCCTAATCTCACTTGGTTACCTTTCTACAATACACTCCTTTTAAGATACCCAGAATCTGAAAAAATTGAGTCAACTTATAGATGAACTTGTAGGAAAAAAGAAAGATAGTATAACTATTCTCCTTTATTAAGTGTTCATTCATTGTAAATTCACTCAATCCTGCTGTATAGTATTTGAATATTCATTTCATTTGTAGGGCTGTTAAAATATTATCAAACAGGGGTAAAGAGATTATGAGGGGACAAAACCATGATTTGGAGTCAAGTGAACTTTGACTTAATAGCTTTTTCATTTACCAACTTTATGATTTTGAGTAAATTATAAAATTTCTGAGATTCAGTTTCTTCATCCATAAAATTTAAATATATCTATGTGTTCAGCATGGTTTTGGTGAGAGCTAAGTGAGATAATATATATGAACCCAAGTAAATTGGTTGCTGACTATATACTTAGTAGATGGTAGACAGGATGATTATGGTGATTTCTTTTAATTACACCATTGTTTTCAACATCTAATGAGATCCTAAATCAAATAAGATATTATTCAGACGTATTTCCCATAAAATTTCAATATAGCTAAGTTTTTTGAAGCAACTTGAAAAGTGTTTTTATCCTACTGTCCTCTCTGTGTTATTTCCCTCTAGTCTTCTCTTCTTTGATCTCAGCTGCTTTTGGAAACACTGCTTACTTATTTGAAACTACTCTTATTCAAGGTAAGAAAGAATTTAATTTTTTAAGAAAAAAGTATATAAGGAAAACAGATATCATTCATATCTCTGTATTGTTATTTAAAATACACATTCATCATTTATGGAAAACAGTAAACATTCTTGAACCTAATGAGGTCTTCCAGACATAGCTTCAGTTCTACTGATAACTATGTAGTTTGGGGTCATTTTTTTTTTTTTTGAGTTTCATAATGACCTTTATCACAGGCTTTCTTAAAAATCGAAGTATAGTTGATTTACAATGTTTCAGGTATACAGCAAAGTGATTGAGTTATGCATATATATATTTGTATATACATTCTTTTTCGATTCTTTTCCATTATAGGTGATTACAAAATATTGAATATGGCTCCCCATGCTATGCAGTCAGTCCTCATTGTTTATATATTTTATATATATAGTAGTATGTATCTGTTAATCTTACATTCCTAATTTATCTCTCCTCCTCATCCCCTTTGGTAACCATAAATTCATTTTCTATCTGTGAGTCTATCTCTGCTTTGTAAATAAATTCATTTATATTCTTATTTTTATGGTTCCAGAGATTCAATATTGTATGATAATTGTCTGATTTACTTCACTTAGCATGATAATCTCTAGGTTCAATCACATTGATGCAAATGGCATTATTTTGTTCTTTTTTATGGCTGAGTAATAGTCTCTCTCTATATATATACCTTATTTATCCATATATATGTTCAGTTCAGTTCAGTCACTCAGTGACTTTCAGTTCACCCATGGACTGTCACTCAAGTTCAGTCACTCATGGACTCTTTGCGACCCCATGAACCGCAGCACCCAGGCCTCCCTATCCATCGCCAACTCCCAGAGTCCACCCAAACCCATGTCCATTGAGTCAGTGATGCCATCCAAACATCTCATCCTCTGTCGTCCCCTTCTCCTCCTGCCCTCAATCTTTCCCAGCATCAGGGTCTTTTCAAATGAGTCATCTCTTCACATCAGGTGGCCAAAGTATTGTACATATATATCTTTTATCTGTTTATCTATATAGCTATGTATATATATCTTTATCCATTCATCTGTTGATGGACATTTAAGTTGTTTCCATGTTTTGGCTACTGTAAATAGTACTACTGTGAACACTGGGATGCATGTGTATTTTTTGTCTTTTCCTGATACATAGCTGGTAGTGGGATTGCTGTATCATATGGTAACTTTATTTTTAGCTTTTGAGGAACCTCCAGACTGTTTTCTATACTGGCTGCACCAATTTACATTCCCACCAACAGAGTAGAAGGGCTCCCTTTAGGTTATTACAGATTATTGAGCAGAGTTCCATGCACTATACAGTAGTCCTTTCTCATTATCTATTTTAAATATAGCAATATGTACATGTCAAAAGAGAATTTTAGACTTGGGACTTTAATTTTGATGACTGTGCCAAAAAAATATAATCATAATATGTATCATCAGGATGACCACTTGAATATGGTCATCTGATTTCAATCTTTATGACCACCTTGGTAATGCTACTTCCCTTAATGGGGGCTACTATGGAGTGAAAGAAAACAGACACATATAAATAATGTATCAACAACAAGGAAGCTTGAATATCATCACAGCTCACTGTATCACTGAAAGTTTCACTGGAGTTTGTGTTGTGTGTCAGTCATTCAGTTGTGTCCGACTCTTTGCAACCCCATGGACTGTAGCCTGCCAGGCTCCTCTGTCCATGGAGTTTTCCAGGCAAGGATATTGGAGTGGGTTGCCATTTCCATTCATGAGGAGAAAAATGATAGAGGAATTGAGTTAATCTACAACCCATAGCAATAAACATGTCAAACTTGAACCTGCTCTTGGCAGTCAGTACCGTAACCTTCTGTCACATTAATGCCAGTTACTTCAGGTTTCTCTGGCCTTGCAGTTTTGCTTACACCATTTCATTTATAAACGAGTTTTAGGCTTTTGGGTTGTTTGAGATTTGTCAACATAAAGAGTATTGCTTTCTCTCTGTACAAATTTAAATAACATTTTGATAGGTATAATCTCATATTTGCCTTTCTAGAGAACTTTAAAAGGAAGTTTGTACTTTGCTGAAGATTGAGAAACACTGAACTAAAAAATTTTCTAGATTCCTTTCACCTCTAAGTAGCAACTCCCTTTGGGTGCAATGATTTTCTTGCCTTTTTCTAAATAATTCACAAAAGACTTGGGAACCACATAAGCTTGCTTTCTTGTGACTCCTGCCTCATATCTTGTTGGTGAGATAGTAGATACCAACGCTGACCTGAAAATATAGCACAGCTATTAGAAAATTACAGGAAAATGTTGCAAGATGCTCAGAATATAAGTACATTTTTAGTACTATAGCTAATATTATTAAATGCGTTCTAGAAACTTTTGACAATGCACATATTCCATGGCTTCACAGCTCTTAGGCTCCACACACACCCTTCCTTCTTTCTGCTTAGTGAGCTGCGTTGTTCAAGAGAGATCAATACTAACCTCTTCTGCAGAGTTCTCTATGCCCCACCCACCCCATTCACATAAAGCGTCAGATGAATTTCTCTTTGCTTACAAACTTTTACCACTATAGTGGCACTGATCATAGCTCCATACATTTATCCTTCCCATGTCGTCTCTGTCACTCTTTTATCAGTTTTCTCATGGCAAGCATGGTGTGTTATAACTATCCTCCTTCTCATTACCTGACATAATGCGATGCACATAATAATGTCCAATAAATATTAGTTCACAGAATGAAATACAACCCGATCTTAAAAGTTATTTGCAGCTGCTTCAAATATAACTTCCCCAATTGAAATGGATATAACTTAGTCATTTACTCATTGTGGTACCAGGGAATGAGCTCAGACTGTAAAGTCAGATTGACAGATCTGAAATTTAATTGCATGTCGAAGGCATCTTAGTAGTATGATCCATGATGGCTCAGTGGGTAAAGAATCTGCCTGCAATGCTGGAGACAAAGGAGATGTGGGTTTGATCCCTGGGTTGGGAAGATCCCTTGGAGGAGGGCGTGGCAACCCACTCTAGACAATTCTTGCTGGAGAATCCCATGGATTCTATCTCCAAAAGATAGCAAAGAGTAGCAACGACTGTAGCAACTGAACACACATGCACGCAGTGTGACCTGCAGTGAACTACTTCCTGTTTGGGCGCTCAAGTATGCCATCTCTGAATTGGGAACAATAGTCAGAAACCTTGCAAGTTTGTTCTGAAGGTTAAGAGAAATCATTAACAGATTTTAATTTCTTTACACAGTACACATCATAGGACAAAGTAATCACAAGGAAATGTTAGTTCTTTTGCTCCTTTGAGTCTGATGGACTTCTTCTGTTAAAATGATTCCAATCATCAGAATTTTCAAATCTCTCTTATTTGCTGGTATCTTAGTAATTACCACAGAGGGAGGATATCTTGATTTATGAATCAATTCTGTTTTTCATTCCCAGCATTTCACTATCCCTAGATGTTTCCCCACTTCCAACAGCAGCCAGAGAAGAAAGAACACAGGAGATAGAACAAAAGAATCAATTGATTCCTGGCTTCGAGTTTCAAATAGCTAAGCTCCAACATAGACAAAAGACTTAGCAGAATAGATGATTAGAGAAATGTTTACCTGCACTCTCTTCCCATCCTCAGACAAGACCAAGATTCCACAGGGCTGAATTCAAAGGTGGGAAGTAAGAGAGAGAGTATAAATCCCAGACAGATTTAGGGAATGAGCTTTAGGGGGACTGTGACCTTCACCTTCAAGTCAAGTCCAGGGAACTGGCAATCCCCTGGAGGTCTTTTCATTTAGCACAGGTGGGAACAGAGACAGGCTCCTGCCCCGGGGTTGACCATGGACTAGCCCCAATCAGTTTCTCAGAGTCTGTGGCACCAGAAGATTACCTGACACCCAAAAGGGGCTCAAAGAAGGGTTTATTACAGCCCACCAAGGGGTCAGGTGCAGTAGAGTGTTTCCTGTCTACTCTGCAGTGGGGTGATGGGGTGGGGTGGCTTAGAGAACTGTGGTCCTGACGAGCTCCTACAGGCAGGAATGAGGCAGGACACAGTAGGGACAGTGCAGAAAGGTAATAAAGGCCCAGACATGATCCACACCCCACCCCAGACCTGCAAGCCCCCACCAGGTCCTCACACAACATAAGCTCCCTACAAAAAGAAAGAGGGGGGTGTGCTGATTGAATGCAACCACATTTCTAATACCCAGTGGGATGAGAAATTAAAGCAGAAGTAAAGTTTCTTATAAAAAACAAAGAAAATATGTTGCCCTAGGTCAGGTTTTGCTAGAAGCTGAGTCTAAAAGTGGGATTTTGGTGCATATGATTTCTTAAAGGAGTATTCTCAAGAAAAAGGGAGTGAGGAAAAAGAAATGATACAAATGAACTTACTTACAAAACAGACTAATAAACTTAGAAAACAAACTTATAGTTGCCTGAGGGCAGGGACAGTTAGGGAGTTTGGGATGTTCATGTACATACTGCTGTATTTAAAATGGATAACCAACAAGAACCTATCATATAGCACATGAACTCTGCTCAATGTTTTGTGGCAGCCTGTATGGGAGGGGTATTTGAGAGAGAATGGATACTTTATATTTATGGCTGAGTTCCTTAGTTGTTAACCTGATACTATCACAACATTGTCAACTGGCTATCAGTTCAGTTCAGTTCAGTTGCTGAGTCATGTCCGGTTATACCCCAATACAAAATAAAATGTTAAAAAAGAAAGTAAAAACAAACAAGTCTATCTCTCTCCCTATCCACATAGAAGTTGTGATGGACCAAGAATTATGATGAAATTAAGCCTGGACTGGAGTTTAAGATACTAATTTTCTTTTAGAATGGGAGAGGAAAGGATAAAATGAACTAGGAAAGAAGCAGCTTTTAGAGGGATCCAAAGATCAACATCTTTAAATCTATCTTGCCCTAACTATCTCCAAGTTTTCTACAGTATTGAACTTTTGGGTTTTAATCCCGATAATACTGAAGAGTCATCATGTGAGAGTTCTAACGAAGAAACACAGTTAGGTGCACTGATTCACTGCTCACAGCTTTGATCATGGATACTTAGAGGTGATAAACAGAGAGCCAGGAATGAGAGGTCCAGATTTCCAATATCCTCTAAATAAGGAGAAGCATTTGTATCACTTTAGAGAAAGTAATACATGAAGATGGACTGCCAGCAACAAGAAGAAGGAAAGGGAGAATGCTCTGTTTATAATCAAGAGATCTCCAAGTAAGGAATCAATGCTGGGATTCTTGATACCTTCTGCCTGCTGGTGGATGGTTCCTGAATTACTGAGGTTAGAATCAGAGCCAACTGAATTGAACCAGGTCTATCTACTTCTCAGTCATCTAGAGACACTGAGACTATCCCCCAGATCCTAAATGCAACCTATAGTCTTCAGTTCAGTTTAGTTGCTCAGTCAAGTCCAACTCTTTGTGACCCCATGGACTGCAGCACACCAGGCTTCCCTGTCCTACACCAACTCCTGGAGCTTACTCAAACTCATGTCCTATGAATCAGTGATGCCATCCAACCATCTCATCCTCTGTCATCCCCTTCTCCTCCTGCCTTCAATCTTTCCCAGCATCAGGGTCTTTTCACATGAGTCAGTTCTTCACATCAGGTGGCCAAAGTACTGGAGTTTCAGCTTCAACATCAGTCCTTTCAATGATTATTCAGGACTGATTTCCTTTAGCATGGACTGGTTGAATCTCCTTGCAGTCCAAGGGAATCTCAAGAGTCTTCTCCAACACTACAGTTCAAAATCATGAATTCTTCAGTGCTCAACTTTCTTTATAGTCCAACTCTCACATCCATACATGACTACTGGAAAAACCGTAGCTTTGACTAGACAGAACTTTGTTGGTAAAGTAATGTCTCTGCTTTTTAATAAGCTCTCTAGTTTGTTCATAGCTTTTCTTCCAAGGAGAAAGTATCTTTTAATTTCATGGTTGCAGTCACCATGTGCAGTGATTTTGGAACCCAAAAAGATAAAGTCTCTCATTGCTTCCATTGTTTCTCCATCTACTTGCCATGAAGTGATAGGACCAGATGCCATGATCTTAGTTTTCTGAATGTTGAGCTTTAAGTCAACTTTTTCACTCTCCTCTTTCACTTTCATCAAGAGGCTCTTTAGTTCATCTTCACTTTCTGCCATAAGGGTGGTGTCATCTGCATATCTGAGGTTATTGATATTTCTCCCAGCAATCTTGATTCCAGCTTGTGCTTCATCCAACTGGGCATTTTGCATGGTGTACTCTGCATATAAGTTAAATAAGTAGGTGACAATATACAGCCTTGACGTATTCCTTTCCTGATTTGGAACTGGTCTGTTGTTCCATGTCTGGTTCTAACTGTTGCTTCTTGACCTGCATACAGATTTCTCAGGAGGCAAGTCAGGTGGTCTGGTATTCCCATCTCTTTCAGAATTTTTCACAGTTTGTTGTGATCCACACAGTCAAAGGCTTTGGCATAGTCAATAAAGCAAAAGTAGATGTTTTTCTGGAACTCTCTTGCTTTCTTGATGATCCAGAAGATGTTGCCAATTTTACTCTGCTTTCTCTGCCTTTTTCTAAATCCAGCTTGAACATCTGGAAGTTCATGGTTCATGTACTGTTGAAACTTGACTTGGAGAATTTTGAGCATTACTTCACTAGCGTGTGAATAAGCGCAATTGTGTAGTAGTTTGAACATTCTTTGGCATTGCCTTTCTTTGGGATTGGAATGAAAACTGACCTTTTCCAGTCCTGTGGCCATTGTTGAGTTTTCCATATTTGCTGGCATATTGAGTTCAGCACTTTCACAGCATCATCTTTTAAGATTTGAAATAGCTCAACTGGAATTCCATCAACTCCACTAGCTTTGTTCGTAGTGATGCTTCCTAAGGCCCTCTAGTCTACTTGCCTCAAACTGATTAGAAAAACGGAAAAGTGAAGCTTGTTTCCATACTCCTCTGACCCCCAGGTGTTGATATAAATGTTCTTCCTATTCTGTTCTTTTTCTCCAACAGCCATGGAAGAAAACCAGAATCTTATCCTACTGATAGTAAAATAATCAATCTGCTACCATTTTTGAGATCTGTGTTTGCTTTTCTAATGTTTCACTGATTGTAACCCTTCCATACTTAATGTTATTCTGTAAATGTAATCAATACTTACAACATAAAAATAAAGATTTTTTGACATACTTGACAGAATCTCCTCCACTGAGTCTAAATTCAAGGGAGATATATATCTGATAATGTACAAAGGAGCTGCAAAAGGAACATGGAAAATGAGGCTTGCTGACCACACATGGGGATAAGAAACTTTGCAAGTGGCAATAGCACAATCTAGTTCTAAGTAGGACTCTCAAGAAACAGGTTCTTTCAGCACCAGTGACAAAGAAAATCTCAAGTTGGATTTCACACAGACAGCGCTGTAATTCAGCTGAGGCAAACAGCAGGGAAAGTCATTTCCCTGCCTACTTCAGCTGACAAAATGATGCCTCTTTTCTTGTTTATGGTTTGATGTTTCTCTTTTGCTTTTGAAGGCTGAATGGAATACAGAGATTGCATCTATCTTTAAAGAAAGGGAAAGATGTGTTTGGTGGGAGAGACTGGAAGAAACACTTCAGTTAGCTTCTCTGGGTCCTAATCTAGACTAGGCTCTAATATCACAATTTGCTCTACTGTTGAGGGAGAGATTGTTCAACATGTCTCCTGTAAGTAGTGAAAATGATTACACAGCTTCAGCCCACATGTGGGCTCACGGAATGCCCTGGGGTTGAATTCAAACACGTGTAAGACATGAGAATTTTCACTAATGCTCAATATTTGTACAGGCAACATCTAATTACTGGAGTTTTTCATTGCTGTTGTTGTTTTAAGTAAAAAGTTGGCAAAATTTAATACACAAGGTGGCATCCTAAACCTTAGCTGGATTTCCAGCTTTATGACTTGAGCAATCAAATCAATATTAAATCATTCTTATATGATTTTTCCCCTATTCTGAAAGGTTTGAAGATTCTAATTCTCACAGTTTTTTTGTTTTTTTAGTTTGATGCTGGTGGATTTTTCTAATCAGAACCTCTTATGCTATGCTACAACACTTTGACTTATTCTTGACTCTACTTTGGTTATGTTCCTCCTATCTCACCCATCACCCATTTATCCAGTTCAAATAAGACATAAGGGCAAGCCTAAGCCCACATTAATATTTTATCTCTCATCAGAGTCACTGATCTGGTCAATAATTTCTAGGTTCCTAAGCATTAAGCCATTTCTACTAAATTAAAATCTGAGGTTTGTCCTAAAAATCTGCATTTTTAAGAAACTCTGAAGTTCTACATACATGAAAAAATCTGAGAAGCTCTGCTTGTAAGCTCTTTAGAGAATTTATCTTGTACTACTGGAATGTGACTGGCTACTGAATATTTGATTAATACTTGTAGAAAATGAAATAAAGTCACACACTAATTCATTTAAACAAACACCAAATAGACACACGATCATGTATAAAAATGGTAAACAAGGACCTGCCAAATAGCATAGGGAACTATAATCAATACCTTGTAATAACCTACAATAGAAAAGAATTTGAAAAAGTATATGCACACACAAGTGGCTGAACCATGCTAAGAACTGAGCGACATTTGACTTAATTTTAATATTTTATAATTAGTTCATTCCTTCATCAAAAAATCGAAGTCAGTCCATTTTGATCTAAGTCTAGACTTGAGATTGCTTTCTGACTTTCTTTTGGCTAGTCATATCGATCAGGATAAAATGGGGAAGACAAACAGTTTGATATGGTCCAGAACCATCTGTAGCTTATTTCCTATCCCTGCTTCAACCTTGGCAGATGTCTGTCCATAATCTGTAAACCTACCTTCTCACCTTCAGAATATGATAAAGTACTTGGATAGAAGTGCTGTATCCATAATCTCCTTCTTTGTCTTTCCTAGCATAGATAATGCTATTCTCTGAGCTAATGTGATCATCCAGATGACTCATTTTAAGTCAAAAGACACAATTCATCTGTGTTTTCTAAGTTGCAAGCAAAAGTACAATTTGTGACCAAGATTAATCTGCCAAGTGTTAAATTCCTTATTCCCCTTTCATGTGTATATACAACATGCAAATCTATTGTACCACAGAGTAGTCTCGATTGTGTGTGTGTGTGCTCAGCCGTGTTTGATTCTGTGACCCCAGGGACTGTAGCTCGCTAGGCTTCTCTGTCCACCTGACTTGCCAAGCAGGAATACTGGAGTGGGCTGCCATTTCCTCTGCAGCGGATGAGGATGTTCCCGACCCAGGGAAGATCAAACTCACATCTCTTGCATCTACTGCATTGGCAGATGAATTTTTTACCACTGCACCACTGGGAAGCCCAGGACCTAAATAAAATAATGTGACTTTAAAAATTCATGTATTGCTTTTATTGACAATATCTAATTCCACGGCTTCATTTTTATCTTAAACTCAATATATTTTAAAAACAAAAACAAACTCTTCACTGTCTCCCCTTTTAGGTGATGATCAGCACTGAAATATTAACCACAGTAGATTTCTAACTTAGTAGTTATAACGAAAGTTATACTGATATAACAAAAGTTATGTCATATACTGAGTATTTCCTATATCCCCAGATACCAATACTAAATATTTACTAGCTGATATTTTATTAAAAACTCAATTCTACAGAATATAGAGCCATTCATACCACCATTTACATATGAAGATAATCAGGCTTAGGAAGGTCAAGGAACTTGCCCAAAGTCACACAGCTAGCAATTCTCGGAGATGTGAATTGAACACAATTCTCTTTGACACTAAATTCAGAGCTATTAAACTTTGGCAACATAGCAAAGTCATCCCTCCAATCAAGAATCATCAATGGGGATAAAAATGTAATATTAATCAGAGTCAATATGTCAAAAACAATCTGAAATAAATGAGATTTTGGACCTTCTGAAATTAAACTAAAACAGAATGTTAAAATTTTTAAAAAATCACACATTTATAGTTGTGTACTTTGATGGGTATGTGATATATTTAATAATGAAAAGATGTATAAGAGAGAAATACATTTGCACCATCTTTTATATATTCTACAATAATTAAGTTCATATATGCAACTGAATTAAGTTCATATATGACCATTATATCTACTACTGTGGGCAGGAATCCCTTGGAGGAAATGGAGTAGTCATCATAGTCAAAAAAAGAGTCTGAAATGCAGTATGTGGATGCAATCTCAAAAATGACAGAATGATCTCTGTTCATTTCCAAGGCAAACCACTCAATATCATGGTAATTCAAGTCTATGCCCTGACCAGTAATGCCGAAGAAGCTGAAGTTGAACAGCTCTACGAAGACCTACAAGACCTTCTAGAACTAACACCCAAAAAAGATGTCCTTTTCATTATAGGGGACTGGAATCCAAAAGTGGGAAGTCAAGAAACACCTGGAGTAACAGGCAAATTTGGCCTTGGAGTACAGAATGAAGCAGGGCAAAGGCTAATAGAGTTCTGCCAAGAGAACGCACTGGTCATAGCAAACACCCTCTTCCAACAACACAAAGGAAGACTCTACACATGGACATCACCAGATGGTTGACAATGAAATCAGATTGATTATATTCTTTGCAGCCAAAGATGGAGAAGCTCTTTACAGTCAGCAAAAACAAGACTGGGAGTTGACTGTGGCTCAGATCATGAGCTCCTTATTGCCAAATTCAGACTGAAATTGAAGAAAGTGGAGAAAACCACTAGACCATTCAGGTATGACCTAAATCAAATCTCTTATGAATATACAGTGGAAGTGAGAAATAGATTTAAGGGACTAGATCTGATAGAGTGCCTGATGAACTAAGGATGAAGGTTCGTGACACTGTACAGAAGACAGGAATGAAGGCCATCCCCAAGAAAAAGAAATGCAAAGAAGCAAATGGCTGTCTGAGGAGGCATTACAAATAGCTCTGAAAAGAAGAGAAGTGAAAGCAAAGGAGAAAATGAAAGATATACCCATTTGAATGCAGAGTTCCAAAGAATAGCAAGGAGAGATAAGAAGGCCTCCTCAGTGATCAGTACAAAGAAATAGAGGAAAACAGTAGAATGGGAAAGACTAGAGATCTCTTCAAGAAAATTAGAGATACCAAGGGAACATTTCATGCAAAAATGGGCACAATAAAGGACAGAATAGTAGGGACCTAACAGAAGCAGAAGATATTAAGAAGAGGTGGCAAGAATACACAGAACTGTTCAAAAAAGATCTTCACAACCCAGACAATCACGATGGTGTGATCACTCACCTAGAGCCAGACATCCTGGAATGTGAAGTCAAGTGGGCCTTAGGAAGCATCACTACGAACAAAGCTAGTGGAGGTGATGGAATTCCAGTTGAGCTATTTCAAATCTTAAAAGATGACGCTGTGAAAGTGCTGCACTCAATATGCCAGCAAATATGGAAAACTCAGCAGTGGCCACAGGACTAGAAAAGGTCAGTTTTCATTCCAATCCCAAAGAAAGGCAAGGCCAAAGAATGTTCAAACTGCCACACAATTGCACTCATCTCACACGCTACTAAAGTAATGCTTAAAATTCTCCAAGCCAGGCTTCAGCAATACATGAACTGTGAACTTCCAGATGTTCAAGCTGGTTTTAGAAAAGGCAGAAGAACCAGAGATCAAATTGCCAACATCCGATGGATCATTGAAAAAGCAAGAGAGTTCCAGAAAAACATCTATTTCTGCTTTATTGACTATGCCAAAGCCTTTGACTGTGTGGATCACAACAAACTGTGGAAAATTCTGAAAGAGATGGGCATACCAGACCACCTGACCTGTCTCTTGAGAAACCTGTATGCAGGTCAGGAAGCAACAGTTAGAACTGGACATGGAACAACAGACTGGTTCCCAATAGAAAAAGGAGTACGTCAAGGCACTATATTGTCACCCTGCTTATATAACTTATATGCAGAGTACATCATGAGAAACACTGGACTGGAGGAAGCACAAGCTGGAATCAAGATTGCCGGGAGAAATATCAATAACCTCAGATACTCAGATGACACCACCCTTATAGCCGAAAGTGAAAAAGAACTAAAGAGCCTCTTGATGAAAGTGAAAGAGGAGAGTGAAAAAGTTAGCTTAAAGCTCAACATTCAGAAAACTAAGATCATGGCATCTGGTCCCATCACTTCATGGCAGATAGATGGAGAAAAAGTGGAAACAGTGTCAGACTTTATTTTTCTGGGCTCCAAAATCACAGCAGATGGTGATTGCAGCCATGAAATTAAAAGATGCTTACTCCTTGGAAGGAAATTTATGACCAACCTAGACAGCATATTAAAAAGCAGAGACATTACTTTGCCAACAAATGTCCATCTAGTAAAGGCTATGGTTTTTCCAGTGGTCATGTATGGATGTGAGAGTTGGACTGTGAAGAAAGCTGAGTGCCAAAAAATTGATGCTTTTGAACTGTGGTGTTGGAGAAGACTCCTGAGAGTACCTTGGACTGAAAGGAAATCAAACCAGTCCATCTTAAGGGAGATCAGTCCTGAGTGTCCATTGGAAGGACTGATGTTGAAGCTGAAACTCAAATACTTTGGCCAGCTGATGCGAAGAGCTGACTCATTTGAAAAGACCCTGATGCTGGGAAAGATTGAAGGCAGGAGGAGAAGGGGTCAACAGAGGATGAGCTGGCTGGATGGCATCATCAACTCGATGGACATGAGTTTGTGTGGGCTCCGGGAGTTGGTGATGGTCAGGGAGGCCTGGTGTGCTGCGGTTCATGGGATCGCAAAGAGTCAGGCACGACTGAGCGACTGAACTGAACTGATGCAACTGAAAAAGAATTTCATGAAATAATTTTAAAAAACCATCAATGATTTCATGTCCTATGTCAGGGGGACAAAAAACCCTTAAGATTTAGTGGTCTAGCTGCTTCTTGTTAATTTAATCCTTATTTTCACCAGTCTTTCACTGGGGTCCCTACACCAGCAGGCCATTGTCCCTAAAGTTCCTGCCATGGCTCAATGAGCTTCTGTCACCTTCCTTCACATGGCTTTACCCAGAATGCCCTTCTGCAATGTATTTCCTGTCTCTCTTCCCATAATTCCACTGCTACTTCACCCTCCTGATAACCTTCCATGTCCTGACTCTAACCAAACACAGTTTAATATAGTTGCAGAGTTAATATCCATACTTTAGCTCCTATAGGTAATAGTTTCATGTAGTTTGCATTCATATTTTATCTAAAATAAACTTATTCATTGAAAACAGGGTCTGTGGGATCACAGTTTGTCTTTCACCTGAAAACAGAATATACAACTCATAGAAAGCTCTGAATGAATTCTTTTCATATAAGTAATAACAAACAAGAACTAATTTTAAGCATAAAATATGACCAGGAGAATTTTTAGACATTTCATATTGGTTTAAGTCACTTCAAAATAGTAGAAATGGGATCAAACACATATTTGTCCAATAGTTATTGAGATATTTGACAATTCGGCTTCAGTAGGAGTTTAATTATAAAATGAAAGTAATAAAAGATGAAAAAAATCGAATCCAAAAGATTTCTGCACTATACTGAAAGACAGATCAATAATATTAAATTGGATTTTTAGCCTTTGGGAATACATGGGTACCAAAAAGAAAAGCAAACCTTAGAAAAGATATTCTGGGCTATCTCTAGTGAATGAACAACATTAGTTTAAAATCAATGTTTTATTTCACTGGAATGAAATAAGATGTATTAGAACCTCAGCAAGATAAACAAAGCTTGATGTCTAATAATAACTCTAATAGATAAAAGCTTTTTAAGGACACATGTGTGACCAAAATATTGGAAGGAGGGTCAATTCAATGGTTAATGTCATCAAGTTATTTAGAACCACTGACAAAAATGTAACACTTTCCAAATTTTCGGCCAGGGTCAAGCCTAGGTGAATGATGAAAGAGATAACATATGAATACGTCACTTTCCTTTTCACTCTCTCCCCTCCACTTTATACCACAGTCATCATGAAGCTAGTGAAGCCAAGCTATGTTGTAGTTTAGTCACTAACTTGTGACCAAATCTTTTGTGACCCCATGGACTGTAGCCCAACAGACTCCTCAGTCTATGGGATTTCCGAGGCAAGAATACTGGAGTGGGTTGCTATTTCATTTTCCAGGGGATCTTCCTATCCCATGAGTCTCCTGAATTGGCAGGGTCATTCTTTCCCACTGTGCCAACTGGGTAGTCAAGCTTTAGGATCTCCATTTTACTCAGGCCCCATCTAATTCTCTACATTTGTATCTAGTAGGTCAGAGTATTTAAATTCCTTTTCTTAAGGAGGGCCCTCCAAGCTGTTTAAACTTCAGGTCCCGCAATCCATGGTTAGTGCCTTGACCATAAGCACATACTCTCTTGGAATCTAAGAAACTTTTAAGATTCTATTTGGCAAAGATTTTCTTTATTCTGATTATCTGAAGGTCATCTATTTATGTTTCAAAGAACAAAGACAAATTCTCCTTATCTCCTGTCAGGTGGGGAGGAGGAAGGACATTTGAGGAACCATGGAAGTAAGCAAGACAGTCTCAGGCAGTAAAGGTTCAGGTTGCATTGGAATATCTCTAGAGTTTGCAGGGTAGTGATCTGATTGGAATTTGAAAGATTGAAAAGGGAAGTTTTAGGCATCAAAATCGGAGAAGGCAATGGCACCCCACTCCAGTACTCTTGCCTGGAAAATCCCATGGATGGAGGAGCCTGGTAGGCTGCAGTCCATGGGGTCGAGAAGAGTTGGACACGACTGAGCGACTTCACTTTCACTTTTCACTTTCCTTCATTGGAGAAGGAAATGGCAGCCCACTCTAGTGTTCTTGCCTGGAGAATCCCAGGGACAGGGGAGCCTGGTGGGCTGCCATCTATGGGGTTGTACAGAGTCTGACACGACTGAAGCGACTTAGCAGCAGCAGCAGGCATCAAAATATTTAATTTCTTCATTGGCAGTAGAAATATTGGTATTTCACTTCTATAATGACTGTAACTTCCTATCTCTTGTTCTATGACTTCTGTCACTAATAACTGAATATATCACACTTTCCTTTGGGTATTTTTTCATTACCTATCTCTTGCAACTTTGTGGTTCATCTTACAATTTTTGCTGTAAGTAGTTCATCCTATCTCGGGTTTACCATTCCCAAGATAAGCAAGTGATTGGTTCTAACTGCTGTTATTCCTGTTGAGTCAAACTTGCAAAGTAAATCAACTGGGAAATCATTTTCTAGCCACAGATTGGCTGCCCATGGATAACATGCCCTGCCCTGGCCAAATGAATATTTGGGTGTGAAGATATGAGGACAGAAACAGACTACCTGTGCAGAAAATGTCATTGGCAATTATAACTCCCTTGGCAGGGACTGTGGATAGAAGTGTTTCCCTCAGAAAAAAACTACATATGGCAGTCCTTGAGCTAGTCAATATGGTTGTTCATCTTTACTTACTCGGGAAGTTAGGTACATTAGGCACTTAACTAAGTTTGCTTTTCTCTTCTGGGATTTTCCAAAAGTATAATAGAACCCAAGATTTCAATATATCCTCACCTGCCCATTCATGCCCAACCCACCAGGGATAAAGCTGTATTCACAAACAAAATAAAACAAAACCAGTTAGTTCTTTTTGGTCTTTTTAAAGTTGTTTTCAACTCAGTTATTCACAAATAAAATTTTCTTCTTTCTAGATATCGAATAGCTTCCCTGGTGGCTCAGATGGTAAAGAATCTGTCTGCAATGCCAGAGACCTGGGTTTGATCCCTGGGTTGGGAAGATCCCCTGGAGGAAGAAATGGCAACCCACTCAGGATTCTTGCCTGGGAAATCCCTGAGACAGAAGAGCCTGGCAGGCTATAGTCCATGTGGTCACAAAGAGTCAGACACGACTGGGTGACTAACACTAGATACTGAATCATTAGAAGAAAAGACTTGAGACCCAAATAAATTGCTCCTATTTCAAGGATGCCTTCCATACATCTACTTTTACATTTTTCTCTTTTTCCTCATAGCACATGATTTTATCCTTATATCTACATAAAATATAATTCTGCTCAGTAATATAAACAGTTGAATAAATATTTTCTTAAATTTTCTTATTTTTTAATTTTCATAGGCTTAATGATAAGAGAAATAACAATATTTTGTGATTTATTAAACTAATAATAATGCAAATATACAACTTGCTATATGTATCAGAAACTGTACTAACATTCCCATGTGTTATCTCCCTTAATCCTCCCTAAAACCTCTGAGGTAGACTCTATTTGCTTCATCATATTACAGATGAGGAAATGGAGACTCAGGGCTATTAAGCAATTTGCTCAGCTAATAGGCAGAGTTGTGATTTAAACCAGGAAGCCTCATTCTATAGCAGCAACTTTCAAATCTGGCTAGACACTGGGATCACCTGAGGAGCCTTATATACCCTGGGTCACTCCCCTAGAGTTTCTGATTTATTGATCTTACAAGGATTTTTTTTCCTCTCCCTAGGTGTTTCTAATATGCATCCAAGCATGTAACTACTGCTCTACAGCCTAAGTTATTAACCACTAGGCAATAAATGAGTTAATGAACAAGCTAATGCGTTATCTCCTCATTGTCCATTTTTAAAAATAAACATGGACTGACAGTTCCATTTAAATAAAAATAACAATAATATTTAATTGGCCACCCAGAGAAAATAATGAAACCAATTTTGTCAAAATTGATTTACCCTGACTAGACCACTTGTCAAAGACTTAATGCTATTTCTCAAGGAGAGACAGTGAGTGGATTCTGTAAATGGCCAGATCAATCTCACTCACTTTTTCATATGGACAGGGACTGCACAGGGAAGCTACAGACGGCATCAAACTGACTTAAGCTGTTCAAATGGGCCCCTTGGTCCATTTCTTTGTTTATGCCTTCCAATTCCCTCACCCTATTATCCATAATGCCTCGTTCCTCCTTGCTTTGTCTCCGCTGCAGAGTGGGAGCCGCATTGCTTTCAACAATTAACAGAGTAGGCAACTGGAGTTTTATTTTCTGCTCTGGAGCCAAATCTTTTCTATTAGTCACAGTCAATCTGAAGATACAGATAAAAGAACCTAGACAAAACTATAAATACTAATCAGGCACTAATTCTCTATGTGTTAGTCACTAAACTGATAGTAGAAAATGAGTAAGAGAAATTTCAAAGCACTAATAACCTTGGAGGGAAGACATGTAGACAAATGGGGAAGGATGAGTTGTAAAGTTTTAACTTGTTTCTTGATGTGTGTGCGTGTCTTTCTATCTCCTAGTGTTTGTGATTCTGTGTAATAAGCTAAAGTTTGAGAACCACTGCTTCTTCAACTAGTCCTACCTGTTCCTCAGAGGGCTGAGAAATAACATATAAACAGATAAGTGTGAGACCACGGATGAGGATGAAACTGACCCACAAATAATGCAGCCTCAAAAACTACCTCTGCAGCAATCAACCTAGAGGCAGGACTTGGAAAATGACTGTCAGCTTCTCTAACTTTTATCCCTCAAAAGTTCAGAATGAACTAGAAAAAAGATAAATGTGTTTCTTGAAACAGTCACAGGAGATGATCTGCTTCTACTTGGCCCACCCTCAGCTTTTCCATACCAACAACATGCAACCAGAGCATATCTGAAGTTTTACACCTTCGCTCTGTAAAGCTTTCCCACTCTGCCTGCTTTTGAGTCACTGTCAAACACAAGTGGCAGTGGCTGACTCCTCTACAGCAAGATCTGAATAAATAACCTCTATTTGTTCTTACTGACGAGTCTTCATTTACTTCCACAGAGCAAGAGGAGGAGGCATCTGTGCTGTGCTGGAAACTTGAGGCCACCCTCTCCAGACAGGTGAGCTTTCCTGTATGTGTTTTCTTGAAATCCCCTTGTCTCCCCCATTACGATGTCTTCAGGGAGGCAGCAGGCATGACTACAGAAGGGGTGATTGGAACCTGCATCGAGTTTGGAAAGATCAGCTTGACCTTCTGCCAATGTCACAGTGGTGTTTGAGCAAGAACCTCAGACTTCAGCAATAATCTCAAAAGAGGGATAAACTCCTGAATTTAATCACCTTTACACCTGAGATAAGAAAAACCATACCATCCATAGAATTGACCTGGAAATTATGACTCATTTTTTTCTTCTTCTTAACATCACACAGAAGGAGGGTTCAAGATAGAAACCAAGTTCAGCTAGAGGAAAATAAAGTTATATTTTGGTCCAGTTCACTACTTAAGTGGTGCTAACTTGAGTTGGCTACTCAAAAATTTGGAGGAAAGGGCATATTTGCTCTGATAGAGGGAAAATCTCCACACCTGATTCATGGAGAAGACTATATCTTGAGCAAGAAAGTTGAGAAGAGTTTTAATACATGCACCTTTACCCTCCCTCTACACCCCAGAGCTATTAGCACAAACACCCTGTTAAGTTAACCACAGAAGATAAGACAACAATAATACAGAAATCACCATGGTGACCATGCCCCAAGCCTTCACTGGCTGAACCAGCTCACTGGTGAAAATACGATATAATGCACCCCGGTCATTTCATACCAACCCCCAGACATCACTTCACTCATAAATTCCTAGATGTGAAGATGAACTTCTTTTGGATTTCTACAATTATTAAATATGTGTCTGAACAATTTAAAAAGGCCATAACCAAACAGCAAAAGAAACTTTCTTATTAAGGCTATTTAATTTAAAAAAATGTCTTTTACTACTACCTAACTTACACTTCTTGAACAGAAACTGGGTCCTTTACTGAATTCATTGTCCCTCTTCATCTCCAAAACTGATGTTTTAAAGATTTTTTTTCTTTTTTTTCTAGAAGAATGAAGCAGAATTAGCACACGTAATTAGCAGGTTTAGTTAGAATTTAGAAACTGAGAGGCAAACGAAATTAAAGCTGGGGCAAATAAATTAGTACAAGGTGCTAGAGTAGTGTGTGCTCGTTAATTAAGTGTTGTTATTCAATGTGTCAGCACCGACAACCCAATGCTTTGTGTAGTTTAGAAACACAGAGGAGGAAAGGCTGACACCCAAGGGAGCAGAATGGGAAGGTGTTGAGTGTGGTGTGAACTTCCTGGGCGGGGATGAAGAAGCAGGCATCTCCGGGATTGTTCCAGCCTTCCTGACCGTGACCTGCCTTTCCTTTCAGTGAAAGCCCCAATGTGGCCGTGGGAGAGGGAGTCTGAACTGCTTCTGCTGCTGCTAAGTCACTTCAGTCATGTCTGACTCTGTGCGACCCCATAGATGTCAGCCCACCAGGCTCCCCCATCCCTGGGATTCTCCAGGCAAGAACACTGGAGTTGGTTGCCACCTCCTTCTCCAGAGCTGCTTCTAGACTTTGGCAAAGCTGTGCTTTGGAGCCTTATATGCCAATATCCAGTTATAAGAGGTTATCTTAGTCTGTTTAAGCTCTAGGATAAAGTACCACTGAGTGGATGGTTTATCAACAACAGATGTTTATTTCTCACAATTCTCGAGGCTGGAGATCTGAGATCAGGGTCCCAGCAGTGTTGGGATGACTGAAGGCTGTCTTCCAGGTTGTAGACTTCACTTTGTCCCCATATGGAGGAAGAGCTAATTTTCTAGGGCCTTTTTTTTATAAGGACATTGATCCCATTCAAGAGAGCTCTGCTCTCATCACCTAATCACCTCTCTTAACACCTGACCTCCTGACACCGTCATTGTGGGCATTAGGTTTTCAGCATAGGAATTTTGAAGGCACATGCATTCTGACCATAGCAGAGGCCAAAGTGTTCATAAAAAAGCTGAGCTTATTTATTAGTGTGCTACGGCTGCCATAACAACTGCCCCAAACAGGGTGGCTTAAGCAACTGAAATTTCTCACAGTTCTAGTGGCTGGAAAACAGACTGTCAGGATGGTTTCCTCTGAGGCTTCTCTCCCTGGTTTATAGACAGCGTCTTCTCCCTGTATCCTTCACATGGTCTTCCCTCTGTGTGTGTCCTGATCTCCTCATGCTATAAGGACGTCAGCCATATTGGATAAAGGACCATCCCAATGACCTCACTGAACTTTACCTCCTTAAAACTTGATTTTATTTTTTTAAAGTCCTATTTGAATTTGTTAAAATATTGCTTTAATTTTATATTTTGGTCTTTTGGCTGAGGAGTCTGGGATCTTAGCTCTTCAGCCAGGGACTGAACCCACACCCGCTGCATGAAAAGCAAAGTCTTAACCACTGGACCACCAGGGAAGTCCCAAAACTCAATTTTAAATACAGTCACATTCTGAGTTACTGGGGGTTAGGCCTTAAACATATGACTTTTGGGGCACAAAATTATGCCCATTCAGCCTGCCGGAGAATTTTGTATTTTTAAATAAATAGAGAAGGAAACCATTTATTTAAAAATAATACACTAGCTTCTCATGAATACATATGTCATCTTATTCTGGAACTGTCCAAATGCTTTCATAACCCCTACTTTCTAGCAAAACTGGTCAGTGAAGGCAAGAGAAATCAGTCACTAAAGTGATTAAATCTGTAGTCAACCCAGGTATCCCCTACTCACAATTTGCCCTCTGTTCCACTCTTATCTTGCCCTGTCCACAGAAGATGGAATAGAAATGCAGAAATTTGTGGTGTCTGTACTCAGAGATCGTAGTCTAACGATTCTTTTTCTTAAATTTTTAAAAATTTATTTATTTTTGACTGCACGGGGTCTTCACTGGTGCTAGGGCTTTTTTCTAGTTTCAGCGAACAGAGGCTACTCTCTAGTTGCAGTGTGCAGGCTTCTCATTGCAGTGGCTTCTCTTGTTGTGGAGCAAGGGCTCTGGGGCACACGGGCTTCAGAAGTTGTGGCACATGGGTTCAGTAGTTGCAGCTCCTGGGCTCTCCAGCTCAGGCTTGATAGTTGTGGCACAGAGGCTTCGCTGCTCCCCGGCATGTGGGATCCTCCTGGATCAGGGATCAAAGCCGTGGTTCCTGCATTGGCAGATGGATTCTTCACCACTAAGCCACCAGGGAAGCCCTCTAGAGATTCTCAATGTGTGTTAAATACTAATTTTCTTGATTGGTGGATGATTTAATTACTTAAATGTTTGAAATCATCTTAGTTTTTCTTTATTTCATTATGTGACGCTGGGTAATCATGCTCCCAAGTTTAAATCACTGTCTTCTTGTATATATATATACAAGAATCTTATACCTGAAAAGGTAATATTCCTTTTGAAGGTACTTCTCATTTTGAAGGTACTATCTTGTAATGGAATCCACAAAGAAAGAGAATATATCTTATTAAAACACTGTGTGACCTAATTCTAATTCTGGCGGTGTAACCTTTGGCAAGTCACTTAACGTCTCTGAACTGCACATTCCTCGTTGGTTAAAATGTGATAATGTAAGAGAAGAAGAAAATGAGATACTGCATGTAAATCAAAAAGCATGCTGCCCAATATATTGCCTTTCTCTACTCTAGGTTAATTATGCAAGTGGAAATATGATTTAATCAGATCTTTCCAATATATTATCATGAAAATAAAAAAGTCCTTCAAAAGGACTCCAAAAGTCTAGATTGTAACTCCAATTTGAAGTCTTATTCAGAGTCACTTTGCCTCTTTGAGCTTTAGAGTTTTTAATATTGAAATAGAGGTGATGGTCTGAATGTTTTTGCCCCATTCCCCAAATTCATAGATAAAATCTTAGTGTCCAATGTAATGGTTTTTGGAGGTGGGGCCTTTGGGAGGTTCTTAGGTCATGAGGGTGGAACCCTCATAAATGGGGTTAGTACCTTTAGAAAAAGCACCACAGAGCTTTCCTTTGATCCTTAGGCCATGTGAGGACACAGCAAAAAGCTGGTCATCTGTGACCCGGGAAGCAGGTACCTACCCAGACACAAAATCTAAAAACTATCTTGGACTTAGCCTCTGGAACTGTGAGAAATATTTTTCTTTCTTTATAAATCACCCAGTCTATGGTATTTTGTTATAGCAGCCTGAATGGATTAAAACAATGGCCAAATGTTGGACTTGTTACAATCAATCAAGAGGACAATGCATGCAAAACACTAAAACAAAAAGTGACTCTGTCTTGTACGCAGCAGACTCTGATGATGAGATAAGAACAGTTTCTGTGTCAAGATCAGTTCCACTTTGGGGAAGAAGCATTAATCCTGACATGTTACAGAGGGCTGGAATGGTTCAGTTTAATTTACTAAACAGTTCTCTGTAGGAATTATTTCTCAGTGAAATGAAACAAAATTTGTAGCCTAAGGAAAATAGAGCAGGGTGTAATTTTTACAAATCTATATTTTCCCCAGTTGTTCAGGGTCATCTGATAATTCTGAGCACAATAAAAATGGAAATGGGGCCAGAACTTCATATTTCCTAAATTATAATTTTCCAGGTCACCTCTGCATCTTAAGACAAACCTGGTACTCAAAACAGAATTGTGTGGAAGATGGGGAGGCACAGGGAAGCAGAGACAGGAACACAGGTGAAGGGAGGCTCTAGCACACGGTTTTGGGACTTCTTGCTTTATGCTGACTTTGGCATATCAGACTGTCAACTGAGCTTGAGGTATCTGCCACTGATTCTAGTTTTTACTTCCAAGACTGTACAGATGGGGCAGTTTCTGTGAAAGAATTTTCTCTCTGAATTATTTTAAAACTATGTTGAATACTTACTGTTGATTTTGTGTAAAATATATTTTCTTTTATTTATTCAATTCACATTTTTTGAATGTTGATTACATGCCAGGCACTTTAGATTTAAGGACTTGGGAAACAATACTAAGCAAATAAAGACAAATACATCTACCCTCACAAAGTTTATAATTTCAAAATTGTCTTTTCCTAACTGTGTTAAGATTCAGGCATTTGTTTTTAATGCCATGGTATAGTGTAGCTGTTCTTAAACATTATGACCTCTTAACACTCTTACAAATTTTAAGAACCACAAAGAAATTTTGTTTATATAGGTAGGTATTTTATCTATTAGTGTTACTATATTAAAAATTGAAACTAAAGATTCAAAAATATTATTAATTTATAAAACAAAACTAAACCCATTATGTACCCCAAATAACATATTTTATGAAAAAGAAATATATTTTCTAAAACAAAGAAATAGTGAGAAGAGTCACATTGGTTTGCATTTTTGCAAATCTCTTTTCTGTCTGGTTTAACACAATGACTAGATTTTTATGTTTGCTTCTTTATTTAATCTGTACTATCTATAGAATCCCATCTTTGGAAAAACTTCTCTGTATTTGAGATATTGAGAGAAAAAAGGCAAATAAGGTTGTAGTATTGTGATGAACAAATTTTTTACTTTATGGACCTCTAAGATGATCTTAGGAAGCCCTACAGTGAAGTTCAGGGACTCCATGGTACAGTGGCAAAAACACATTTATAAAACCCAAGTTCTAATCTGTGGTCTCCAGAAATTATTTCATCTCTGTCTCTGCTTCCTCCATCTGAAAAGAAGAGGTTTGAATTAAATTATGACCAGAATCTTTTCTAGCTGTGACATTTCATGCTGTCTGTCCTCTCTAAGTTGGTCATTTAATATTTTAATGGGATGGATATTTTCTTCTTTTGATTTCCCTTTATCCCCATCTTTCCAGGCCTGGGACTAACTAAGCTAGGAGATTAAAAAAGCTACAGAGTCTTAGCAAAATAAGCTCAAGACCATTCTACGAAGATGTCACCTTGACAGTGAGGCTGGCTTAGTACTGACAACAGATGTTTGGTCCCAGAATGGACTGGTAAAATGCGCTTCTATTTACATATTTATTTGTCTTGTCCTGTATCAGCATGATTTCATCCACATGATCTCAGTCCGTTAGCACTATTATTCTGGAAAACTCTGATGACTGGCAATAGTCATATAAGCCAAAGGCTTAAAGGAAGTGGTAAGGCTTTGGGATAGTGAAATAAGTAGTTTAGGGATATCCAAGGTACCTAAAGGGTGCAGGCAAACAGGAGTCCCCAGGGCCTGCCCCACCTGAAAAGGGTGGGCTCACAAGTCCCTCACAATGTCCCTGTCCCCACCCTTTGCTCTAGAAAAGTTCCTCTTCCCTACTCTTTGAGAGATGAATAAGAAAGTGGTTCTCAAACTTCAGTGTGCATCAGAATCTCCAGGAAGGAGATTTTCTAGGCCAGCCTCCACAGTTTCTAATTCAGCAGGTCTGGGGTGAGGGTCAAGAGTTTGTATTTTCAATAAGTTCCTAGATGATCCTTGGGCTTCCCTGATACCTCAGCTGGTAAAGAATCTTCCTGCAATGCAGGAGACCCCAGTTCAATTCCTGGGTCAGGGAGATCCCCTGGAGAAGAGTTAGGTTACCCACTCCAGTATTCTGGCCTGGAGAATTCCATGGACAGAGGAGCCTGGCAGGCTGTTACAGTCCATGGAGTTGCAAAGAGACGGACAGGATTGAGTGACTAATGCTTTTACAGATGATCCTATGGCCCAGTTTGCTGGATCTCAGACCACACTTTGAAAACCACCAGAATATCAAAAATTACAGGTGATTTGAACTGAAAGAAAATAACAAGGTTTTTGAACTCAGAATATCTCTGCAATCAGGTTTCAAAACTATCAGGTTTCAATCAGGTTCAAAAAAACTTCCCACCCCAACTGCCCCCAACATAATGGTCTGTTCCATTCTAAGCTCTTCATATTAAAAGTGAAGCAAGAGGGTCACATGACTCCTCATATGTTTTGGCACAACTATTCTGCCAGGAGATTCCATAAGGACCACACTAATCATAATATTCTTTTAAAAGTTTACTTGCTATTTTGCTTTCTCTTGAGTTGAGGAAAGGCAGTTTTCCCAGATGGATGACAGGGGTTACTGTATGGCTGATTCCTTAATTTGAACAATTCCTTTTCAGTAACTGCAGTTCAGTAAAATATTAGGAGTGACTATGTGGCTTCTGTTCATGATTCAGACTCTTTGAGTTTATAAATTCCCTGCAATTGTCTTGAGCAGACGAGCCTGTAACCTTTCCAGTCTAGGTTAACTTCAGTTTTCCGTGACCTTTCACCAAGCATAAATACATCAAAGATACTAATGACTAAAATAAATGTGGCCTATTATGTTATCTAAACAGTGTTCTTTCTTTGGAAGCCCAGGATGGTAGTCAAGGCACTTCCCAGAGACCTTCATGGCCTTGAGGTAAGCTTTCACTGGCCTTATAGGGCCAAAGATGGGTTGTTAATAAATCAGGTAAGCGCTTGGTATTGGAATAGGTGGTTTCATATACAGTATTTCATGTCATGCTAGTGATTTTTGTTAAGAGAAGCACTGCCTCCGGTTCCTTGTTGCCAAGGCTTGCTTTTGTACCAACCCAAACATATAGTCATCATCATGACTCTGTTTATGTTTTCATAGCACTTTTTTTATACCTAAACTTACCTTATTCATACCTTGTGTCATCGAATGTTCAAATTACCACACAACTGCACTCATCTCACATGTTAGTAAAGTAATGCTCAAAATTCTCCAAGTCGGGCTTCAGTAGTACATGAACTATGAACTTCCATATGTCCAAGCTGGATTTAGAAAAGGCAGAGGAACCAGAGATCAAATTGCCAACATCCACTGGATCATCAAAAAAGCAAGAGAGTTCCAGAAAAACATCTATTTCTGCTTTATTGACTATGCCAAAACCTTGGACTATGTGGATCACAACAAACTGGAAAATTCTGAAAGATATGGGAATACCAGACCACCTGACTTGCCTCCTGAGAAATCTGTATGAGGGTCAAGAAGCAATAGTTGGAACTGGACATGGAACAACAGACTGGTTCCAAATCAGGAAAGGAATACATTAAGGCTGTATATTGTCATCCTGCTTATTTAATTTATATGCAGAGTACATCATGAGAAATGCTGGACTGGATGAAGCACAAGCTGGAATCAAGGTTGCAGGGAGAAATATCAATAACCTCAGATATGCAGATGACACCACCCTAATGGCAGAAAGCGAAGAAGAAATAAAGAATCTCTTGATGAAAGTGAAAGAGGAGAGTGAAAAAGTTGACTTAAAACGCAACATTCAGAAAACTAATATCATGGCATCCGGCCCCATCACTTCATGGCAAATAGATGGGGAAACAATGGAAACAGTGAGAGACTTTATCTTTTTGGGCTCCAAAATCACTGCAGATGGTGACTGCAGCCATGAAATTAAAAGATGCTTGTTCTTTGAAAGAAAAGTTATGACCGATCTAGATAGCATATTAAAAAGCAGAGAGATTACTTTGCCAACAAAGGTCTGTCTAGTCAAAGCTATGGCTTTTCCAGTAGTCAAGTGTGGATGTGCTGCTGCTGCTAAGTCGCTTCAGTCATGCCCGACTCTGTGTGACCCCATAGACGGCAGCCCACCAGTCTCCCCCATCCCTGGGATTCTCCAGCCAAGAACACTGAAGTGGGTTGCCATTTCCTTCTCCAATGCATGAAAGTGAAAGTGAAGTCACTCAGCCGTGTCCAACTCTTCGCGACCCCATGGACTGCAGCCTACCAGGCTCCTCTCTGTCCATGGAATTTTCCAGGCAAGAGTACTGGAGTGGGGTGCCACTGCCTTCTCCAGTATGGATGTGAGAGTTGGACTATAAAGAAAGCTGAGTGCCGAAGAATTGATGCTTTTGAACTGTGGTGTTGGAGAAGACTCTTGAGAGTCCCCTGGACTGCAAGGAGATCCAACCAGTCCATCCTAAAGGAAATCAGTCCTGAATATTCATTGGAAGGACTGATGCTGAAGCTGAAACTCCAATACTTTGGCCACCTGATGCGAAGAACTGACTCATCTGAAAAGACCCTGATGCTGTGAATGATTGAAGGTGGGAGGAGAAGGGGATGACAGAGGATGAGATGGCTGGGTGGCATCACTGATGCAATGGACATGAGTTTGAGTAAGCTCCAGAAGTTGGTGAAGGACAGGGAAGTCTGGTGTGCTGCAGTCCATGGGGTCGCAAAAAGTCAGACAAACTGAACTGAAGTGACACCTGGTTTATCTATCATCTGCACGGCCATCTTATCCGACCCCCACCTCCTCCCCAGTATTCTCCACACCACCAGAGGTCCAGGGGAAATAAACTTCATGGTGGCATCACGTTGCCCGTTCTAATCCCTAAAGCATTCCCAGAAATTAGGATATCTCCCAGCAGAACAGGTGCCCAACATACATTTGTTGAATAAGTGAAGTGGTTAAATAAGATTCTGAATATAAGGGACCTTTCAAGTTGTCATTGTAGAGAAACTCTGGCTGACAGGTTATGTTCTTCAATTACCAAATCATTGACACTCTCTTTTGGTGTTATTCCAATTTTTGTAGTCTCTCCTTGATCAATTACTTTTTGTTAAATGAGATGTCCTGCATAATGAACATTTTACAAAGTTATATAAAGATGATGGGCTTCCCAGGTGGCTCAGTGGTAAAGACTGTGCTTGCAAAGCAGGAGGTGTTGGTTCCATCCCTGGGCCGGGACAACCCCCTGGAGCAGGAAATGGCAACCCAATCCAATATTCTTGCCTGAGATATTCTATGCACAGAGGAGCCTGGAGGGCTTACAGCCCATGGTATTGCAAAGAGTAAGACACAACTGAATGACTAAACAACAATAAAGTTCATTCCAGGCTTGGGGGACCTAGAAATTCATCATTGGCTTCAATCTATATTTATAAGAGTATGCTGAAGACAACCTAAACAGAAGTTTCTGTTCCTTTGGCTCCCATCACACATGCCTTGCATAACCATCTACATTTATTAAAAGAACTCCTGGTCTGTTTTTGTTTAACACTGACCTTCAAGTGTTTGATTTAATAAGCTGGGGAATTAGAATAAATCGTATTGGCTTGTTCCATCATCTATATTACAAAGAGCTTTAAGGAGAGGCTAGAACAACATCAAAACTCCGGAGCTCCAAACATCTATCATAGAGATGAAGAGGGAAAGTCAAGGGAAAAGATTCCAGGCTTAGAGATGTGCATGTGGAATGAAGAGAACAGAAGCCCATGACTTTTAGGATCTTTCCTCCCCAGTTTAAAAAAAAAAAAAAAAGGTCAAAGGAAAAATCAACTTAGTACTTGCTTTAAAAGCAAGCAATGTTTCAAAACATGATGATATTTATGTTAACAAGTTTTTAAGTAAATACAACCCAAGAAACAAAGAGCTTTTGTAGCAGTCTTTTTCTCTCTACCAGATCATATAGAAAGCTGGATGGAGGATTAAAGATGCTATTTCTTGAAATGTCCTGCACTCCAAGGAGACTACAGTGTACTGAATGTGGATATTTCCCCACCCCTTCTCATACACAATGCCTAGAAGAGGACCTGGCATACAGCAGGCATAGACATAGCTATTGACCTTTTTTTCTGGGAGAAATAATTCTCACCAGCCACATACTCAAACCAGTGTAGCCCATCTTTTGCTTATATCACGATCAGCAAGGGCCACTATGACTGCGGGCTGTTTTTTACATATCCTGTTGTCTCCAAAGAAACAGAGAATATGCAATTTCTTGATACATTTTGTGTTAAGAAGAGAGCATTATGTGGTAAGTAAAAAAGTGAGGATGTGGAGTCAGTCACTTAAGTTTTATTTAAGCTTCCTTTTCCTGATATGTAGAATGGCTATCAAAGCTAATTACTTCATAGTAAAAGAAAATTTAAAGAATCATGTCCCTGGGACAAAGCCAGAGAGGGTGAGCAATGCTGCAAAGCTTGACAGATGTAGGGGCCCTGGTAGCACATGGCTTTCTTCAAAGGGCTGCCCTCTTTTCAACCTATTCCAGATCTAGAAAGCAACCTGCTTGTGTGGGAATCTATCTAGTAGGAACTCTACTTTCTACTCCTTTGGGAAACCTACAAACCCTCAGGTCTCTCTTGCTCCCTAGTGAGGCAGAAGCAGGGGAATGAAAGTGGCGGGAGCAGGAGACGGGCAGTAGGCACTGCATAGCTCGTCTATAGGGGAAATTCATTCGTTAGGGGATCATATAATGTACTTGCTGAAAGCATATGTGCAATGTTTGGGAGAGAGTTCACACTCAGTAAAGTATTTTTTACCTTTTCATTTTGCAAATGAGAAAATGTTGGTTCCATAGGATCACATGACTGTCTCCAGGCTTACCTCCCTGGGAACTGATGAAAGTGGAATTTCGCGAAACAGGAAGTCAGAGCTCTCTAACCACAGAAACCCTGGTTTTTCTGCACACTCCACTGCTTCTGGTGCGGGGAGCATAATTCAAGTATAAACTTGGCCTATCTCCACTCTGACTCACTCACATATGGCAGCTGCTGGTGTTCAAGCAGTGGGCAGGCTGTTGTTGACCTTGGAAATAGCAGTGAATTTACAGAAATTCTCAACACTGGAGAAATTTCCCTGCTACACAGACCTGGGGTTATTATAAATGCAAAATATTTAGGGGCAGATTCTCTTAAGTTTGCTATTTTAAAATGTGTTTGTTTGGTACAAGTGATGTTCTTGGGACAAATGTGTCAAAAAATGTGAGATAATGTAACTTGTGTTGAAGCAGAAATGCTAATTAAATCAGTGCGAATGTAAATGATGTTTTACGCACTACTGACTTGGAGACTTTGCAAACACCACTCCCCTACCGATTCTCTGTGCCGTATTACATAAAATGCCAACGCTGTATTGATAGCCTGCTCATTGATCCTCAGTTCTAAGATTTTTTACCACTATTTCCTCCCTTCTACCATGCAGAAGCTGTACCGGACAACCTGAAGTATTGTAAAGCCACTAAACCAGTGGTTCTCAATCATGACCTTCCGTTAGAATCACCTGGCATGATTGTAAAAATTACAGATATCCTGGCCTTACCTGCAGAGATAATTAATTCATCTTCGGTGGATACCAGGCATCATATTTTTAAAAACCTTATAGATGACTCTAATGTGCAACTAGGCTTGAGAATTGCTGCACTGTTTTTCTGCCTCAGCCATTGCACAACTAAAATTGCTTTCTTTCTCATCTATGGAACTCCTGGTCATTCTTCAAAATGCAAAACTCTGAAGCATCAGTTCCAAGAAGCTCCTCATTGGGTAATGTAGGCCCTCATCCTTTTATTTAAAAATTGCTTTATGTACAAATGAACTTGTCTATGAAACGGAAGCAGGCTCACAGATATAGAGATCAGACTTGTGGTTGCCAAGGGGGATGGGATGGTGGGAAATGGATGGAGTGAGAGTTCAGAGTTAGCAGATGCAAACTGGTGTATATAGGATAAAAAACAACAAGATCCTATTGTGCAGCATTGGGAACTATATTCAGTATCCTATGATAAACCATAATGGGAAATAATATGAAAACAAATGTGTGTGTATATATATATATATATTTGAATCAATTTACTGTAATAGCAGAAATTAACCCAACATTGTAAATAAATTATATACTTCAATTAAAAAATTGCTTTGTGGTTTATCCTAATCCTTAATAGATTTCACCCTACTGTTAATTCCTTGAAAGTGAAGATAGGAGATGAAAGTTGTTTCTTATTTATATCTACGGTGCTTAGATTATCCATATAAGAGCTATATATAAATATGTTAAAGAATGAATGAGTGAATGACAAAAAAGATTATTAGAATGGGATTAATCCTCTGGGTACTTGTCCTGATTCTGCTCTTTGTAGATGTGTAGTATAACTCATGTCATATCAACTGTAAATGGATTTAAAATGCTATAGTATATAAAGTTGAACACATGCATATGTTTTTTGACCCACTAACATCACCCATATTTATCAGGTTCACAGCAGCACATTCTCAATAGCCACAAATCAGAAATAACCCAAATGACCACCAATAGTAGAAAAATTAAATAGCATAGATAACAGACTAGGTAAAATGATTATGACCTAGAATTCACACATAGCATACCATGATACAACAATGTGGATGAATGCATAAAGATAATTTTGAGCTGATGAAACCAACAACAAAGGACTACATAGTGTATGTTTTACATTTACATAGAGAACCAAAAGCAAAAATGTCATCTCTGCTGCTAGAAATTAGGAAAGTAGTTGCCATAGAGGGAGGGCATAATGAATGGAAAAAAGCATGAGGGTGGTTTCTGGGGTGCTGGTTATATTCTCATGCTACTCAATGGTTACACAATGTGTCCCCTTTGTAAAAACCCATCAAATTGTAAATTCCTAACATGGGTATTTTGATGAACATAGATTATGCTTTAACTTTAAAAAGTTAGAAGGTACTTTGGCATAAATGATAATGACGTATATACTTATACATTAAGTAACTTCATTCTTAAACTCAGGAACATTTAGTTCATATGTTGGGCAATCTACTTTCCAGATATGGTTTCTCAGATGGAGTCACTGGATTACATGGCAGTGTGGATCAATGTTTATTTCTGATTCAAAAAACAGAAGAGAGAGGAGGAGGGAGGAAGAGAGAGAGAAAGAAGGAAGGAGGAGAACAGGACCATAAAGGAGGCTGAGCACCGAAGAATTGATGCTTTTGAACTGTGGTGTTAGAGAAGACTCTTGAGAGTCCCTGGGACTGCAAGGAGATCAAGCCAGTCAATCCTAGAAGAAATCAATCCTGAATATTCATTGGAAGGACTGATGCTGAAACTGAAGCTCCAATACTTTGGCTACCTGATGGGAAGAGCTGACTCTTTAGAAAAAACCCTGATGCTGGGAAAGATTGAAGGCAGGAAGAGAAGGGGACAACAAAGAACAGGATAGTTGGATGGCGTCACCAATTCAAAGGACATAGTTTGAGCAAGCTCTGGGAGTTGGTGAAGGACAGGGAAGCCTGGCATGCTGCAGTCCATGGGGTCACAAAGAGTCGGACACGACTGAACAACTGCATAACAACAATGCGGAGATAAGTGAAATAAAGGATGGCTTTATGCTGTTCTGGTAGGCTCTTTGAGTTTGAAAAGTTCTAAAAATACATCATTTAAAATATAAAAAGAGAGCATTTTGTTGCATGTACTTTCAGGACTTTCATACAAAATGTTTATCAAGATGTATAAAAGGCCAAGAGCAGGAACTTCACCAGGAGTGTAAGGACAGTTTGTATTCACCCGCCTTGTTCTTATTGCACTTGCCATTAGATGCCTGTACATGTGGCAGAAGTGGATTTGCCACTTGCTTTTGTAACCTAGCACATCATCCGAGACTTCCAGTGTTTGCCCGTATCCTCACACTTGTTGACTAGAGACACTAGATTAGGATAACCCTCTTAGCCTCTGAGAGCTTTCATTTCTCTTCCATAGAACAAAGGGTTGTATTAAGTGACATTCCGTCTTTAACTGAGATCTGGTTAATAATTGAGAGGGCTCCCTTCCTCTTTCAAAGGTGTTGTTGTTTGGAAAGCAAATTATGTTGTCTCACCACTCACTGTTCCCAAGGAATCTTCCAGCTTTAGCTTTCTAGACCTTAGTAGCTCTGAAGATGTGAGGCTGGACTCCACAGGGCTTGAGACTATGCAGCAGAGGCAACTGACAGGATGTTAGAATAAAGAGTTTTTTAAAATGTCAAAATAATCCTTTTTTAGGGATGGGAATTCATTAATTGCCTCACTGGTAATTATTACTTCTCTCTTTGGGTGGTGGCTGGGAGTGGGACAGAAGGGAAATGTGGTTAAGATATTCCAATTTTAAATGTCTCTAGGTTTTTCCTATTTGCAAAAGGTGCTCATTTCCTGGCATATACAAATTTAATATTTTATTTTAAAAATGGTCTGTGTTTAACAGCTATTATCAACTTATGTGGCAATATGTATTATCTTCCATGTGCCAAGAACTAAAAAGGGTCAAGGCAGGTTCGTGAAGCAATTGGAAAATGAGGACAATATCAATCCTTCTGCTTCCAATAATCTTATGGATCCCAATAGGACTCTCATTTTCTCACACTCATATTCCCCAGTACATCATGGTGCCTCATTTATTTTTGCTTTGTATTCTGCCTAACCTCCAAGGTTATGCAATTCAATCATTCTTTCCTTGGATCCATCAACCTCCTTGATCTTCCAGCATCCTGATCAATGCTACTGACTCAGTAAATCTTACCACCTACTCTCTTCTGAATAATGGAAGTCTCAGGTAATTCAGGTAATATTATTACAATTTTTTTTCTGATTCTACAACAACCTTATTTTATATGATCTTAGCTAAACTCATGGGACTTTTCATCATTATTTTAATTAAATGGTATTTCATTTTCTATCTATTACTCTCATGTCACCAACCTTCAAAGAATCAAGCTAACATACACAGGAAAGCTATGGCTTTTTGCTTTAATGAACAGATCAATGCCATTCATGTCCTTTCCAATTTAAAGTCTCTGTGTCACTATTCATACCTTTCTACTGCCCTCCTACAGTGGAGGGAAAAAAAAACAAAACAAAAACAAACATCCTTCTTCTTTCCCAAGTTGCTTTAACACCAACTTGCTTCTGTGCAATTCTTCCTTAAACCATTCCCTTCAACACCATGTAATCTAGCTGGTGTCCTTAAAATGAAACCAAAGGTACCTGAGGTTCCCCCAAACCATCTGTTTCCAAAGTCAATAACTTTTCTAAGTCCACTTTCACTATCACCAAAGGGAATTAAAAGCTGGACAGCCTGTTCTTGAAATTATCTTTCTTCTTGGCTTCTACTCACAAATTCTTCCTTTTTTATAGGTTCCTATTCTATCCCCTCTACTCTTATTTTCTGAAAATATATACCCCTGAGTGTAGGTCCTCTGTCTACTCCCTTATCAAGATGACCCCTTCCATTATCCTCAAAGATCCATAACAGCCTTTTTCACAGGAAGGCCACATTCTGACTCCACATAGAGTATTGTACAACTCTGTGAGGCACCAACATCTGGCCTTGAACACAGCTGGGCTAAGCAAACAGAAACTACATCATGGGTGAGACTTCCTGACCCAGGCATCTGGCTCCTGCTGGCAGCAGCAGGCAAAGCTGTAAGCAGAAGCTGATGCTTCTCAAGACACCAGTAGGACTATGGGATGCAGACCTAGGCCAGCAGGAACAACCTCACACGCTAAGTTCACAGAACCTCCAGGATCTTTGAACAATAAACCACTCAAGACAGAGTCTCTGTCTATCGTACAAGGTGGACCTTTTTGAAAAGATGGCCAGGTTCCCCAGACTTACTCTTATAAAGTATATCATTGCTGCTCTCTGCTGGTCAAAAGCATTATTCTCCTCAATTAAAATTAGCAGAGATGTGGTTATGGGTCAAAGGGGGAAGAAATAGGGCTTTCAAAATGATGTGGATGAGTGCTAGATAACTACAGTCATTGAGATGACTTTATCGGCTATGACACATATTCTCATGTAGAAAAAACTAATTCAGTGAGGATCTATTGAACCACTATGGCAAAGATGTTCAATTAATCACCACTTTTCTTATTGTGGTAAGAACACAACATGAGATGACCCTCTTGGCAAACGTTTAGGTGCATAAGACAGCATTGTTGACTACAGGCAGAGTATTGCCCAGCAGATCCCTAGAGCGTGCTCACCCAGTATAAAGGAGCTGCATCCTCGTTGAGCCACAGCTTTGCTCCTCCTCTCCCCACATCCCCTGGCAACCACCATTCTACTCTTTGTCTCTATGAGTTTATTTTAGATTCCTCATACAAGCTCAAATCATGCAACATTTGTCCTGTGACTGGCTAGTTTCACTAATTAATACTTATATTTATAGATCTTTAATTAATTAAGCATATGACCTATATCACATATTTCAGCAAGCAATTAGTAACCAGTTTTTTAGTGCCAAACTTTCTATTAGCCATCATATTTGCATTTTTGCAGGATCATTAACAAGTCCTATCAAAGATTGTTACCTTGATCTAAGGCAAAATCTTAAAACGTTTTCTGAATCCTGAAATAAGGTTAAATTTAATTATATATATTTGTACAATTTTTTAATTGAAAACTTACTTTTGAAAGTGTACCAGTAATTGCTTTTGATTACTCAGGATATTTGCATACTAAGAGTACTGAACAGCGAGTGACAAACGGGTTCAAAAGCCCTAACACAACAGGTTTTGCTCGGTCTTCTGTCACTTATAGCCTTGGATCAATTACTGAATATCACTGAGCTCAAATTTCTCTTTTGTCATTTGGGAAAAGCAATAACACCTGTCTCATGTTGTTTATAAATAGTTATTAAAATATCCCATATTAAGTGCTTAACAGTCCTTGGCACAAAGTAAATGGTCAGTAAATCTTCACTGTTACTGTTAATTTTATAATTCAAACTAAGTAGAAGAATTTATTATATTTTCAAAAAGAAAGTTGTTTTACCACAGGTTTAAAATATACTCTGTAAGTATCTGGAGAAAGCTGTTTTTAGAGGACAGCCTTAGCTCTGACACTAACTGTGTAATTTAAAGAAATGTCTTAAATTTTCTAGGCCTTGAAAATGTTTGAAGATGCTTGCTTTGCCCCAAGGTCCCAAGATATCTCTGGGGTTTAATTTTATTTACAACTGTTTAATGGCCTATGGTACAAAGTGGTTTGTCTTCTGACCTTCTGTACCCCACCTAATAACTTGCTTGAAGAACAAATAACCACTGGTGGAAGATAGTAATCTTTTGGGAAAATGAGCAAAGAATAATTTTTTGGAAGGAACAACAGAAGCAGAAAAATACACAGACTCAAGCACACATCTTCTTTTTAAGCATCACCACACTGAAATGTGGTATTAGTTCAGTAAACAGGGGTTGGGCCATCACGGGGTTTGTGAGCTGGAAGTTCAGTGTGCTGAGTCTTGAGAAGACTGTCCAGCCTCTAGAGATGTGTTCTAACCAGAATGTTTCACTTAGTTTCTCTCCTTCCCTCCCTCCCTCTCTTAGAAAGCATCTTAGAAATGCTAGTTTGATAGTTTAATCACCTAGTTTGATTACTGTTCTCCTGGGATGCAGTTCAGTGAACCAAACATCTAAGAGACATGCTAGGGACTCAATGCAATGCAAGCTAACTCATGAAATTCTGTACCATTGCTGGAGGGTTCCAGCAATTTGGAATCTATAGTAGGTTCTGTAGAGAAAGCAGCTTCAGTCAAACCCCTGAGTCCTGATACAACTCAGGGAGAAGGAGTGGTTCAGGCCTAACTCTTAATTTGGCAAAATTGTGTCTTCAGTGGCAACCACCCCTTCTTTTTGAGCACATTTTCCAAGAATCCTCCTAACTTCGTTCTGTTCATCAATAGAACCTCAGCTACATCCATGCTCTGCCCAGACCCATCTTCCTTAGCTGACTCCCTGTGAACCTCTCATCCCTTCTCAAAACTGACTTCTATGTTCCATCCTATTGATCATCCTATTAAACTATCAAATACATCAGGTTAATGTCTACTGTTTCTGTCCTGTTGGTGAAATAGTCTTGCAATAAGGATCAAGGTGGAGCATGGTAACGGATCAACTCTCATGGTTAATTTTCAAGGGCAGAAAGACATCAGAGTCCCTTTAAAATTCTGGTATCTGAATACTCACTGGTACACTAGAAGATCCAGCTATCACAACTGCAAATCACTGTATCTTCATAGAGAAGAAGTAGCCCTTTTAGCCAAAAGAGAGCAGCAGTGAGTGCCTTTTCCTGATGTGGCAAATAGCCTAAGCACTTAGTGCCTGTAAGAGGCATCTCCCAGCTCTCAACAGTTGATGCTTCAGGTTTTCTAATCAGGAGAGTCAGAAAGGATTCTTTTTCTTTCCCCTCAATGCTTTTTCTTTCATTTATTTTTAATGAAGAACTACAAATTTGAAGATACCATACCTTTAGGGGGAAAAAGAGCCTTCTTTTGATTCTGTATTTTATCAAATTGGCAAGCTATTAATTTCTTATATAGTCTTATAAATTGTTTTGTAAGAAATATCTTGGATCTTTCTCTATGTAATTTAAAGTAACGCTTTATTTTGTCACATCCTCTGTTCTTCATCTGTTCAATGGGTATAGCAATTCCTAGCTTAGCACTGAATGCTATGTTGGTAGTGTAAGAACTCTTTCAGCTCAGTTCAGTCGCTCAGTTGTGTCTGACTCCTTGCAATCCCATGAACCGCAGCACACCAGACCTCACTGTCCATCACCAACTCCCGGAGTTTACCCAAACTCATGTCCATTGAGTTGGTGATGCCATCCAACCATCTCATCCTCTGTTGTCCCCTTCTCCTCCTGCCTTCATTCTTTCCCAGCATCACGGTCTTTTCCAATGAGTCAGCTCTTCACGTCAGGTGGCCAAAATATTGAAGTTTCAGCTTCAACATCAGTCATTCCAATGAACACACAGGACTCATTTCCTTTAGGATGGACTGGTTTGATCTCCTTGCAGTCCAAGAGCCTCTCAAGAGTCTTCTCTAATACCACAGTTCAAAAGCATCAATTCTTTGGCATTCAGCTTTCTTTATAGTCCAACTATCACATCCATACATGACTACTGGAAAAACCATAGCCTTGACTAGACGGACCTTTGTTGACAAAGTAATGTCTCTGCTTTAATATGCTGTCTAGGTTGGTCATAACTTTCCTTCCAAGGAGTGTCTTTTAATTTCATGGCTGCAATCACCATCTGCAGTGTTTGGAGCCCCCCAAAAATAAAGTCAGCCACTGTTTCCACTGTTTCCCCATCTATTTGCCATGAAGTGATGGGACTGGATGCCAGGATCTTAGTTTTCTGAATGTTGAGCTCTAAGCCAACTCTTTCAGGGATAATTATTATTGGATGATTGACGTTGTTTTGGTCACTATGGACTATAGCCTGCCGGGTTTCTCTGTCTATAGAATTTCCCAGGCAAGAATACTGAAGCAGGTTTCCACTTCCTTCTCCAGGGGATCTTCCCGACCCCGGGACTGAACCTGAGTCTCCTGCTTTGCAGGCAGATTCTTTACCATTGAACCACCAGGAAAGCCCATGATTATTGACATAGTAATGAAAAAAGTAGTGAAAAACTTAGTAACAGGAAAAATTTTCCATAATAATGGAAAATTTTCAAAGTTGGTATGATCATCTTTAGAAACAATACTTAGAGAAAAATGTATTTTCCCCAAATAAATATCTTTTCTTCTATCTTACCTTTTTGTTTTTGAATCCTGAAGCATCAACTTTGAGACTAATAGAAATTTTGGATGACCTTATTTCCCTATACATTCTTTGCTTTCCCTAGGATGGAGTCAAAATGAATATGCCCAGTCATTTCTATTTCCATGCCTTTGCTGGTAGTGTTTCTGCCACCTCCTGGAATTCTCTCTTTATTTCCAATTTCCTCTAGCCTCTGCTTCTTTTGGATCCCATTCAAATTGTTTAAGTATTACTACTTCCTCAGAACTCAGTTCAGATGCCCTCTTTTCCATCTGATTTTCCCATCTAATTTTTTCTTATTGTACTTATATCTTGCTTTGAATGACAAATTTAATATATTTCTGTATTTCTCCAGACAAACATAATACTTTTTCATGCTGTGTCTTTCTGTTGAGAAAGTCTGTCTTCATTTTTATTACCCCTAGGAATCACTCACTAATCCTAAAAGCTCAAATCCTGAAGTCTTTCCCAATACTTCCCCAGGCAGAGGTAAATCACTTCTCTTTTGTTCTCTCACAGTTGGTTTGCATCCCTCTGGCAAGTAGAATAATTGCCTACTAAAAACATCCAATCCCTAAGGCCTGTGACTATGTAACCTAACACCACAAAAGGGACTTTGCACGTGTGATTAAATTAAGAATCTAGAGTTGGAGAGATTATCCTGGATTGTTTGGGTGGGGTCATCAAATTTGTGAGGGTCACATGTGAAAGAAGTAGGCAGGAGATTATCAGAGTCATTGCAGGTATAGTTAGTTAACATGAGGTTACTAGAGTAGAGTGGTCTCTAATCCTATATAACTGGTGTCTTTACCAAAGTAGATGTTTGAACAAAGACATGCACACCCAGGTAGAATGCTATATTAAGGTGAAGACAGAGATTAGGTCTATGATGTGTTTATAAACCAAGGAATGATGAAGATTGCCAGCAAACCACCAGAACCTCAAACAGAGGCAAGGAGTAGCTTCTCCATCACTGCCCTCAGAAAGATCCAACCCTGCTAACACCTTGGTCTTGGTCTTGTAGCCTCCGGGCTGTGAGACAATACATTTCTTTTGTTGAAGTCCCCTGGTTGGTGGTACTTTGTTATAGCAGTTCTAGGAAATAATAGAGCCCCTAGGGTCTGACTCATTGACTTTTCCAGTCTTCTTTCTGACTTTCCCCCCAGCAATGTTCACACATCTAGCCAGTTTAACACATGCCTTTCAGCAAGAATGCATTAACTCAAGTTAGTTTGATGAGAAAGTCCCTCTTTAGCCTCTATTACTTTTAAACCCATTGGAGTTCCAGTTTTCTCCATGAAGCTTTTCCTGCCCTCCGGAGCCAGCTTCCCTCTCTGCCCCCACCAGCATGTATTATCTGGAACAATCATTTGTTTCTTGCTTCTAAAAACTGCATAACGCTATTGATCTTTTGTTCAAGTGCAGTATGTATGTAAATTAACTCTGAATACCTTAGGGACAAGAGGTCTAGTTTTAGCCCCTTTTCCATAGCAAGGAATATGTAATTATTCTTATTATACACATTCAATGTGCTAAGTCATTTCAGGCATATCTGATTCTGTGACACCATGGATGGACTGTAGCCTACCAGGCTCCTCTGTCCATGGGGATTCTTCAGGCAAGCATACTGAAGAGGATTGCCATGACCTTCTCCAGGGGATCTTCCCAACCCAAGGATCGAATCCATGTCTCCTGCACTGCAGGAAGATTCTTTACCATCTGAGCCATCAGGGAAGCCCCAATACAGTCCATAACTAGATATTAATTTTCATTGAATGGCAGTAGTTACATAAAGATATTTTATGGTAAAGAACCCACCTGCAATACAGGAGGCCAGGGATTGATGTCTGGGTCAGGAGATCCCCTAGAGAAGGGCATGAATCCCATGGACTGAGGAGCCTCGTGGGCTATAGTCCATGAGGTTGCAAAGAGTTGGAAAAGACTGAGAGACTAACACTTCCAAAAGAGGGTAAAAACATTACTTTTATACAGATATAAAATGAACACATGTCAAATATTTTATTTAACTCATTAATGAATATGAAAACCAGCAGGATGTTACAACTGAATCAAAAAAGAATTTTAAATACCACTCATGTACAGGCATATCAGGAATGCTGTAATGAATTTACAAGTAGATGCAATACTGGTTATTCCATGGGGTAGAGGGAGATTGTATTTCTGATGAATAAAATTCATTTGCATGTCTCCGGTCAAAAATCATCTGTATGATTATCAGTTATCTATGACTTACAGAGCTGTACAATAATTCAGGAAAATGATAGGCACAGATACCCTATAGAATAATAAAAAAAAATCCAGATGATATGCAGTGTTTTCTACTACTGTGTGTTAAATCACCACAAACCTTGTAGCTTAAAACATAGCCATTTGTAGCTTATAGTTCTATCAGTCAGAAGTCCTGCATGGCTCAACTAGCTTCTCTGCTTAGGGTTTTACAAAAAAAACTCAAGGTTTCACCTAAAGTGTTAGTCACTCAGATGTGTCCAATTCTTTGGGACCCCATGAACTGTAGCCCCCATCTCCTCTGTCCATGGAATTCTCCAGACAAGAATACTGGAGTGGGTAGCCATTCCCTTCTCCAGGGTATTTCCTCACCCAGGAATCAAACCCAGGTCTCCGGTGTTGCAATTTGAGTCTTTACCATTTGAGCCCTGAGGGAAGCCCTTATCCTCTTCTAAAAGGTATCATTTAACAGAAATCCATTCAGGGATATCCAAAAGTTACAGGGCAGGAAAAAATATCTATTTCATAACTAAGGTCAAGAATGCCATACTTAAATTCTCAACTATTCCTCACACCAAATGCCTGATCCTGGTAAAAGGCATTCCCATTTAAAATAAGGAAATGAAGACTCAAGCGTATCACAACTTTTAATGAAGGACACAATGTTTGGAATCTTGAAGCTGAGACTTCAACATAATATAATTTTGGTTACCTCTCATTCCCTTTTACCATATAGTTTTCCAGTGTCAAATGGGCTCACCTGCTTTTACCTAATCCCATACCCCTTCCCTATTTCCTTAGTCCATACTTGATGTCAACATTTTCCTGATCACTCAAGCTTCACAACATAGAGCTAGCCTGTTCTTTCATTTCCCTTTCTCTCTGTATCCAACTGGTTATGAAATGCTGTGAATTCAGCATCTACCATCTCTTCTGTAGTCACCTCCACTTTCTATTTCTGCTTCCAATCATCCTCATTCTTTCTCACACTAACAACAGCCCAGACCCAACTGGTGGTACTTGACACTTCTAATATTTGGAGGGCCATCTTCAGGGAAAATATAGTCATGTGTTATGAATATAAGGGTTAAATATTTCTTCAGAAAAAAGAACTGTAACAACAAACAGTATTATTTGTTTATTCTCTGTTTTATTTCTATTGGACTATAATTGCTTTACAGTGATGTGTTAGTTTCTGCTACACAATGGAGAGAATCAGTTACATGAACCTCCCTCCCATCACCACCATCCCACCCCTCTAGGTCATCACAAAGCACCAAGCTGAGCTCCCTGTGCTATAAAGCAGTTTTCCACTAGCTATTCTAAACATGGTGGGGTGCCTATGTACACTAATCTCCCAGTTTGTCCCACCCTCTCCTTCCCTCTGTGTCCACATGTCCATTCTCCACACCTATTCCTACCTGGAAATAGGTTCATCTGTACTATTTTTCTAGATTCCACATATACATATTAACGTATGATATTTGTTTTTCTCTTTCTGACACTTCACTCTATATGACAGACTGTAGGTCCATCCACATCTCCACAAATGACCCAATTTTGTACCTTTGCTTTGAGATCTCTTGTGGCAATTTACCAACCTAGACAGCATATTAAAAAGCAGAGACATTACTTTACCAACAAAGGTCCGTCTAGTCAAAGCTATGGTTTTTCCAGTAGTCATGTATGGATGTGAGAGTTGGACTGTGAAGAAAGCTGAATGCTGAAAAATTGATGCTTTTGAACTGTGGTGCTGGAGAAGACTCTTGAGAGCTCCTTGGACTGCAAGGAGATGCAGCCAGTCAATCCTAAAGGAAACCAGTCCTGGGTGTTCATTGGAATGACTGATGCTGAAGCTGAATACCCAATACTTTGGCCACCTAATGCGAAGAGCCGACTCGTTTGAAAAGACCCTGAAATTGGGAAAGATTGAAAGCAGGAGGAGAAGGGGACAACAGAGGATGAGATAGTTGGAGGGCATCATGGACTCAATGGATATGAGTTTGAGCAAGCTCCAGGAGTTCGTGATGGACAGGAAAGTCTGGTGTGCTGCAGTCCATGGGGTCGCAAAGAGTCAGCCATGACTGAGCAACTGAACTGACTGCTAGCAATTTACCACTAATGTTCACATAGTAATGATTTCTGATTGTAACCTGGCCCCTCCCCACTCTAACCTTCCTGCAACCTGAGAACTCACTGGGGCCGAGAAAATGAGGGTCCCTAAAACTTCACACTTCCTTCCAGCCTACTGTCAATTCTTTCCCCCATTCTTAGTAAAGGAAATAAGTTATGCAATAAGAAATCCAGAGAATTATCTGGGGCTTCATGTGGCGGGGGAGAGGTTGCAAACCCAGAAAATTTTAAACACTCAGATTCCTGAACTACAGCCCAATCTCCTGAATAAAACTTCAGAGCATCTGTGTTTTTAAAAAGCTCTACAGTTAAAATGGATGCAGCTGGCCTATGAATTAAGAGTTTGAAAACCACTTTTCTAGCTCACCTGAAAAGTGACCCTATGTCCACTAGGGCTAAGCTCTCCAAGGGCAACAGGCTCCTCCAACATTTTCTGGGCACAATAGGAAATGCAAAAGTCATAAAAAATGCAGGTGAAAGGGTTCTGATTAAAATCTAAAGTTGAAGCAACTGTTTTTTTTCTTTCTGAAGTAACTACATATGCTTTGATTCCAGTAAAGTTAGTACTTGACGAGGATCATCACAGCACAGAAAATTCCCTGGTACTCAGAGATGAGCAATGAGTCTCAAGTACAAGAGAAATCAGATAGGACCCAGAAAAAATGTTTCCAATAGTGATACCCAACTAAAGACTTCACGGGGCTGGAAGAGATTGGACCATACTGCAGATAGTCTGTATATTATCTGCAATTTTAATATCATTATGCTTAAATTATGCTGTTTAATTCAATACATATAATCCATTTTAAATTGTGAATTTATTCTCAGTTATACATTGGCTTTATAAAATTCATTATTAAAAGAATTATTTCAGGTACTGTAAAAGAGAAAATTCCTTAAAAGTGGGACAGTGAAATGAAGAATCAAGACTCTGTCATATAGAGAAAGATTACCTGTTATCAGTATTATATTTACATTCCCATCACATATGCTGACCCGAAATGAAATGCAGGTTGGAGAGTCCTCTGTATTTCTACAATGATGAAAATAAATCTTCCTATCACTTTATGTCACAGTCTCAGAGTCCCTGAATAACCACCCACAGATAGAATCCCAAGCAAATTTATTATCAGAGATATGCGTTTACACATGGCAAATCACTGAGAAGTAAAAAAAAGAAAAAAAAAAAAAGAAAATGTTAGTGAAAGAATGATTTTCCTTCCAGAAACTAATATAAGATTTTAAAACATAGTAGAATTTTTTAAATGTATTGAATATATTGAATAAATGCAAAACAAGCCAGGCAGTGGTTTAATATGGAAGTGAAAGTGAAAGTCGCTCTGTTGTGTCCGACTCTTTGGCCCCATGGACTATACAGTCCGTGGAATTCTTCAGGCCAGAATACTGAAGTAGTAGCCTTTCCCTTCTCCAGGGGATCTTTAAAACCCAGGAATCGAACCCAGGCCTCCCGCACTGTGGTCAGATTTTTTACCAGCTGAGCCACAAGCGAAGCCCAAGAATACTGGAGTGGGTAGCCTATCCCTTCTCCAGTGGATCTTCCTCACTCAGGAATTGAAGTGGGGTCTCCTGCATTGCAGGCGGATTCTTTACCAACTGAGCTATTTGGGAGGACCACAATGGAAATGGTTGTAAGTAAAGATTTTTTTGTTCCTTTACTCTATTGAAACGCATTCCGATGTTTCTCGTGGCTACTGGGAAGTTCACCTCTGTTTGCCCCTCCCTGCTCGCTGTCTCAGGAGGTAGACTGCAGTGTTAAATGGTCCTATGCCCTCTAGTTTCTGGTTGGGTTCAGCCCCTGGGGTGCCCAGGCCTGAGCTGATAGGGAGGAGGAGCCGGAGATGGGGTGTTTTAGGCTCCTTCCCTGAATCCTAGCTGCAGCTGGGTGTACTTCTTGCCCAAAGGTCACTGTGAGGCTGCCAGGGTTAATACCATGACGGGCGGCCTGGACCTAAGTTTTAGCTTCCACCAAAATGGTAAGATTCCCTACCCCCATCAGGTAACCTGGAGCCAGCCAATCAATATGCGCCCAGTAAGAACAAAGGGAGAGCTGAAAAGCCCGCGAAAGTCTGTACCGATAGAATTACTTTGCAAACATGTAACCAATCCGCTTAAGCCAGCTACTACCGCTTTTGCATATCTTATAAATTTGTGTACCAAGCTTGAGCTCGGCGCTTTCTGACCCTGCACCACTGTGATGTTTGTGGCAGAAAGCCCTGGCTCGAGACAGTAATAAACTTCCCTTTTTGCGAGTTGCATTGTCTTGGAAGCCTTCTCTCTCTTCCCGCTCGGGGATTCGGACATCGGGCATAACAGTCACTGTTCCATCTGTTGTGCTCTGCAGACAACCCCCACTTCAACACCCACCAGCTTCCAGCAGCTGTCCCTCCTCACTTCTCCAGGTCTCAGGCTAACCCACTTGGTCCTGCCGTCACAGGCCTAAGAGACTAAACCATTCTTTGTGGCTTCCATGTGCGCTTTAGAAGTAGTTCCTTTATTAAGCTCTTCTCAAATTACCCACTGCTGGTGTTACTTCCCTTCCTGACTTTTTGATTGATTGATTTACTCTCTGATTGACATATTTACTGAATGTTATAGTCATTAGTAAGCTTTCTGCTTATGAACTGCCTGAAAATTAACTGCCCACATGAAACTTTTCTTTTATTATCAAAGTTTTTTAAAGATATACTTATTCCTAATTTGTTCCAAAATAGATTTATGGCAGGATTCTTTTTTGAGGTTATAGACTAAATCATTAAAAAAAAAAGAGGAAAGGAAAGATCAAGTAATATTTCTATGAATCTGTTATTTTAAGTAGATGTATGCCCATACAAATTACTGGCAACTTTTTCTGCCAAATCATAAGCTAAATACTACTCCACTAATCTCTTCATAGTATATATGAAGAGAAATATACTCTTCATATACTCTCCATATAAGGCAGGAAGTGTTCTTTACTACTTTAACTTTTGATGCAGTACCTTTTGCTTAGTATCTTAATTCCATGACAATGTTTATATTTGTTGTATTTTTTGCCCTTAAACTAAGAAGCCATGTGCTGTTAAACATTGTTCATTATAAAAGAACAATCTATCTCAAAATAACCTTCAGAGAGTAAAAATAGAATATGCTTGCATCAACAATTTGAGATATTGGGCAAGAAGGTGAGTAGTGGAGCTAATAACCTGGAAATATGGAATACTGATATTACCAAAACCACCTTTGGATGATTAATACCACACTTTTCTCCCACTGGTATAATGTGTATGTTTAATGATGTAGTTGTGTTTTATTTAATATTAAGGCATGCTTAAACTATTCTTCCATATAATGATTTTACCAAATGCTAATTATCTTACTAATTTTTAACATATTTAAATTCAAACAATAAACTTCTGTCAAGATGCATTGTTCATAGCCTTTTCCTTTTTTTCAGTAAAACGTGTTTTTCCTAAAAGAGAACTGGACCAAATTCAAAATGTGATACTCTGGAAAAAAAAAAAGTATCTGAAGTAAACAACATTAAGAAAGGCCAAGTAAAGTGACAAATCACAGCAAACAATAGACAATTTATCCCTACTGAGAAAGGTAGCACAATTCAATTTGCTAAATTATTTTATTTTTCTCTGAGCGGTAATATGAATGATCTATCTGTTTTGATGAACAGTCAAACTTTGCTGAATGGAAAATTGCGCCGCTTCTAACCTGTCAAATTTGGATACAATAAAAGGAGATGTGAATTGAATTGAATTGGCTTTGAGTATGCTGCATTAAAAGATGAATTGTTAGCTGAGAAATATCTTTCCAGTAGTTTTATTTGAACCAAAATACTTTGCTTAAGAGGAATTACATAAGTGTGAAAACTAAAATAGTAATTGATTATGTCTTGGTCCCTACAGTTGAAATGTTCTTGAAATTCTAAATACAGTAAAAGGCTAAGAAGATTATATAAAGAGAAAGATCCAGTTTGATCAAAGACATTGGCAGTGAATTAGAAAAGGTTTAGAATTTCAGACTAAACAATTTAGCAAAACTTTGAATTTCAGTCTCTTCATGCATTTATGCATTTTACTATTTATTGAAGTACTCTTATGTGCAAAGTTTGTTCAAGGAAGTGGGAATTAGACATTGAAACCTCCCTGTCTTCAAAGAAAAGTATTTGGAGTATTCCATCTAGTAATTGGAAGTGCCAAGTATTTGAACATGCTTTAAGTGACTACTTCAGAAACACATATTTCTGCCTCACTTTTTTTTTTTTTGGTCCACGTTCCATGATATATGAGATATTAGTTCCTTAACGAGGGATTGAACCCTTGCCCTCTGCACTGGAGTCATAGAGTCTTGACCACTGGACTGCCAGGGAAGTCTCTGTCTCATTCTCAAGGAACCTGAGAGATGAATTCTAAGTTGAGACCTGAAAGATGAGGAGAAATGATCTAGGTGACAAAAGAAAGGTCACAAGGGAAGGAGTTTCCAAGGAGACATAGCAACATCTTCAAAAGTCTAGAGATGACAGAGCCCTGGACCATTGCAGAAATTTCAAGCAGTTCAGTTTGACAGGAACAAAGATGTGAGAAAAGTTTTGAAAGAAGACATTGTTTATATAAACTAAGATTAGAAAAGAAGTTTTAGAATGCTGAGGTGAAAAAACATATGTATTTTATTATTATTTGGCCCCAGAATCTCTGTTAAGAAGATTTGTTTACAAATATATTCAAGTTTTGGATTGGGATATAAGAGTCTGAAGAAAGCTGGTAGCAAACAATGAAATCAAGAAAACAGAGAGCTAATTGACCTGCACTGGAAATGAACACAATTTTATGGTTTGAGGATATGAGAAAGATACGGAGGAGAAAATAAAAGAGTAGGAATAGAAATAATAAGGACAAAGTAGAAGAATGGGGATTTTAATTTGATTATTTCACTGTTCTGAAAATGATCTTTTATCACTTCTCACTCCGAACATTCACTATTGTTTTCCACAAAGACAAAGGACATGTATAGACTGTAGTGTTTTGTTCTGTAGTTAGGGAATTCAAAGAAAGAATCCAAGTTCCATATGGGTTGTAATATCAGGGAAGAGACAGATTAATGGAATTGCTTGTTAGAATCAGTACGTAGACCAAGTAGTAATTTTAGTCGATGGAGAATTCAGGAGTAAGAGATGACTCTGGGACCTGCAGAAACCTGGGAGAAGGCAAGAGACTTTCCACAAGGCAGAACTGGAGGCCAGCACTATAGGTTTCAAGGAGAACCAAGCTCCAGTCAATACTTAGGATATGTAGAACTTGGAGATTTATGATGCGAGGATGATAGAAATGTTAGGTTGGGTAGTGCTTGAGTCTATTTGTGCTCTGCATATACTGTGGAAATGGGTTTGGAGGCAGGCATGACTGTAAGAAGGGATGCTGGGAAAAAAAAAAAAAAAAAAAAAGAAGGGATGCTGGTTAAGGAGGCATCTAGCTTGGTCACTTGCAAAGCTACTGTTTCTGGGAGGGCTTTCTGAACTGTAATTTCAGCTAGCCTGATCCCAACCTGGGAACTCAGACCAGGTACTAGACCTTCATAAAATACATTATTCCTTGCCTTGGAGTAGTGTGCAATAATAGTTGGATGATTCTGTGTGTGTTTGTGTGTGTTTGTGTGTGTGTGTGTGTGTGTGTGTGTAAGCACTGGGGAGGAAAGAATTATAAAGAAAGCAAAAAATAACAATACAATTAAGCTGCTTATTATGCTAAAATAATTTGTAAGTATAAAATTGTGTTATTTACCCATTTAGAAAGAGAATTGTCAAGAGTTCAATCGAATCATATCAGAAACTTATTTTCTGATAAATTTTTGTAATTCTTGTAATTCTGTTCTGGTAGAAAATTAGACGTGAATCCAGAGACTATCAGTCTTAATAAATAGTTAATGAAGGAGTTTGAAATAAAGGCAATCTGTTGAAATGGTGATTTGCAAAGATGGGCCCTGAGCTAGCCATTACTTCTTGTTAATCGACACAGAAGTTAATGAATATAAAATTTATATCCCTGTTATCAAAATATTTAAGTTACATCTCTCCATTCATTCTGTATCTTGTCATCACAGAGTTATGTTTCTATATAAAAATGTACCTCCTAAAAGGACAGAGAGCCTTCCTGTAATATTGAAAAGTTTCTTTTTAATAGTTGCAAGGACTGTGGACTTAAAGACTAGTAGTGAGTGTTAATGTGTTTTTATTAGAACAATTGCAGTGGAAATCTTTGTTCCTTAAAGGCTTACTTGTAGTTTGTTATGGGAGATTGATTTTAATATGAGTCCTAATGACATTGACATCATTGATCAAACTCTTAGTAATTTAATTAGTATGAAAAAACTATGAAGATTTTAGTAAAATTAGAACTATAACTAATGACTTCCACAGACTTCCACAATCACATCTGGCCCTTAGCTCTCTGTCTTAGTCCACTCAGGCTGCCAAGATAAAATAACATAGTCTGGGTGGCTTAAACAACTGAAATTTGTCTTCATAGTTCTGGAGGCTGGGAAGTCTGAGATCAGTGTACCAGCATGGTCAGGTGTCAGTGAGGACTCTCTTTCCAGCTTGCAGACAGCTGTCTTCTAGTTGTCCTCAATGATGTAGAAATAGACAGCAAGATCTCTCTTGTCTTTCTTTATAAGGGCACTCATTCCATCATGAAAGGATCATCCTCATGACCTCATCTAAACCTAATTACCTCCAGATGGCCCCATCTCTAAATACCATCACAGTTGGAGTCAGGACTTATATGACATAGGAATTGGTTGGGGGTGGCGGGGGGGGGCGGTGCACAATTCAGCCCACAGAAGTCCTACTGTGCTTGTTTGACAGCCTTCCCTTCCTGTCTATGAACAGTGAGGGCTCTGTCTAAGGCCACCCACACCCCTTTGTGTCCTGGCTCTTGGGAGTTCTTCCTGTACAAGGACATCCCTCCAAGGATTGACCCCTTTCCTCTTCTACATCCTTAATATCCCCCTTCCTGCTGGATCAGTATACATAATACTATAAGTGTTCCTTTAAATATGAAAATAAAACAAAAATTCAAGACCTTTTGACTACATCCTCCTCTGGTTTACTGATTCATTCCTTTACTCCCCAGCTCAACAAAGCATGCCAGTTAATACGTTTACACTCACTATCCCTAGCTCCTCTCCTTCCATTTTCTCATTTTTAAAGAGAAATAACTCCATGATTCAAAATTCAAGAAAGGTAGAAAGTTATGTACCTACAATCTGACATTTCTCACCACTAGCCTCTCTACCACCTTGCCCCTGACACTAGAGACTCTTCTCAGACTATTGATCTCCCTGTTTAGCTGGGCATACCTCCTCTGTATTCTCACTATAATAACCAGAGTGAGTCTTCTGAAACATCAACAACATTATGTCATTCTTCTGCACAAAACCCTCCAGTGGTTTCCCTTGACACTCAGAATAGAATTCAAAGTGTTTATAGTAGCTTGCAAGGTTTCATATCACCTGCTAATTTTTCACTATATTCTTTCTCTCTTCTTTTGCTTTAAACATGCCGGCAGTCATCTTGCTCTTCCTCCAACTTGTCATCATATTGAGAGACTTACACTGGAAGTCTTTGCTGTCCTGAGTACACCTCCTCCAGCTGTCCACGGGGCTTTCTTCCTTCCTTCTTTGCCTCTTCTCTCCTATCATATACCTTATCCTTAAGGTCTTCCCTGAACATCTCTTTAAAATCATTAATCCTCTGTCCCCCACCCCCTACCGAATATTTCCTATCCTGCATTAGTTTATTCTGCTTTAGTATTGTGATAACATTTGTCTTCCAACACAATATTTATTTTATTATTTATATATGTATTATTTCTCTCATTGCAGTAGGATGTAAGTTCCAAGAGTGTGGCAATTTTTGTCTGTTGTATTTTCTACTGTACCCCGGGTACGTTGCCTGACTAACAGCATATGCCCACTAATCATTTCTTAATGAAGAGTCACATTCTCCCTTATGGTATAGATTTTAAAGTAAGGTGGGACTTGGTGGATTTACTTTAAAACAAAAATCCAAAGCTCAATTTTATCTCTACAATAGTTGTAGGACACTAGAGATACTATGGTAGATAAGATATGACCTTGTCTTTAAAGGAATTCAGAGTACAGTGGGACTGTTGAACAAGAGTGAATCAATATTTATACATGAGTATTATAAATTCAGATTTCCCAGATGACTCAGTGGTAAAGAATCTACCTGCTGAGCAGGAGACTCAGGTTCCATCCCTGGATCGGGAAGATCTCTGAAAAAGGAAATGGCAACCCACACAGTATTCTTACCTGAAAAATCCCATGGACAGAGGAGTCTGGTGGGCTGCAGTCCATGGGGTCACAAAGAGTCAGACACGACTTAGCAACTAAACAATAACTAAGAAATTCAAAGTAAGTTGGATCTCAAAGGATGTGCTGAACCATCATTATGCTTTCAACTCATTTCAAAATTGTGATCAACCTGTCATATTAGAGTTTACATTAACGGCACAAGCACTGATTCATTACTGCTACAACTCTTAATTAACGATGGAACAGCAACCTAGAGAATTTAAATGAGTTATTATCAAATCTGCAACAGAGGTGGGTATCTGCTTATCCAAGAGCAATCTTTGTGAATAATAGAATGTTGATGTTCTTAGTAGTGATAACATTCTCAGCTGAAAGAATCTATGTTTCCAGATTTTATGCAGCTTGATCTGACCACATAGTAAAGTTTAGTCTTGTGTGGTAGTAAAATGTGATGTGTAAGAACTACAGGACTGCTCCTTCCCATGGAAGGCATGCTCTTCTTGTCGTTTACTCTTTTATCCTTTCTGCTGCTTGGAATGAGAGAATAATGGCTGAAACTCCATCAGCTATATTTGACAATGAGGTGAGCATACAAATGAAAATTATGCTCTATGGCAGGGGTTACCAAACTCTGTAAATGGACATGAGAAATTTTAGGCTTTATGGGATACATCTGGTCTTCACTAAATATTTTTCTTTACTGTTTATTTGCTTTTTGTTTTATATTCCTTTAAAATATAACAACCATTTTTACTTTACAAGCCATACAGAAACAGTCTGTGGGCTAGATCTGCCTGTGGGTGGTAATTTGCTGAGCCCTGCTCTAGGCTGGTGAAAGAGAAAGACTAGAGGGCTCCTCTCAATGGTGGAGCCATCGTGCCAGACATTTTTCACCTGCCTCAAAATTTTCTTTACATGAGAGAGAAATTAATATCCGACCATTTTAGCTACTGTTGAGTTTTCAATTATATGCAGCCAAAAAAATTCTAACTGATAGATCTCCCTTGAAGAAATGTTCATATTACTTCTGCCTAGGAACCTTAGAAGACATTCTTTTGAGGAGAAACTCTGTACGCAAAAACATGTTGTTGGGAGCAAACTGCAAGGAAACATTTAGGAGAGAAGGTTGAAGTGAAGAATTTGCTGTGGAGGTTACAGAAAGACATTTTGATGCATATTATTTCATTGATAATATCCAGCAGAGACAGTTGATTGCAGTCCTGAAAGTCAGGCTGAACAGTTTGAACTTGATTCAATAGGTTCTAAAGAGTAATTGTAGGACATCGGCAAGCCATGTTTCAGAGGGAGTCATTTGGTAGTGATGTATTCTAGGGCTGGAATATGGAAACGCCATGCTGATGATTGTGGAAGGCTAAAGCTTAAAAGTGTGAAATGACAACGGGAAGTAAAAGTTGATTTTGAGAGAAGTAGCAGAGAGAGGGACAGAATATGCAGACCAGTATTTGTTATATAAGTGTATGTAAGCTTTAGGTCAGGACCCCAATACACGTATAGGTAAAAGCTCTGATCTTATTATCTCCCATAACTATTTTTTTGCTGCCTTGCTCACTTATATGTTATTTCCTATATTTAGTCATTTCAACAGAATAATGAATATTGCAAAACCCAGAAAATCATCTGTGACCTGACATAATTTTATGTATTTTAGTTGAATTTCCTAATCTCTTTCAATAAATAAGAAAACTCAGTGTCTACCTAAATTTTCTTTCTTATATCCAGGTCAATAGATTGATTCAATAATACTTCCCAAATTTTTAAGAGGATTGTTGTTTAGTCACTAAGTCATGTCCGACTCTCTGTGACACCCTGAACTGTAGCCCACCAGGCTCCTCTGTCCATGGGATTTCTCTGTCCATTCAAGAATCCTTGACTGGGTTGCCATCTCCTTCTCCAGGGGATCTTTCCCATTCAGGTATAGAACCTGCATCCCCCACATTGGCTGGCAGATTCTTTATCACTGAGCCACCAGGGAAGCCTTTTAAGAGGATAATATATGCCAAATGCTAAGAGCTCTACATATTATTCTTTCTTCAGCTGTCATAACAATCCCATGAAAAATGTGTGAAAGAGAAGGTCAGCTTCTCACAAAAGATTCAAGTTCACCTTCAATAGTGTAGCGTGGTTACTGGAGAAAACCTAGCTAGGAGCTGTATTTCCCATACATACAGCATTTTAGTGAGTGGCTGGATTTTACCAATGAATGTCAGCAAGTCACTGATGTCAACATCTCTTCCTGGTCAAAACGGTCAGGAAAATGCAGAAGATATTTTTCGAATTTTCTTTGATAACTAGGGGGCTTCCCAAGTGGCTCAGTGGTAAGAGAATCTGCCTGCCAATGCAGGAGATGTGGATTTGATCCCTGGGTTGGAAAGATATCCTAGAGACGGAAATGGCAACTCACTCCAGTATTCTTGCCTGGAAAATCCCATGGACAGAAAAGCCTGGTGGGCTACAGCCCAGGGAGTCACAAGCAGTTGGACACAACTTAGCAACTAAACAATAACAACAACAATAGCTGAATCTAAGATGCCCTGGAGGTAGACTCTAAAGCTATTCTAGGGGATGAGGAAGCAATGAGTTGGAGACATAGTACTTCCCTGAGAGATTACACAGGAAAGAGCTACTCAGGAGAGCCACCTGATACACCCAACCATGACAAAAATGAGAAATATACATTCATTTTCTTAAGCCACTGATACTTTTGAACCAAGTGTGGCCTGTTCAAACTGACAGAGAGGGTCTTATTAACATTATCATTTATACTCATAGAAATAAGATTTGAGAAGATTAAGCACCTTGCCTAAGATATTAAATGGCAGAATTGAGATTAGATCATGGGTTATATCATTTCAGAGTCCATGCTGTTAACTGTAACTCAATTTCACCACCATTTTATATAAATGTATGAACATTCCATCCTATTTTTTTTGTAAGCTAGAAAGAAATTACAAAACCCTGCTTTTTAAGGTGTGTAGTCCATGTTCACAAAGCCCCACAGCCAGATAATATGGTAATATGTATTCCTAATGGTAATACACATTTCACTTAAAAAGTAACCTTTTTTTTTTGAGGGATTGAATTATCTGGAATTTGACATTTTGCTTCATGCTTTTTATAATTGCTCTCCAAGTTTTTCTCACTGATGGTGTAATATAACTTGGAGGAAAGTATAACAGCTAAGTAGTTAGAACTACCCAGACCAGAACATGACTCGTATGACCTTGAGCAAGACAAATAACTTCTCTGAGCCTTAGTATTTCCTCTGCAAAATCAGCTTTTTAGGATGATTCTAAATATTAGAAATAATGATGTAAATCCTAATGAATTACTCAGTGCACAGTAGATGGCTATTTAATTTAATCAAGAACTATTTATACAATGTCAACTATATTGAATTAGGGCTTCCTTGGTGGTTCAGTCAGTAAAAAATCCACCTTCAATGTGGGAGACTTGGGTTCTATTCCTGAGTTGGGAAGATCCCCTGGAGGAGGGCATGGCAACCCACTCCAGTATTCTTGCCTGGAGAATTCCCATGGACAGAGGAGCCTGGCGTGCTGCAGTCCACGGGGTCACAAAGAGTTTGACATGACTGAGCAACTAAGTACCACATAACATACACAAGACAGTATTTCAAACACTAAGACTACAATAGCTTAAAAAAACAGACCAAAATATCTGCCTCTCTGCTTGCAATATATTGCATTTCATTACATATTTTTCCCTAGCAGTTCATAATAAAGAAGTCACCATTTAACAATTCATTGACCAAGATGGAATAATAAGCTAAGATTTATACTCCAATCTAAAGTAAGGAGCAACAAAATAGAAACAGGCAAAACATACTTCACAACATTTTAGAAAACACTGTTATGTTGTTAGTTTTCCCAAAGATGACTTATCGATTCAACACAATCAAAATCAAATTCCCAGAGATTTTTTTTTTTTGGTAGACAGGAAAAAGGTACTTCCAGATTCATATGAAAATTCAAAGAATCTATAATAGCCAGGGAAATTTTAAAAGAACAAAGGAAGAATAATAGTATCTAATTTCAAAACTTACTATATAGATAAATTTCTTGGTACTGTATGGCATGGGAGTAACAGCAGACAGATTAGTGGAAGATATCACTGAATAAATAAAATTTTATTTTTAATAACAGTGCAGGCAAATCAATTTAAAAAGATAGTCTTTTTGACCAATGACATTAAAAAATTAGCTATCCATAAGAAAAACAATATCTTTAATTTTTACCTCACATTAGATAAAGATCTAAAATTACAACATTTCTAGAGGAAAACAAAATCTTAGTGATCATAGATTCAGCAAAGGTTTTCTAGATATCAAAACAGAAGCATAAACCATTATAGGAAAAATGGACTTCATAAAATCAGAAACTTCTGCTCTTTGAAAAATATTGACAAAAGAAAATATTATGAAGCTTATACAGGGGGTAACAAAGAAATTGTGCTCAGAAATGTAAAGAACTCTCAAAACATAATAAACATAAACATAACATGACATAAACATAATAAACATAAACATAAACATAACATAAACAAAACGTAATAAAAATAAAACAAACAACCCATTAAAGAATGATAAAAAGTTTTGAGCAGGTACTTTACCAAAGAGATACACAGATGGCATAAGAGCATAGGTAAGATGCTCAATATCCTTAATCATTGCTATTGCTACTGCTAAGTCACTTCAGTCGTGTCCGACTCTGTGCGACCCCATCCCCGGGATTCTTAATCATTAGGAAAATGCAATTTCACACCACAATAAGATACATTTATACTCCTAGCAAGCTGGCTAAAACTAAAACTCTGATCATACCAAATGTTGGTGAGGAGGTAGAGAAACTAGAATTCTCATAATTTACAAGAAAAACTGTCAAAACAGTTGGAAAACAGTTTAGCTTTTTTTTTAATAGGTTGAAAATATACCTACAACATGATCCATCCATCCCAGTCCTAGAGATTTACCCAAAAGAAAACATATGGGCATACAAAGGTTGGTACACAAATATTCATATTGGCATTATTCCTTACAGTATCAATTTGGAACAATCCAAATATTCAACAAGAAGTGAAGGGATAAAATGTTGTATATCTATACTCAGCATTTAAAAGGAATGAGAAACTGATACACACAACAAGGAATCTCAAAATAATCATACAGGATATAAGAAGCTAGATAAGTGTACATACTTCATAGTGCCATTTATTTAACATCACAAAAAAATGAAATAGTGTAGTTTATAGGGAAAACTGACCTGTAGTCACTTAGGGAAAGTGGTGGGGAGGCCGGGAGTGAGAAATTATAAAGATATATGAAAAATCATTTGAGGTGCTAGATGCACACATTCACTATTTTGATCGAAATTATTTCATGGATATTTACAGATAAGAAAATTTATCATATTATACACTTTAAAGATGTTCAGTTTATTGTATGTCAGTATGCTTTAATGTAAAAGTATAAAACAAAAAGAATTATTATTTAGGATATTTTCCTGATTCAAAATATATCACAGATTCATCAAATTCCTTGCTTCCCACCATTCACCCAACCACTTGCACGAGGGCTAGAGATCACCTTGATGTGCAGTAACAGGCAGTGTCCCTCTACTTCCTAGTGCTAAAAATTCTCTTTTTAACATAAACAAATATGTTAAATGTTTATTTGCTCATTTTTTCTTCCATGTTGACATTCAAAGCATTAATGCCTCTCAAGAATTAGTGCATCACTACCCATCAGTAATCACTTTTGTTCAAGTATATTTACAAAATTATAAGCTGATCACATGCTCATGACTAAGAAAAACTAAATTATGCCCAAGAGTACAGAATGCAAAATGAAAATCCTCTTGCTTACCTCCTACTTCTAAGTACTTCTTTAAGATTCACAGTGAAGCCAAGGGTGACAACAGTGATGACCCGCCATTTTCAGTTCTTATTGGCAATTGCATTCACTTATTTTCTTTTGTGAACAGGAAAGTACTCAGATGGAAATTATGCAGTGATTGATGGTACTATGGAAGACTGCTGTTACTTTGATGAGGCCACCTCTTCATCCTGAGGAAATCAGTGTCCTGTCACTGTGTAGCTGTTATCATCACAAAGCTGGGCTGCTTTAAACCACTTTGCCTTTCAGGAAGTAAATGCTCATTTTGTTTTGCTTTGTTTTGTTTTAACAAAGGGTGTTCTTCTAAGGGATTCTTTGGCCTTTTGCTTGATCAGAAGAACATAATTTTCTTCCAGAAAAAGAGAAAGAATAAAGAGAGAAGGAGAGGAAGGGAGGAACGAATGAAGAAAGGGAGAGAAAGAACAAAAGAAAGAAGAGGAAGGAAGGAAGGAAGAAAGAAAGAGGAAGGAAGGAACACTAGCTTCACATACTAGAGCGGTTTGCTTTTAATCATGCCTTTATCCCGGTCATGCCTGGTAATGGAATGGTACAGACTGGGAACCCTTTATCTATGGGGACAATGACTATAAAGAGAGTCTTAGAAGCAGTGTCAGAGAATCAAGAGTTTCAGGCCTTAGTAGCCCTCCGGGAAGTGTTGAATTCTATCCCACACCGCCTGAAGGTTGATGGCTGTGGTGGACTCTCAGTCCCAGGTGCACCAGAGAGAGATGCCCATACCTTGAAAAGACAATGCAAAGGTAGGCAGGGTCTCTAGGCTGGGCAGGCTACAGAAATGGATATGCAAGTAAAGGAAAGTCAGCTTCACAGAAACCATCTCAAGTTTTCTCCTATATCCTGAGGCCTATTGTCCTAAAAGAGATGGAAGCTTAATTTCCAGCATTCGCAAAAAATAACTGAACAGTTTCTGATAGATTAGAAAGATAACAGTATTTACTGAGTTCCCATTATCTATTTCCTCTAGTTCCCACTGTCTAAAATCCCTAATTCCAAAACAATTAGGAAGTTTATATTTGTAAGCATTATATCTCAGGACCACATTAACCTGAAAAGAAAAAGAAAGAAAGTGGAGTCAAGACAAGAATTATCAAACAGCATATCTGCCTCAGCCTTCATTGTCTTTTGTAGGAACTCAACACCACCACTTTTAAATATGACTTTCCAGTATTTGTGACACTGTATAGAAGGCAGTGATCAAGACCATCCCCAAGAAAAAGAAAAGCAAAGAGGCAAAATGGTTGTCTGAGGAGGCCTTATAAACAGTTGAGTAAAGAAGAGAAGCTAAAGCAAAGGAGAAAAGGAAAGATATACCCATCTGAATGCAGAGGTCCAAAGAATAGCAAGGAGAGACAAGAAAGTCTTCCTCAGTGATCAGTGCAAAGAAATAGAGGAAATCATAGAATGGGAAAGACTAGAGATATCTTCAAGAAAATTAGAGATACCAAGGGAAAATTTCATGCAAAGATGGGCACAATAAAGGACAGAAATGGTATGGACCTAACAAAAGCAGAAGGTAATAAAAAGAGGTGGCAAGAAAACCCAGAAGAACTATACAAAAAACATCTTCATGACCCAGATAACCTCGATGGTGTGATCACTCACCTAGAGCCAGACATCCTGGAATGTGAAGTCAAGTGGGCCTTAGGAAGCATCACTACAAACAAAGCTAGTGGATGTGATGGGATTCCAGTTGAGCTATTTCAAATCCTAAAAGATGATGCTGTGAAAGTGCTGCACTCAATATGCCCTCAAAGTTGGAAAACTCAGCAGTGGCCACAGGACTGGAAAAGGTCAGTTTTCATTCCAATCCCAAAGAAAGGTAATGCCAAAGAATGTTCAAACTACCCCACAATTGCACTCATCTCACACGCTAGTAAAGTAATGCTCAGAATTCTGCAAGCCAAGCTTCAGTAGTACGTGAACTGTGAACTTCTAGAGGTTCAAGCTGGATTTAGAAAAGGCAGAGGAACCAGAGATCAAGTTGGCAACATCCACTGGATCATCGAAAAAGCAAGAGAGTTCCAGAAAAACATCTATTTCTGCTTTATTGACTATGCCAATGCCTTTGACTGTGTGGATCACAACAAACTGTGGAAAATTCTGAAAGAGATGGGAATACCAGACCACCTGACTTGCCTCCTGAGAAATCCGTATGCAGGTCAGGAAGCAACAGCTAGAACCGGACATGTTGTTACAGACTGATTCTAAATCAGGAAAGGAGTATGTCAAGGCTGTATATTGTCACCCTGCTTATTTAACTTCTATGTAGAGTGCATCATATGAAATGCCAGGCTGGAAGAATCACAAGCTGGAATCAAGATTTCTGGGAACAATATCAATAACCTCAGATATGCAGATGACACCACCCTTATGGCAGACAGTGAAGAAGAAATAAAGAGCCTCTTGATGAAATTGAAAGAGGAGAGTGAAAATGTTGGCTTAAAACTCATCATTCAGAACACACGATCATGGCATCCAATCCCATCACTTCATTGCAAATAGATGGGGAAACAATGTAAACTGTGAGAGACTTTATTTTCTTGGGCTCCAAAATCACTGCAGATGGTGATTGCAGCCATAAAATAAAAAGATACTTGCTCCTTGGAAGAAAATCTATGACCAACCTAAACAGCATATTGAAAAGCAGAGACATTACTTTGCTGACAAAGGTCCGTCTAGTCAAAGCTATGGTTTTTCCAGTAGTCATGTATGGATGTGATAGTTGGACTATAAAGAAAGCTGAGCACCAAAGAATTGATGTTTTTGAACTATGGTGTTGGAGAAGACTCTTAAGAGTCCCTTGGACTGCAAGATCAGTCAATCCTAAAGGAAATCAGTCCTGAATATTCATTGGAAGGACTGATGTTGAAGCTGAAACTCCAATACTTTGGCTACCTGATGGGAAGAGTAGATTCTTTAGAAAAGACCCTGATGCTGGGAAAGATTGAAGGTAGGAGGAGAAGGAGACAACAGAAGATGAGATGGTTGGATGGCATCACTGACTCAATGGACATGATTTTGAGCAAGCTCTGGGAGTTGGTGATAGAGTGGGAAGCCTGGTGTGCTGCAGTCCATGGAGTCACAAAGAGTCAGACACGACTGAGTGACTGAAATGAACTGAACTGCCAGTATTCTGGGAGTTTTCTAAGAACTATACAAAAGAGATTTTAATGACCCAAATAACCACGATGGTGTCAACAATCAAAGTTTTCTGGTGTATCACATATTCTCACAAATATAATCCTCTCAGATGCCAGGAAGCACCTGACAATTTCTTACTTGTAGCTCAGGTTCCCTTTCAACCATGACTGTTACTAGAGCTGGTGACAGGAAACACAGCTAAACCACGTCTATCCTGTCAATAGCATCAGTAATGTTGGATGCACAAGTAAATTTATGTAAAAGTTCTTTACATAAGTGATGTATGGATGTGTAAGTCAAACTGTATCTATAGCTTTGAACACCTATGGCACTCTAATCAGGAGTTAAAACCCCAGAGGTAATGACTTAAGCTCTTCATATACTGTTATCAAACTCTATACCAGATCGTTTATGGGCAAAATGGATATTAGAAAATAAATTCTATTCCATATGCTAGCTTAATGCTACCAGGGCTTCCCAGGTGGCGCTAGTGGTAAAAAATCCACCTGCCAATGTAGGAGACTTAAGAGACACGTGTTTGATCCCTGGGTTGGGAAGATCCCCTGGAGAAGTAAATGGCAACCCACTCCAGTATTCATGGCTGAGAATCCCATGGACAGAGGAGCCTGGTGGGTTGTTGTCCACAGGGCTGCAAGAGTTGGACATGACTAAAGTGACTTTGCACAGTGCTACCAAATTTGGTCACAGACTTGAAAGGTTTTCGTTTGGTTCTGTTTATTTTTCATGGTATTATGTCTTATATTTGCTTTTTTACTGTAGTGTTCTCTTCATTAGCTTCTGATATAGGAACTTAGTTCTAAGCTGAAAGACCAGAATGGCTGGCCCCATGTGATACTCAAACACTCTCTCAGCCTCTGGCCATGATTTTTTGGATTCAAAATTTCTTGTATATTTCTATGCTTTCTTAATTTAAGAGTTATTTTCTAGAAGAATCCTTGTTGTCTTAAGGAATTAGACAGATAGGCCTATTCCATAATGCCAGCAAATATTCCCCCACATGCCAGAGAAGAACATACCTACCCTATTTCTATAGAGAGAAAAATAGAACTTGTCTTTATTTAGAGTCTAAGTGACTAGGAGTTCAAATAGAATGTTTGTAGGAAAAGAAGGAATCTTGAGACTTAAACATCTTCAAGGAAACAGTAAATTATATTCATGGAGGCTTTACCACTGAGATTTATTTTACAAACTGCCCTGATTGCCCATTCATGGAGTTCTGTGTGGAGACATCTACAATCATCGATTAAACATGCTAAGTTTTTCTTTAGCAGCAATTCATCAGCTACCTCTGGCAGGATAAAGGGAAAATTTTTGTTTCATTTTGTATTGTTTTTAATAAATATAACCATGAGTATACTATGGAATAAAATACATAATTTGCTTGAGATGCCTTTGAAGGTATTTTGCGTGTGTGGTCAGTCACTAGTGCAAGCCCCTAGGCCTCTCTGAAAAGTTTAGATAAGCATGAAAATGTCATATTTGGGACTGTCAAGATGCATAAGAGCATTTTACCCAAATGTAAATTTTCTATATTTTAATTTTTAAACATTAAACCCTGGACTCAAGGCAGAGTTGGAGCAGGGGAAAGGAGCTGCTGCTGCTGCTGAGTCTCTTCAGTCATGTCCGACTCTGTGCAACCCCATAGATTGCAGCCCACCAGGCCCCACTGTCCCTGGGATTCTCCAGGCAAGAACACTGGAGTGTTCTCCAATGCATGAAAGTGAAAACTGAAAGTGAAGTCGCTCAGTCGTGTCCGACTCTTAGTGACCCCATGGACTGCAGCCCACCAGGCTTCTCCGTCCATGGGATTTTCCAGGCAAGAGTACTGGAGTGGGTTGCCATTGCCCTCTCCAGGGCAAGGAAGAGCATCAGTTTCAAAGACTAAACAGGCTGCACTGTTATTGTTATAAAATAATATCATAATAAGTGTAGCTTAGACATCTAATGAAATCTGAAATTAACTTCATTATGATCACTTGGTCTGTATTTTAGCTACTACGTGTATTTTAAACTTAACTGCCAATATCTTATTTCACACGTGAAAAATAAAACACAAAAACATAATTTAAAATATATTTCTAATGTTTATGATAATACATCTATGGCTTATATATTAGCTGAAACACATTTTCTATACTTAAAGGATAAATTTCCCCTTTTATGCATAGGAAAATTTGATTTGTCATTCTAATTCTTTAACTCCCTTTGTCAGATATTTCCTGTATCTCCAACTGCTATATTTAATTGAGAGTAGATTTTATATGTAAGTGGAAAAATGGTTGAAGTAGAAACAAGTTTTGATTTAATATGCCAACTAGTTTGCTTTCTTTAACTTGCAATTCTGAGAGATGGTAATATTTTTCATTTCAATTGCCCTTAACAACAGAGGTAGCAAGTAGTCTAGATTTAAGTTACACATACATCTACATAAATGCTTCCATATCATTTATTGATTCTTTTTGCAAACTTCTAATTATGCTTTCAGGTAGCTAACTGGCCAAATCCAACTGCATGCACTGCAAAGTGAGTTTTGCTACACCACTGGGGTAAAGGAGTCCTATCTGAGGAAATAGTCAATGTTTTCCTAAAACAACTTCTTAACAAGCTCCTAGAAAATGGTGACCTATGTAGACTCAATAAAAGCAAATTTTGCAAAACAGCACAGTACTCTGTGCTGACAAAGGATTCTTTCTCTCTGTTACAGACACTTAGAGAGCCGTAAAGCTGGAATGCTCTTGAATAACTAACTTTAGCTAAGCAGGAATCTTAGTGGGCAGTTTCCAAACCATTAAACTTTCTAAAATAATTAGTATGAACATGTGTCCATATACTATATAAAGCTAAATGCATTTTTAGAAGGGTTGAGAAGATCAAAATTCACTCAGAATCACTTATAAGGAGAATCCAGGACCCTCACAAAATTTCAGTGTAGTGATTAAGCACATGGATTTAAGGTCAGAAAGCCAGAACTTGAGTCCTGACCCTTCATCTTTCTAGCTTGGCACCTTTGGCTAGGTTACCAGCAATGGCTTATTTGCAGAGTGGGAACAGCCAGTGTGAGCTCCATGATTCCTGGGAGGAGTAAATGCGCTAATGCACGTGCAAAGGGTTGAGTGCTTGACTTTCTGTGCATGCTAAGCGGTAGCTCTCACAAGTTTCTGAGACCCCAGGAACTAGCTGAATTCCTACAAGGTCTTGTCTCAGTTCTTTGGGCAACTGGGAACTTGTGCTCTGCAAACTTTGATCGTGTAGGCAATATAACTTCACTTAGAATTACTATATAACTTCCCTAAGAGTGAATATCTTGTGAGCACTTACCATGTACCAGGCTCTATTGAGAATGTTTTAATTAATTCATTTAATAGTCACATTAACCATTATAGGGATGGAACTGACACTCATTTTACAGAGAAAAACAACACAGGTATAGAATTGCCTTTATTGCAAAACTAGTGGGAGATTCAAGAGCTGCAAAAGATGTGATTGGGATACAGATAATCTAGCACAGGAGCACATGTTCTACTATCTCTCCTACTGAGATGTTAGGTCCTTAAGGGAAAGATTACTATAATGTTCCTTTGAAGCCCCCTAAGCACTCAACGGTTTCCCTGGTGGCTCAGATGGTAAAGCGTCTGTCTGCAATGCTGGAGACCTGGTTTCGATTCCTGGGTCGGGAAGATCCCCTGGAGAAGGAAATGGCAACCTGCTCCAGTACTCTTGCCTGGAAAATTCCATGGACAGAGGAGCCTGGTAGGCTACAGTCCATGGGGTCGCAAAGAGTCAGACACGATTGAGTGACTTTACTTACTTACTTACTTAAGCACTCAACATGGTACGCCAGTATAGCATACATACTGGTCTTCAAGAAGCTCTTGATTTCTTTGAGGAGACTGAATATTCCAAGATAAGAAAGCATAATACCATTCATAAGGGTTTCTCTGGTGGCTCAGTAGGTAAAGAATCCGCCTGCAATGTGGGAGACCTGGGTTTGATCCCTGGGTCGGGAGGATCCCTGGGAGGTGGGCATGGCAACCACTCCAGTATACTTGCCTGGAGACTTCCATGAACAGAGGAGCCTGGCAGACTGCAGTCCATGGGGTCACAAAGAGCCGGACATGACCGAGCGACTAAGCACAGCACTCAGCGCATACCATTCATAAAGACCCCACTTTGATGCAGGTATTAGTTCAGTGCAACGCTGACCTTGTTTACTCTTCAAACTGACTTTATGCCAAAGGTGTGCTAACATATAACACTCAGTGTTTTTAGTAGAAAACATAGACCCTGTCCTCATACTGAGTTAGAGCAAAAATGGAATTCATTGAAAGATATTCATTAGCTCTGAGAATTTCCGAAAGTAGAAACATCATTCTAGAGTGATTGTTGGTCAGACTCAGTGCCCATCCACACCTCCAGGACTGTTGATAGGAGCAGCAGGAGAGCTTGCTCGGCTAACACTGGGCATCTAAAAACCCAGCGCTTCTCTGCTTGGAACTTAAGTGACTCTACCACCACCCTTAACATAAAGGCACTCTTAGCTGCCCCTGTCTCCTCACATTCAAATCAGAGCCTTGTGATGGTGCATGACTGATGACCAGAGGATGAGGTTGGGTGTCTGAGCCCTAGCTGCAAGGGAAGCTGAAAAGTGAGTTTGTGGTTTAAATTTGGAGAGGGATATTCATAATGTGGGGGTTCTCCAATTAGTGTAACAGTATTTTAAAAAGTGATAGGCAAGGGAAAAAAAACACATGGAAGATATCCACTACACCTCCATTTTACAGATGAGGAGGAGACTGTGGTGGAGGTTAGACCATTTATTCCACATCACACACATAGCAAGCAGCAGACTGAGCATACAGGTATAGATCTGCCTGTCTCTGACTGTTGTTCCACTGCACCAGGCTGTCTCCCACACAAAGAACTAACTGTATATCTGAGAGGCCTAAACGGTCAGGAGGGTGGGGCTTCAGAGAAGGAAGGCTCTCTTCTGGCTAACAAGTATTAGTTGCTCAGTCATGTCTGACTCTTCGTGACCCCATGGACTGTAGCTCACCAGGCTCCTCTTTCCATGCGGATTCTCCAGGCAAGAATACTGGAGTGGGTTGCCATTCCCTTCTCCAGAGGATCTTCCTGACCCAGGGATCAGACCCAGGTCTTCCAGAGAGGGTGATCCCAAAAGACTCCTGGAAAGAAACACCGTTTGGACAGCTTTCTAGAATCCTAATTACAAGATAGTAAGAAACCAGTTTTAGGAATGATTTAGTTTACATTCTTCAGTGAAGGAGGAAACTGAGGCTTGGGGCGGAGGGTGGTGGAAATTGTTCTGTCCATGGTCATAAGTTCTTACTGAAAGTAACTTAAAACCCAACCCTGTGACAGTATGTTCATTTCTGTTCTCAGAGAGCTGCTGACCTCAGCTGGGTGAGTTCACTTGCTAAATCACATCTCCAGCAGAATTGTTGAATAAACTTTCCTTGAATTGATAGGCAGAGTAGGAGAGAAGAGAAAGTCATATGCTGTGATCTTAGCAAAAAAAAAAAAAAAGAAAGAAAGAAAAAAAGAAAAACTTCTATTTTGTTTGTGGCTCCTGAGAGAATACTTCTTTTCCAACTGTGCATTAGAAGGTAAAAGGTTCTTGCTTATGACAAAGAAGTGTCCTTGTGTCTGCACTCTCCACTTCTTTCCTGCTAATGCCAAGTAAAGAAGGCAGGGAAAGTAAAGGTCACCTGATGTCTGCTTAATGGGGGCACTGATGTCCTTGAGTGCCCATATGGCCTGTCCCAGAAAATGTCAGATTATACCCTTAGAGCTCTTAGTTGGCAGTTAGTTGAATAGCTCTATTGTCTGGTCAATGGGTCCACTCAATTTTTTGCCTCTCATTTTAACACCCACACACAGTCAACAAACTTGGGAACAAAATAATGGAAAGGTTGACCATTCTGTTTTCTCAACAGGGTGACTATATAATAGGTGTGTCTTCTCTGGCCTTAGGCATGATGAAGTTCCAAAGAAGTTTGGTTGTTTAGAAGAAAACAAAGGCTTGGAGTTTAGACAGTACTGTGGTCCGATCACAGCTCTGCCTCTACTGCTAAGTGACCTTGAACAAAAGACTTAGAGTCCCTGAGACTTAATTTGTTTCTCTGCAAAATTAAAATAATGATAAATTTGTAGGAGATTAGAAAAATGTAGGTAGTTGACATTTATTAGGGACTTGTTATACATGAGAAATGATCCATTGTACCCTTTTTCATTTAGTCTTTTAACCAAAGCTGGTCTCCTCTAATAAACTCTCATTTGCTCCCTGGTATTTATTTGTGTGGTATTAAATTCTATGTGTAAAATGCATTGGTAATATTAACCCATGTAATTTTCAAAAAGTTTCTTAAGAGATAGCTTTGTTACCTTCTCTTTGCAGTGAACATACCCTCGGTTATACTAAATTTAAGACAACTGTCTTCCTGACAACAGGCTCCTGACCTCCCTTTTCTTAGAGTACTGGTACTATACAAAACTTAAAATTGTAAATTTTCTCTTTCACTCTTTGAGATGTAAATCTTCTACAACCCAGAAATGTCTTTCTCAAGGACTTGATTATATTTTCTCTGAAATGTAATCAGCAACAAAGAGAAGGCTTCTATTTCCAATCTCTGTGGGAGAGGAGGAGCCTGACTTCCATCAGCAACAATTACCAAACACAGATGGCCTAATAACACTGACCAACTTCTCCCTCTAATATCCTCCAGTACTTTTCCACTAGCTCACTCTAACTTTTAAAAATCCTTCTGCCTTTTATCTCAGAGGAGTTGAGTTTAATCTCTCTCCTGTGTTGCAGTAGTCTTAACCCTTGTTGCAATACTCTTGGATAAAACTTACCTTGACTGTTTAATTTGTCCAGTGAAATTTCTCTTTTACACTGGCCCAGAGTCACCCAACTAGACAAGGCAAAGCTGGGATTTACATCAAATCATTTGTGTCCCTTTCATATGGATTTGAGAGAGGATTCAAGTTTAAGATGGTAGCCTGAAGTCTTATCCTAAGAAGAGCACTATGTTGCAAACATAATCTAACTCAGATGGCTTTGAATTTTGCTTTTCTAAAAACAGAAAATTGGACTACATTCCTGGTTTCACACCTGAACCTGGCAGATGTCTCACAAGCCTCCAAGCACAAGAGAAAGGGGGTTCATGAGGAGCCTACATGGGGGTTTCAAGGTCATTTATATTTAACAAATAAAAAAGCGGAGTTCTGTGCTGACCTTATTAGAAAGAGATAGGTCCTGCTGCAAGTAAAAACAAGTGAAATTATTGCATTCTGACATTTTTAAGAGCTTTCAGTTCTAATATTTTGAAGTTCTCTCTAAACTTCAAACCCCCTTCTAGGATATTAAATCCAGCATTTCTCTCCTTATCTCAGGGTCTGCTTTCAAAACTTCACTATCTTATATACTAATCTAATAGTATGGCTGATAAACAGTTATCCAGTGAGCAGATACCCTAAGATAATACATACATTTTAATAGACTCCACTTTGGATATAATTTTCAAGTCTATAAAAGAAAATGATTTCATGGTGATAATTCCAGATTCCTGGACCAGAATGACTGGTGCAATTAACTTTTTAGTTCAAGTTATTGAGTGCCTACTATATGCAGATACTGTGTAGGCATTTCAGTGCAGAGTAAAAATAAATTAACCCTTGATCTCCTGGGCTTATACCTAGAGAAAACTGTAATTAAAAAAAAAAATACATGTACCCCCAATGTTCATTGCAGCACTACTTACAACAGCTAGGGCATGGAAGCAACCTAAATGTCCATCAATAGGAGAATGGATAAAGAAGATATGATACATATATACAATGGAATATTCCTCAGCCATAAAAAGGAATGGAATTGTACCATTTGCAGAGACTTGAATGGACCTAGAGACTGTCATACAGGGTGAAGTAAATCAAAATGAGAAAAACACATATTGTATAATATTGCTTTTATGTGGAATCCAGAAAAATGATACAGGTGAACTTATTTGTGAAGCAGAAATAGAGACACAGACCTAGAGAATGGATGTATGGATACTGGGATGGGAGAAGAAGAGGAAAAGATGAATTGGGAGACTTGGATTGACGTTTATATACTACTGTGCATAAACTAGATAGCAATAAGAATCTACCATATAGTGTAGAGAAGTCTATTCAGTGTCTCTGGTGACCTCAATGGGAAGGAAATCCACAAAAGAGGATCTATGTGTATGCATAGCTGATTCACTTTGCTGTAGAGCAGAAACTAACACAATATTATAAAGCAACTATACTCCAATAAAATTTTAAAAAAGAATACAGTCTAGTAGAAGACATTTGCCATTCCTCAGCATCCTTAGAATTCTAAATTTTAAAATGCAGAACTGCTGGTTGGGTTCCTTGGAGTTCTAGTTCATTAAGAATGCTTTAAGCATAAAGTATGTGCATGGTCCCTTATCAGATCATATATTATGGGCAGCTTGTGATTATGGGATTCCCAAGGAGCTATCACTCAACTTTATATCTCTTCTCTCTGACCCTCCACCTTACAGGCACCTTGAACATATTAGGGTTTAAAACATGGCTATTAAATGTATGAGTGAATATTTTTAAACTACTTCCTGCGTTAGCATTATAGCACACCTAAAAAGCAAACTTTAAACAAAGTTTCCAATAATTCTGCCATATTTCATAAGTTATCACAGTTTTTCAAATTAAATTCAGCATTCAACTGTTAACCTTAGCTTGAACAAATTCTGTCTATTAGCAATACAGGCAGGTTTATCAAAAACATCTTTTCACTATTAAAGCTTCAATCTAGTTCAGCTACAAATCCCTGTGGACTTACTTAGCATAAGATACTATCATTTCTATCTTCATTACAACATATTTTAATTATCTTCCTTAGAAATAAGGTCCTACCTCTTAATGAAAGTTGTTAGTCTGGGGGCTCCAAAGGGCATAAGCCAGTTTTAAGACTTACTTTTGATTATATATGCAATTATAAGTTAGAAAATATGTTTCAAAGTCAATGTAAGTTTTTCATCATTTTCTCTAGCTGAAAAATAAATATGACAGAATGAAGATTGACTGTTGCAGTTTTCCCTCTTGTCCAGAGCAGTGTTTTTCAAGCTTGATGATGTCACCTCCGCTTGTCATCTAGTGTCATCTGGGGTCAGTTCCATTATTGCTACTAGCATTTGTATGAGGGCAGTACATGCACAGATCTAAGTTTATTTTCAGGTATAGTAACCATTTGTCTTTTATAGTTACTCAAGTTCTATGAGCTTAATTTCTTCATCGATAGTCCTATTTGGGGGAGTTGGTGAGGTAATTAAATAACAATACAATTAAAGTCCAAGCCCCATTCCTGGCAAGTGATTGGTATTCAGAAAGTGTCAGTATTTGTTACTGCTTTGCTTACTTTTCCTTTCAAATATGAATTATTCTAAAATTTTCTTTAAGCCTTTGCATTTCCAACTTTTCATTCTCATAATATGAGCATATTTTCTGTGTCACTGAAAAGAGGGATTATGAAAAGAGTAATAGAAGAGGACTTTCTCTACTTTTCCTTCTTCCAACATCAAGCATCTCTATTTTCCACCATTTCCCCCTCTTCTTTTCTATCTTAGAAGAAGTAGATCATGGATCCTTTTAAAGACCCATTGTTCATGTCAAGGTTTACCCATTTAATTTGATCTTCCACCAGACCTTGTTGCATTATTTACTCTGTTCTTTTAGTGAAATTTCTAAGTTTCTGCTCACCCTAGTTTATTTCCTTCAACCCTGAAAGTAGTTTTAGTTTTATTCAATGCACAAATCATACTTGCATTAAATCTACCTTAAGGAAATAATAGAGATGTGTCTAAATATATTTTTTGCTCAAGGATAGCCATTGTGGAAATACAGTAGCAAGCACTGAAAAATGCCTAAATGGCTAAGAATACAGGTTGGTTAAATAAATTAGGAGATAAAGAGACAGAATGGGGAGGGAATAATGTAATGTTTTAGATTGATAACTAATGACGTGAAAATTTTGAGTCATGAGTAAATATCTCAAATTTGTTTTTAAGAATCATATAAATTAGTGTGTGTGTGCGTGTGTGTGGGCATGTGGGTATATACAACAAGAAAAGATTAGAATTATCATTTCGGGCTTAAGAGATCAGGGGTGCTTTAATTTTCTGTGAGTTTCTCTGAATTTTCAATAATAAATTCATGCTGCTTTTATAATAGGTGAGAAAACAATGGTGCTTATAAATGCTTTTTTTTTTTGGACCATGTCCTCTTCTAAATGACATTTCATTTTTTCTTTTCTCTTCCTTTTAGCTATCCACCTCCTTGAAGTAAGGGTTTCCCAGGTGGCTCTAGTGCTAAAGAGCTTGTCTGCCAGTGCAGGAGAGTTAAGAGATGATCCCTGGGTCTGGAAGATCCCCTGGAGGAGGGCATGGTAATCCACTCCAGGATTCTTGCCTGGAGAATCTGCTGGACAGAGGAGCATGGCTGGCTACAGTCCATAGGGTCGCAAAGAGTAGGCCATGACTGAAGCGACTTCGCACTCACACACACACTCCTTAAAGTAGAGTCTACAACATCTACCGTCACTTCTTTCAGCTCATTTAATATTCATGCCAATGCCAAGTCATGAAGCCCCCACTTGAGTCACGCACTGTGCCCAGGATAGAGCAGGTCACTGAAGTTATAACGGTGTTGGGGGCTGAGGATACAATTCAGACAGTAAATAGTTTTTTTCCACCAAGGACTTGTAACAGGCTGCTAAGACACCAAGTACACTTTCTATTATACCTAACTACTCAAGCAGGAAGTCCACAAAGAACACAAATACACTGAAATGCTTATGATGACACGATTTTTAATAAGTGCCTAGAAACACAATTGCCTAAGGTCTTCTAAATCTGTCTTCTGCATCCTTCCAGAATCCATAAACAAATACTTAAAATGCTCTTAAAGTAATTCCAGATTAATTATGTGAATCAGACTTCCAGTTCCAGAGTTTATGACTAGAATTCCAACACCATATTTTCAAATTTATGTTGCTTAAAAATAAGCAAATCTGATTGATATGCAATAATAGCAAATAGTAAGACAGCTATGTACTTAGAGTTCTACTTTAGAAATATTAAAATATAATTTTTTCGAATGTTGCAAGTTGCAATGGTTTCTTTCCTTCAAGTGCTCTCCCATATCACTCCCACTCTGAATGTGTACACGCATGCATGCTAAGTTGTTTCATTCGTGTCTGACTCTTTGCAGCTCAATGGACCATAGCCCACAGGCTTCTCTGTCCATGGGATTCTCCAGGCAAGAATACTGGAGTGGGTTGTCATGCCCTCCTCCAGGGGATCTTCCTGACCCAGGGATTGAAACTGCATTTCTTATGCCTCCTGCATTGGCAGGCAGGTTCTTTACCACTGACATCACCTGGGAAGCCCCACACTATGACTACTTCTAGGCAAATATAAAAAAGAATAACTATATTATGTCTTCACAGATATCCTCTGTCAATTATAAATACAAATGTCTATCTATCTACTTGTCTATCTATCTATTTATAGTATCTTATATAGTGAATACAATGCTGACCACAAAGTGATCACAGCAACAATTTAATCTCCTGATTACAGGGATACATTTAAAGGTTTATGCTGGAAGAAAGGGATCTATTTTATGCTTGAATTACAACTAAACTGACTTCTTCCACTAAGAAGCAACCTCTTTGCTAATTTTAGCATACACTAGGCTTCAACCACTGAGGTTATAACTTGGAATAATGTAACATTTACATAGAAATTACAGTATATTCCTGTACCATAGAGGCGCTTGGATAGGCATGCAAAATGCCTTGGAGCTTAGGAATATATTGCTGAAAAACATGACCTAAAGAAATCTTAGTTGAGACAGAAAGAGTTAGCCAGTCTAAAAGAGAATCAGGATGGATTTCAAGGTTTGTCAATATCATTTGATTAAATGTCCTTGACTTGCCTGGCTCCACTCTTGGAAACAGTAGTAGTAAAAATCAGCCATTCTCTAGATATTAAAGTTGATGCTTCTCTAAAACTGATAATTGGTCATTTTTCAGGTTATATGTTATCTCATCCATTTTGATCATTACCAAGTTTTCCTTGTTTGTACAGGGAGCATTAATTAGACTGCACTCTGACTCTCAAGATCTGTGAATTCTCGTTTATCTATTCACCCACCCACCCAGACCAACCATATGTATCTTGTAAATTACAAGTCATCAAGCTTGATGTGGTGGTAATAAAAAGCTGTAAAGCTTCTTTGTTTAGGGAGTTTTCAGTCTAATAGGTAAGCCTAAGATATAGGTACAGGCAGAATGCTGAGGAAGTTCAGACTCCATGCATTTGAAGAAGCTTGTGCCTTGCCTCCTTCTGAAAACTCGGCAGCTTGCTTCTGCTCTTACTGCATTCATTATATACATTACTACAGACAACATAATTCTTTTCTTTGGGCCTTTAACATTCACTGTGGGAACATTATTCATTAGATAGTAAAGTCCTGAAACTTAATAAAACAAACATAGAAGAAATTCATGACTAACAGCGGCACACTAGTGCCCTTGGGTCAAACATTTGCTTTACTAAATGCCAAACAGTCTCCAGTTTCTAGCAATAAAACATGATTTCATTTGCTTTCAGCACTGCTAGAATGCATCTACTGTAGTTCTTAGTCAGAGGAGATACAATTATGGCTATGCCTTCACTGATATTGGACACTGTAAGTGGACATTTAGCCCAATTAGAAAGAAAAATGTCTGGAAAATAATACTCAAGAGAGGAAAAGCTGTTGGTCTTTCAACAAGAAAATAAGCCAAGGACAGTTGGAATATTAGACACAGGTCACCTACGTACCTGGTGAGATATCCAGGTAGAAGCTATGAATAGGGAAAACATTTTTAGCAGAAATGATCTGGATAATGGAAGGGTTTGTATCATTTCTTTGCTCGAAGCCACCCAGTGACTTCTCGTTGTTATTAGAATTTCAGAGGGCCTGGCAGAGTCGTGGCAGTACTAGATGACACATTTTCTGCAGGATCAGGGGCCTGCTACCTCTTCAGCTTCTTCCCCTCCATCGTTTTCTCTACACTCCAACTGCAAGAGCTGTCCTTCTTCCCCCCGAACCTTCTCAAGCACCCCCCTTGCCTTTGTACTTGCCATTCCTTCTGCCTGTTAGGCTCTTCCCCGCTGATCTTTGCAGAATGGATTCTTTCACATTCTTCAGATCTCAGCTCCTCAGAGACCTCTCTGACCATCCAATCTATAGAAGCCCCTCTATCCTCCCTTCTCTCCTCCCAGACCATTACACCCTAACCATACTGTTACATTTGACTTTCCATATGGCTCATTTTGTAGAGTAGAGTGGTGCTGCAGAAGCATGCTGGACCCCTAACCCAGAGGCCGATGGATTGAAACCATCCTTTGCTTAGTTCAGCTTTTGCGGCTTCCCAGTTGGCACAGTGGTAAAGAATATACCTGTCAATGCAGGAGATCCAGGAGTTGTGGGTTCAATTCCCTGGGTTGGGAAGATCCCCTGGAGGAGGAAATGGCAACCCACTCTAGTATTCTTGCCTGGAAAATTCCATGGACAGAGGAGCCTGGCAGGCTACAATCCATGGGGTGGCAAAGAGTTGGACATGACCGAATTACTGAGAACAGCAGCATGGTTCATTTTGCTACTGTAAACTATTTTACAATAATAGTAAATTGGAAAGTAATTATTTTTCACTGTAAATTACTATAAATCTATTTATTAGTAGGCTCGTTTATTGTTTGTTTTCTTGTTTTTTTTGAGAGGTGGTGGAAAGCAGTGGTGAAGAGCAGACTCTGGAGTAGGCTTGGGTTTTGAATCTCATCTCTATCACTTATTGTTTGGATGATCATGGGCAAGTTACTAAATTTCCCTGTGCTTTAATTTCTTCATTAATAAGTTGTGATAAAAATAGTACTCCCTCATAGGGCTGTTGTGAGAATTAAATGAATCAATCAAAATAAATCATTGGGAGCAGAGCCTGGCATGAAACAGCGCTAAATAAATTAACATTAGTAGTAGCAGCAATAGTAGTAGTGATAGGAGAAGTAGTAATATTAGCGAAAGTAGTTGTCTCCTTCCATTAGAACAAAAAGAGTTGAAATTTAGCCCTTTAGTTCAGTGTTAAATCCACAGAATCTAGAATAGCATTTGGCAATAGTGTATACTCACTCAATAATAGTTGAATAAATGTTTCATAGGAGCGTGCCTTGAGGAAGATAAATTTTCAGAGAACTAGATCTAAAAACCAATTTAAGCCGGTAATGAAAAAAAGAAAGTCATTGTTACGTAACGATGGGGGAGAGACTGGAAAGTGTTGTTAGCACAATTAACTGTAACCTGGTATTAACGAGGCCAAGGTGATAAGTTCGACACCTTTGCATGTTCTACTTTGGTTGGTTCTCTGCTATGCTCATTCACTTGGCATTCCTACTGCTAGTCTATTGTCTGATGCATCAATGCCTGAAATCAAGGAGAGAGGGAATGAAAAAGTAAACATCTATGTATTATGGCTAAAGAAAATTCAGCAGAAAACACTTCTTTATAAACAGTGGGGAGACTCTTGGCATTCAACATAACAAGACACTTCAGTGCTAACTCTCCAGTGAGTTCAAACCACTGAACACACATTACCCCATACAAGTAATATTTCTAGGACTTAGCATCTCCCTCCTGAGACTGCAACAGGAATTTGAGAAACTAGGAATTAGTTTTCTCCTTTCCTGAAATATTTTTAGCTGCCACCAGGTGGTACTAGGTAAGCACATCCAAGTAGGAAAATGCAATTTTATTATACACAAAATTGCCAAGAGTTGCAAAAAACTGTTTTTCTTTAGTGTAGTGTCTAGAAACATAAATTTTGTGTAACTCAGAGTACACATTATCCTTGGTTTTGACTTTTAAAACAATATTTGGTTTGGTTTTTCTCTAAAATTCAAATTGTACTCAGATTTCAGAGAAAAACTTCATCTTCCTATGACTCAGACTCTCATTTTAAGAAAGCTTCTGTTTTCCTCCATAAGTCACACAGATTTCTGGGCTCCCGAAAAGTCTTTACATTTTCCCTCGGGCATTTACCTGGGTTTTCCTTCTGTTTTTCCTCCCTGATTCATAACTTCATGCTTTTGCCTGCCTCAGTTTACTCAACATCAGCGAAAAAGGGGATAGAAGTATGTACACTACCAATTTCTATAAATGTGACAGCTTGTCAAATCTCTGAGTAAAAGGAGGTAATCATGATCGTGAACACCCTAGCAGACCTTCTCAGCTAATCCTTAGTGGCAAAATACTTCCAGTCTATTTTTACTATCTGAGAGGAGTTTATTTTTCCCTTCATTTCCTCAAGGCAAATGGGTCCACGCTAGCCATCTGTGACACCAGCAGACAGCAATGAGAAGCATCATAGAAAGAATAATTTCTACAGGTTGAATACAAACTCTTTGTCACTTTTCTTTACTGTCTTTATTTCTGATCCTTTAGCTACACTGCCAATTGCTCAGAGCTCAGTAGATCTTTGAGTGCAGGCTCAAAATATAGATTTTCTTTCTTGTCTAGAGTACTTAGAGATGACTTTTCCCCTTGATTTCAAACACAAATAGCCTCTTATTTCCAAATTCATAACTTTCTACCACCACTTGCTTTCCTGCTCACATGTCCATTTTTTTTTTTTCACATGTCCATTTTATCAAGTATAACCTTAATACCTTTTGAAAATATTTATTTCCTCTTCCCTCTCTCTCTGCTATTCTCTTGAAAAGTGAAGTCACTCAGTCACGTCCAACTCTTTGCAACCCCAAGAACTGCCAGGATCCTCCATCCATGGGATTTTCCAGGCAAGAGTACTGGAGTGGGTTGCCATTTCCTTACCCTTTTAATAATTTTCTGCCCTGAACTTTCATTATTCTAAAGATGACAGCCACATTATTATAAAGAAGCAATGGTTTCTATGAAGGAAGAATATACCTAACCCAATTCACACTGAAATAGACCTAGCAACATCTACAAGTATTACTATTTCCAGCAAAGCTTCCTACTGTGGTCAGAGGACCATTGCAGTATATCAGCAGATCTTTAATATCCATCACTCTGGGGAAGTGGGTAATGGGCCCAAGGTAGAGGTAAGGGAGAGATGCGTGAGTCTGTGCTCAGTTGTGTTTGACTCTTTGTGACCCCATGGACTGTAGCCAACCAGGCTCCTCTGTCCATAGAATTCTCCAGGCAAGAATACTGGAGTGGGTTGCCATTCCCTTCTCCAGGAGATCTTCCCGACCCAGGGATTGAACCCACATCTCCTACGTCTCCTGCATTGGCAGGCAGATATAACATAAATAAAATTGATTCTCCTGAAGAACACACATCACCTATCAAGCATCTGTAAATAAAATTAGCTCAAATCCTAATCTTGCTTAAATATTCACTTATTAAAGCAAGATTTAGATAATATTCAAACCAGCACCACTTGAGGCACTTAGATGAAACATAATTTTCCTTTCTGCCTTTCTTAACCCATTTTTTTTTAATAGCCCAACTCAGGTTTTGGAAAAAACAGCCACCAAGCATCATATTTTATGGTAGCATGGGCTTTTAATTTTCTTTCCAGACTCCATATGTTTGACTTAAGGCAACATAGGTATTTTCTCCTTTCAGTTTCTTCTGGGCAATATGGCAATAGATAGTTCGTTTCTTTTGTTATATCTCTAAGGGATAGCTCAGCTGGAGCCAATAAAAGTCAAAGTTATCATTTACATGGGTGTGTGGTCCATTTCTTTTTTTAAATTTTTTTATTTTTTATATGGTCCATTTCTGACAATCCTCAATGATAGTATTATATTTAATTTTCAAACAGTGATCTTATATATTTATTTATACAAACATTCAAATTTCTCATTCCAAACTAAGCAAATATGAAATTTCAGGAAAGATAACTATGTGTGACCACAGACAGTAGAATTCAAATGGATCTTCTAACAGCAGAGGTAGTCAGTATATAATAAGATCATTGATATTTATTAAGGGCAAAGAAACAACCAAGAGACTGTTGCAAGTTGCAAAGGGCACATCCTCTAAGAGTAAGACCTACTCATTCATCCTCACTGAGAAGATATCTATTTTATTGAAATGCATTTTTTGTTTAAGTATGTGTGCTTGTCCTCTGCTAGGGACAGAGGAAACAGAGTGAGAAATGTTATAGGATATTGATTACTTAAGGAACAAAGGAGGATCATTTTTCAGGAACACGTTGCCTGCAGGTCAAGCTTTACCAGCAACGTGATGACCCTGACATTAGGACAGGTAGATCTTCCTTACTCTTTCTCTAGCATTTCCTTCTTAGGTTTTTAGCTCTGCTTTCAGATCATGCACTGTCTATGCTTGATACATCCTGACGACATACTGCTCCTATTTCAATTGCCCTGAGACAAAATGACAACAAATATGGAATAACCTCCTGACTAGGGTAACAGAGGAGACTGGCAGGCTATAGCCCATGGGGTCGCAAAGAGTCAGACATGACTGAGCAACTAAACTCAGCACAGCACAGGGCAAAAGGAGATGGGCTCTATAGCCCACAGCCCCAGAAGCAAAACCTGACTGCGCACCTTCTAGCCTTTGACTTGGGGAATTTCACTCAATTCTTCTTAGTTTTGGTGTTCTTATCAAACTGGTCTAACAATATCGGCAACAGTCAATGGCACCGATTCTGGTCCATCAGGTTGGTGTGACAGTAATATGAGAAAATATTACAAATCATGTGGCACCTAACACTTCGTTAACAGGCATGAAATATTGACATTACCACTCTAGATAGAGGAAAGGATTGTCATATTTAACAGTTCGGTCAGGTGTTTATCTTCATGATGAATTTTGAGTGGCAATAACACTGTTCCAAAGAATTCCTGCTGCAATTGCCTTACAGACTCAGTTTTTAACAGGGGACAGGTTTTGTTGGATAGAAGGAAAAATCAGCAGGGGAAAAGCAAATCTTCCAAGCAAAATCTTTTTAACTAACTGATGCTGCTTTTACTCACTCGAGCTGCTAAATCCATAGCAGAAAGCAACCACAAACCAGAGATTCCAAACAAGCATTTGGCTCAAGTAAGACACTGGATCACAGGATGGCTTTTTTCTCTCTTCTCAGTTGGTGTGGAAATATGTTGAAGGTGATAATAATAATAATATTTCATATTAAATGGTTCTTATGTTATTATTTCTAAAAATTATGACTATATTAGCTATCAAAAACAGCTAAGAAATTTAATTCAGTCCTTGGCAAGTCAAACATACAATATTGAAAGAATATTTTGAATTGATGACTTTTGAAATTAAGTTTAAAAAAATTTTCTGACATATATAATGCTCATCCCTCCATATGTATATTAGGAGTTCTTTTTTTGAGCATCATCTCTCTGCCTACCATAGCAGCCTGGACTTTCCCTTCATAGCATTAACCATTGGTAATGGGTAAAGTGCTCATATAATTTGTTTAAGATCTAATTCACTAACTAAAGAAGAATATCTCTAAAACCAGGAGTCATACCTCTTCACTACTTTGTCTCTAGAATCTGGAAAGAAATTGAGCATGCAGTAGACCCTCAAGAAAAATTTGGAGAGGCAGAATGGGCCAGGAGTTGAGGAGACAGCTTTAGACTTAGAAAGATCTAGATTTGAATCTGGATAAAACCCTACCGTCTGCATATTTGGGGAAAATTGTTAAGTTCCCTAACCAGTTCCTATGCAATAAAATAAAGAGAATAATTCTTCTGCTGTAGAGCTATTGTAAAGCATGAAAGGAAACATGCATCAAACACACAGGATTGTACTTGATACATGTCAGCATGTATGTGTTAGTCACTCAGTCGTGTCTGACTCTTTGCGACCCCACGGACTGCAGTCCATCAGGCTCCTCAGTCCATGGAATTTTCCAGGCAAGAACACTACAGTGGGTTGCCATTCCCTTCTCCAGGGGATCTTCCCGACCCAGGGATCAAACCCTGGTCTCTGCATTGCAGGCCGCTTCTTTACCCAAGTGTTTCATAAATAATTGCTGTCAATATCATGACTATTATATAGTTAATAGTAAAAGTAATTATTTAATGTAATGATGAGGACCAGGCTTTCAAAGATATCACCCCCTCCCCACCAGCCCCTTTTACAACTCCATCCATATGCCTTTTTTAAATGTACATCCAGCTTCCTTTTACCCTTCAACAGAAAGTAGTACCAACATAATGTCAATGAAATACAATATTGCTAAGTCTGTTTGTTTAAGACTACACCCCTGTTATTAATTAATATTTTGATGAACAAAATATACTGTTGCTTGTAGCAGTTCATGTCCATTAGTAACATAAAAATTCTTTTCATAATATTGTATGCAAAATGTACTTATCTTTTAAAAGCCCAATGATAATTCACTAAGGACAGCACTGTCTTCAATAAGAAGTTGTCATCTGATAGTTATATAGGAAAGCAAAGCACACAAATACTTGCTGCGTAAAGTGAAAATTCTCCTTCAGAAAGCCAATTAATTCAGCTCTTCTATTCTTTTTCGTTTTGTTTTTTTTTAACCACTTGAGAGAAATATTATGTTCACAGAAGTTATGCTTTTTAGAAATTATTTAGGGTTATTAAAAGTTTATTCAAATACCAGAAGTCTAATAAAACACAAAATTCAGAGATTTAATTTTCCCCTTCGTTTTCTTTCTAAAATTTACATTTCTTTTTGCGTTTTATGCCCTCAGCTATACCAATGATGATTCAAACATGCTCATCACCAAACTATTGATGTGCCTGAGTATCTATAATTGTGTAATTCAAGTCCATTCCTATTGTTAAATACTGAGGAAGAGGGGGGAAAAAAAGTCCAATATGATCTGTGTGAGAAAACATGATTCTCAAAGAAGTGTCAAAGAAGATTTCAAAATTTCCATGTCAATGTTAACAACTTTGACCATTTCACAATTTTCAATTCTAGGGCGTTTTTATAGTACTTTAAATCGGTTATATTGTTGCAGGTTCTTTTACTAAGAACCATCTACTAAACAACTTTCCGGCCTGTCAACAGCAGACCTCATGAGCTATCCTTCAAGTAGCTAATCTCTCTTTAGCCCTTTTGCAACATTGGAAACATGACTTCAGGTCTATGGGAAGGTGCTGCCCAACCAGAACGTGGTCTTTGTGACACTTATCTTACCATTGTAAATTAAGTACAATTTCTCTTTGTTTCTTTTTTAGGGGACTTGGGGGTGGGTAGACAATTCCTATGTTTTAGACATGGGAGCAGGTGCTCAAAATTCAGTGATAAATCAAGAAAGATTAACAGTAATCAAAAGAGAAAGGTTAGCAAATAGTTACAAGCAACATCCTAAACTTCACAGGTTTTAAAAGTAAACCTAGGCACATTTGCAACTTATTTGGTATCCTTAAAAAAAAAAAAAGACTAGGGAAAAGAAATCCTACTGGTCAATGGAGTTGTGAATCTATTTACATATCCCTCCACCTACCAAGTCTCATGCAAATTAAATATGTGGTTACATTTAGATGGCACAGCTGCTCTGGGCCTCTTTCCTCACAGCATTTATTTGTGCATTTCAAAGGTTTCATAAGGAAACCTTGAAAGAAAAAAAGTAAATATTTTGAAAAGGAGTTACAATTTGTCAGCAGTAATCCTTCCCTGGGTAGGGAAAGAAAGGCAAATCCCAGTAAATCAGAGAATTGTGGCTTTCAAAAGTAATAGCATTACCCTGAAATTCAATCTGCTAGTATCATTTTTCCAAACAATCCTTCTATACATTCAATTTTTTTGTCATTTATTACAGTAAGAAGCAAAATGATTCAAAAGAGAATTGCTTGCAGTAAGCACAGAGATATTCTGAACAAAGATAGAATTTGATATCAGGCACAAACATGGGGGAAAAATAGCACTTTACTTATCTGGCATGCTTAGTCACCTTCTCATCAGAGAGCTTTGTGTATTTGACAGCAGAGGAAGAAGAAATCATGTATATTGAATGTTAAAATGTGTGATAAGGTGCACTTGATATTTTAAAGAGATCTTATGCTCCTACACAGGAAGCGTCAGAAGATTTCATAAACGATCAATTACATACAGCTTAATGATGGAAGGTGGACACAGGTCTTCTAGAGCTTTTTAAACTATCAGGAAACCATGTACTGGGGGCTGGCATAGGCTGATTTGTTTTACTGGTGCCATATAATCTATGAGCACTCTGAGAGACATTCTCTAGTGCTGAAAGATGGTGGTCACATGTGTGATAACAGGATGCTAGTTAACTAGGAAATGAAGATCAGGGATCCACACTGCCACGGCCAGTGCACCCCATAATGAAACACAGCTGCATCACTCTTGGAAGATGAACAATCCCTCATGGATAGGAGACAGATTTTCCCAGAGATCAGTTAAGGTTTTTAAATGATGGATGGAACCAATTTAAGACTGGCAGACTTAGTCTCAAATAATAAAGCTTAAAATATTTAAAAGGAAGCAATGTTTTTATTCCTGATTTATCGGTTTCTTTACACCCTCCTCCTTGACTATTTGGGCCCTTGTAAAGCAGAGTGTGAATAGATGGGGAAACAGTGTCAGACTTTATTTTGGGGGGCTCCAAAATCACTGCAGATGGTGATTGCAGCCATGAAATCAAAAGACGCTTACTCCTTGAAAGGAAAGTTATGACCAACCTAGACAGCATATTAAAAATCAGACATTACTTTGCCAACAAAGGTCTGTCTAGTCAAGGCTATGATTTTCCCAGTGGTCATGTATGAATGTGAGAGTTGGACTGTGAAGAAAGCTGAGCAGTGAAAAATTGATGCTTTTGAACTGTGGTGTTAGAGAAGACTCTTGAGAGTCCCTTGCACTGAAAGGAGATCCAACCAGTCCATCCTAAAGGAAATCAGTCCTGGGTGTTCATTGGAAGGATTGATGCTGAAGCTGAAACTCCAATACTTTGGCCACTTGATGCGAAGAGTTGACTCATTGGAAAAGACCCTGATGCTGGGAGGGATTGGGGGCAGGAGGAGAAGGGGACGACAGAGGATGAGATGGCTGGATGGCATCACTGACTCAATGGACACGAGTTTGAGTAAACTCCGGGAGTTGATGATGGACAGGGAGGCCTGGCATGCTGCAATTTATGGGGTCGCAAAGAGTCAGACACGACTGAGCGACAGAACTGAATTGAACTGAACTGAAAACAGAGTGTACACAGCCTAGCACACAGTAGGAACACAATAAATGGCAGAAATTCTCACTTCTGTTACTGTTATGATTATTTTTCTCACTAGAACGACATGGCTTAAACACTATTAATTTTATGCTTTTGTGTAGAGATCTTGATTATAACTCTTCCTAACATTCATCCCTTACACACTTTTATATTATTCTTAAGGACATGAATTGATTTTGAATCCTTCTTTTCTGTACTTACAATTCACAAGCAGCCATCCAATTGTATTCAGAGGTAAAATTTATCATAATTCAGGAAAGGAATTTAACTGAAAGGTATCCCCCCAGTGTGGGCTTTTCAGGGGGCTCAGTGGTTAAAGAATCCACCTGTCAAAGCAGGAGATGTGGGTTCAATCCCTTGGTTTGGAAGACCCCTGGAGAAGGAAATGGCAACCCACTCCAGTATTCTTGCCTTGGAAATCCTATGGACAGAGGAGCCTGGTGGGCTACAGTCCATGGAGTAAGAAGGGTCAACATGACTTAGTGACTAAACAACAACATTCCACCAGGATATAACATCAGCATTTTCTTACCAGTAAATAGTTTCATCAAAATGTTATATTGCTTTAATGCCATGATGATGTAAGTTTTGATCACATCATTGCTTCAGTCTCAACTTTTTTCTCTTCTGAGAAAAACACACTAATGAATGTACAGATTAATTATAAATAATACCTTGAATTTAGAAACATTAAAGATAATAAATTGCTTCTTTCCACTGAGGAAAATGATAGTAACTTGTAAGCAGCAATGAAATGTATAGAACCTTACATACTTTCATGTTCTGTTCATGTAACTTAAAATTATAGTATAAAAGAAAAATTAACACTAAGCCTAATTACATCCATTTTATTAATGACATCTCTCATCTTATTCAATCTCCAGTTGTCTCTTGGTCTGCTCAAGTTGCTATAACAAAACATACCCTGGGTGTCATAAACAATTAACATTTCTTCCTTAGAGGTCTGGAGTCTGAAAGTATAAAATCAGAATGCCAGTATTGCTGGATTCTTGGTCAAGGCCCTCTTCCTGACTTACAATGATGGTCTTCTCATTTACATTACAAAGAGAGAAGACGGGCCAGTTCTCTTCCTCCTTTATAAGGACACTAACTTCACCATGGGGACCCCACCCTCTTGACCTAATTACCTCCCAAATGTTCCACCTCCAATTACCATCAAATTAGCACTTCAACATATGAATTTCTATGTGTGTGTGTGTTGGGGGGGGGGGGGTACAAAAATTGTATCCATAGCATTCTAGTGAAATGCTGTGGATACCTCTTACTCCCCAAAAGCCCATGTCTTTATCACAGGTAATATTCATTCCAACCTGATAGTCCCCAAATCTTAACTTTTTCCAGCATCAACCCTGAGTGTAAAGTCCACAGTCTTACTTCAGTATCATCTAAATCAGATATAGGTGACGCTGCAGGTACAATTGATCTCAGGCAGAATTCTTCTCTAGCTGTGAGCCTATGAAATCAAACAAATCATGTGCTCCCAAAACACACCGACAGGAACAGCGCAGGATAGAGATCCATTTCAAAAGGGAGACATAGGAAAGAAGAAAGGAAACAGGAAAGAAGGAATAGGAAAAACAGGCCCCAAGAAAGTCAAAGATTCCATGAGATATTACAGTTGGAAGATAATCCTCTTTGACTTGATGCTCTGCCTTCTAGACTCACTGGGGTGGCAATGCCTCCCTTATAGCTTGGAAGGATGCTGCTGCTCTCTTCCTGGTGGGAATGACGCCCTGATGGTTCTAAGTGACTCTTCCCCCACCACTACTGTTGCAGTCAGCTTGACCTGTTGAAACCTAGGCTATGGCCCTGACGATCTCTGGACCTTAAAGGTCCTTCTTTTCTTCCCTTGAAGGATTGACAGCACATGTTCCAGCCTCCCTTCGTCAGGTCCCACGACCCTCACTTTCAGTTCATACCAGCAGTTTCCTGCTGGAGTGGCTGATTAGTTCTGTGGTTCACACCCACATGAATATCCTTATCGAACGGTCAGTCTTCCATACCTTGGGTCTTGTGTTCTGAACACATGTTCTCATTTTTTGGTAATGTGGACCGTCTGAGATCTTTAAGTTCTGTTTCCTTTCACTTAACAATTCTGTCTTCAATTTTTTTCTCTCATACTGCCTTTTGCTATAAGCAGTCAGGAGGAACTAAGCCATTCCTTCAACACTTTGCCTAGAAACCTGCCCACTTAATATCCAGTTTTATCACTCACCAGTCCTACGTTTTACATCAAATGTGACTTCTGCTTCTCCATAAACATTTGTCTCAGGTTCTAAGGAAATCAACCCTGAATATTCATTGGAAGGACTGATGCTGAGCCTGAAGCTCCAATACATCGGCCACCTGATGCAAAGAACTGACTCCTTGGAAAAGACCCTAATGCTGGAAAAGATTGAAGACAGGAGGAGAAGGGGATGACAGAGGATGAGATGGTTGGATGGCATCACCGACTCAATGGACATGAGTTTGAACAAGCTCCAGGAGATGATGAAGGACAGGGAAGCTTGGTGAGCTGCAGTCCATGGGGTCGCAGAGTCGGACACGCTGAGCAAATGAACAACAAAAGTGATAAAAATGACAGGGCTGCGAGCAGGGCTGGCTCCACGGGCAGGCAATCTATTCAGTCGTTCAGGGCCACATGCTCAGTAGGACTCCAGGCTTAATATACTGCTCCAAAGTTGCCATTTTTTATTTTCTTAATAGTTGTTTGTTTGTTTGTTTGTTTTTTGTAACATGTGTTATGCATTTTCATTTTTCAATAGGCCCACAGATGATTTAATTGGTCCTAGCTATGGTAGGGGAATAATGGGAGGCTATGGAAGCCCAGAACAAGGGTCTAAATGGATTCTTTGAAAGGCAGAAGAGGTGGTATGGGAATATTTTTCACAATGAGGGAGTAATGGGTAATCTGTTTATTGATATGGGAGGACTGCAGAGAGGAGCAGGTCCAGGTAGATGGAACAAGAAAAGGGACACAGGTAAAATATAACAGCTTAAAGAAGGTCCAAATGTTCAAAGTACCAATGAAAATTTTTAAATTTCTTATTTGTCTAGTTGTTTGTAACAAAGAGTAACAATAAAGACCCATAAGTGATTACAGCACTGCTCCAAAAAATGGCTGCAATTACTCTATTAGTGTTGGGTAAGCTATATATATATATTTAGGATCAATTAGTTAATTGCTTGTTGCTTTAATTATTCACACTCTTTTTAAAACTATCTTTATGTGTCACAGCTAAAGCCAAGAAGAAAGTAAAACAGAGATATTCTTCAAATGTGGATGGAAACTAAGCTAATGAGTATATTTGATAATTGATGTGGTGTTTAACAGTGTAGGGGCCAGTGGCTCAAAGGCTCAATAGTGCTTCTGACTTTGAATCAGAAGATTCCAGGTTTGACTCCTGTCTTGGGGGCTCAGAAGGTAAAGAATATGCCTGCAGTGCAGGAGATCCAGGTTCGATCTCTGGGTTGGGAAGATCCTGTGGATAAAGAAATGGCCACCCACTCCAGTATTCTTGCCTGGAGAATTCCATGGACAGAGGAGCCTGGCAGGCTCATGGGATTGCAATGAGTCAGCCATTACTGACAGACTAACACTTTCACATGGTGTTTAAAAAGGGTCCTACTCATACTTAGAAAAGTGTGTTATCAGCCAACTGACCCCAAATAATTAAGAAAATATGGAGGAAAATCTCCCACTTCCTTCTACTTGGGTAACTTGTGAATCTGCAAATCCTCTCTAGTAGACATTCAATACTGGTCATATACTGTAGCTTAAATATTTATTTCAAAATTATAAAAGGACAAGCAAAGTTATTACATGTTTCTTAACATCTTCTATAGCAATTTTAGTAAATTTTTGAGCTTTTCAGAGCATAAAAGGGGTGGTTTATGTACAGTAATTTGAATGACTATTCCTGGGGCATCTAGTAGAACAGAAAAAATTAAAAGAATGGAGCAATGGAAAGGCACTAAAGACGATTTTACAAATTTTAGTTGATAAGTGCCTCTTTCAAGAAAAATAATAAACTCCCTACTATAAACTTTCTCCCTAATTCTACCCATTCTGCATTGATAAGAATTTAAGCACCAATGAGCAATGACATTTTTCTCCTCAAATGATTACTGAAAAAGTGAAATTAAAAGTTTTCCCAGGTTTCATTTTGATATCTCTTTTTGGAACCTTGTTCATGCTATTAATTTCTGAGTGAGAATATGGTTTATTGACTACTTGGTGTGGCATAGCATATGTACCTGATAAATTTCCGAAGAAGAAATGGATAAAAGAGTGAATAAATGAGTAAAGGAATGAATAGATATTTCAGCTCAGCCACAAGCGATAAACCATCTTGGATTCTAATGGTCTCAGTTATAATCTATAAAAAGGTTTTAAACTCTGCCTTATTTTCTTAAAATTGCAGTTCCTTTGTAGATTTGGCCATCCTCTGTGGGCAGTTTTTATTCCAATCCCAAAGAAAGGCAATGCCAAAGAATGCTCAAATTGCTGCATAATTGCACTCATCTCACACGCTAGCAAAGTAATGCACAAAATTCTCCAAGCCAGACTTCAACAGTACATGAACCTTGAACTTCCAAATATTCATGCTGGATTTAGAAAAGGCAGAGGAACCAAAGATCAAATTGCCAATATCCATTGGATCATTGAAAAAGTAAAAGAGTTCCAGAAAAACATCTACTTTTGCTTTACTGACTATGCCAAAGCCTTTGACTGTGTGGATCACAACAAACTGTGGAAAATTCTGAAAGAGATGAGAATACCAGACCACCTGACTTGCCTCCTGAGAAATCTGTATGCAGGTCAAGGAGCAACAGTTAGAACCTGACATGGAACAACAGACTGGTTCCAAATCAGGAAAGTAATACGTCAAGACTGTATATTGTTAACATGCTTATTTAACTTATATGCAGAGTACATCATGAGAAACGCTGGGCTGGAAGAAGCACAAGCTGGAATCAAGATTGCTGGGAGAAATATCAATAACCTCAGATATGCAGATGACACCACCCTTATGGCAGAAAGCAAAGAAGAATTAAAGAGCCTCTTGATGAAATTGAAAGAGGAGAGTGAAAAAGTTGGCTTAAAGCTCAACATTCAGAAAACTAAGATCATGGCATTCGGTCCCATCACTTCATGGCAAGTAGATGGAGAAACAATGGAAACAGTGAGAGACTTTATCTTTTTGGGCTCCGAAATCACTGCAGATGGTGACTGCAACCATGAAATTTAAAGACGCTTGCTCCTTGGAAGAAAAGTTATGACAAATCTAGACAGCATATTAAAAGCAGAGACATTACTTTGCCAACAAAGGTCCATCTAGTCAAAGCTATGGTATTTCCAGTAGTCATGTATGGATGTGAGAGTTGGACTATAAAGAAAGCTGAGTGCTGAAGAATTGATGCTTTTGAACTGTGGTGTTGGAGAAGAATATTGAAAGTCCCTTGGACTGCCAGGAGATCCAACCAGTCTATCCTAAAGGAAATCAGTCCTAAATATTCATTGGAAGGACTGATGCTGAAGCTGAAGCTCCAATACTTTGGCCACCTGATGCGAAGAACTGACTCAATTGAAAAGACCCTGATGCTGGGAAAGATTGAAGGCGGGAGGAGAAGGGAATGACAGAGGATGAGATGGTTGGATGGCATCACCGACATGATGGACATGAGTTTGAATAAACGCCAGAAGTTGGTGACAGACAGAGAGGCCTGGCGTGCTGCAGTCCATGGGGTCACAGAGTCAGACACGACTGAGTGACTGAACTGAACTTGTGGTCACATTCCTTTGATATGACTGGGAGGGTTATATTCCCTTTCCAGACCTGGCTCCAAAGAACTCCCCATACTATCCCCCTTGCTCTTTCTCTTCCCTCTGCAGCTGGACTGTCAAAGCACAAATGGACATAGAAGCTCAAGCACTGATGATTGTGGAACCTCAGCCAGCCATGGTTCCTGAATGACTACGTGATGCAGCGCCCCCTGCTGCAGTTTTGGACAGTGAAAGTGAAAAATAAGCAGCTATTATGTTAAAGACACTGATATTTCAGGGGGCTTGTTTTGTTTTCTGCTCTTATAGCAGCCATTTTGTTTTCTTTAACATATTCCCCTGTCCACACCAAGCTCCCTTCCATGAAAGGGTTTTCCTCTTCTTGTTCTGATGTCACCTTGTTAATTCCCACATATCCTTTAGATCTCAATGTAAGTGTCACTTCTTAAGGGGGCATTTTTCCCTCCCTGCCTGGGGCATATCTCTTCTACATTCTTCTTGGTATGTGGCTCTCCTATTTGGCACTTGTCCAGGGAGTTTTCAATAACACAATGTCTCCTTCCCCAAGGTCACTGATAAGACACAGACTTCAAAGTGGCCTCAGGATCTATGGGAATGCAGCCAGGGGCCAGGGCAGAAAGGCAGGTGAGTGTATGTCTTAGGAGATGCTCAGTCACTTCAGCCATGTCTGACTCTAAAACCCTACAGACTGTAACCTGCCAGGCTCCTCTGTCCATGAGATTCTTGAGGCAAGAATATTGAAGTGGGTTTCCATGACCTCCTCCAGGGAATCTTTCTGACTCAGGGATGGAACCCACATCTCTTATGTCTCCTGCATTGGCAGGCAGATTCTTTACCACTAGCACCACCTGGGAAGCCCGAGAATATGTCTTAGGACACCCAGAGATAACTGAGGGAGGTGATTGCCATTACAATGCAGCCAAAGATGGAGAAGCCGTATACAGTCAGCAAAAGCAAGACCTGGAGCTGATTGTGGCTCACCTCATGTTTCTCATAGCAAAATTCAGACTTCAACTAAAGAAAGCGGGGGAAACCACTAGGCCAGCCAGGTACAATTTAAATAAAATCCCATATGAATATGCAGTGGAGGTAATGAATAGATTCAAGGTGTTAGAACTTGAAAACATTGTGCCTGAAGAATAATGGACAGAGATCTGTAATACTGTACAGGAAGCAGTGAACAAAACCATCCCAAAGGAAAAGAAAAGCAAGAAGGCAAAGCGGTTATCTGAGGCGGCCTTACAAATAGCTAAAGAAAGAAGAGAAGAGAAAAGCAAGGGAGAAAGGGAAAGACATGTCCAACTAAACAGAGATTTCCAAAGAACAGCACAGTCAGACAAGAAGGCTTTCTTCAGTGAAGAGTGTATAAAACTAGAAGACAATCACAGAAGGGAAAAGACTAGAGATCTTTTCAGGAAAATTGGAGATATCGAGGGAACATTTTGCCCAAAGATGGGGACAATAAAGGACATAAATGGTAGAGACCTAGTAGATGCTGAAGAGATCAAGAAGAGATGGAAAGAATACACGGAAGAATGGTACAAAAAAGATACAAATGAACCAGATTACTATGAAGGCGTGATCTGCTACCCAGAGCCAGATATTCTGGAGTGCAAAGTCCAGTGGGCCTTAGGAAGCACTGCTGCTGCTGCTAACAAAACTAGTGGATATGACGGAATTCCAGTAGAACTATTCAAAACCCTGAAGGATGATGCCATCAAGGTGCTGCATTTAATATGTCAGCAAATCTGGAAGATCAGAAGCAGTGGCCACAGGACTGGAAAAGGTCAATCTTCATCCCAATTCACAAGAAGGGTAGTACTAAAGAATGTGCTAGCCATCAGACAATTGTACTCATCTCCCATACTAGTAAGGTAATGCTTAATATCTTGCATGCTAGGCTTCAGCATTATGTGAACCAACAACTTCTAGAAGTACAAGCTGGGTTTAGAGAATGAAGAGCAGCCAGAGATCAAATTGCCAATATTTGCTGGATCATAGAGAAAATGAGGGAATTCCAGAAAAATATCTACCTCTGTTTCATCGACTACACCAGAGTGTTTGACTGTGTGAATCATAATAAATTGTGGAAAGTTCTTAAAGAGATGGGAATACCTGTCTCCTGAGAAACCGGTTTGTGGGTCAAGAAGCAACAATTAGAACCCTGTATAGGACAGCTGATTGGTTCAAGATTGAAAAAGGAGTATAACGGGGCTGTCTGCTGTCACCCCATGTGTTTTAATCTATATGCTGAGCATATGATAAGAAATGCCAGACTGGATGAGTTACAAGCCGGAATCAAGATAGGTGGGAGAAACATGAATAACCTCAGATATGCAGATGATACCACTCTACTGGCACAAAGTGAAGAGGAACTAAAGAGCTTCTTGATGAGGGTGAAGGATGAGAGTGAAAGAGCTGGCTTAAAACTAAATATTGAAAAAAAGAAACCCTAAGATCATGGCATTCGACCTCATTACTTCATGGAAAATAGAAGGGGAAAAGGTGAAAGTAGTGACTGATTTCCTCTTCTTGGGTTCTAAAATCACTGCGGATGGTAACTGCAGCCATGAAATCAGAAGACATTTGCTTGTTGGCAGGAAAGCTTTGACAAACCAAGACAGTGTGTTGAAAAGCAGAGACGTTACTGTACTGACCAAGGTCCATATAGTCAAGGCTATGATCTTCCTGGTGGTCACATATGGTTGTGAGAGCTGGACCATAAAGAAGGCAGAGCGCTGAAGAATTGATGCCTTTGAACTGTGGTGATGAAGAAGACTTCTGAGAGTCCTTTGGATAGCAAGGAGATCAAATCAGTCAACCTTAAGGGAAATCAACCCTGAATACCTGTTGGAAGGACTGATACTGAAGCTGAAACTCCAGTATTTTGGTTATCCGTGGTGAACAGCTGACTCACTGGAAAAGTCCCTGAGGCTGGGAAAGATTGAGGGCAGAAGAAGAGAGCATCAGAAGATGAGATGGCTGGATGGCATCACCGATGCAATGGACGTGAACTTGGGCAAACTTTGGGAGACGGTGAGGGACAGGGAGGTCTGGTGTGTTGAAGTCCATGGGGTCACAAAGAGTCAGACACGACTGGGCAACTGAACAACATCAAAAGACTCTAATTCTCTCTCATTCTCTGACTCCCCCCCTACACTCTGGGTACCTGTTTCTGAAAGGCAGGGAACTGTATCATCATGCCTGCTGATTGGTTCTCATTCACTGGGGAGTAAGCATCACTCCTATAAGCAAACAAGTCAGTAACTGGCTACCTGGGCATTCCCAAGCCTTTCTGCTTCCTGTACTCCTTTTTCACGATCTCTTAATCTCACTGTTTAATGTCATATGCTTCACCTTGGAGGCATGAATTTTTCAAAGAATTTCAGTATATTTAATGATTGTTATTGCTGTTTAGTTGCTAAGTCATGTCCGGCTCTTTGCAACCCCATGGAGTGTAGCCTGCCAGGCTCCTCTGTCCGTGGGATTTTCCAGGCAAGCTTACTGGAGCGGGTTGACATTTCCTTCTCCAGGTGATATTCCTCACTCAGGGATTGAACCTGTATCTTCTGCATTGGCAGGCAGATTCTTTACCACTAAGTCACCAGGGAAGCCCGTATTTAATGACTAAAGTAATATAAATAGAGTAATAAAATTTTTCAATCAGAGAACAAGAGTTATTACTAATATACATGCTAGTCAAAGCTTTTCCAGTGGTCATGTATGGATGTGAGAGTTGGACTATAAAGAAGACTGAGAGTGGAAAAATTGATGCTTTTGAATTGAGGTGCAAGAGAAGACTCTTGAGAGTTCCTTTGACGGTAAGGAGATCAAACCACTCAGTCCTAAAGGAAATAAATCCTGAATATTCATTGGAAGGACTGATGCTGAAGCTGAAGGTCAAATACTTTGGCCACTTGATGCGAAGAGCTGACTTAATGGAAAAGTCCCTAATACCGGGAAAGATTGAAGGCAAAAGGAGAAGGGGGTGGCAGAGGATGAGATGGTGAGATAGCATCACCAACTCAATGAACGTGAATGTGAGCAAACTCTGGGAGACAGTGAAACACTGGAAGCCTGGCATGCCGCAGTCCATGAGGTCACAAAGAGTCAGACATGACTGAGAGGCTGAACGGCAACAATACACATGCTATTCTATCTCATTATCACTGTACCATTTCAATGTTTCTTTCCTGGCATGGAGAGCAGTATACGTTCCATTTTAATAGAACACAGGTTTTCTATTCAGAAGTCTCATGTAAAATTTTCCCTCTTAAGGCAGCCTATGTAATCTCAGTTTTAGTGTATTTTCCATAGTAAATATTTATTCTATTGTCTTTTCAGTAGAGTAGAACCACACATTGGTCATCTAGCCCAATAAGACCCTTTTAACTCAAAACTATGCTTTCCTGGAAAAATGAGTCATCTCTAATGTTCATTTTATCTCATGCAGATGCCAGATATTAGCAAGCCTTTCTTGCTTTTCAGGATAATTTCTGAGTTATTTCTGTGCTGGACTGGCCTCGTGGGCATGCATTATGGCTCAAGCTTAGATGATTACTACACTTGGCTTAATGTTCTGCTCTTGCCATCATGAAATTCTTAATAATATTTGAATAAAGGAATTGTATTTTTATTTTATACAAGGCTCTATCTCTATGCAAATATTGATACTTAACGCAAAGCAAAGATACAGGCCCACATTTTACATTGTGCTCATTATTCAGAGAAAATAGATATAGTCTTGTCTGTGTTTAATTTGATATTGAGGCAGAAAAGATATAAAGAATGCAAAGCTTAAGTAGATATCTTGATGAATTTTTACACACACACACACACACAAAACTACCAGTTATTTCAAGATAATGAAGATTTTCAACCCATTGTATGACTACCTCATACTTCTTCCTAGTTAATATCTGCCCATATCAAGGGTAATCACCATTCTGACATATAACCAAAGATTAGTTTTTCTTACTTTTGAACATCATATAAATGGAATCACACATAAAGTTGTTTAATGTGCTTGGGATTTATTGTTTGTCCTTTCTATTTTTCAATCTTACAACCTTTTGAGTTGATAAACAACTCTCCATTTTTACATGTATTTTCCCATATTGTGATTTAGAGAATTTACAAACAGACCAAGGTCTCAGAGTTAGTAAATGGCATTGAATCTAGTTCTGATACTAGTTTAGTTTCTGTTGATATGCAACCTATCTATGTTTGTTGAACTTACATATTAAAGAGCAGTCATGGAACAGAAGTCATAGAAAGGTTCAATAGAACATTGATCCAAATGTCTGGTATATACTAATTGTTTAATAAATATTCCATAAATATATATTGAACTGTGAGTATCCTATCAGTTAGAAACAAAAAACCTACATAGCAACCTATATTTTTCTAAACATTTTTATTAAAGTTATTTATTATTTACTGTTCCAAGAATAGCTTTGGATTCAGTTAGAATCATCATCCCAGGAGCACAAATAGGCTTGAGTTTCACTAGTAAGTAAAGAAAACATAGTTATAAATATATTGCTTCAAATATTAGAGTGAGAAATCAATTTCAACAACTTCATTTAAAAAGTCAAGATACTCTTGTAAGACATTTTTAAAAGAAGTATTAAAAATGATATATGGAACTCTACAGAGACCTCTCTCTCCTATATGTGTATACATAAATATATATGTGTGTGTGTGTGCTCATATGTATAGGGCTACCCACTCCAGTGTTCTTGCCTGGAGAATCACATGGACAGAGGAGCCTGGTGGGCTACAGTCCATGGTGTCACAAAGAGTCCATCAGGTCGCAAAGAGTCAGACATGACTAAAGCAACTTAGCACGAATACTTGCATGCTTCCTTGTTGGCTCACAGGTTAAGAATCTGCCTGCAGTGTGGGAAACCCAGGTTCGATCCCTGGGTCAGGAAAATTCCCTGGAGAAAGAAATGGCAACCCATACCACTATTCTTGCCTGGAGGATTCCATGAACAGAGGAGCCTGGCAGGCTACAGTCCATGGGGTTGCAAAGAGTCAGATAGAACTGAGTGATTAACACATATCATCATCAAAATAGTACTTTATTTTACTTTTCATATATATACACACACATATATATAAATACTTTTTTCTTTTCTTCAGAAAATCCAAGTAAGCATGTGCAAATCGCTCAGTCGTGTTGTGTTTGACTCTGCACCCCATGGATGGTAGACCTCCAGGCTCCTCTGTCCATGGGATTCTCCAGGCAAGAATACTGGAGTGGGTTGCCATTTCCTTTTCCAGGGGATCTTTCTGACTGGGGGATCAAACCCACGTTTCCTGCATTGCAGAAAGATTCTTTACCATCTGAGCCACCATGAAAGTGGGCAAGTAAGCATATTAAGGTCAAATTACTGCATAAAAGAGACATTTAGCATTCCAAGAGTAAAATTTTTCAACGATATTTTTCTTCTTTTTCAGAATAACTTCAAGTTGGCAAGTTTCTTCAACCCCCCTCAGAATCCTCCCTCATGTGGTTAACAGAGGGGATTAATCACTGAGGGCTTTAACCGGAAGAGCCACTGCTATTATCAACACTCCTTTCTATCTACAATTGATGAGAACATAGAGCTCAAACTTAATCAGAAAAAAATTCTCAAAATTGCTAATTATTAGAGAAATACTAATTAAAACCTTGGTGAGGTATCAATTCACTCCATCAGAATGGCCACCAACAAAAAGTGTAAGTAATAAATGTTAGAGAGGGTATGGAGAAAAGGGAACACTCGAACTGGAAAGAGGGTTGCTGGAAATGCAAATTGATATAGAAAATCAGTACATTGATACAGTCACTATGGAGAACAGTATGGAGGTTCCTTAAAAAAAATATATATATATAGCTAATATATGATCCAGCAAACCCCACTCCTGGGCATATATCCAAAGGAAACCATCATTCGAAAGGTTGCATGCACCCCCATCTTCATTGCAGCACTATTTACAATAGCCAGGACATGGAAACAACCTAAATACTTATTGACAGATGAACACATAAAGAAGAGGTCATACATATATACAATGAAATATGACTCGCCCATAAAAATAATGAAATAATGCCATTTATAGCAACATGGAGGGAACTAGGGATTATCTTACTAAGGTAAATTAGACAAAGACAAATATCATATGATATCACACATATGTGGAATCTGAAAAAAAAAACTAAAGATGATCTTATTTACAAAACAAATATCGACCCACAGACATAGAAAACAAACTTATGGTTACCAAATGGAAAGAGGTGAGGAGGGATAAATTAGGAGGATGGGATTAACATATACACACTACTATACATAAAATAAATAACCAACAAGGACCTACTGTATAGCATGGGGGACTATATTCAATGTTTTATAATAATTCATAAGGGAAAATGAAAATAATCTAAAAAGTACATATATGCATACATATATAGTACATGAAAGTACATATATACATATATACATAGAAAATACATATATTATACATAAATATAATATAATTACATATTATAATTATAAATGTAATATACATAAAAGTACATATATACATATATATATATTGAATATATATATGGGCTTCCCAGGTGGCCCTAGTTGTAACGAACTCACTTTCCAATGCAGGAGACATAACAGATGCAGGTTGACTTGGATACCTGACTTGGAAAGATCCCATGGAGAAGGAAATGGGAGCCCACTCCAGTATTCTTGCCTGGAGAATCCCACAGACAGAAGAGCCTGGTGGGCTATAGTCCACGGGGTCACAAAGAGTCAGACACGACTGAAGCAACTTAGCATGAGTGTAATCATATAATCATATAGATAGATAGATAGATAGATTGAATATACATATATACATGAATTGAATCACTTTGCTATGCACTCAAAACTATCATGACATTGTAAATCAACTATACATCAAAAAAAAAAAAAAAGAAAAGAATACAGGCAAGTGGAATTGCAGAATAATATTTGGGGATATATGAATGCTTATGTATTCAGGGTAACCATATTGAGGGCTTTCTCACTGTTCCAGATATGATGTTTAGCACTTTATAAACATTTTAAAAAATTAATCTTCACAACACATCTATGTGCCCACTTTACAAACGAGAAAACTGAGTCAAAAAGTGGGTAAGCAACTTGTCCAAAAGTAGCAGCGAGAGAGGGGCTCGTACACAATGTTAGATCTTTCTCATTCCAAATCTGGCTTTTCCCCCATACTCTTCTCCTGTAGACTTCTGTTACATACCATCATTTCACTAGAGAACGTACTTTGAGGATTTATTGGAGATTGCAGATGCTGATGCAACAGTAGCCAGTATTGTGCAACCCTCCGTTCTAGCAATTATCTGTTATTGACCAAGTGCTTTTAAACTGAGGCACTAATGCAGTATAAAGCTAACGCAAATCTTTTAATTATTGTGGAACAGAGGTTGATGGGCTTTGAAAATCTTCATGTTAAAAGGACAAGTGAAGGATAATGAAAGAGAAAAATACGAAAATAAGAACAAAAACATGATTAAAAGTCAGGAAAGGTTCAGATGTGGCATCTACAGGACTCTTAAGTGCTCACAAATTTTCATTAATTATACAGTTGCCCAATATTGTGAATTGTGAGCATCTACTGCTCATTTATTATAGTCTTTTTAAAAAGAGGAAACTGCTTTTTAGTTGCATTAAGAAATTAAGCAAATTAGTTTTCTCAAAACAGAAATATCTACTCTGTGAGACATTCAGTGGACCATGGCTGCTGCTGCTAAGTCGCTTCAGTCGTGTCTGTCTCTGTGCGACCCCATAGACGGCAGCCACCAGGCTCTCCCATCCCTGGGATTCTCCAGGCAAGAACACCGGAGTGGGTTGCCATTTCCTTCTCCAATGCATGAAAGTGAAAAATGAAAGTGAAGTCACTCAGTTGTGTCAAACTCTGTGCGACCCCATGGACTACAGCCTACCAGGCTCCTCCGTGCATGGGATTTCCCTGGCAAGAGTACTGGAGTGGGGTGCCATTGCCTTCTCCCGCAGTGGACGTTACCTTCCAATTAATCTTGACCTTTCTGAGGTCAATAGTCTGCACTTCATCCTAGGTTCATTTCTATGTTGTAACTTCTATTAAAACTTCCTCATTATCCTGAACACTGGTAAAACAACTACCTTTATAAAATGCCTACTGTGTGGGTGAAGTGTCTCAGGGCATGTTGTTGCTGTTGTGGTTAAGTCACTCAGTTGTGTCTGACCCTTTGCGACCCCAAGGACTGTGGCTCCTCTGTCCTCCACTGTCTCCTGAAGTTTGCACAAATTCACATCCATTGAGTCAGTGATGCTGTCTAAACATCTCATCCTCTGCCACCCTCTTCTTTTACCTTTAATCTTTCCCAGCATCAGGATATTTTCCAATGAGTTGGCTTTTCGCATCGGATGGCCAAAGTACTGGAGCTTCAGTTTCAGCATCAGTCCTTCCAATGAATAGATATGGTTAGTTTCCTTTAGGATTGACCAGTTTGACCTCCTCGCTGTCCAAGGGACTCTCAAGAGTCTTCTCCAGCACCACAATTTGATAGCATCAATTCTTTGGCACTCAGTCATCCATACATAACCATTGGAAAAACCATAGCTTTGACTATACAGACCTTTGTCAGCAAAGTAATGTCTCTGCTTTTTAATATGTTGTCTAGATTTGTCATAGCTTTCCTTCCAAGAAGAAGGCATCTTTTTATTTCATGGCTGCAATCACTGTCCACAGTAAACTTGGAGCCCAAGAAAAGAAAATCTCACTGTTTGCACTTTACTCCTTCTATTTGCCATGAAGTGATGGGACCAAATGCCATGATCTGGGTTTTTTTCAAGGTTGAGTTTCAAACCAGCTTTTTTATTCTCCTCTTTCACTCTCATCAAGAAGCTGTTTGGTTCCTTTTTGCTTTCTGCCATTAGAGTGATATTATCTGTGTATCTGAGGTTGTTGATATTTTCCCAGGCAATCCTGATTCCAGCTTGTGATTCATGCAGTCTAGTATATCTTATGATGTTCTCTGCATAGAAGTTAGATAAGCAGGCTGACAATACACACCCTTGTTGTACTACTTTCCCAATTTTGAACCATTCAGATGTTCCATGTCTGGTTCTAGCTATTGCTTCTTGACCTGCGTACAGGTTTCTCAGGAGACAGGTAAGGTGGTCTGGCCCTCCCATCTGTTTAAGAATTTTCCAGTTTGTTGTGATCCACACGTTCAAAAGCTTTACCATAATCAAGGAAGCAGAAATAGATGTTTTTATGGAACTTCCCTTGCCTTTATGATCCAACAAACATTGGCAATTTGATCTCTGGTTCCTCTGACTCTTAGGAATTCAGCTTGTATATCTGGAAGTTCTTGGTTTGCATATTGTTGAAACCTAGTTTGAAGGATTTTGAGCATTACCTTGCTAGCAGGTGAAATGAACATGACTGTAGGGTACTTTGAACATTCTTTGGCATTGCCCTTCTTTGAGACTGAAATGAAAACTAACCTTTTCCAGTCCTGTGGCCACTGCTGAGTTTTCCAAATTTGCTGACATAGTGAATGTAGCACTTTAACAGCATCATCTTTTAGGATTTTAAATAGCTCAGCTGGAATTTCATCACCTCCACTAACTTTGTTTGTAGTAATGCTTCTAAAGCCCACATGACTTCATACTCCAGAATGTCTGGCTCTAGGTGAGTGACCACACCATCATGGTTATCCAATTCATTAAGACCTTTCTTTTATAGTTATTCTGTGTATTCTTGCCACCTCTTCTTAACCTCCCCTGCTTCTCTTAGGTCCTTACCGTTTCTGTTCTTTATCATGCCCAGCCTTGCATGAAATGTTCATTGATATCTCCAGTTTTCCTGAAGAGTCTCTAGTCTTTCTCACTCTATTGTTTTCCTCTGTTTCTTTGCATTGTTCACTTAAGAAGGCTTTCTTTTCTCTCCTTGCTCTTCTCTGGAACTCTGCATTCAGTTGGGTGTATCACTCCCTTTCTCCCTAGCCTTTTGAACATGTTACTCACATCTATACCTTTCCACTATAATTTTGCAAGGCAGGTAAGAATTCAAGCCTCATTTTAGGGGCATGATTTTAGAGAGGTTCAGTTATTTGTACAAGTTCCCAAATCTAAGAAGTGTCAGGTCAGGGTCTGGTGCTAGATATGTCTCATTCAACTGCTGCCCTTCCCACTTGTTTACATTACTGCTTCTATCAGATTCATTCATGCTCCAGGATTTTAATAGATTTCTATGCATTTGCTGATAAATACAGTGAGCCAGGTAAGTGCCCTGCTTGCTACTTCACTAAATAGAAAACAAAAGGGCAACAACTCAAGAAGCTGCTGGGCCCACTCTTTACATTTGTGAACCATGACTAGAGGGTACACTGAAGCTCTGGGAGGATGACCTACACTCTGTTCTCACTGCTTTCTCAATTCTGCACAATAAGGAGCCTTGTGTGCATAGGTAGGGACAGTCCAGGTGGTATGTGCAAGCTCACTCCATACCCTCCACAAAAAACACTTGGCTATTCTTCCAGGCTAGAATTACACATACTTGTGGGCAGTCCACCATTCAGAAGTTAGACTTGGGAAAGTGGTTACTGCAGGCCCTGAAAGCTGACTTGAGCCACTTGGGTAAGAGATTCTGGGACTAAGAATGTGGAATAAAAGGGCAGAGTATGGAGTCCAAGTGGTCAGGTCTCCTTAGCCCTGTGGGTAGGGGCGTGGCTGGAATAGATTCATAATAAACCTCTCAAAATCCTATTACCCATGCGTCTTCAGAAAGTGGGTTTTGACTGGATTGTTGGCAGGAAAGAGGAGCGTTGCAATAAGTGGGATCATTCCAGGAATCGAAGAAAGAGCTATAATCATCATTTTTATTTTTCTCTTTTGAGTTGCTAATTATTCACCATCTTCATGACAACTTCAGCTTACTCTACTGTGATTCCAACAGAGAACAGCCAAGTTGCAATGCCTCATTAAGAATGTTGTGATGTTTTTCTGCCTGGGTAGACACACTTCTCCAGCTTGCTGAACTTGAGTACCAGCCCAAGAGCTCCTGCCTCTGAAAGGCAAACTACTGTCCTGTTCACACCCCTGCTGCCTCTCACTCTGTGGGGAGCAGGCCCTACTTCTACAGGGAAGAAAGGTAAGTAATCATGCCTCCTTCTAAGAACCTTATGTCAGATATTCTATCCATGAATCAACCTCATATATCTTCCTTCCGAATTTCCTAAAGAATTTTTCTGTATTTTAATAATGCAAGTGAGATGAAGATAGTAGGAGATGAAAAATGGTGTGCTAACATAAATTTTCTAAGATAGATCTCAGTTTTCTCTTTTTGGTAGGAAAAATTATCCAAAGTTCAATTTCCTGCAATATCTGGTTCTCTTTTTCCTATTCTTCACCCCAAATGCCCTCTAGATAGAGGGAGATGCTATTTTTCTCATGAATTAAGTGAAGGGGAAACTTGCTCTGTGCTCATCCTTGAGTTAGTTCCCTTTGCAGAGCTTAGTTATTCTAATTCTCAGAATGGTCCAGTTGCAGTTTAAGGGGAGACCATAGGAAATCCTTTTGACTCTATCACCACTCACTTGGTTGGGATACATTTCATTCTTCCCATTTTTTATGGTATCTCCATTGTTATGTACCTTTTCTTAGTTGGTCCACTGGAAGGAAAAAAAGAAGTGAATTGAATCTGAAGACCTGGATTTTCTTTCAACTTTATCATTCTCCTGATGAGCCTTTGTTTCTCTCTATGAAACATGACAACATGATGCTTATTCTTACAATAAATATTCAATGATCAAAAAGCTCTGTCTTTTGTAACTTAAAGGAGCTTTGTAGGTAATTCTCTGTCTGTCCGGTGGTCAGGATTTGGTGCTTTCATTGTCGTGGCCTGGGTTTAATTTCTGGATCTCTGGTCAGGGAACTAAAATCCTACAAGCCAGGCAGCACAGCCCGAAAAAGAGCTCTGTAAATTGTAAAGGGCTTACTGAATGGGGCAGTGGAAATAATGTGATGTTAATTAAGTCAAGCAGACCCAGCCTCAAGACCAGGCTGTGCTGAAGATTGGTTTTGGATTCCCAATATGTAAAATGACTAGACAATTTTTACTTTCTTTAGAGGTCCATTAAATTAAAATATCAAGTATTTAAAAACAATCTAAGTTCAACTCCGAGCCAGGAAATGAAAACTGATCTCTTTAGATTTTAAAATTTAAGATATAATAATTTATATGTAAATAGAAGGAAAGATTGAAGGGAGGGGATGTTTTATTTAAAATAAGCTACATTCTCAGGAAGGAAATGTAGCTTATAATTTAGGAGATCGCTAATCATTTAATTCATTCACTCAATAAATACTTACTGAGCATCTACTAGGAGCATAGATATACCCCACACGGAATTAGGAGATATAAACATGAGTAAGTTAGTGATTCTTTATCTATTACTGACTTACCATTCAGTAATGGAGACAGGCTCAAGAACAACCACAGTAAGTGGGATATTTAGTAGTATTACCTATTTTAAAAATGATCTATTTAATGTGACAACTATTCTTAAAAGTTCCACTGGAATGTAAGAGAAAAAGGAATATATTTACTCCAAGAAAGACTTAATTGTGGATTGTTGAAAGTTTCAATGAGAAGCTAATGACCATCTGTCAAGGATGGAAAAGAGAATATTACTGTGTTGGGTAACCACTAAATTGAACTTCATTTTTTCACAATTTTCTGAGTCTAATTTGACACATCTTGTATGTCTTAGCAGATGTCCATGTGATTCTTTTCTGGGGACATGTTCTAAGTTTGAGCATGAATGATTCTGTGCTACATGTATGTAGAGTATTTTATCAATGTCTTTCTATCTTTTTGCTCTTTTACACACATTAATACAGAAAGTCCTGAGGCAGACTCAGAGAACAAGATAGAGCGTTTACTGCAGGGATCTTCTGGCCTGGTTGATGAAGTAAATACCAAGATATGAATTATCCAACTGCCAAATGCTTTGCACGCATTGTCCCATTTAACTTTCACAATTTTGTAAACCAGTCCCATGTTTAGACCCATTTCTCAGATAAGGAGCCCAAGGCTTAAGAGGCTAAGTCACTTCTATTAGGACCGTAGCAAGTAAGTGGCACCTCTGGGAGGCAGGACTGCAATTAACAAATACTTAAACTACACTTACCGTGTGTTTCACAAATAGTAACTCCTTTGTTCCATCTTCCTAACTACTATATGAATAGTTACTAGCATCATTCCCGCTTTACCGAAGGAGAGATACAGAGGCCCAGTGACTTGTCTGAAGGCATACTTTTAGTAAACTGTATTTAGCTCTGTTTGAAGTCAGGCAGTCTGCTTCCGAAACCCGGGTGATGACCAGTCCATGAGCTGCTTCTCAAGTCCAGCTAGATCTGACATCAGAGTCCTCACAGTTTCCACTGCACGGAAGGGCCTCTTCCTCGCTGTGCTCTCTTCTGAGGACAAACAGCTGTAACACAACTTCCCTGACACCAAGAGCTGATCATGCAACTGTTTATATATATATATCTTGCCCTTTTGTGCTCACCCAACTTTCTTAAAGCACCAATACTGCCTTCTTTCCACTGTCGACATGCACTTTGCCATTCTTTTCCTGTGTCTTTAATTAAATGTTAACATTCATTTGCCCTTTTCCATTGTATTAAAGATAACCTTTGCTTCCTGTGGCATCTAGATAAGCTTCACTCAGAAACAGGAACCAAACAGGTCATTGTGATAAAAAGTAAAGAATGGGAGCTCTGTTCCCTTCCACTGACATATTTTAAAACAGCAGTTTGAATGTTTGTTTTGCACTTACTTCTTTTATGTAATATCAGGATAATAAATTATTTCTGAATACTGTGATAATGAAAAGATTTGAGTTCAAATTAGTCAGACTAAGTAGCTGTGACCCTTCCTAAGAGTCAAACAGAGTGTTTGTTTTTCCTTTAAATGTTTTTGAGTACATTATAAACAGGGGTCTTGGTTGGGATTTAGATACTCACAGCTCATTGGTTTGGGGGAAAGGCATAAGGAGATTGTCTGATTGTTTTCCTGCAAAATCCATCTACTGGGAATGGAGTGGTTTCTTGCTGAACTGGGAGGATACTGGACTGAGAACCAGGCCTTGATTCAAGTCTCATTTTTGCACTGATGCATTACGTGACCTTGAGCAAGTCTCTTATGTTCTCAGAAGCTTTGTTGCTTTATTGTTTTAAGGGTTGTCTTGCATTAACATGGCATTACTGTTCTGATATCAATGAAGGATGATTTTGTGACAGGTACTTTATATAAATGATCTGATTTACTCTTGAAAACAAATTTCTGAAGTCTTTGTTTTTATTTACATTTTAGAGAAGAGAAAACTGATCCTTAGAGAGGCTAAATAACATGCTCAAAACTCATGACACAGTTGGTAAGTCAGATTGAGGGCTATCCATTTGGGAAAGCTGCACCCTTAACCATTCTGGGTTCCTTCCAATGATGTTCAGCTCTGCACTTTAATATTGTACTCATTGTTCCTTTTGACCTGGTTCATTTTGTTGTTGCTACATTTCCCATTTATCTCCTAAACATGTCAAGTGGGCATGGTTTTTGGCAGCCCATTGCAACCTGAGTGACTCTTTCTCAGACAACACTTGCTTTCCCAGACTCTGGAAATTAGACATATTCCTGGTTAGCCAGGTTGTGTGGCTGTGTCTATGAGCATCTCTTGAATTTTTGTAGAAAGTAGGGAATTCTCTATGTTTTCATACTGTGGAACTAAGTGAAATGTTATGATTTTATTTTTAGAGGTTATGATGTATTGGAAGAAGTGTATTTAAAAATAAAAAGAGATGCAAAGAGAAAACAAGAGCTAAAAATAAGCCAGGGGAGGGAGACATGGTAGGAGGAAGATAACCCTTAGAAATGCTTCTTATAACAAGTAATTATACACCTTGAGGATCTAGAAGAGCAAAATACTTGAAAATGCTAACACTATTTGTGGATGGTGGGATTGCAGGATTTCTCATTTCTTCTGAAACTTTGTTAATTTTTTCCAAATAAATATTCATTATTAGTACACTGAAAAAGTAATACATACACAGAGCAAACCCTGGGAAATAATGAAGGACAAGGAAGCCTAGCATGCTACAGTCTACGGTGTCACAAAGAGTCAGACATGACTTAGCGACTGAACAACAGCAAAAATATATAGACCTGAAAGGGAAGAGAAAGGGAAAGTCACTCAGTGGTGTCCGACTCTTTGTGACCCCATCGACTATACAGTCCATGGAATTCTCCAGACCAGAATACTGGAGTGGGCAGCCTTTCCCTTCTCCAGGGGATCTTCCTAACCCAGGAATCAAACCCAGATCTCCTGCATTGCAGGTGGATTCTTTACCAGCTGAGCCACCAGGGAAGCCCAAGAATACTGAAGTGGGCAGCCTATCCCTTTTCTGGGGATCTTCCTGACCCAGGAATTGAACCAGGGTCTCCTGCATTGCAGGTGGATTCTTCACCAACTGATCTATCAGGGAAGATACATGCAGACCTATAGTAAGAAATCACAAATCATCAAGTAATCTTAGGCTAGCTAACATCCTAGATAGTAATTTGTGTGCGAGCGTGCTGAGTCACTTCAGTTGTGTCCGATTCTTTGCAACCCTACGGACTATAGCCCATCAGGCTACACTGTCCATGGGATTCTCCAGGCAAGAATACTGGAGTGGGTTGCCATGCCCTCCTCCAGGAGATCTTCCTGACTCAGGGATGAAACCTGCATATTTTATGTCTCCTGCATTGGCAGGCAGGTTCTTCACCTAGTGCCACCTGGGAAGCCCACAGCAATTTACTCTGGGGCAAATTTCTAAACTAGGCTAACTTCCCAGGCAGTGGTGGCATCAAAAAAACACATGTCCCTTTGTTAATATCTCTGATGTTGTTCATTATTTTCAGCCTCATTTCACATTAAATCCTTACTGTGATGTTTTCCTAAAGTAATGTAACTCCTAAGTAACTATATGACAGGAAGTGTTCGGGGGAAGAGACTATTTCAATGTTAATTATTTCCATTTTAAAAAACTGCATTTACTTCCTATCAATTAAATTAGATCATTTAAAAACATGTAATTCATGAAATGCATCCTCCTTTATTATTCTTATTTTGTCCTCCATTCTGGATGCTTAGCCTTCTCCAAATTTCTGATTTATTACAGTTTCTCAGTTTCCCTTCTTTCTTCTCATGATTTTTAGCCATAGACTTAATGCCACCAGACTAGTCCTTCAGTTTTGAGTACATACAGTAATTTCCCTGTTACCTATAGGGTCTTTCCAGGATAGTTACAAAATAATCTCTTCTCCTATCTGATTCTTTTACTTTCACATCAAACCACACTTCCTTGGAATCTTCCCCAGACTTTCTGCCTCATGTTCATGCCTTGCTCAGCCTCTGGTCTTGTGCTTTGATTCTTATCTTTTTCTGGTCTTTGACAGTCTCTTCTTCTCTTCTGCTTATCTTGTTTCTAGTGATCTCTTTCTAATACCTTCTCCAATTGCCATGCATATTGAATGCAATATTTTTAATTATCTTTTAATAATGCAAATCCTTAACAGCTATCTTGTCACTTAGAAGACTTTTAAAATTGTTCTTTAGGATATATATATATATATACACACATATATATATATATATGCAGCTCCTCAATAGGACTATAAGATTTTGAAAAGAAGAAATCTGTATATTTCCTTTATATCTCTATCAGTATTTTATACAGTGTTGTGAATATAGCAGATACTTGACAAAATTTCTCTAAACTATATTTGGGTTCATGATAACTAATTGAATTGAATCTTCCACCAAGTAAATGCAATCCCATCATTTGTAAATCAAATTTTAAGCACAAGATTTTTCTAATTAAACAAACTTTAACAATTAATGTTTCATCTATTTTATGTTTTTATCTCTAAATGGAGCATTGCTCACGCTCAAATGCTTACCTAGTTGAAAGGAGCTCTTCCTCTGACAACTTCCTGTCAAGTGGTTATTTAAAACTCTGAGGTGTGTTTCTTTAGGAGAATGACACATTGGTGATTTAATACAGAGTGAAGCCTAAATAATGGATGACAGGGGAGCTATTAATAAAGGAACCTATATTGTGGTGCCCTCAAAGACTCGTGAATAATGGGAGAGTTATCTTAAGTAGACTAACTGCCTGCTAGAGATTGTGGACTCATGAAGAATCATTGCCCTTTTTTTCTTTTAGTGCTCTAACTATTTCTGGGAAGTTTTGTACTTAGCTGCTGTTCTTATTAAACTGCCGAATCCAGTATGGAAGGCTGGGCTATGCTTTTGTAATTTAGTATTCTGATCTGCATCCTCTTTCTGAGGTTTTTTACCATCAAAATAATCTAGAGAATTAATATGCAGATTGAAAATAAGCTCTGAATACTATCAAAAGCTAAAAGTCTATTATTTGCAGAAATCCAGGCATAAAAATGAAGACACACTATATAATTACCGGTTATATCCCTATTAGCATTATCCTTTAAAGTAAAATTATTTTAAAATGGCATTTGCAGAAAAATGGCTAGAGGTAGGCTTTATCTAATAACTCAGGTTATAAAAACAAAAAAAAAATCAATTTTATCATTATTGCCCAATATTGCATCTTATGTGCAAAACTTTGTATTATTATAAGTTTCTTTCAGTATTCCTTCCAAGTACCTGCCAAAAAGGCTACAATTTTCAATCTTTCCACCTTACACTGATAGAAAAAAAATACAATTTTCTTCAATCCTTTATTCAAGGTAGAATTAAACTGAATTTCAAACATTATTCAAAGACCTAAAGAGATATCAATGAAAGTTAGGTACAGCAAAATAAAATGCACAAAATTTAAACTTTACCAATGGAAAATTAACAAAATTGAAACAAAATGAATCCTACTTACATATTTTTAAGAACCTTAAAAATTCAGTAGATGTTATACTTGAAAGGTGAGGATTTATAAGCAATATTAAGCAATTGTGGAGTTCAGCTCTAGATTTAGAACCAGAGAAATTGGATTTGAATTCCAGCTACACAATCTATTGCTATGTGACCTTGGGTTGGTCATGTGATATCTGAGTTTTCTGACTTTTATATAAAATAGGGATAATAATGGACTTCCCTAGTGGCTCAGCAGTAAACAATCTGCCTGCTATGCAGATAGACCCAGGTTCCATCCCTGGGTGGGGAAGATTCCCTGGAGAAGGGAATGGCTACCCAATCCAGTATTCTTGTATGGATGATAACATGAACACAGGAGCCTGGTGGGCTACAGTTTATGGGGTCACAGAGTCAGATACAACTGAGCAACTAACACACACACACACACAAACACACACACACACAGATAATAATGTCATTCCTGCCTATTTCACCAGTGGTCTTGCAGAATAGGAATGTGAAAATATTTCACAATTATGAAATACTCCCAAAATATGTTTTTATACCCTCATATTTTCTGCTATGCAAAGTATGCATGTTTTAATCCTTCATTTGTATGGAATAATTGTACTCTGTGACATTTCAGAGAAAAAAGCTGCTCAAAGAGTAACTTACATTGGACACAATGTGCTAGACATTTATACAGACATTGATTATTTTCAAAATAAGCCTCTAATGTGTGTTTGTTTTAAATCCAGTTTACAGATGAGGAAACAGCTCAGATGGGTTAAATACTTGTCTAGGTAAGAGCATAAATAGTAGAGTTAGCCTGATCTTAGAGTCTCTCCAAATACTGTCCTCTTCTCCTCCACTGGGCATTGAAGATCTCTTCCATCCAGGACTGATAAAAGTGACAGTCCACTTCTGGTTGGCATCTACCCCCATGATAAAGACTTGGATGTTTCCTTTATCCATGTAGACAAAGGATAGAGGATGCTGACTCATTAGACAACCCAGGCAGTATATCCACTCCATAAGTTTTCCCAACACGATGTATTGCTATTTTACCGTGTATTCAATCTTTTCTTTGGTTACTCTGTCTCCTTCCTTCTATCTTCTCAGACAAGGGAGCAAATGAGGAGATGAAAAACAAACTATAAAGGCTGAGTTTGAAAGAAACTACACCACAGAAACAGAAGAAAGTCGTATTCTCTAAGTTCCTATTATGTCTTTGCTTCTAGGTTATCTGTTAATAAGACTTCCTTAGGTATATATTATTATCACCATTTCTTTAACAGAATAAATTTGCATGCAGTCAGGTTAGGTAACTCATCTTAGAAGCTAGTGTGGTTCCAAAGTGTCTGTTTCCACAGTTACCCATTTTCCTTTTACAACAGAAAAAAATAGAGAATGTGGCATAACATAAGCTCTTCACTGTCACTGGGGCTGTACACAGTCCAAGGGAAAGAAAACTGGTTCATGGTGAAAAGACTTATTCTTTTTATGTGTAAAGCAAAGATACATATATAGTATACAAACAAATATACAACATATCTGGGGTATTAAAAGTTCATCAATGGTGATTAGGAAATTAAAAAGGCTACTTAGGAGGACAATATTATATTTACACTGGCTTTGGTTCTTGTCACAGTCAGAACCAGGTCAAAATCATTTCTCAGTTGCTTCAACCATGGATCTGAATGTATCATCATATATCATCCTAGAGTACATGGAATAGAGTAGGTGTACTTTCCAACCTCTGGACTGGAGTGCTGAAATGACATCCAGTAAAACAAAAGTCCAGAAGAATCAGCAAGATCAAACTACCATGATTCTAAACAATCAGAGAATCAGAGGGAGACATGAGAGCAAATCACGTCTTTGATGTGCTCACCTCTCCACAAAAGTCTCCCACCATCATCCTCTGGAATTCTGCCCTCTATCCATCTTCCAGGAGTCAGTCCTAGCACCATTCTTCCAAGAAATCTTTGCCTTATCCAGTTGACATCTTCTTTTTCCTCAGGAATGGTCTAATGTTTCTGTCCAGGGTGCCTTACAACCCAGATGCTGCATTTACAAAATTCAGATTTGAATCCAGACCCTGCAACTTATGACTAGGTACAACTGACTTATCCTCTTTGTGTGCCTCAGTTCTTCCATCTGTAAAATGAGAATACTGATGTGTACCCACCTTACAGCCAGGAGGAGAAAATATTTAAAATATTTAGCACTGTGCCAGGTTGGCAGAAATACTTACTTGATGAGAATAGTTAAAACTTTCAACAACTAACTCAATCTCTCCTTAGATTTGTGATATTACATATATATGCCCAATAAAAATCATGAATCACAGCTCAGATGTCGTCTCCTGCAAAAGCCCCAGCTGTACCCTTCCTCTTCTCATCTAACTCTGTCCCTGGTTCATGCTTCTTTCATTGTGCTATTTATACCAAGATTTTTGATAAATTTCTGTTAAACGATGAGTATAGATAATATCTACAAGTTCAATGACTTGTGTTGTATGAATACAGTCCATTTTCCCATCTATATATGAAAAGAGATAAAGCACTGTATCCACATATCTGGAAGCTAAGACATAAATCCTTACCATTGTACACAAATTTATCTTTCATTCACTTAAACTTGAATGCCCTGCAAACATTTTGATATGAAATCTACCTTAAAAATTAAAAACAATTGCCAGGCTCTGATTTCCACAGTCTACACTTGTTGCTTTTTTTCATGCTGTTTTCTCATTTGTTATCAGCCTTTCTCACACAGAGACTGAGCTCTTGGGACAGTCAAGCAGGAGGTGATGCATTTACATAGTCTTTCCGGTGCTCCAGGGTTAATTTTTAGCAAATGTCCCGGGCAGACTTTTTGAGAAGATTGATAGTGTTTATCTTGTAACCTTGTATTATGAGCCCCAAGAGTCCCAGCATCCAAATATCAGTGAGAATAATATGCACTGATAGCAATGCAGTGGCCCTTATCTACAGAAGTGTAATAGTGCTTAATCTTATAAGCACATATTGACAGCCAATTTATCTAATTACTCAACATTCACAAATTAACTGAAGTGATAACAGAATGTATTATCTTCACTTTGACATGTTTTGGGAGATCTTCAGGGAGACCTCTTTGATCATTTCAAGAATGAGCTTGAAACAAAGGAGCTTCTTGGAGTTGTTTAAAAGGATCTGATTTATAAAGCCTGGCTTATAAAGGATCTTCATTCCCTTGGTGTATTTTTTTTTTCAATTAAGGTATGTGCTTCAATTAACAAGTGGGGCATCTTTGTTGTCATGAAAAATGTGAGCTTTTTTATGGTTAAGTTCAATAGCTGATGCTATAATCTACATTTCTTTGAGATTTAACTAAAAGACACATCCATTGAATCAACCTAATGAGTGCTCTTTTCTTAGTAACACTTTCTTCTCCTTTATCTTTTGAAATTCGGTGCATGCATCAATTCATCAGAAAGCCTCTCTGGGTGCCTTACATCTGTAGGGGCCTCCTTACATCTGGGCAGGGGGGGCGGGGCTGGGAGGCTCCTCCTCTGCTCACCTGAATTCCACACACATTCTGATCATTACAAGTCACCATGATCTTCTATCTCCTCAGTTTTTGGAGGACCAGGGCCTATTGCTTGGCACATTTCTGCAGGCAAGGTGCTGCTTCAAAGACTAGGGGTAGAAGATGAACAAGAGGGGAGTCTCTCCTTGAGAAGATTCCATTTAGTAGGAAATGCAGAAAAGCAAACTAACAATTGTAACTCAAGGGTTAAAGTCTATGACCAGGGTATCTCCAAAGTATGAGGAATACAGACTAGTGAGAAGTCACTTCACAGTGGTGAAGAATTCACAAAGATCAATTATCCACACTAGCTATTTGTAAGCGATATTGTAAGAGAGAACCCCAGGTATAATTCTGATATGCAATTATTAATTCACAATAAAAATATACTATAGCAACCACAAATGCAGCTAATATATTTATATTGCAATGTGTCTTTGCTGTTTATATGGCCATTTGCTATCACTGGATGTAGCAGCAATTTAATTTGACTCAATACTTTCTAAGCACTGCATATTTGTAACAGAGTGTGCTAGCTTCTGTGAAGAATACGAAGTAGAGTAAATCTGTCTTTCTGGAGAGAGTGAAGAGGAGAAATTTATTCTGCCTCTAGACCCTGCCTACATGCCAGGCACTGTTATTAGGTGCTCTTTCTATGCCAGAGTATTAAATTTTCATTAACAACCCAGAAGAAAAGTATTACTGTTCCCATTTTAGCGATTAGACAACTGAGGACCAGAGAGGTTGAATAATTTGCTCCATGTCACACAGCTGATAATCAGTTTTCAAAACCAAGTCCTTTTACCCGATGCCTTGCTTTTTTTCCTGTCTATAATACATTGTTTCCAAAACTATCCAATTCAAGGAGATAAAAATCCATTTTTAATATCCCTATTAAGTATCCCTATTTAATATCCTAGGATCAAGAATAAACAAGAAAAATGATATTTAAAACGGGGAATCAATTAAAGACTTCCTGGAGAAGGTTCCAAGGAATCTTCATAATTTCTGATACGATGAAGTAAGATGCAGACTGTCTAACAAAAGAATAGATAGTATCTATCCTTCTGTAAATGTCATACAGAAATACAGATAATAATAACTATTTTGAACCTGTTATGAATTTTAATGATAATATTAACAATCAGCATTCACTGAGTGATTTCTACACATCAGGCAGCGTAAGAAGATACATTACCTTATATAGTTCTCAGTACAACCTGTGAAGTGAGTTTATTGTACCTTATTCAATATCCCAGAAAACTGAGGTGTAGAATTTAAATAACTTGCCCAAGTCTCACAGCTAAATAGGTTGCAGAGCTGACATTCAAAACCCACACTCTTAGTACTGTGTTGCATGATCTGCCATTCATCATTGGAAAGTGCTCAACCCCATTCCAGAACCACAATAAAAGCTCAATAATAATTACACAGGCTGATGTCACTTATCAGTCAGCTTATTTCCAAAGACATGAAGTGAGACTACCAAGGACGACTTTAGGGAAGTCTTCATGGTGCTCAGTGTTGCGGTGGTTGGAGGTACGTATGCACAGGAAAGTTGTGACCACTAAGTGTGCACATATCAAGGTCAGAAGGAGTCTGACCTTGATTTAAGGAGTCATCATTAAACAATAAAGCTTTTGTAGCAGACCAATAAGCTAATTACAACCCAACCTTTAAAATGCACATTTAAAATTCATGTTTTGTAATGAGAGATCATTGAGCTAGACTTGGAAAATGATTGACTTGGAAATTTGTGTCCCTGAGCCTAGCCCTTCAGAGGAAAAGGCAGGATTAATAAATAATAAAAATTGTGGAATGATCCAGAATTGCATAATACAAAATCATTTAATGTTTACTCAGTGTATCTAAAGTAGCTTCTGGCTACTACAACTTTGTATAGATTGATTGGGTGATGGTGGAATTTTCAGTAAGTGAAATTAGGTATGCCATGTACAGTCATCTTAATCTTGATTACCTATATCCTTCACTCCATGACTATGCGGAATTTGTTCAACTGGTTCACTGCTGTCTTCCTAGGTTTCAGAGTAAGGCGCAGCATGCAGAAGGCACTCAATGCATATTGCTCATATGAATGAATGCATTAATGAAGAAAAGTGTCTCAGTTTTTATATGCATATTGAAAAACTTGTTCTTTAATGGGGCATTGACACTTCTAGGAAAATGAGGAAATTTGTGAATTATCTGCTTAGAAAAAGGCACACACACTGCAATGTCTCATACAACTATGAGGAATTCACAGATGTCCACAGACTCCATGGAATCTGGGATAAAATCTGTGTACTCTGTCAGTGTTTTTCTCATTGTTAATTTAGGGTTTCTGCTATATTTTTTATAATTGATTTTTAAATATCTCAATAAAATATCTCATATATATGTGTGAAAGCTAACTCTGATTTACACCCTAGAGAGGTTAATGTTTGAAGTACCCAAATCAAGAGTTCAAATTCCAGAGATGGCCATTGCATATCTTGACAGCGTTTTTAGGAGTCCTATCCTGGAAACATTTTTTTCATTGACATAATAAATTGGTTTCAAAAATTGTAGTTGGATTGACACCAGCATTTTGTGGAGCAATGGGGATTTTCGTTCACTGCTGGTAGGAATGCAAAAGGGTACAGCCACTTTGCAAAGCTGTCTAGTAATTTCTTGCAAAATTAAACTTAGTCTTTCCATATATCAGCAATCATGTTCCTTGGTATTTACCTAAAGGAACTGAAAATTTTATGTATATGTGAAAACCTGCACCCAGATGTTTATAGCTGCTTTATTCATAATTGTCAGAACTTGGAAGCAACTGAGATGTCCTTCAGGACATGCATGGATAAACATACTATGGTATATCCATACAATGGAGTGTTATTCAGTGCTGAAAAGATGTGAGCTAAAAAGAAGTAAAGCCATGAAAAGACAAAGGAAAAACTTTGGTTTTAAAATTAGAACACTGGTGACTCAAGGAAAAACAAAACAGAATGGTGAAGTGGAAATTTTTGGAATAAGTAATGATAAAAACTTACTGAATGTTTGTTTTATGCAAAATGTTATGCAATAAACTCAAAAGGTTTTGTTGGAAAAAACACAGTATTTGACAGACTTTCTGAGGTTTAAACAATTTTTGAGTTGGAGATTCTTTCAACTGCCTTAGAAGATATTATGAAAAAATACTGTCCAAGAATGATGAGGCTAAAACAAGCTGTTAACTATTTATCTGGTTTTTAATTAGTTCATGCATTTCTTACTGTCCAGTATATTCACTCTTCTTTTGGTAAAACAGTAAGAAGTTCTCCCTTTAAGTAAGTACTCTTCCCCTATTTTCACTATCAGCTAATAGATGACACCACCATCATACTCTAGGTATGGGTCCAAATTAAGTTAGGACAATTGATATAATGTTCCAGTGACAATAACTGATTCATGAAGCAGGGTGTGGCTCAACTCAAGTCAATGAAAATAAGGTTCAGGAATTGTGTTAACCTCCTAGGGAATTGTTTTCTTCTTTGCAAATGACAGTAATAGGTGAGGTCCTAACTAAGCCCTTTTGCTGCTACTTGAGACTAAACCTAGAATAACCAGGAAGGCAGACTGGTTATAGAATAAATAAGACTGGAAGGCATAGAAAAGAAGGAAATCAGGACTCAGGTGTGATAACATCTTAATTGGTAGATTAAGCCTCACCTGAAGCTTTACTTTTAGATAGTTTCTGAAAGTTTAGAAGTATTTCTAAATGAGTTAATATATTCCCATTACTATTTTTACTGGAATCATGTGAATTTTATAAACTTGCCTTTCAAAAAAGTCCTAATGGAGAAGTCTCTAGTAGCTTGCAAAAATAAGACAGAGATGAAAGTTCATGAATGCAGAGAATGGGCAAAATCTAGAAAGACTGAAACGGGAAACAAAGGCTCTTTAGAGGTACTTTATTTAGCTAGAGTTTGGGCTCTTAAATAATTAATTCTTTATTCCTCTGTGCTCTAGAAGTTGCTTTCTTACACTCCAGTTGACACTGAGGTCATCCAACTCTATATTAGAGCTCATTGTTCAAATGTTTCTTTTTTTTCTACTAGATTTGTAAAAGGAAACTTTCAGCCCTTGCTGAATGCCTGTCACAAAGTAAATACTTATAGATAGCATTATGTTGACTTCTTGAGCAGGGAGGGGTGTGGTGAGAGCATTATTTGGCAGATTACTTTGGCAGCAGTGGGTTGAAAAGACTGGGATGGGTTAAGGAGGAACAGAGAGGGAGCCCAATTAGGTATGCATTTCAGTACGCCAGGGGAGAATGCATAAGGGCTCTGAGCAATAAATCATCAAAATGTTAAGATCTAAGTCTTGACAGCCACATGAATAAAATGGACAAAGCCACACAGACAAATGTTCAGTATTTTTTATCCTGTTCTCTTTTATTCATATAAAGTTCTTAAAACCGTTACCCGTGGTAACATTCAGTGGAGAACTGACCGGCATTTGGAGGCATCTATCAGATCAAACATTGATGAAAGAGCCTGTTTCCTTTTTCTACCCAGTCAATTGTTCTAAATATAGACTAGACATGTTTCTCAGAGCAATAGCAGTGGCTAGAACTGGATTCCAGTAAGGAAGTGTCATTCCCATACACGAAATATAAGCAAGCTTGAAATTAACGAGTATAATCTAAAAAAGCTAAGTATTTAGAACATTCCAAGTACTTTCCACTGTTTGTATTTTAGAGTGTTGACTTTCCACTTTCTGACATGGTAGCATGGTGCTGAGTAATAAGAGGGATTTGAAATCTAAGGAAGTATTGGTTTGTAGAGAAAACTTTAATGCATTTGAATGAGAGACACTGTCTTCTAGAACAAACTTCAGAAACAGGTCTGGCACCCATTTCACAGCCGATTGAGGAAATTTGCTACAGATTCAATCTTAAAGGGCAACACATACACCACCCCTTTCATAAAACAGTTTCTTTCATTTTTGTAATTTAAAGGTAATAGTTCATCATTTAGAAAATTAAGAGAAGAAACAGAAGGAATGATGGAACTACCCCATGATTCAATCTCTTATCAGAACCATTGTCAATACCCTTTTAAAATCATGTTAAGTATTGGATGAACACACTGTATACTTTTTTCATCATTTGGGTCTTTGTTTAAATGCTACTTCCTTAGAGAAGTCCTCCTTGACCTCTAATTTGTAATTTTGTTCTTCTCTGTCTCTCCTATTCTTTTCCATAATGCACTGTTCTTTGCTTTGTGATTTTGTATATGTCAGTTCCAGTACTGCACATGAGGTTAGGATTATAGATGTTTTGTTCAGTATCATATGCCCAACATGAGGCAAACTCCTGGCATATAGCACACACTCAGATAAATAGATGCTGAAATGTTTTCAGGCACTATGGTTCAGTGGTTTCCAGCAGTATCTTCTGCAGCCACACTTAGGCATGGACCCTGCTGTGGAAGGCAGAATACTATATGTCACTTTACCCAGTGAAAGGAAGTTTACAGGTATGACTAAATTAGTTATCATGAGATGGGATAATTATCCTGGATTATTCAATGGGCCCAACGGAAGCAACAGCAGCAGGAGGTGACGTGACGACAGAAACCCAAAGAAAGAGAGATTGGAGGGTGCTATGCTACTACTGGCTTTGAAGTTGGAGAATAAAACCATGAGCCAAGGATTGTAGGTGGCCTCTAGAATCTAGAAAGGGCAAGGAAACATATTCTTCCTGGAGCCTCCATATGGAAACAGCCCTGCCAGATGTCTGAGACATCTTAGATGTCTGATCTCCTCAACTATATAAAAGAGAATAAATTTGTATTGCTTCGCGTGTGCCTGGTGAGTTGCTTCAGTTGTGTCTGACTCTGTGTGACCCCATGGACTGTAGCCCGCCAGGCTCCTCTGTCCATGGAGGTTCTCCAGGCAAGAATCCTGGAGTGGGTTGCCATGCCCTCCTGCAGGGGAACTTCCTGGCCCAGGGATCAAACCCTGTGTCTTTTATGTCTCCTGCATTGGCAGAGGGGTTCTTCACCACCAGTGCCACCTTAAGTCACTCTTTTTATGGAATTTGATCCACCAGCTGTGGGAAACCAATCCGCCCACTCTGCAGGGAAAAGAAAAAGTCTCAGGCGGGTTAATCATCATCTCTAGACCTCACTTTCCTAGTCTGTCACATGGAAAACGAAGCAGTACCTGCCTCACAGAATAGTTTAATTCTGTAGATACACACAGAACATGGACAGCAGTACTTGGCATGTCCTATGGCTTCACCAAATATTAACTGTTGGTAAAGTACAAATGACCAAGCAAATGCAATGAATATTACTGATCCCTTTCTTATTTTTCCATTTGCAAATACAACCTATTGGTGATACATTTCCCAGAATTACTTAGTTGACCAAAATCAGGTATGAATATGTCCTTTCTTTTTGTAACACTTTTCAATTTTGCAGTTGGGTTAGCTTACTTGCTGAGAGAAGGGACAGTCCCTAGACATCTTTATTTTCAGGTTTATATTTAGGTGCTCGTTGGGTTATCCACATCTCCCCCACCCCCCTCAGACTTGCCTTTCAATTGCCTTGTCCTCAGTTTTAAAGATCTATGTAGGCCTTTACAGTCATGCCTTAGTAATTGGTCTTGTCTTAGTTTGTGCTGCCATAACAAAATACCATAGACTGGATGGATTAATCAATAGAAATTTATTTCTGACAGTTCTGGAGGTGAGGAAATCCAAGATCAAGGTGCAGAAAGTTTGAGTGCCTTTTGGAGAGCCTGCTTCTTGTGGAGACTCACCTTCTCCTTGTGGCTCCCATGACCTGCTTGTGGTGCTTGCAGGAAGACAGAGGGAGAGGTGTCGTGTCTCCTCCTCTTTTATAAGGACATTTACCCCACCATGAGGATCCTACCCTCACAATCTGATACAAACCTAATTACCTCCCCAAAGCACCACCTCCAACTCCCATTACAGTGGGCGCCAGGGCTTCAACATATACCTTTGGGGGACACAAGCAACATTCAGCATATAACAGCTTTCTTGATTCTGTAGCAGCTCCAGAGAACATTGATGCCCTGACCTCTGTATCCTCTTCAGGTTACTAGGTTCTCACAGTAGTATCCCAATTTTCACTTGTATTTGGGTTGTAACTGCCAGCCCAGCATAATACAATCATAACAGGGAAGATCTTCTCCCCATCATTATAGTTAAACACAGGATTTAGGGGTTGTCTTGTGTTTGGTATCTGGCCCCATAACTTCTTTTTGTCCACAAGGAGAGTGGCCACATGCTCCCCATCTTTATCTGGGACAGTTCTAATTTATAACTATTGATCCAGAATAAATTTTTTTTTTTTTTAAGTTTTGGTTTAATGGCTGCGAGGCATGTGAAATCTTAGCTCCCTGACCTGGAACCAAACTCACACCCCCTGCACTGGAAGGTGAAGTCTTAACCACTGAACTGCCAGGAAATTCCCCCTGCCAGAATAATTCATAACAATGCCCCCTTTTTACTCTTGAAAGTGTCCTGGTTTGTACAATAAATTGCATGCTCACTCTGACTGGGTCTTTTGGTGAGTCAATATCTCTGAGGATTTATTCCTCATCTATAAAACGCAATGACATTATCCCCCCTCATAGGCTGCCGGATAGACCATGTAACGTGACTGATGATCATGGCATACAATACATACTCCCACTGGGTTAGTTTCTTTCCTTTTCAATAATGACTGAGCACCTTTTAAAACCAAGGCAAGAAATGCAATCAGACTGGGGTCCACTGATTAATTAGGTTTGGAAGAAGGTATTTAAAAGTAGCATTTTGCTGGAGATGGAGACACAGGCTTAGTCAACTTGCCAATGGCCTAATGCTAGGGAGGACCATCAAAGTAGAATAAACAAACAAACAAAAATCAGAAACAGAAAAGATCTTATTCATCATCAAGTCTAATCTCCCCTTTTATATACTGAAACCTCCTTGCAGGACAATCTGTTAACTATTAATGTCAGTGGTTAACATTTGTAGATTTCATACCATGTCTAGAACATCATGTCAGCCACCTTACAATTGTTACCTTGAATGATCTTTATAAGAACTCTAGGAGGTAGGTACTATGAACACCTCACTGTGAAGATGAGATTTGCATATTCATGTAGTCAAAATCCAGTCTCTTGCCTCCTAATGTACTTTTGGTGGCCATGTGGACTTTTGGTGAAACAATTAAAAACCTAAGATTTGGATCTGGGAAGCAGAGAGCTCAAAATATCAAAAATTTCTAAATAATTTACAGGTGTTTCTTCATTGTAAAGGTAGCTTTATTTAATGAACTTTATTCTGCAAATGTTAGTTCGTGTTTGTTAGTGGTTCTGTCCTTAACCATCATGGAGTGCTATAGAATCTTGAAACACAGTGAGGTCCTTCACAGTTCCTGGGGAGTAGCAAAAATCACACAGAAATTTTTTTCCAACTATCAACTGATTTCAACATTTGGGAGTTTTGTTGTTGTTGTTTTAACCGATGGTAAAGTCATAATGTAATAACTGAATAGTTGACAGAGAAGCACTGAAACATACTAGAAATTGCTCAGCATCCTGCAGGTAGGAAAACTTCATTCTGCTTGATCTGAAATAACTCATTATGTGAGCTTGAACTAGTTATTTTATTACTTTGTGACTTAATTACCTTTCTACAAAATGGAAGCTTGGCTAGACTGTCACTAACATCCTTTCAAGTTTGACCAGGCTCTATGGTCAGACCAGATTCTCTGAAATGTGGCCTAGATTCCATGCAAATTGTCACTTTGGCAACACAGCCTGGTGCTTAGAAATAGCTCAGGGCATTCAGAAGTATTCGATTTTGTATTTTGCAGATGGAAACTAATTGAAATTCTGTAGGTAGATCGAGTGTAACAACGAAAGCATGCACAGAAACATGTAGCAGACCCTGAGCCCAGAACGACTTCAGTCTGTCCACAGCATCACATGTGTGCTTTCAGTAATCATCTGTCTTTCTTCAGGAAAGTCATCACCGAAAGCAGAGTTTTGTTGTGTCAAGGACACTAGGCTGCTTATTTTGGGATGGATCATGTTCAGGACCTTGGAAACCGGAAGCACTTTTCCCATTCTGCACTAATAGATGTTTAACTTGATCCACAGCAGAAGCAACAGCCTCAGAAGGAAAGTGTGTTCATCAGTCAGATCTCACTGTGCCCTGCAATTCTGAGGACTGTTTCAGTTTTAGCCTTTCCTCTCTGTTCCCATCTTCAGCCCATTCTTTTCCAAGAGTTTCTTCCCCAAAGTTTGAAGCATACACAACTGGTCAAACTTTTCTAGCTCCTTTTCACGCTCTTTTTCCTTTTGTGGCATCTTATGAGGACTGTCTCTTGCTTACTTATGTTAATGTATTTGAATTTATCACTACTTATGTTTTGATAAAATTAAAACACACTTGCTTCTTAGAAGGAAAGCTATGACAAACCTAGACAGTGTATTAAAAAGCAGAGACATCACTTTGCTGGCAAAGGTCCATACAGTTGAAGCTATGGTTTTTGAAGTAGTCATGTGTGGATGTGTGAGCTGGATCATAAAGAATGTCGATTGTTGAATAACTGATGCTTTCAAATGGTGGCAAATACACTTGAGAGTCCCTTGGACTGCAGGGAAATCAAAGCAGTCATAATCCTAAAGGAAAGCAACTCTGAATATTCATTGGAAGGACTGATACTGAAGGTGAAGGTCCAATACTTTGACCACCTGATCTGAAGAGCTGACTCATTGGAAAAGACCCTGAGGCTGGAAAAGGTTGAGGGAGGGAGGAGAAGGGGGCCACAGAGGATGAGATGGTTGGAGAGCATCATTAATGCAGTGGACATGAGTTTGAGCAAACTCTGTGAGATAGTGAAGGACAGGGAAACCTGGTATGCTGCAGTTCATGGGGTCACAAAGAGTCAGGCCCAACTTAGCAACTGAACAACAACAACTGTTTGTGTCTATTTGTGTCTCCTAAGTTTCATTTCTATAACTTCTACCCCACACAATCAATCTGGACCTGCTCTCTCAATAGTAAAAAATGATCAACTAGTTATCAAGTTCAATTCCATTCTATTTATTGATGACATGTGTTGTGCTTTCACTCATGCTTGAAAACTGAGGTTTACAAAAGATGCAAACATATTGCTTCTTCTCCATTGAACTGGCAAGCTACTGGAAAAATGGACAGATAAATTATGCTTTATTTCAGTGAAATTGACTGGTTTTACAAAACAAGAGCTTCTCAAACAGCCTATGGCAAAGGATCAGTTTTTGTTTTGTTTTCCCCAGTCCATAGTATACAGATACAATATTAAAATACTAAACAGTAGTTATGGATGTTGTGACAATATCAGTTTGCCACCAGTGTCTAAAAGTTTGTACTCAATTTCTGTATTTTATCCTTGCAAATGGACAGCTAATAGTTTGCAAAATAGCCTTCTCCTACAGACTACAGTTTGTGTAGCATTTAGTTAGAAAAGCTGAAAGAAAATACTATTGGAATACAGATGAGTGTGCAGTTCATCCTGGCTAGGGCATGGGAACAGTCTCACAGAATCACGGGGATCCACTTTTTAGTTCTCTTCTTCCTCCATCTTTGCTTTTTAAAGGTCAAGGAGTACATCCGTCTTGCAAGTCCAGTTTCCCTTTACTTTTTCCTAGATCTGGTAACCTCTACCTTTCAAACCACTCTTCTGCTCTTTCATTTATAACGATTTTTTCCCCTGCCCCTTATCCAGAAGCATCTTATTCCTAAGCAGTGTGCCATCTTTACACCCTACATTGACTCCCTCACATGCCTCTTCTGTGCCTGTCTACAGATTTGGGCAGTCAGGGTTCACCACATAAAAGCAGACAGCGCTCTGAACACACCCTTCTTCTCTCATGCTCTGTAACACCGCTCTGTACCATCACGTGAGGCCTCTGTGATCTAGCTCTCATCCAACTTCCAGTTGTTTTCATCACAGATATCTAATTATGTTTGCAACCCTGCATCACAGCTGAATTATTTATTGGTTTTCCATGGATCCTAGATGTATATATATTCATGCCCTCAATCATGTTTTCTTTTCCCTTCTGCCTTTAAGTTCTCCCACCTTTCATGATTCCCCAGTAGCCCCACCTGCCCCACCAGACCACCTTCACAAGAAAGAGCTGTTCCTCAATGCTCAGCTTGATTCCCACACCTATCCTGAACTCTCCAGAGATGGTACTACAGTTAGTTAGAATAAAGGCCTATTTGCTAATTTTCTGATGTATTCCATTTTACTTCCTTTCTGGTACAAGAGACTGCCTTCTCAAAAACAGTGATATGCAGGCACGTCACCCATCATCCATGCAAGCTTGCTGAGGGCAGAATTGACACCTTGCTCACTCTCAAATAGGGACCTACCTACAAGTGTGTCTTGGTTTGTCCCTGTGTCAATTATTTACTTATTCATTTGTCTACAAGGAATTTTCTGAACCATCCCAGCCTTCCATGAAGGCACAGTGTATTGGGAGAAAGCAGATACATTAACAGGTAATTACCATGCTATTTGGTAAGTGCAAAGAGAGTGTTTTGCACTGAGCAATATAGTAGATGGAGAATGGATGTCCAGCTCAAGATAAAGATAAGAACAGTGTCTGGGGAGTCGTTCTTTAGGAAGTGCCCTATGAGATGAGAATAAAAAGCCCAAATGAGGCACGCAGGAAGGGGCCCAGAGGGAAGTATCCAGTCTGAAAGGACAGCCTGGACAAAGGTTCTAAGGCGGGAAACAGGTATATGATGTACACAGGAGGTAAAAACAAGCAAATCTATAGAGAATGAAGCTTAAGAGGGGTGGCTACTCAGGAAGGGGGCACATAAAATTTACAAGTGTAAAGAAGCAGTAGACTTCTGGCAAACAAAATTGTTTGATAAGCCAACATAAACACTAACAATATTAAAAAGTAAATGATGAATGATCGATAATGCTAATATTCAAAAGATCGATTTAATGTAATGATACTTTACACCTCTCTGGGTCGGGAAGATCCCCTGAAGGAGGGGGGCATGGCAATCCACTCCAGTATATTTGCCTGGAGAATTCCATGGACAGAGGAGCCTGGTAGGCTACAGTCCTTAGGGTCATAAAGAGTCAGACACGGCTGAAGCAACTTAGCATGCACACATGCACTTTACACCCATCTGATTGTTTTTCCCTTTTGATTCTGCTACTTGACACAGTTCCAAGAGTGGAACTGTCGCTTCTTCTCTTGGGCAGCTGAGGGCTACTTGTTGTGCATGGTTAAGAATCATTTAATCAACCATTATTTCAAATAAAACAGTCTAGCAACTGTACCAGAGTGAATTAAGTCCCACCAAAATTCATGTCCACCTGGACCTCAGAATGTGATCCTATTTGGAAACAGGATCTTCTCAGATGAAATCAGCTAAAATGAGCTCATCCTGGAGCTTCCATGGTGGCTCAGTGGTAAGGAATTGGCCTGCTAATGCAGGAGATGAAAGTTCGATCCCTGGAATCAGGAAGATCCCCTGGAGAGGGAAATGGCAAACTACTCCAGTATTCTTCCCTGGGAATTTCCATAAATAGAGCAGCCTGGCAGTTTACCTGTCCATGGGGTTACAAAAGAGTCAGACCTGACTCAGTGACCGAGCAGGCATGCATTTACACACGAGCTCATGCTGGACTGGAATTGACCCCAAATCCATCTGGTGTCCTTACAAGGAGAAAATTTGAAGGCAGAGATGAACAGAGAGAGAGAAGATGGCCATGTGAAGATGGAAGCAGAAACTGGGGTGATGCAGCCACAAGAAAAGAAATGCCAAGGATTTCCAACAATTACCAGAAGATAGGAAGCAATGGGAGAACTCTATCCAGGAGTGTTCAGAGAAACCATGACCCTGCTGACACCTTGATTTCAGACTTCTAGCTTATAGAACTCTGAAATAGCAGATTTTTATCGTTTTAGGCCACCCGGTTTGTGGTCATTTATTGCAGTGGCCCTAGGAAACTGATATAACAATCTAAATAGATGAGACATACGCGCTCTTAGCTTGGCCTAATCATCTCAGAAATGTCTTCTCCCTTACTGTCCTAGACAATTTCATTTCCACACAGTGTTATGCTGAATTTCACAAACTGACACATGACCAGATTCTCTTAAAGGTCTATGAATTTATTCTTGCTCTCTTAATGCACTAAAATTTGCTAAATGAATCTCATTTAATTTTAAATAAACTTGAACTTCCTCATATTCTCCATGTACAAAATTTTTAAGTTCCTTGTATAGTTGTATCTTTCTCATACAAAGTCACTCCAGGTTCAAAGCATATTTGTTAAATGTTTCCCAAAGTACTATTTCCCAAGGCATATTATTTACCTAATCAAGGAATGCTAATTATGTAGGAAAAACATCCAAGTCTGTGAATAGGTATGATATGCATTTTACTAGTGTGTAAGCTTTGATAAAGATGAAGGCTCTAGGGTTCCAACACGTCTTGGAAGGGTATCTCAATATTGAGTTGGTTCTGTGGTAAAAAGCAGACTATTATTACTCCTCTTTCTGATAATGACAGGCAGCCACTGAGTTCTACTTAAAGGCTAAGCATGTGTATTTACAGGAAGATTTGCAATGATTATACTTCCCCTTAGATGTCTCTGCCCAGACTTGAGAGTGCCTCTTGAGTATTCATTTCGTTTGACAAAGAGGGGAGCCATTTGTCGGGAGGTGAGAGAAAGGGTGGCAAGGCACTTGAAGCTGCAATAACATCAATAATTTGTGGAATCTCAGGTCTGTTTATCGCTAATGTCCAAACCTGTGCACAGACGCCTGACTTTCCCAATTGTGGTCAATGTCAAGACACAGATAAGCGCGTGCACTCAATCAAAGGAAGGAAGGAAGCTGCTGATAGACAAGGGCACACATAAAGAATATGAGCAGGTTAATACTGTTTTCCTCAATGAGGGGAAATTACCTGTTCTTTAGGGACCTTGATTCACTGCTGCTGATAAATTGCTCGGCAGCATGAATACCTCTGTGCTCAGACCCTGTCGTCTGTTGGAGACACAGTTTTTGTTCTTTCTCCTGGTAAGCTACGGTACAAGTTCCCCAGTAACTTCAGGGGTGTAAAGCATCAGTGTCACTCTGAGGACAGTACTGTGTGCAGCGAAGAGCAATGAGCTACACTTGTTGAATTACAAATTTGGACTTATGCATATAATGCTGTGGTTAAGACTCATTTTAACCTGTTTATAAAACAGTACTTTATCAGTGACTATATTATAGATAAATAAGGAAGAACTTAATAAAAAAGAATTGGGTAACAAGAACTGGTTATAACAACTGGCTACTAGGCGTATGTCTAACAGGCAATGTATATATGAACTTCAAAATTATTCCTTATATATCATTCAATAGTTTTTATGTCTATCTATTTGAATTAAATAATTCATTAAATTATTATTGAGAGCTTACTATGTCTTAGGCACAGCTGAAGATCTGGAGTTTAATTCATTGTTGAAAGAATAGTAGAAGAATTTAATTCATTCATTCATTCATTTATATATTCACTCATCCATACATTCACTAACAAACATTCTCAAGAGTACACATCCTCTGCAAAGCACTGTGTTAAGACTTATTACCTGTCTTCATGGAAACTCCCCATTCTAGTACAGAAGGTGGATAAAAAAAATAATTGAAATGCAACATGTACTATACATATACTTATATATATGTATTATGTATATACTTATATATATAATACATGTTGCATATATTATATATGTTGCATATATATGTATATATGAATACATGAGGCTTGGTGATAGAGATTAATGAGGTGGTCACTTAGCTTAGGAGGAACGATGCAGGGATGAGTGAAAGGGGCATGTGAGGCAGAGAGCTCACCGAGGAGGAAGCACTTAATCCAGAATTTGAAAGTGGATTAGATTTTTGCTAGAATATGTGAGAGAAAAGGCGTGCCAGCGAGGGGTGAGGGGATGTGCGAAGTGAAGGAGGAAAAGGAAACAGAAAATTGTAGTATGTTATCCCCGATAGGAAAGTATGAGCCTAATAGGTGTGGAAAACAGAAACGAGAGAGAGAAAGTGAGAGAAGAGTCAAGCAAATTGAAGACTAAAAATGTTCCTTGAGTTTGGGATTTAGAAAGTCACTGGTGACACGATAAAAGCTATTTCTGTGAAATGAGGGCAACGATGTTGGATTATAATTAGTTGTAAGACTGTCCCAGGAGGCCAGGGGTTAGCTCATGATGCCTGAAGACAGATGGTGCCTAGTAAATACTTCCTGACTATTGAATGGATACATTCATAATATTTTAATGTAAATATAAGAAAGGAAAGAGTACAAGGCTTCGGGAAAGAGGGTCATGATTTGAGGGAGAATCATAAGTATATTTATAGACTCATTGACAGGGAAGAAGCAGAGACTCAACATTCAGAAGAGAGAGAGATGAATACCAGAGAACAAAGCCCAGTGGAAGAAGGGGAGACAGAAGGACTCAGACCCATTGGAGAGGGTGAGTCTTAAAGCAGAAAGAGCACATTTCCTCTTAGGTCAGTCAGTTCATCAAGAAACTTATATGGGGCACTTCTATGTCGTGGGGACTAGAGTTTCACAAATGCATTCAGAATCATCTTACCTTTTGTCAACATTGTTCCATCTAATCTGTTAACCTTCAGCGTTTTTTACTATGATCCACAGAAAGAAACAGATCTTATGCTATGACTCCCGAAACACTCATACACACAAACATAGACAACTTATACAAAAGTTTCACAAAACTTATTCCTAACATGTGTTTATATTATGTACCATGCCCTGAGATAGATGGCGTTTTATTCCATTTCATTTAAAAAATTGCTGGTTAAGACGACAATACCCATTTTACTGCTGTAAGAATTCTTAACTTTTCTTGTACTCTGGACATCTTTGATAGTCTGGTCAGCCTGTGGACAACTCAGAAGAATTTTTTTTTTATTATATAAAATAAAACACATGTGGTTACATAGAAAATCAATTCTATTTCACTGCAGTTATCAAAACATAAAATGACATTAATAACAGGTCTAATTACTATGATTTCAAAGTAGTGAAGAACACAGACAGTACTTGAGATATCTACAATTAAGTGATATTAAAATATTTTAAAGTCTATTGGATATGAAGTCACAAAAACTACAACTAATAATGTGACTTTGTTGTTTCCACTTACAACCAAACAAAATGCTAACTTTCTCTTAGGGTTAATGAAAATACAGATGAAATATTCTTTGTATCCAGTTTCATAGACCCCCTGAATGTTCTGGCCCACCTACCCCAGGTTAAGATGGTTGTGCTAATAGTGGTTTGAGCCCTGGCTCCTGGTTCTTTGCGTCACTTCCTACACCCTTATCCTCACACACTCTGCTCTTACTCATATCAGTCTCCTCACCTTTTGTTAGGCTCATGGGGCAGGCTTTGGCCTCAGGGCCTTTGCATTTGCGGTGGCCTCCTCTGGGCTTGCCAGGTGGCACAGTGGTAAAAAAAAAAAAAACCCACCTGCCAATTCAGGAGACACAAGAAATGTGGGTTTGATTTCTGGGTAGGGAAGATGTCCTGGAGTAAGAAATGACAGCCTACTCCAGTATTCTTGCCTGGAAAATTACACTGACAGAAGGACCTGGTGGGCTACAGCCCATGGGGTCACAAAGAGTCAGACACAGCTGAGCATGCACACATAACTGAGCGTGCACACATAACCGAGCATGCACACGTAACCGAGCATGCACACATAACCGAGCATGCGCACACACATGCCTCTGTCTATAATGTTCTGCCTATTGTTCTTCATCTCAGGTCTCGGATCAAATGAGACTTCCTCCGAGATCTCACCCTGACTGAAGGTGAGCGTGCACACATAATCGAGCGCACACACATAACCGAGCATGCACACATAACCGAGCGTGCACACGTAACTGAGCGTGCACACATAACCGAGCGTGCACACATAACCGAGCGTGTACACGTAACCGAGAGTGCACACGTAACTGAGCGTGCACACATAACAGCGTGCACACATAACTGAGCATGCACACATAACCGAGTGTGCACATGTAACTGAGTGTGCACACATAACTGAGCGTGCACACATAACCGAGCGTGCGCACACACATGCCTCTGTCTATAATGTTCTGCCTATTGTTCTTCATCTCAGGTCTCTGATCAAATGAGACTTCCTCCGAGATCTCACCCTGACTGAAGGCCCTAGAATAGTGCCCTCACCCCGTCAATTCTATATTCCTTCACCCTGTTTTATTTTTCTTTACAGTATTCATTTGTTTAGCAGTGTATCACAGAACTGTCTGGTTAGTGACTCCTCTCTGTAAGTTCTCTGATGCAAGGATTTCTCTCTATCTTTAAAATGTTTTTGTATTGTGGTAAAATTCACGTAATATGAAGCATACTATTTTGACCATATTTAACTGTACAGCTCACTGGCCCCAAGTACATTCACACTGCTGTGCAACTTTCACTATCAGCAGGAATTTCTTTGGTTTAACCACATCACAGTGTCTGCCATGTAGCAAGTGCTCAGTTAATCCTTGTTGAAAAAAATCATCTCAATAGGCTGATAGGTGCTTAAATATGAGGCATATCCAATGTGCAGGGGGCTCCAAGAGGAGAGAAGGCTCCCAGGGGGAGGTGTTGTCTGGTTACAGTCAATGTCATCAAAGACTGGAGGAAAGGAGAAAATCAAGCACTTAAGTTGGAGAGATGTTTAGGTTTCTATCTAGATAGTCTGAAACCAAGTTTATTGAAAATAAATGACTTTTTCGGTCATATATTAATGGCCTTGACTTTCAAGACTATTTTTTGCATTTTCTCTTTACTCTCTAAGCTCTGCATTAATTAAGGATTTGAGTAAGAAGCAACTCAAAGTAGGCTTATGGAAATAACACAGATGGCAAGGTAAATATCATGCAAGTGTTTGGAAAGATGAGCTCCATTAACAAAGAATTGGGCAGGTAGGATCAGCATAGCATTTGTTTTGATATAACCATGTTACTTCCCATAAGGAAGATTAATTTTTTATTAAATATAGTACAATGATTTAAATCCATCAAGAGGGAAATGTGACATTTGTCTTAGCCTGCCACTCATTGATTTTACTGACTTTTTCCTCATTCAAATGTTTTTTCTCCTCGTTCAAATTTTTATATTAACCAGGCTTGAGATAGGTATGATTTGATGATGATTGAAAGGTATTTCAAGATAAAATGTCAGCAAGTCTTATCTGAAAATGCCAGATCCAGTAAGTTATAGTATCTGATACTGAAATCAGAAATTGACTGTTTTTTTTGGCCCTGCTGTGCAGCGTCCTGGATCTTAGTTCCCTGACTAGGGATCAAACCTGTGCCCCCTGCTGTGGAAGTGCAGAGGTATTTTTGGTTGTTTTGTTTTTGGCTGCATCACCCAACTTGTGGAATCTATTCCTGTTGGTCCAGCAGTTAAGATTCTGTGCTTCGGCTGCATAGGGCACAAGTGCATCCCTTGTTGGGGAACTAAGATCCCACCTTCCACCTTTCAGGCTGCTCCACAGCCTGGCCAAAAAATTAAATAAATAAAATAAAATATAAAAGGAAACAGAGTCTTAAACACTGGACCACCATGGAAGTCCAACATACTTTTAATTAGCCTCCAGTTTAGTGAACAAATATTTGATAAATGTCATTTAGTTTGTCCTTTAAGATAAGCCTTCAGTTGGTGCAGATTCCCCTCTACATTATGTCCCTTTGTCCTTCAAGAGATCCTATAAAGCTATAGAGAAAATGTACATATGTGGTGAAATTACCTGATGCCATATGCAAAACAAAAAATAATTAGTAAATAATTTGTTACATACTAAAAAAAAGAACATTCAAAAGGTCAGAAAAATTCTTTCACTCATTTATCCTGGCAATATTGAGTTCAAAATAATCCTATCTGCTGGGCTTGATGATGAACATATAAAGGGAACAAGTTAGACAAGTTTATCTTCTTGGCAGTAGACAATGAATAAGGAGATAATGACAAGCTCACAAAATTAGCAGTTCAGATACTTATAAATGTTATGAAGACAATAAGATAGATAACAGGATTTGGTACACATAGATTTTCAAAGTCCCTTAGAATAAAGGCAATCCAATCTAATTCTTGGCCCTACCAAGCCCTCATATTTCTAAAGTAGCTTCCCAGAGAAGCAAGGAGAATTTCTACATTTCTTTACATATGCAGGTTGTCTGTAGCAGACAACAGATCCCATGGAGCAAACATTACTTTCTGAAATCCAGTCTCTACCAGGAAGTTACTCATGCCAATAACATTCCTCACAAGCAGGATTTCCCAGAGGTCATTCATCCCCTTCTGTCTGTTGCTATTGCTTCCCAATGCCTAGCCTCAAGCCCTGTCTATTTACTTAGAGACACCAGGTATGATATGATCTGTTAGAAAAAGCCTCCTGGCTTCCATGTAAGTCAAGAAGGTACTGGTTAGTTACACTGGAGAACAGTTTAGCTGAAAGGGAAGAACGGAGGGAATGAAAGGGAAGTGAGTGAATGAAAAATCACTTCCAAGTGGTTGCCACTTCCAAACTACCCATTATTACTCACAGTGCAAGAATGCCACTTTATAGATAGCCATCCCTCGGAACGTTACTGAGACCCTTTCCCTTAAAAATGCACATTTGCTTTAATGTAGCAATTTTTCTTGTCAAAGTCTACCTTAAGGATAGAACAAGAGATGCAATCAAATAATTATTCAGGGGATGTTCAATTCATTGTTATTTATAGTATTAAAAAATTGAAAGTAAGAATCTAAATAGGTCAAAATAAGGAACTGGTTAGACAAGTTACTGCATATACTTACATATTTATGTGTGTGAAATCCTCTAGAGCTATTACAAATGATATTGCAGAATATTTAATGAGAGTAGGTGTGCATAAGAGCAATTTACATATAGCATGTGTAGTGCAATCCACATCATATGTGTATTCACAGAAAAATTACTTGGCATATGTATCACAAAAGTTAATAGCAGTGCATGCATGGATGTTTAGTTGCTCGGTTTTGTCTGACTCTTTGCGACCCCATGGACTGTAGCCCACCAGGCTCCTTTGTCCATGGGATTCTCCAGGCAAGACTACTGGAGTGGGTTGACATTTCCTCCTCCAGGGGATTTTCCCCTCAGGGATGGAACCCAGGTCTCCTACATTGCAGGAGGATTCTTTACTGTCTGAGCCATAAGGGAAGCTTAATAAATTGGGTGATTTTCAAAAATTGAATTATGCTTTCCCAAAGAATTTTCAAATTTTTCTAAAACCAACATGAGTTAGCTTTTATAATCAGGAAAACATGTTACTTTGTCAAAGCCTCTCCTTCTGAGTGGTGAACACCTCTTGAAGAGGCCACAGGTTCATCCTCTGACACTTCCAGGATGGTCGAGTCAAGTCAAAGGTTATGGCTGGGTCTATAGGTGAAAAGGGCACAGACTAAAGGCGGAGCAAAGAAGGGAGCTTATAGCAAACTTTGGTCTTTGCAGACAAATGATCCAGATGTTGTGTGAGGGTCTCTGTTAAGAAATAACAGGAATGAATCACAGCAGCCTTGGAAACCAGCCAACGGGGCTTTTATTATATTGTGAGGAAATTCACTGCGCAGCACGTGTCACTCTCTGAGATGGACTGAGGCTTTGTGTGTGTTTTGCCTTGTTTTGGTTTAAGCTCCACAGTAGGCCTTGAGGTACCAACGAGGGCTGCACGTACTGAGCTCTAGGTTTCCTACCGTGGACACAATACAAGATGTGGTGCTGTGCATCTAGCCACTAAAACTGCAACGTGTCAATTGGTATCATGGGCGGGTATAGGGGTGGGTCCCCTACAATCTCTTCTGGTTGTTGGAAGGGATAGAGATGTGTGAAGTGCTCTTCTCAATCTATATCATACATCACAAACACAAACAAGCAACTAACATCACAACCCTGGGTAAGGAAAAATTTTTGCAAATTTGTAAATATTGCACTTAGGTGAGAACTTGAGCTAATATTATACTGTTCTTGAGACTCTGTGATATTATCTGTAAAGTGACTGCCTCACAGATTGGTACAATGGTTGAATGTGTCTATTATATAAAACACTAAGCAGACTGACTAGTATATGTCAGTGCTTGTGGTTAGTTATTATTATTAGTAGTAGTACTACTGTTATCCGGCTTCCTTGATGGCTCAGTCATAAAAATCCCACTGGCAATAAGGAGACACAGTGATGCGGGTTCGATCCCTGGGTTGGGAAGATCTCCTGGAGGAGAAAATGGCAATTCACTCCCATATTCTTGCCTGAAAAATCTCACAGACAGAGGAGCCTGGTAGGCAACAGTCTAAAGGGTGGCCAAGAGTCAGACATGACCGAGCGACTAAGCACAGCACACATCACCGTTATCAACATCAATATCATAGCCTTTACTCTATGCATTGGTCACTTTTCTCAGGGTGAGTTGTAGAACTATATTTACTCCCTCAGGGTATTTATTCTCTGAACAAAAATAACTACTTCACAATAGAGACCACTCTTTATAAGACAGTTTTACTAATTTATGGTAACAATCCAAAGTACAATGATGATTTAAAAATAGAGAGCCCTTAATCATGTCAGGATCTTTCATTTCAGAAAGATAGAATAGCTTTGCATATGGACCAAACAGATAATTTTACAGAACAAAATCTGTAAAAACAGACACAGAAACAATGAAAGAAATTTATATTTATGTGGAAATGTCTTTAATTACAATTACTAAGCAAAAGGCATTATACATTAAAGCTGCAAACAAATCTGTGAAGAGTATAGGTTGGCACCCCGTAATGGGGTCTGTCCCAACTCATCACAGAGTGGTCAGAACCTGCAAGTCTCAGGGTGAGAGTGGGCCATGGAAGTCATCTGCAAGCTTGTAAGAGCTGTGTATGGAATAATTGCAAGAACTAGAAACTCTCCACCTGTAATTATTAGCCTTAAATATTTTCTGCAATACAAGAAGTAACACACAAGCAAAAACAATGAAACCCCTTACTTATTCTGGTCCTTCAGTAACTGGTTTAATAAACCTGTCCATTGTTTTGTTATTGTCTGAACATAGAATCTCTGATGATTACAAAATCAAAATAGAACACTGTTCTTTAGAGTGCTTATTGTGTGAATTGCTAGAGGCCTTATTGGTTGGAGAATATCAGTGGTCAGTTTATTGGAGAAAATTACATGTGCTAAGCCCCACAGGCAAGAAGTGTTAACTTTTCCTGCAGGATCACTAAATTCATTGGGGAGAGCTTTAGCGAACTGTAGCAAACATGGACGAATTGTTACTGAGGCAACCACTTGCTGAAATGGCTTTTCAGACAAGGGAAAAACAATACTGGCCCATTTAGTTAGCTTAATTATTTTAATAAACAGTTCAATTTTCATTCACTTTCTTTAATTATGGAAGATTAACAAATGCTGGTGAATAGTTTCCCTCTATACCACTTTCCACCAAAACCAGGCTATGGATAGCTAAAGATCAAAGTCATTCCTAAAATAGCTTCCTCATAAGTTGTTCAGTAATTTGAATACTTAATTTTTGCTTTTTGAATAGACAAATGTTTACTAGCCATAATGCTATACTACAATGACAGATATCCTATGTTTATACAAGTAGAAAAATATAATTTTGGAAAAAGCCATTTGCAATTGGCTATGGATCTATTCTATTTATAATATTGAATACAAACACACAAATCCCACAGAGAGGAAAATGTCTTTCCAGTTGAATTCTCTATCAAACTGAGACATAGAATGCTAATTCTGTACCAGTGTTGATGAGTTCTAATTCTAAAAATATTCCTTTTAATGCATCACCAAATACTTAAGTTTGAGGTTAGTTGAAACTATTAGAATATTTTTCAAATTTTAGAATAAATGCTTTATTAAAATGCACATTTAAATGAGACACATCTCTGAGACCTGATTCCTTAAGTTGCTAAGTCCTCAATAACAATAATTAAAGCTTCCATCTCATTACTAATAAAATGACAAATTGAATATTGTTTATGTACTACTAAAATTAAAATTTATTTTTGAAAAATTCTTGAATGTTACTGAATCAAAAGTCAAACAGATTGATACTTTACTTAAATCTATTTCATCTATTACATTTATTTCCAAAAAAAAGAGAAAATAGACAAAGTAACAAATTCCTTTCTATCCTGTATGAATAACATTCTAGAGCACTGCTATTTGTGGGGTGAAGATCTGGTCGCAAATCTTACATTTACAGCTTACAAGCTATTTGACCTATGACTGCTTTATTTAAATCAGCTTCCTTTCTTTATTAAATGTAGCCATGAATACTACCTTATTAGTTTTCTGGCAGTTACAATGAGAAGACAAAGGTCTTTCCCTTGCCTTTTCTAGGGAATGAGGGGTGGACTGGTTTTTCGGAGAGTCATCCTGCTCCCAGGTCTCCACTGACTGCCCTGACTACATCACATCTCTTTACTGTACACATCTTATAGAACCAGAAAGAATTATATTTGCTCTTTTTATTCTATGCATTTATTAGTTGGATAAGCAGATAGGTTTCCCAAATTAAAGAAGCTCCAAATGTGAGTTCTATCAATGTAATACTTTCATAGCTTTCATCTTTGCTTTGTTGTATTATTTTTGCTCATTTCTGTATATTCCATGGTTTTGCTATAATTTTCACATAGTAGGTGCTTAATAAACACTTGTTGAGTAAGCAAACATAAAATTCCTATAGAACATGTGTGATAAGGTTTTGAGTGAGGAATACTATTTAAAACTAATAACCAGGGTCAGAGGAGAAAAAGTAGAATATGTCAGACTTGGAACCAGAAATTCAAGAAGAGTAAGTTCTGCGTGCTAAGTGGCTTCAGTTGTGTCCAGCTGTTTGTGACCCTATGGATCATAGCTCACCAGACTCCTCTGTCCATAGGATTCTCCAGGCAAGAATACTGGAGTAGGTTGCCATGCCCTCCTCCAGGGGATCTTTCTGACCTGGGGATCGAACCTGCATTTCTTATATCTCCTGCATTGGCAGGTGGGTTCTTTACCACTAGCGCCATCTGGGAGGCCCAAGAAGAATAACTAAGGCCACACAAAGAATAACAGGACATGAAGTAACAACGTGGCAGATACTTGCTTCAGGGGGCGACTGTCCATGACTCCCACCTGCTGAAGTTCCTGTCTTCATGTAATCCTCTCCCCTGAGCTTAGGCAGGACACATTTTTTGATGCTACCAAAGAATATGGCAAAGGTGATGCAATGGATATGATTCCATTACGTAAGACTGCAATGTCTGTGTTGCTGAAGTATGTCTTTCTTTCTCTCACTGGCTTTGAAGAAGCCAGCTGCCTTGAATTCTATAGTTACAAGGAACTGAAAGTTGCCAGCAACCATATGAGCAGTGAAACAGATTCTTCCCTCATCAGATCTCCAGATGAGAACCCTTCCTAACCAACATCTTGATTCCTACCTTGTAAGAACCTAAGCATAGGACCCCTCAAACTGTGCCCAGATTCCTGACCCACAAAAACTGTGTCATAATAAATGTGCATTGGTTTAAGTCAGCAAGTTTGTGTTACTTCATTATACAGCATTAGAAAACTAATAAGGTTAAGATATAGAAGCAAAGAAGAAACAAAAGTTTCAAAGATGTGTAGGTACAGAAAACAACATTCATGTCAGATTTTTCTTAAGCCATAAAATATTAATGAAGTGATGTCTTCATAAGATCAGCTCCAACTTGTCTCAAAGGGACCAGACCTAGGGGCCATACGTAACATTAATACAACACCAACTGTGATCTTCTTGTGAACCACATAACACAATTCTGTTTCAGAGTCACAGCCTTGTACTCCCTGCCCCAAACCAAAAGTATTAAAATACATGTTTGATCACAAGAGGTGAAAAAAAGATTAGTGCAAATCCTTTATCACTAGTGACGGAAGTTATAACATGTGTAACATCACTTTGAGATCTAAAAATAATACATAGCTTGGATGTCATAAGCAAGTAGGAGTATTTTCTCTACTCATATTGTGAATTATTACATAAAATCTGCAAAAGGGATACAAGGATAGAGGTTTTTCAAATATCTTGAGGAGTTTTCTTAATGAAGAGGAAGGGTATTTAAATATGGCAGAAAGCTCATACCGACATGGAGGTATCATTTAAAGTAGAAGAATTGATTCTAGCTTAGGGAGTTACATCTCTGCGGGACACGGTGCCTAATTCCACTGCACGTGAGACAGACTGGGAATTTTGATTCTTCCAGTCTATATGTGGGTCACAGTCACCCTTGCGGTCATCTGTCAACCAGAGAGGCAGACTTGGAGCAACAGCTCAGGAAGACCCTACCCTATACACAGGTGGCATGGATTTGTAGCCCTGACTTTCTGGAAGTTCTCAGTTTTCAAACATCCTAGTGTCCTCTCTCCCAAAAAGTCCAGAAGGCAGGCTGCCTGGCAGCTTTGATCTTAGCTTCCACCATCTTGGTCCAAAGCAGAAGAAATGAATACCCCTTCCTCCAAATACTTCCAAGCTGAAGTGAATTCTGTTAACTAGAGTTTAGTTTTGGAGCATTTGTCATTTGAGGCATCCTGTAAAATTCTTACAAGAGCTAAATCAAAATGTGTGAAGGCATAATACCTAAAATTATAAGAGGTCCATCATCAATTTAGGCCACATAGTTGCCATGAGTTGTCTTCTGTTGATACTATTTTTGCCTTTCTTCCTTCACTCAAGTGGCAGGCAACTTTGATGCACCTGTGCATGCTAAGTCACTTCAGTCGTGTCCAACTCTGTGACCCCATGGACTGTAGCCCGCCAGGTTCCTCTGACCATGGGGTCCTCCAGGCAAGAATACTGGAGGGGGCTGCCATTTCCTACTCCAGGGGATCTTTCCAAACCATGGATCAAACCCATATCTCTTATCTCTCCTGCACTGGTAGGCAGGTTCTTTACCAGTGCACCACCTAGGAAGTCCAACTGCTTATCAGGTATGGTTAGCCTTTGGGAAACTAGGAGGGATAAGAATATTACATGCCCTTTATTCTCATGAAAAAAGAATGCAGAGTTCAGAGGTTGACTTCAAAAGATCCATTGGTTATAAAAAAAATTTTTGTAAACGTTGAAAAAATTAAAAGAAAGGAAAATTACTTCTTCAGGGAAAAGGGAATGTAAAACTAGAACTAATTTTTTATAAGCACTAATTGCTTAATTCTGTTATTAAGTGAAACACAGACCCACAATTATTACCATTTAAAATGCAATTATGAGAATATAATAAGTTCCCATTTCTTTTCTATCTTTTATCTAATCTTCTTCACATTATTTATTAATTAGTTCTTGCAGTAATCCCAAGAGATAAGGGTAATATTACTAACATCCCAGTAGTACAGACTTCAGTAGCTTACCCCAAATCAGTAAAATTGAGCTTAAAATAGAGACAAAATGAACAAGGGAGATTAGGTATTTCATTGGATCCAAGAACTGAAGAATTGGAAGATGCCTAATCCAACTTTACATTATATATATAAAGTGAGACTGGGGAGGATGAATGACTTGCTATAAGGTCTCACAGCTATCACCAACAGGTCCAATTTCTAAACCACCTGCACTCTATTTCCCATTCCTTCACTTAGCCATTTCATACCAATTATGCCCTAACTGTGCAGAACTAAGTACTGGGCAAAATGCTTTGATTCTGTGAGCCAGAGCTGTGGTTCTTGCTCATTAGGACTCTTTGGTCTATTAGGGGGTGCACTAAAGGGTTAAAGATGCTGAAACAGAAGTGAAGGGACCTACAGGCACTAAAGGAGGTTTGGTACAATTCCGGTGTTCTCTAGAAATCAGTTCCAACATGCATGGAGAGCAAAGGTATGGGCCAAAAGACATTTACAGCAGGGCTCAGTGGTAAAGAATCAGCCTGCCATTGCAGGAGACACGGGTTCGATCCCTGGGTTAGGCAGATCTCCTGGAGAAGGGATATCAACCCACTCTAGTATTCTTGCCTGGTGAATTCCATGGACAGAGGAGCCTGGTGGGTTACAGTCCATGGGCTAGCAGAGTCAGACACAACTGAGAGATTGAACTGTATCATGCACACATAAACTCTAAGGGGGTTCAACACACAAATGCCTGCAAGGGCTGAGAATTTCCAACAAAAGGGTGAGCCCGGCATGGTGAGGGTACACATGTACCACTGTGAGTGGTGAGGGCTGTGATCTCTGGAGGTTGGGTCCCATTTAAAAGTGGCAGCCATACTCAGACCTGCTTCAATATTCCTTGTGTTAATGTGAGCCCAGTGCTGCTAGATTCACTCTTTTTTTTTTCCCCCTCAAAGACATCACAGCATAGATTTTGTGAAATTTCCTGAAGCTGCTAACTTGGCTGCTGGCCTCATAGGAGCAGAGCTAGAATAAATTGTTCAGCCAATTAGCAAACATATAACATATGAAGAATATCTTTAAAATGGTTTGTGCTTTAATTCACTCCTTTCCCCTCGAGATCTTTGTATAAGTCTTGTTAACTTAGTTTTTTTTTTTTTCCTGAATACCTGGTTGTTCACTAGTGATGGTCTACACTGCTCAAAGCTTTGAAAACTGAGGAATTTCCAAATGCTGCATTCTTCTTTAATCCAGCCAAATGCCATGGTTATGGTAAATGTGAACTTATGTTCCCTTTTATAGCAGTGCTTGAGTATCTAATATACCTTCTGGGATTAATCTGTCCCTATTACAAGTGTTAAAAGAGCCCGTCTCTACATGTGGGATGTTCAGCAGTTCTTGATGCCATGTACCATTTTAACAGGTTTAATGCAGGTCAGACACAGTTGCAAGGGCTTTGTATAGAGTATCTCATTTATCCAAATAAGCACTCTATGGTATGGGTACTATTACTGTTGAAGTTCATCTGCAAAACTGAGGCTCAAACAGGTTAAATAACTTTCAAAGTCACACATCCATTCCCTAGTTCAGTGTCATTAGAACCTGGATAATAATAATCTTAAAGTCAATGCTTTCACTATTTTATCTCCCTATGATGCCAACACAAGTGGTCAACTAGTGAAAAACTTAGTAAGTACCCAATACTTTCTCTATACAACTGTGAACAATCTAGAGCACATATTTTCTTTTGAGTCTAGAGTAGAAATGTTTCGATTTTCTGATACTTTGTATGCAGAAGTTTACACAACAGAAGGAAAGAGGCTGAGTTCTCAGCCTGTTTTCAGCCTCTTTACAGGCACCGTAAATTCCTTGGGGGTAACTACTAATTATAATGGGTATCCCACCATTATGGTTTTATACATATATGTATATATATATATATGTATGTATATGTGTGTGTATGTGTGTGTGAGTTAGTGTGTTAGTCACTCAGTCGTGTCCGACTCTTTGCAACCCCATGGACTGTAGTCCACCAGGCTCCTCTGTCCATGGGATTCTCCAGGAAAGAATACTGGAATGGGTTGCCATTCCCTTCTCCAGGAGATCTTCCCAACCCAGGGATAGAACTCAAGTGTCTTGCATTGCAGATGGATTCTTTACCGTCTGAGCCACCAGTAAGACCAGTATATAAAGTAAGACCCTATAAATAAATAAATATATATATATATATATATATATATGAGACATTTATACATGTATATATATACACATAAAGCAGATCTGCATGGTAAAAAACTAACAGGGAATAAAAGCCCATAGTTTGAAATGGAAGTACAGTTCCTTTCACTCCCAATTAGTGATGGTGTTGAAGATGCATTGGGTTGGAGCAAAGTCAATGGTTTGTGAGTACTGAGACTTTCCTTCCAACCTTGCAGCCAGCCTAAGTTTCAAATACTTGCTCCATACCGTGTTAACTTTGTGAACTTTGGCAAATAATAATCTGTTATAAGCCTTATTTTCTTGGCCTTGTAATGTCAGGTGAAAAGATTGAATGAAATGTTTATCAAGTTCCTAGCAGAGTGTTTAAAACATAGTAGATAACCATAAATACCACTTTTCCCTTTATTGTTTGTTTTCTCATATTGTTTCTCTTCCTTGTTTCAGAGACAGGGGCTGGGGACACTTCTCTTAGAGTTAACTAACCACATCGTGCCCAAGGATGGATCCAATTGATGAGAATAATGATGAATGTTTCCTAATATTAGACATTGTGCCAAGTCCTATAATGGATTTGCATGATCTTATCTAATAAATTGTAACATTTGAACATGAACTTGTTTCTGTGCTAAGAAGCCCAAACAGTCATAAAAAACAACAGTAGCTGGCCACTTAACTTCAGTCAAAGTAACTAGAAGCACCATCAATTCTTTTTTAAAAAAGAATACATATTTATTTATTATCTCACCGTGTCCATGGGTCAGAAGCTCAGACATAGCTAGGTTCTTTTCTCAGGGTCTCACAAAACAGCAATCAAAGTACTGGCTGGGGTTGTGGTCTCATCTGCGGCTCTGAGTTCTCTTCCAAGCTCCCTGGTTGTTGATGGGATTCAGGTTCTTGCAACTATAGAGCTCATGGCAGCTTGCTTCTCCAACACCATTAGGAAAAGGTCTCTGAACTCAGGGAAGGTCTACGTTCTTTTTTAAAAAGTCCCAACTAAATAGGTCAGGCTCACCTTGAATAATTGCCCTTTTAAAGAACTCAAGGTCAAACTGACTACATCTTGATCAATGTGCAAAATCCCTTCACTTGTGCCATAGAACATAATCTGATTATGAGAAAGAGATCCATAGTTACAGAATTCATCCACATCTGGGGAAAAGGAGATTACATAGGATTTATGGTAGGACCCTGTAGTAGACAGAATTCTCCCATAAATTCCTGATTTTTGTGTCCTCATTTTTGACAGTGAAACATGAAATAATACAGCATTCCTTCTCAGATGATAGTTATTTTCCCCTTTGCTCCAATATTGCACCCCTAAACATTTTTTCTTTAATATAATATTCATGAAATAATATTTAATTTAATATATGTTAACATATTAATATAATAGGATTATATGAAAATGTTCATTTAGAATATGCACACATGTTTTTATTTAAATATGAATGCTCTTTAACTTCATGGTCCTCCAAAATGTAGCAACATTTTGGGAATGAAAAACTGAATATGCCAGTAGCATGAATTATGTTAAGGCTTGTGCAATATTTTTCTATGAAATGATTTTTTTCTTCAAAGTATTCAGTAAGCTCATAGTCAGCAGTTTAATTATTCTTTGCAAGCATAATAGCTTCCTGAGAACCAAGAGCACTATCTTGAGACAAAGCTGGTTTCCACGTATTTTTTTAATAAGGAAGAGTTCAGAATGGTGATTTCTTGATATCCCTTAAGGCTTTTTAGGAGCGATCTTATCCAAGCAATACATTTTCTAAAGATGTAAAGGAAGCAGTAAACTGTTCAGAAAGGCTGAAGCATCTCATTTCTTTCTTACATTTCCATTTTCTAGGGACAGTTCTCTGCAAGACCACAGGTAGTCATAAAAGCATCCAGACAACCTCCTGCTCAAAACCCCAGACTTCTTAAGAAATATTCATATCTGCACAAAATTGCTGATGATCATAAAAATAAGGAAAATAAATTCCACAGACTTGGAAAGTCCCATGAAAATTCCTCCCTATAGTTTTAGTACTGTCTTTGCATATTCAGCTTTGTAACTTCCATCTGCAGTAATGCTGAGTGTTCTGCTTGAGTGAATACCTAATCCTTCCAATAAGTTACAGTCACTAAAAAGTGCCTGTCCCATGAAGCAGAAACTGGCTATTTTGCTGAATTTTACTGCTGGTTATCAGGAGCAGTGTGCAGGACAAAACAATTTCATACTGACCTCTCCACTGTATCAAATATATACAAATAATCTGTTCCTTATGATTTTTAAAAGTTAGATTTTTACACTGAGTAGAGACTGGAAAGAGACCTTTATGATTTTGGCTGATAATCCTATAGGATGGAGAATTTAATCTGTAATTCAGAATTAATTATTTGGTTTTAAAAAGAAAAAAAATATATTCAGGAAACACCCTCGGAGATTCTGATCTAGTAGCTACTTTATGCTGGAGCTTAAAAGGCTGTGTTTGTGTTTTTAATATCCTCAGGGAAAAAAGAAGCAATATATATCTAGAATATGTTAAAGTACATGACTATATTGAATATCTGATATGCATCTTAAATATATATTTTAGTCATATTATATCTATATGTTGTGAATATGTACATATTTTAAAAGATACAAATATAAACTCTAGCTACACTTTATCCTAGAAATTCTTTATCAACAAATGTTTTGACACATTCTCTGTTTTGACACATAGAATTGCTTCATGTTCAAGCCTGTTCAGTACTTATAGCTTTTTCTTTCCTTTTTTTTAATTACTGAATAACTAGAGATAACTTAAATGTCCACACTAGGAAAGTGAAGGTGAAAGCGTTAGTCACTCAGTCGCATTCAACTCTGCAACCCCATGGACTGTAGCCCACCAGGCTCCTCTGTCCGTGGGATTCTCCAGGCAAGAATACCGGAGTGAGCTGTGATGCCCTCCTCCACGGGGTCTTTCCAACTCAGGGATCAAACCTGGGTCTCCTGCATTGCAGACAGATTCTGAGCCATCATCTGAGCTACCAGGGAAGCCCTAACAACACTAGGGGATTTGATTGAATAAATTATTAATATTATATAGCCATACAATAGAACACCATGTAATAGAAACAAACATTAGATTTACACAGTTAAAATTGACTAATGATAAATTATCCAAGATATACTGCTAGAATATGGCATATTTGTAGTATAATCCTGAAAATTTAGCAAAATTTTATAGAGAAGAGGATGTTTACTTTTCATCTTAAGTTCTTCTCTCCAAGCTAAAAACCTCTACACACAAAATTCTTTTCATTTTGTATTTGCATGTATTACTTTTATAATTTAAATGATAAAACAAATTAAGAATACACACAACAATTCAGATGTTCTGATATTTGTCCTGTATTAAGAACACTCTGGTCCTCATATGATATTGATGTCCTAGAATAAGTTTTAATGACTAGAGTGCTGAACAATAAAATTGATATTATTATTTAAAATTTTGCCCTATGGGAAAAGTATTTATTTTGTTCTCAAAAATAATCACACCTCAGTTATCCTTTAAAGAGACTACATATGTGATGTTGCTTTATAATACCCTTTCTGTGACAGTGAAATGAAATATGATAAAATATACCAGATATATATGCTCAGGAGTGGAATCAATGGGTCACATGGTAATGTTATTTTTAGTTTTTAAGGAACCTCCCTACTGTTTGCCATAGTGGTTGCAACAATATATCCAGAGAAAACTATAATTAGAAAAGATGCATGCACATGTTCATAGCAGCACTCTTTACAATTGCCAAGACATGGAAACAACATGTTTGTGTGTGTGAGTGTGTGTGTGTGTGTGTGTGTGTGTAATATTACTCAGCCAAAAAGAAGAATGAAATAATGTCATTTTCAGCAACATGGATGGATACAGAGATTATTATATTAAATGAAGTAAGTCAGAGAAAGACAAATGCCATATGATATCACTTATATGTAGAATCTAACAAAATGACACAAGTGTACTTATTCACAAAACAGAAATAGACTTACAAACAGAAAACAAACTTATGTTCATGAAAGGGGAAGGGGGAGGGAATAAATTAGGAGCTTAGGATTAACATATATACACTATTAAATAAAAATAGATAATGAAGAGGGAACTACTCTATAGCACAGGGAACTATACTCAATATCTTGTAATAATTTCTAACAGAAAAAAATTTGAAAAAGAAAAAAGTATATATATATATATATATATATATATATGTATATATAATCACTTTGCTGTACATCTGAAAGCAGCACATCACTGTAAACCAACTATACCTCAATTTAAAAAAAGGAAAAATAAAGCCAGAGGAAAGAGGTGTCCAGAGCATTAAAAGAAAAAAAAAGTGTACTATTTCACACCACCACTTAAAGATAACACCTGACGGAGATCTGATGACATACTGATGATGATAATGCAACTGTATTATTTTCAACAAATAATAATAATAATAAATGAATGTGAAAAATTTGCCCACACGGTGAATCAATAATGATATCACAACTCTGATAGAAGACTCAATTCAGGCAGTTGACAGTACTAAATTGAAAATATCCATCTTCTACATTGGCAGATTTTTTTTTTCTTTTAGTACTATTACATGTTAAACTTGTGATGAAAAGGCAGGGAGGTGACAGGACCAATTGTGAGGACTCTGGAAGCTAGCTAGGAGCCTTGAGTTTCATCCTAGAAGACGGAAGGACAAGATTGACCACACTATTTAACCTCTCTGCATTTCAACTTTCCTATCCTCTGTAAGGTGAGAATAACACTTGCCATCCACCCCATAAATGGGTTGAAAGGACTGTGAGGGAGTCCATGGAAAGCACTTTGAACTTCTCAGAAGTAAGCTTTTACAGAAGTACAAAGCCTCACATCAAAGGACTCATTCTTACCTTTCTGAGGCAATAGGGAGCAGTTCCTGGAAAGGATAATGTATAGGCCTGACACTGCGTGTTCCTTTTCATTAAAATAATTGCCATGGCAATTCCCTTTCTTTCTTACATGGACATTGTTCACGTGCAGCCTTGACAAAACCCAACGTCCCTTCTCAAGATCACTGTGAGGGGTCTCTGAGACTCTTTTTTGGCTCATTCAGCTGTGTTATTCAGCCAACTGGTATAAAACATGAGGGAGGTGGGAGGGGGGATCAGGATGGGAAATACTTGTAAATCCATGGCTGATTCATGTCAATCTATGATAAAACCCACTACAATACTGTAAAGTAATTAGCCTCCAACTAATAAAAATAAATGGAAAAAAAAAATGCTACCCTCTCTCTCTCTCTTTAAGCATTGCTAGAGAGCAGTCTTCTAGGGGGGAAAACGGTAGAATACACTCCAGGAGGTTATTTATGCCTCCACCTGCTGTGGCCACATTTGAGGCAGGACAGAGTTAATTCACTCATACTGATTCTTCACACCGACCTGTTCTAGAATCACAGCTCTTTCTCCAGCTATCCATCCTGCATTCTTGAGTACCATTTGTGCACTGAGCCCAATAGGAAAATGTTACATCCGTCCTAGAAAAGGAATTTGACTGCTAAATAGTGCTGAAATTGCATAGCAATTTAAATCTTTCTTCAGATCAACACCTTGTGCAGTTCACAGTAGTGTACTGGTCCCACATTAAAATTACCAGGATGATTTTAACAAGGTGAGTTAAATTAGAATCTCCGAGGCTGCTGCTGAAGCCTCTGCAGAGAGATGTTTCAAGACTGGTGAATGTACACTGTAAGTGTAAATGAATGTAAATGAATAAATGGATGAATAAATTGTTTTCCAGGTATTTCCTGAGGAAGAACCCTGATCTAGAGGGTCAAACATGGCTAGGATCCCAGTGTGAAGTACTGGCTGTGTTCTGTGCAACTCCATCAATGACCACTGCATTTCTCAAGGTTCTTCTCAGAGTGACTCATGGATGGCTTGTAAGAGTATCGGCTAGAGTGATGGCTTGTTAAAAACTCATATTCTGAGGCCCAACCGCTGAACTGCAGACTCAGAACCTTATAGGGGGTAGATAGGGCAGGTTTAGGCATTTAAAATCATTTTCTCAAGTGATTGATCCTTACATATTAAGTTTTAAAACAAGGACTAAAACTCTCTCTGGACTTTTCCTTACCTATCTACAATTTTTTTAGCTTTCTGGGGACCCAATCCTCTGCTAAGTGTTTAGGGCACACTACCTCTTTCTATCTTCACCGCTGCTGCTGCTGCTAAGTCACTTCAGTCATGTCCGACCCTGTGCGATCCCATAGATGGCAGCCCACCAGGCTCCCCCGTCCCTGGGATTCTCCAGGCAAGAACACTGGAGTGGGTTGCCATTTCCTTCTCCAATGTGTGAAAGTGAAAAGTGAAAGTGAAGTCACTCAGTCGTGTCCGACTCCCTTCAACCCCATGGACTGCAGCCCACCAGGCTCCTCCATCCATGGGATTTTCCAGGCAAGAATACTGGAGTGGGGTGCCATTGCCTTCTCCATTTTATCTTCATGAAAGATAGCAATTCTTACTCAGAGAAGAGGAAGTGAAGGCCAAGAGGAGAGAAATGACTCGTTCAAAATTTCATGCTTAGAAACAGGTAAAAGCAGTAACCAAACTGATGTTTATTTTTTCTCAAAAACTCAGTAACACTTTCATCCTTGACACTTACGTTATTCCCTCCAGTCATCAGGTCCTGGCCTCTCCTTATCCCATTGCTCTACCTTTTAATATAGTCTCTGATATGCCAAACACTCATATCACACTCATCAGAGGATCATCTTTATTTGTTTCTGGACTCATCAACAAATGAGCCACTATTTCCAATGATTTTTTTCTGAAAGTTCTAGGCCTTCTGATGACCTTTCAAATTTGCTCATCACATTTCACTGAAATCAGGTCAGTCTTGTTGGATGAGCTCCTCTGCTGCTAAGTCACTTCAGTCGTGTCCAACTCCGGGCGACCCCATAGACGGCAGCCCACCAGGCTCCCCCGTCCCTGGGATTCTCCAGGCAAGAACACTGGAGTGGGTTGTCATTTCCTTCTCCAATGTGTGAAAGTGAAAAGTGAAAGTGAAGTCGCTCAGTCGTGTCCGACTGTTAGCAACCCCATGGACTACAGCCTACCAGGCTCCTCCATCCATGGGATTTTCCAGGCAAGAGTACTGGAGTGGGCTGCCGTTGCCTTCTCTGCCTCTAATTCTGCCCTATTGGCTACATTCCCTTCTCCTGCCTGCCTCTCCCCATCTTTCCCACAGCTGTAGAGGGAGGGACAGACTTTGCTGGGACCCCCACCTCGTCCCACTTCCTGAGCGCTCTCCTGCCCAAACTCAGCCCCACCCTGGACTCCCCCTCTCCACTGGCTCTCATCTCACCTTTGTTTAAATATGTTTAAATTCCACCATTTCCGAGTAATAAAAGTATGCGAGTTTGAAAAGGGTTTTCTTTCTGTTTTCCCAAACAATCTCTCCTACCCTCTCCTCTGTTTTCTCATTATTACTTTCCTCCTTAACTCCACTCTCCGCTTGATATGGCTCTCTTTGAAGTTATCAAAATCCATCTTCAGGCCAAATCCATTTGTCAATGTTCAGTTTCCTACTCAGCATCTGCTCACCTGACATTTAATCTTCTTTAACTCTCCCCAACCTCAGCCTCTGGGATGATCAGTCTGTTGTTTTGTTTTGATTTCTCTCATTCTTTACCTCTACTTAAACAAGTCTCTTAAACTTTCTGAACTTCAGAATCTTTACCTCTAAAACAGAAAAAAAAAAAAAAATTGAACTCAACATGTCATACAGAGGTACAAGAAAGTGAAATGGCTATTTTATTTATTGACTTATTCAACAAACATTTATTAAGCATCTACTGTATGTATACAACTAAACACTAGAGTGTTAAGATGAAATTGACATGGCCACTAATGTTAAGGAATATCAAAGTGAAGACCTTGACAGTTACAATGCTTCATTTATTCATTCACTTATTTATTCAATTAATTTTAACTGAGTATCTATGATATGTCAAGCAGTTATCTAGGCACTAGAGACATAACAATGAAAAAGTCTGAATAAGCACGGCCCTCATGAAGCTTGGTGGAATCAGCCAAACAGCTAGCTAGCTAGATAGTATCAGTGAGAAGTAACAGATATGAAGGAAAAAACGAGTAATAAATAATTGTGGCAGTGACATGTGTTAGAACCATAGTCAGAAACTACTTCTTTGTGGAGATAACATTTGGTCTAAGGCCTAAATGATGAAAGGAGAATCAGATATTTAGAAAGAGCATATGGAGATGGTACTACAAGTACAAAGGGCCTGAAATTTGAATGACCTTAGTATGCCAGAGGGGCATAAAGAAGGCCGGGAGACTTTATGAAGGTGAAGAGAGTTTGGAGAGGTCTTAAATGCCATGTTAGTTAAAGCATCTAATTTTAACACTACGTGCCAAAGAAAGTCACCAAGAGGTTTCGGGTAGGAGAACGTCATAATCCATTAAATATTTTAAAGAATCATGTGAGAACTGTGAGAATAATGGATTGGGCTTGGGAAACAGTGGAAGTGGGAGAAGTAGTTATGAGTTCATCTCAGAAGATCAGGCAAGAGATTAGTTGAGATGGTATAGCTAGTGGCAATGAAGATGCTATGACATGCTCATATTTTGCTTGTAGTATATGCTTTATACTAATATTTATTTACTTGGTGTTTTATATTTTACCTACCAGAATTTTAGTTCTTCGAGCACACGGATGTCATTTCAGGCATTGTTCTACCCTCCAGCCTCTAGAACATTTCCTGACATACAGAAGGTGCTAAAAAAAAGTAATCATTTGTTGAATAAATGAGTAAATAGCTTGGGTGTGGGTGCTGAGATAAACCCCTCAAAGTTTTCACTTGGAGCACTTGGGCTGAGAGTGTGTCATCAACCAAGGACTGGGAGAAAGAAGAGGTGGGTGGGATGTAAGAGTTCCATTTTAGGAGCTCAGGGCTAGGATTTTTTTTTTTTTTTTTTTGTAATTCATTCAAGTTTTATCTCCCCATTTGGTTTACAACTCAGCAAAAGCAGGTATTCCCTTCGATTCTCCAAGGGTGCTCTCTGGGACCAGCAGTATCACCTTAACCTGGACTTGTTAGAAATGCCAATTCTTGGGTCCCAGACCAACTGAATCAGAAGCTTTAGGGGGAGTCCAGTGATTTGTATTTTAACAAACCTTCCTCCAGATTCTGATGCACTCAGGTTTGAGAAACACTGGTCTAAAACACTGTTAGGTATATATAGTCACCAGGAATAGTTAAACAGAAAATGGATAGTTTGGGGTGACTGTTCAAATTAGCACACTTCAGATTTTTTTTCTTGCCTCTTTTCAAATCTCCTTTTATCAGTCAGCCTTCCTTAGCTGCTTTAATTAGTTTGTCCACAGTATCCAGTGTTTTCCTATTTTAAAAAATTACGTAGCTATAGTAACAATAAAACTTCCCAGAAATAATTCTTGTGTTTCAAAACACTTTCTCATCGAGCATTTAATTTTAGCTTCAGAGAAGCTATGGAACAGCAGAGATGAGTGTTCATATCACATATGGACATATTTAGCCAAAGTTCTGTTAGATGATTTATTGATGATCATACAATGAGGTTAGGCAGATCTGAGACTATATTCTTTGGTAAATATGAGAATAAGCCTCAATTTCAAGTTTTCCTCATAATATTCTGGTATTATCTAGTATGTCATAGAAGCTCAATAAATATTCATTGACTGAATGAATAATTCCTGAAATATTCTGTACATTGCAAGAAAATGCAGACGAACCTTAACAAGAAAAAACAAGCAGGAGAGAATGAGAGAAACAGACTGGCCAGACACACATACACACACACGTACACAGACACACGCAAGAATAATATATAATCCTGTTTCCTTTCATTGGAAACTCACTAAGCATCTGGCAACTCACTTATATCTGGCAACATTATCCAGACCCACTATCCAACAACATGGGGATTTTGGAGGAGATATAAATTATAATTTGACATTGACTATCATTTTCTTCCTTATCTCTTTAAAACTATAGTTGATATTAATGTTGTATAATTTTTGATACTTTTTTCTTCTCATACTGTCAGTTAATTATGCATTTGGAAGTGTTTCATTATTCCTGTATTTTGACCTCTGTTTTGGATTACCCGAGCAATGCAAAAAACTGGCAACGTCTCCATCTCACTGAGATTGCTTCTTGCCAACATCACCCATCTCTCTTTATTTTAAATCTAAAACACATTTCTTCTCTCACTAGAATGTTTTCAGTCTATCAGACAGATGATGATAATGAAACATTCCTATATTTGCATAAAGATGTAGAATTTTGAATGTGCTTTCAAAATGTTGTCTGACTTAGCCTAGTTTAGAACACTCTAGGCGTAATTGTTTGGTTTTTATCCCAACAGATATTTTAAACCTAAGAAGGAGCATTATTGCATTAATAGTTACACTCATTCAGTACATCCATTTAGTAATTTACTGAAAATTAATGATGCTGATAATGCAAGCATTTTTTGAGTGTCTACTGTGTTCCAACCCCATGGCTATTTTTTAACATGGCTGGTAACATTTATCCACCCCATGAGTGGTACTGCTGTCCACATTTTACAGGTAGTCAAACTATAGCTCAGAGTATAAATGACCTCTCAAATCACACTCATAATTAGTAGTTTGAGATTTGAGCCCAGAAATTTCAGACTCTAAAGCCTGTGGTATTAATCCCTTTTCCACTCCCATCCCCTTAATACAATTACCACCACACCCTGAAGCCTGTATTCAAAGCTAATGGTTCAGGTAATGACAAAACCCATTTAGTTCACATAGTCAAATGCAGTGGGTCTATCTGAATTAAATCGATGCTTTGTTGAGCCACGAGGGCATAAATACACCTGGTTGAAAAGTGAAAAATTCCTTCAATTTCCTGGTTCCAAAGTTAGTCACAACCATGCCACAGTTCTTTCATAAAGTATGTTGACAATCTCAAATTTTCACACCATTTAATCATTTCTCTAATTTTCACCACTGCTCTCTTCCCCCCCACATCATTTTCTGTCTTTGGCTACTGGTTTTGATATGGGAACTCTTGTTATTTCAGAAAACATGTGTTTGGCTCTCATTACACAGCAAGTCCATTTTAAGCATGAGAAATACAGAGATGAATGAAAGCAGTTCTTTCCTTAAAGTTTCTTACAGTCAGGTGGGGAAGGGAGCATGTAAATAAATAAGGCATTTGTTCTTTTTATATTTTGGTCTCAGCTCTTTGCAACTTGTCTTAGCTGTCATCCTGGGTGTCAGTTGCTGTGGTTCTTTCTGGGAAAAAAAAAAGTCTCCTGCTTCTACTTCCAGTTAAGGGAATACCATCCTGATGATCAGACATTTGGCAGAATGCTTAAAGAAAGACAAACGTGTGTGTGTGTCTGCGCGCGCGCGTGTGCATGTGTGTAAACTATATAGAATTGCTTCTTTCCTACTAGATCTCAGTATAAGCCACCAATTTAAAGCCATGAAGCAGAAAAAAAGACCTCTGGTGATTATGTATAATTTAAATCAAGAAGATAAGATGGTCATGAATTTAGTGCTGAGATTTTGCCCTTGCCTTCAATAAGGGTTAGCCTGTGTGGATCCCATTCCCGTTTAAGGATTCTCTTGTTTTAAGATGCTGGGCCTAACCGTGCTTTCTTAGAAGGTCTATTTGAAATATTCTGGGGTTTCAAAGTATTGCTTAATTATAACAAAAAGCGTCTATCTTAAAACTATGAAATCAAGATTACATTTTTACTTTTTTAGGACAGTTTGAAGAGGTAAGGCCTTCTCTAAAGGACCACATATAGCTATCGATAAAGTAGATGGTATGGATTGCTTTATGCTATAATACATTGATTTAGGCCAGACATTTTAGTTATCACCAGTTTAACATTTAGTACTTTTGAAGAGCATGTACAATATTCAGTTTCTGAGAAAAGGCAAACCATTAGATGTAAGGACTGAAATGAACTTCAGAATCTTCTAGCTGTCGCATGCTCTTCTGAATGCCCATGGTAAATAGAGCTTATTTACAAGGATATATTATTTTTCAGAATCCAGAAATGGTCTAAGAATCCCTCTCTACACAGTGCTTTAAGCATTCACTGATAATGGGTATGAGTGGGCTCATGACATTGGACCTACTTGCCAATACCACTGTAAATCAAGCTCTTTCATTCACAGAGGACTACAGTCCATAGGGTTGCAGAGAGCCGGACCCTACTGAAGTGACTTAGCCTGCATCAGTCGGTTCAGTTCCATCACTCAGTCGTGTCCGACTCTGCGACCCCATGAATCACAGCATGCCAGGCCTCCTTGTCCATCACCAGCTCCTGGAGTTTACTCAGAGTCATGCCCATAGAGTCGGTGATGCCATCCAGCCATCTCATCCTCTGTCGTCCCCTTCTCCTCCTGCCCCTAATCCCTCCCAGCATCAGGGTCTTTTCCAGTGAGTCAACTCTTCGCATCAGGTGGCCAAAGTGTTGGAGTGTCAGCTTCAGCATCAGCCCTTCCAATGAATACCCAGGACTGATCTCCTTTAGGATGGACTGGTTGGATCTCCTTGAAGTCCAAGGGACTCTCAAGAGTCTTCTCCAATACCACAGTTCAAAAGCATCAATTCTTCAGTACTCAGCTTTCTTCACAGTCCAACTCTCACATCCATACATGCATACACACATGCAAAACTGATTTTCAGAATGGTGCTGTGACTTATCCAAGGCCAAGCAGGTCAGTAGCCAAGTTGCTTCTATTTCTAAGATTACATGCTACCTCTGCTCATTAGCCCAACTACTTGGTATGGAGATTGTGTTTGGCAAGGGGATGATTTTTGATTGAGTTCCCAGTTGCCTTCTCATCAACATTAAAATCAACAGGTTTCTACTGATAGAGCTCCTTCCCACCCCCACAGTGGTTCCAGAATTTAACTGCCAAAATGTGCAGCTTCCTGTGTTTAAAATTGTCTGCTCCTATTTCTTTTCTTGCAGAGATTATTCTTTCCTTCTGTTTCCATGTAAGACTTGATTATAATATCAAACAAAGGAAAAGAAAGTGTTAAAATGGTTCAATGAATACCCTGAGGGATGCTGGCTTTAAACCAATGCTTATATTTAAGTGGGGGAATTAAATGATATTGCATTAAAAGAAACTGAAATATGACCCATTGCTGAGAGAAGAGAGAAACATTTTTCAAAAAGGATTTGTTCAAGATGATGCTTAATATGGATCTGCTTACATATCACATAGAGATTTTGAATAGCTCCATCAGTGTCGTTTCAGAGGCAGATTAGAGTAGACATCAAGAAGAAATCCCTTGCGTTCAAGTCACCACCTCCCACTGAACCAATTACACTCCTTTGTCATGAAATCACTAAGATTTAACACAGCATTGTCACAAAGCTTGAAGGTCATTCAGCGGCCTTAGCATTAACTCCATCTGACTTGTCGTATTGGTTTTTATTCTTCGTAGTCTCAGTAAGCAACCACCTCATCCTCCCAGTTACTACACCCAGAAATCCAAGAATTATGCTAACCCCTTTTCATGTTCTCACTTGCACATCCCATGCATGAGCAAGGCCCACTGGCTTCAAGTTCGCAACATAGCTACCTCCATCCATCTCTCCTTGTCTTCACTCTTCCCAGCCTAGTTCATGCTGCGCTCCCCTCTCACATCAGCTACAATAGTGAACGACAGAATGGTGGTCCTGCGTCTTCTCTACTTCCCATGCTCCAGTCTATATTTCATAGTGGTCAGGGAGATTTTCCTATCACCAGAACCACATAATGCTACTCCAAGCCTTGAAACTTTCCAATGGAAATCAACACAGAATAAATCCTAACTCCTTTACACAGCCTGCAAATTTCTGGACCCGGCATTTTCCCCTAGTCTTATCTTGTAATCTTCTCTTCCCTCATTGTACTCCTGGAATGCAAGTCCTTTCAATTCATTAGAAATGCTTTTCTTTTCCCCATCTCATTGTCTTTCCACAAGCAAGTCCTTTTTCTGGAAAATGCATTTCCCTGTTCTTCACAAGGCTGAATTTGTCTTATCTTTCTGGCCTTGGTTTAAACATTTTCTTAGCACAAAACACCCCCCGAAGCAGAGTCTGTTAGTATTCTTCCCACATCACCTTGGGTCTCCCTTTTATCTTCATGAGCATGAACCCCAGTGTGCTTTGACTCCCAATTGCCGGCACCTGTGTCTCTTTGTCAGAGGATGAGTTTCAGGCTGCCAAAATGACTTTGGCTGTACTTGGAGAGCTGAAAGTGCCTACTGATTTATATTCTTCTCCACCCTAGAGTACAACCTTAGCCAATGCCTGATGGATGAGGAGTATAAATGCTCCAGCTCTCTCGATTCATGACTGGTCCAACTTCGAAGCTGAACTTCCATTCCATTACAGCTCTCTTGCAGGACTGAGCCAAAGTTGTCCTCTGAGAGCCTTTGCTTCATATTTCTCCCTTCCTTTCCTGGACCTATTTCCATTTCTCAACCACATTTCCCTGGAAGCACCTTCTGATATTTCATATTGACACAAAATTGAATCTGAAGATCTGCTTCAGGAAAAGAAAGCAAAGAGGCTACCCCAACTTTTACCCAATTGCTCTCCAACAATGTGCCCCACTCATTTTCTTTGTAACATGTGTCAAAAGCTATTCTTATAGATTGAGTCACTTGTTCAGTTGTTTATTATCTTTATCTCTGATGGACTGTGAACAAATTGAAGGCAGGACTGTATCTCTCTCTTCAGCTAGTATATCCCCAGCACCTAGAACAGATTTTGGCTCATGGTGGTGGTGGTTTAGTCACTAAGTCATATCCAACTGGGACCCCTTGGACTTTAGTTCACCAAGCTCCTCTGTCCATGGGATTTCCCAGGAAAGAATACTGGAGTTTGGCTCATTCTAGCTGCCTAATTAATATTTTTAATGAAGAATAAGTAATAAAACCTTTACCAATGCTCCTCTTCATTCAAGCTGAATTACACCTGTCTCTTTCCATAGCTTCCATCAAGTAGCTTATTATTAGGCTCCAGGTTTTCATGGAGCTTGACTAAAGGGTAGTGTGTCTTAGTCCTGTTAACATAAGTAATCTATGTGGTAATTCTAGTTGTTATAACATACCTTTATCTTTTAAGAATTTATGATGTGCCAGGTAGAACTAAGGTAGAGACATATTTTATTAAATGTTAGCAAACACCTTTGTAAGGAAGGTGCATTATCTATGTGTTTCAGAAGAGAAAACTAAAGTTCATAACTAAAGAATGTGCCCAAAGTCACCCAGCTCATCAGTGTGAAGGTGCTCTCAGAACCCGGTGTGAAGTGTCAGCCACTCAGTCATGTCCAATTCTACAACCCCACGGACTGTAGCCCACCAGGCTTCTCTGTCCTTGAAATTCTTCAGGCAAGAATACTGGAGTGGATAGCCATTCCATTCTCCAGGGGATCTTCCCAGCCCAGGGATCAAATCTGGGTCTTCCTGCATTGCAGGCAGATTCTTTACCATCTGAGTAACCAGTGAAGCCCATTAGAACCCAAGTTGACTGCAAATTACATTCCCTTAACTCTCATCATGCTATCTCTGTGGGGTTTGCTTAGCTTCAACCATATTGTTGAGTATTAATCAACTGAAAAGACTGAGGTTCTGGGCCTTCAGAATAGACACCAAATCCCAGAATGCCATGACTTATTCCAACAACTATTCAGCTCCAGTTGGCCTTGATGCCCAAAATGTCACTGCCACTTTCTGCTCTCAGCAGAGCCAGTACTCTAGCACAGGATTGTCTGACCCCAAAACTATAGCCCATTTCCTGCCAAAGATAACAGGTATTAAAGATAGGGAACTTCTTTGCTTTCTATGCCCTAAATGAAATGGTAAAGACTTGGAGCCTAGAGAGGATGAGTATGAGTGGAGGGGAGTTTTGGAAGAGCTGTTGTAAAGTTGAATCATTTCACAAAATAAAGTTAGGTCTGTTGTCCAAGGAGACAATCTGGAAGAGTTGAAAAGCCCAGGGAATGATGTAGGAGTAGCACTGAATTATTTAATGTATTCAACTACTTCTATGTATCCAATGTGTACATATAGCTAGTATGCACTTAATATGAGAAAGACACACCAAAATAGGAACCAAAAAGAGTCCTTCTAATACCAGTGTGGGAATAGAGCTGTTTAGCATTGTGGTTGAGAATGTAATGTAGAAGTTAATGCTTATGCTTAGGAGGTTTACTGCCAAACTTAAATGCTGGCTTTATGTCTCACTTATTAGCTGTGTTTTTAAATCTCTCTGTGCCTGAGTTTCCTCATGTATAAAGTGAAGATAAAAATGCTATACCTATCTCAGCATTTTCCTGGAGATTCAATGAATTAGTATTTCTAAATTTCTTTGAACAATGCCTGACACACAGTGAGCACCACTGAAGAGTTTGTTCAATAAAGAGATAAGATCTAGAATAAAACAGATACAAGCTATTACAAGCATACAGAAAGGAATTCTTAACTCATCTTGGAGTGAAGTGCAAGGATCAGAAAAGGATCACAGAGATGTAAGATGTGAGGTAAGTCTTAAGCAATGATTTGGAATTCACCAATGAAAGAAACGAAGGAAAGAGAAAGAAGGCAGACAGGCAGAGGAACAGCCCAGGCCAAGTCTGGGAGGTGAGAAGCTGCTTGTTATATACCTGAAGTATACCTGAGTGTATTTGAACAGGTAATAAGAAAAGAGGGGTGGTGAGATATAATAATATTAAGAGGAATCAAGCCATCCAAAGCCTTATAGGATAAAACGGGAGTTCTAACTTCTGTCATTCATGAAGTATTTTTAGAGAACATTAAGCAAGAATTTCACAATCAGATTTGTAGTCTACAAAGATCACTTTGACCACAGTGTGGAGGATGGATTTTATTGAGTGGAGCGGGGAACATGGAAACCACTTACTGACCTGCAGGAGTGAGCCAGGCAAGAGTGGCCAGAGCTGAAAATAATAAATTTTTATGGGAAAGCTGATTTCTGGGAAATGATAGCAAAAGACAAACCAATTTTGCTTGTGATGGTCAAACTTGTAGTAGTTTTTTTTTGAGTGAAGATACTGACCTCTGAGGCAAAGAGACAGAAGTACAATGTAAAATAACCTTCACAGTGAGAAATCAATGCTCCAAATTAAAAGCCAATAGTCTTCAACTATTTGATGGGTGGAAGGGCAGTTAAGTAATGCCATTTGTTTCTGACATTTGAACACTTGGAATAAGCTATCAATTTTTATGCTGCCTGGAACATGGAAGAAATCATTATATATTTTAAAGGGCTGAGGAACTGTATAAAGTATCTATAAGTAAGTGTTGATGAATTACTTCAGTAACATTGTAATAGGAATTTCATGACCACTTGGTCATTTCCACTATGCTAGCACACTACATATATTATCTCAGTCCTCTCAATAATTCAATAAGATAGGTATTACGAGTACCATTTCACAGATGAGAAATAGAGGTTTAAAGAGACTTAAATTTATTTGTTTACTGTCATAGGAATATCAATGGCAGGGCAGAGAACTCACATTTTTAAAGGTTAGGGACTTCGTACTGATTACATTTGTGGGGTTAGCTTCTGTCATATATGTATTAGGGAAATAAACATACAACTTAATAATGCATGCTGGTAACAAAAAAGACTGCTTTTCCTATTTCAGTCTCTTTATACACATTATTCCTTGGTTTTCAAATAATTTTTTTTTTTTCAGTTAAGGCTCAGCATCTGATGTACACTAACAAATGAGTTATGCCAAACAAGCAAAAAACTGGAAAAAAAAATTGAGAGTAACCCAGACTGACCATATGATAACAGTTCCTTGTTAATAGAAAGAGACATAATACAGTTATGACAAGTTGGATGATGTGGAGTCAGCCAGGATGGAATTCAAATCTGAGTTCTATCATTTACTACTGGTGAGATATTAAGCAAGTCACATAGTCTCTCTAAGCCTCAGTTTCCTTTTCTGTGAAATGGGGATGATGGCTACTATAACACAGGTTATGAGATTAAAAGAGGTAATATAGGCAAAGTGCCTAGTTCAGCTTGATATTACAGATCAGATAACACAGTGATGATGAAAATAATGAATATTGCCTCAAGTTTGGTTATTTTTTCCCCAAATATAACAAACTCAAACATTTTGTATTATTGGATTTGCCTAGGTAGAATACTATTCATAGTGGCAGTTTCTCATTGTTTTTATTTTGTGTGTGTGTGTGTGTGTGTGTGTGTACTTTTAATTGAATTTGTTTTTCATTGAAGAGTGCATTAAGCTGCCTTTTAATTTTCTCATGAGGGTAATGTCCTGCCCTATCTTTGGCTAATCTCAGGCCCTGAATGGAAAAGGTGAATGTTTAAAATCTCTACTAGAGTTATTTTTATACCATGTATCCTGTGTACAACACAACAGTCCTGCAACTAAATTTCACAATACATTTTAAAAGGTCAGTTTTAATGAATTGGGCTTTTCATGTATCAATCTTTCTACATTTACATTTTCTGAAACTTCAACTGCAGAGTTTTCTTAAACTAACCGAATAAATATTCAAGTCTCAGTGTGTATTTTGAAATGACTATTTGCATAATAATGTTTTTAGATGAAAACAGAGTCTCTGGCTGCACATAAACAGGTTTTACTGATCTTTTAATGGGACCAACTGAAACACAGAGGCCTTTAACATCAAACAGTGCTCTCAATGCTTATGAATGCTTGTATAGAGATGCCATTTTCTCTTCTAACCTTTTCTTCCTTTAATACAAATACTACTATGTTTTCTTTCACTAATTAGCCATTAACGTTCCACAAAATTAATTTGGAAGACATAGATCACTTGACAGAGTTCTAAATTAATGAGCTTGACTTTATCTTGAGGGAGGTAGGGGAGAACAGAAAATTATAGACATGTGCTGACCTCTGCTTCCATTAAGAAGAGTGTTTCTTACAATGTCTGAGCCTGTGGGCTATTTGAACTAAGGAGCAACTCACTCACCAATAATTTCTTAACACCAGTTTTATGTCAGGTAGTGTTTTAGGCATGCAGTATGGAGGGGAAAACATGAAAAGAAGAGAATGCATAAGATATGGTAACACTTGCCTTGAAAGGATTTACAGTGTGGTTGAGGAGTCTGAATAGGAAACAGGTGGTTAAAGTCTGGTTAGGGGTCCATGGGAGGACAACCAAGAATCACTTTGTCAAGTCTTGAGATTGGTAGTCAGGGAGAGCTTCCTGGAAAAAGTCATGGCTAGAGCTAAGATGTGAAAAATGAGAGAGAAAGTCTTAGGGAATGGGAGGAGGAGGTGATGAATAGTGCCTACCAAGCAAGAGAAACAGTATCTAGAAATGCTCCTGTTCTGGCAAACCAAAAAAACAATGTCTACAAATGCCCCAGTTCTGGCGCACTTTATCTTGATTAGTAATATACTAGTATTTCAGTATGGCTGGAAAGTAGAGTTCATAAGGTGGGGTATCAAAAGGTAAACCAAACAATCAGCAGGTGACTTGCATGCTCTGTTAAAGAGCCTGGCTGTGGTTTTATAGAGAAAGATGGTATAGTCATAAATTGGCTATTGTGAGGAAGGAGGACTAGAACGCTGCTAAGAAGAAGATGGAGAAACATCTTAGAAGGTGGACTTAATGATCTAAGTGAAACATGGTTTTCTAGTGATGGAAGATGTATTGGATCCAAAGATAATTCGTATAGCTGATAGAAAGGGTTTGGTGATTGACTAGGTGTCACAAATTTCACAAAATTAGGGGACTGCCTCTGGGCAAATTCAATGTATCCATCTATAACTTTTCACTGACTTCTTCAGTCCCATTCTTTTTCTTAGGGTGGCTTGGTTGAACATTGCCATGAGTCACAATAAACTAAATTAGAAATTTTCAAGAAGGGAAGAGAAAATAGATGGCTCAAAAGTTGGAGGAAGGAAAAAGACATAAGAGGCCTGGAAAGAACTGGAACCCTGGGAGTCAAAGCTCAAATTAGGCCCCACCTGCAGCAGCTGCATAACTCTCAGAATTATCCTTGGTTTTGCATGGGACCTAAAAAGAAATAGTTTGGCAAGAGAAACTAAAAATTAAATGCACCTTAGTTCTGCCTATTGTTGTTTAGTCGCTAAGTCATCTGACTCTTTTGCGACCCCATGGACTGTTGCCAGCCCAGGCCCCTCTGTCAATGGGATTTCCCAGGCAAGAATACTGGAATGGGTTGCCAGCTCCTTTTTCAGAGGATCTTCCTGACTCAGGGATCTCCTGAACTGGCAGGTGGATTCTTTACCACTGAGCCAGCAAAGAACCCCATGAGGTCATAAACTACTGCTTATTTATTTTTTCAGCAAAAATGTCAGGAGGTCATAGCCAGACACTAATGGCTCAGAGTCATTAGTCTATGAGATTCATGGCATAGCATTTCATTCTTGCTTTGAAAAATCAGATGAATCTGAGACATTTGATGAGCTCCCATTCTGCTCTTGTCTTTCCAGGTAAAATGGAAACCATCAGATAGGAAAGAATTGCTTTTTATTTCTAAATATTGAGCTTGCTATCTAGACAAAGCAAAAGCTGTCAGTAGTAAGTCAAAAACACTGATTCATACTTGGAGACACAGAATCTCAGAGGATGTGACATTACTTGTGTTCATACACTCTGAACACGTGTGATTTATGATTTTCAGGGTGCCAGTGCTTATAAATAGTTCTTGGAAGCAACTATACTAACATCGTCTGAAGGAGTTTTGGAGTCAAAAGGAGAGACTTGAAGGGGTCTTTTTGTCTTTGATAAGGGTAGAAGGGGTAGAAGCAGGAGGTATAAACGTGTAAGTGGTCTTGGCCTCATGATCACTGCATGATGCTTTTAAACAGTATCTCTGGAAGCCTAGGATCAATAAGAGAAATAAAATCTTGCCGTAAATAAAACAGCAGGTTGCTAAAAGACTCACAATTAAAGAAAACAGGACAGAAACTATTGATAAAAACAGGAAAGGAAAAGAATTATCACGTAGTTTGGCAGTAATTTATTGAGAATGGGAAAGTAAATTATTTAGCAATCAAAAATGCTCTTAAGATAGGGTGAGACAGAGAGGTAAAACTCTTAGAAGCACTCACAGAGAGTATTTAGTCTTCATGCTCTTTCTCCACCAGCACTCCATACATTTGCCTTATTTTACTATTTTTTAAAGAACCATCATTACCTAACTGTAGAATATGAAGAATGCCTCTTCTTAGTCAAATAGAATTACTAAATTACTAGCAATTTATCTTGAGGCAGTTATCATATAGTGGTCAGGCACACAGTCTCAAAAGCACACTGCTAAGTTCCATTGCCAACTAGATACTTTTTGACATTTTTCTTAAGCTTTCTGTGCCCTTGTTTCATCATGTATAATTCAGGATAACAGTAATACTCACTGCATAGGTTGCTGGAAGAGTAATTGAGTTATTACATGAAAAATACTGAGAATAGTATCTGGCCTATTATAAATACTGTATTAGATTTGGCTTTTATTATTTATTCATATGTAAAAAAGAACACTAAAGTATGATAATAACTAATATTTCTGAGTGCTCTCTGTAAATCAGATATCTTGCTGAGCATTCCGTATGCAATATACCTCATGGCAACCTATTAGATAGAATTATGATCACTATTATTATTCTTTGGCCATGACCTGCAGCTTTCAGGGTCTTAGTTCCCCGGCCAGGGATGGAACTTCAGCCCTGGCAGTGAAGGCTCTGAGTCCTAGCCACTGAACCACCAGGGAATTCCCTAGATATAATGATTATTAACCCCATTTTCCAGATTAAGAAATTCAGCAACAAAACTCAAGCTGGAAGATGATTATTACAAACATGAATTTTGTATACCCTTTTCTAATAATTTCAAATATTTTCTTCATCTTGAAGAACAATTAAGTAAATGAATATATTTTTTGAAAAGGGCTATACCAAGGAAAGAAGAATTAAGGCAGGCTATTCTTATTTAGTTCAGTTCAACAATTCATATTGCCATAAGCCATGACACTGACCTCATTGTATTTCACTTTAATGTCACTATTTTACTAGGCAACTTGTATGTATAAATATTTTATACAGATTCTTCTTTTATGCCATTAGGATGATCAAGCATATATATGCTAATGGAATTCCAAGGTCCTCTGGTTTTTCCTCTAGGGCCAATTATCAGTTATCTACAGCACAGTTGTTGTAAGATTAAGCAAGTCTCAATTCCATATTTTCTTAACAGTATCACCTTTTTTAGATGAAGCATTTTAGTGGCAACAGCCTTATGAATAATCTGGATAGATAACAATGTTTCATCACATTGTGTCATTGCCAAGGACAACACGGGAAGATTCTTATGGTGCTGCTCTGTTGACAATAAAGTTGCCACTATTTTTACTCTTAATTATTAATGATAGTACAACAAATGTTGAAAAGAAAAATTGAATAAGCACTCTCCTTATTGATCTGACCTCTTCTAAAAAGCACATGATCCCTTTGACTTCATTTCATGTAAGTGTCCGCCCTATTATACCCTAAGTGTCTGCTTAATCACCCCATTTATAGAGCTACTTCTAGAGAAATTTATTTCTACTGTGGATTGATACTAATGGAAAGTATGTTGGCTGGAAGCATCATGATGCAATGGAGAGATTATCTATCTTTATGGGAAGGAATGCAGCAGTATTCTGTCTTTCCTTCCTCTCTTCCTCCTTTTATTCCTTGCTTTCTGTATTACCCTATCTGTATTACCTGTATTACCTACAAGGTATTACTTCCTTACTGTATTACTCTATACTGGTGAAAGCCATTTCCACCCAACCAGCCACTCAAGCCAGGATCTTACAATCATCTTCTGACAGTGACAATGACAAAGGATGTCTAGTGGCATCAGCATGCTCTCCATATTCTGTGATTTGGAGAACTGATATTTCCCCAATCCTACATGGAATTCTTTTCTAACAGATTTAAGACAAAAAACAAATGTAGCATCCATATCTATCCAAATTGCAGAGCAATTAAGCTCCACCTTACTGAAAAGCTAAGGCTGCTACAGATCTTCTAATTTTTTCTCATACTAAATCCAAACCCCCATGGAGACTGGATTACCATTTCTGTATTCTACAGCTGTGCCTTGTACTTACTTCTACTGTTGCGGTTCCCACACTTTCTGTGCGTGTGTGTGTATATACGCATGCATGTTGTATATGTGCATATGTCTGTATATGTGTTTCTGTTAGACTGGAGCTCTCCACAGGGAAGGTCTTATTTATGTCTGAATCACAAGTGTATAGCAAAGTTCCTGGTATATGGTAGGACAGAAGGTGCTGAAAAATTTTTGTGGAGTAAATAGATGCTGGATTACCTTGGAGATAGATTTAAGGGACTAGATCTGATAGACAGTGTGCCTGATGAACCATGGATGGAGGTTCTTGACATTGTACAGGAGACAGGAATCAAAACCATCCCCAAGAAAAAGAAATGCAAAAAAGCAAAAATGGTTGTCTGAGGAGGCCTTACAAATAGCTGTGAAAAAAAGAGGAGCAAAAATCAAAGGAGATAAGGAAAGATATACCCATTTGAATGAAGAGATCCAAAGAATAGCAAGGAGAGATAAGAAAACCTTCCTCAGCAGTCAATGCAAGAGAACAACAGAATGGGAAAGACTAGAGATCTCTTCAAAAAATTAGAGATACCAAGGGAACAAAGATGGGCTCGATAAAGGACAGAAATGATATAGACCTAACAGAAGCAGAAGATATTAAGAAGAGGTGGCAAGAATACACAGAACTGTACTATAAAGATCTTCACGACCCAGATAATCACAATGGTGTGATCACTTACACTCACCTAGAGCCAGATCCTGGATTGTGAAGTCAAGTGGGCCTTAGGAAGCATCACTACGAGCAAAGCTAGTGGAGGTGATGGAATTCCAGTTGAGCTATTTCAAATCCTGAAAGATGATGCTGTGAAAGTGCTGCACTCAATATGCCAGCAAATTTGGAAAACTCAGCAGTGGCCACAGGACTGGGAAAGGTCTGTTTTCATTCCAATCCCAAAGAAAGGCAATCCCAAAGAATGCTCAAACTACCTCACAATTGCATTCATCTCACACTCTAATAAAGTAATGCCCAAAATTCTCCAAGCCAGGCTTCAGCAATATGTGAACCATGAACTTCCAGATATTTAAGCTGGTTTTAGAAAAGTCAGAGGAACCAGAGATCAGATTGCCAATATCAGCTGGATCATCAAAAAAGCAAGAGTTCCAAAAAAAACATCTATTTCTGCTGAAGCTGAAACTCCAGTACTTTGGCCACCTCATGCGAAGAGTTGACTCATTGGAAAAGACCCTGATGCTGGGAGGGATTGGGGGCAGGAGGAAAAGGGGACGACAGAGGATGAGATGGTTGGATGGCATCACCGACTCGATGGACATGGGTTTGAGTAAACTCCGGGAGTTGGTGACGGACAGGGAGGCCTGGGGTGCTGCAATTCATGGGGTCGCAAAAGTCAGACACGACTGAGCGACTGAACTGAACTGAGTCAAGGCTATGGTTTTTACAGTAGTCATGTACAGATATGAGTGTTGCACTATAAAGAAAGTTGAGTGCCGAAGAATTGATGCTTTTGAACTGTGGTGTTGGAGAAGACTCTTGAGAGTCCCTTGAACTGCAAGGAGATCCATCCAGTCCATCCTAAAGGAGATCAGGCCTGGATGTTCATTGGAAGGACTGATATTGAAGCTGAAGCTCCAATACTTTGGCCACCTGATGTGATGAGCTGACTCACTTGAAAAGACCCAGATGCTGGGAAAGATTGAGGGCAGGAGGAGAAGGGGATGACAGAGGATGAGATGGTTGGATGGCATCATCGACTCAATGGACATGGGTTTGGGTGGACTCGGAGAGTTGGTGATGTTCAGGGAGGCCTGGCGTGCTGTGGTTCCTGGGGTCACAAAGAGTCAGACACAACTGAGTGACTGAACTGAACTGAACTGCACCTTGGAGAAATCACCTAAGTTCTCTCTGCTTAAACTTACTCTTTCATTAAAAAATGAACATTATACTAATGCATGCCCTGTATAACAGATGGTCTTGTAAAAATAAAACTACTTGTAAAGTTTTTCTATATGCTGGGAAGCACCATGCCAATATGTGAGAGATTAATAATATATTGAAGATCTAATTAAGGAGGAAGAAGGAAGGAAAAACTATACCCTTGAAAACTCTCCAAGATGTGTACTTCAGGGAAACCATGTCTCAGTTAACAATCAACAATTTGAGGGAAAGTTTAGGAACCTAATCTCAAGAAGAATCTTTGTTTCTCCCTTTGGGATATGACATTTAACAAATTAATTTAGAATACTTTAAAACCAACAGAGCTAAGAGGAAATTGGGAACACTTGTTCTAATCACTTCCAACTTCAATGTTGAAGGCTATATAAAGGTTACTACAATGGAAAAATTCAATTACTAGAGATTCCTAATGGTCTTTACTTAAAATAGCACAGAGCTATAATGTCTTCAATTACTAATGAAAATCATTATATTTCCTCAAATACTGTGAATGATTTAGTAAATACGTATAGTCTCTCTAAACACAATTTCCCAGTATCTGCAGAACTCAGGAGCCCCAAGTTTAAATACTCAAACATCAGATCATGAGTTTTACATTTGTTATCCCAGAAAGTTCACTCACCTGTGGTTTCTGTTCTTAGATGTCTCATTTCTGTTTAATTTCTAGAAAATAGGGAGAAGATTTTGCTTCACAATCACTCTGAAGATTGTTAATTTTCTTTTTTCCTTCTTTTAACAAATGATTTTTTAGGAACTTTTGAAAAAATAAGTGTGACAGTCTAGATCCATTGAATGCCAAAATTTGAAAGAAACTCATCATCACATCCCATTGCACTCAGTCCTAGAGCATTTACTAAAATAAAGTTAACCTGGCCCCTACCATTAATATTCAGAGTCTGTTGGTCTAGGATGAAGCCCAGGATTTTGTATGCTTAATGGGCACAGATTGCAGGCTCATGGATCAGCATTTGTATCTACAAATTTCTAATTTATATATGAGAACATTTGAGATCCTAATAAGAATAATGCTTTCCCCAGATTCGCCTCCCGTTCTGTCCCCAGATTCTCACAGTTGGCTTATGGTAGAGTCATGATCATAATCCAAGTCTTTTGATACACAGTCTTGTGCTTTTTATTTTATGAGATACTGCATCCTAGGTGCATGCATCCTTTGGGACATGTATATTCAACATACACTTTTTTGAGACCTTAATAAACCCCAATTGGCCACATTAGATCACAGTGATAAACACATGTATAAAGTAGGAAATCTGAACTCACAGAATTCAGCCAAGTAGAATAGAATGAACAAATGGGCACTCAAATCCTACAAGTATTCATATTTAGACTTAGGAAAGATGTCCCATATATCAATGATCTTAGTATAGGCCAGGTCCAAATGAAATACAGGAATTCACACAATCCTCCCAATAATCCTGTGGGTGGTCATAGTTGTTATTCTCATTTCAATAAAAGAGGGGGTCCGAGCAGGTAACTCTAACATAACTTGCAACTAATACATGGCTGGGGCAGAATTCAGGCTCCATTCTCTCTGATAATTTTACCATCCACCTTGTCTCCTTCTCCCTCCTACTGTAAAATAACAAAAACAGAACCAGATAATTCATAGCTGGGCATCTTTCATGAACTTTGTAGAAGGCCAAGTGCTTAAGCCTTCTACTAATGCACAAGGGAGCACTTTACAACTAATGATCTCCTCCATCATCTGTGAGTGGTGCCACTACACTTAACCCATCTGGGGCAGCACAATTCCCCAGGAAAGCAGTCGTCACTATTAACAGCCCAGAGCCACTCCGCACCGTGATGCTCGGGAAGCCGGAGAGTGTGGCATACTGCCTCCCACCGGTCCCTTAGCTCTCCTGGAGACTGGCAGTGAAGAAAGAGTGAGGAGAACACAAGGTTGTGATATTTGATGGTGCCAGGGAAGAATTCTGTTCCAGTTGGAATTATAAAACAGAATGAACCTGTCATTTACAAGTGAACATATATTGGTAGGTCTTCATCCTAACCCAACAATCCTATGAGTGAAAAATATTTTTTCCTATCCAGAGAAAGTAAAAGATGTTTATGTTTCTTCTCCAAATGTTATTTCAAGTAGGAACAAATCAGATCTGAAAGGAAGGCTGGAAGAAGCACAAAACAGGGGTTGAGAGCTGAGCTTGCTCCAGGGAGTGGTGAGACCTTGAGTTTGATGGCCTTGGGGAAGGCTCTGAGGGGAAGCAACTTCTCTCATCCCATCCCTCTGCTCCCCTTCCAACACCTGCTCTGGGCGGTTTCCTGGCCTGGAGACACCTGGACCTGGATCTCAGTCCTTAATAGCCTCAGGCAAGTCCCTAGAACCTGTACCATAGGGTTGTTATAAGGATTAAACAAAATGGCAACAGTTTACTATGCATTTACTCCTGAAAGTCAGTATTATATCTTTCATTATCTTGTTATAATTATTATGTATCTGAAACCACAATTAATTATACTCTATGAACATATTTCTTTTTTTGTTAATATACGAATTAAGATTTTAAATATAAAATATGTCAGTGATGATAAAAAAATTTAGCAGTCCTTCAAAAGCAAATGTAAAGTGTATTACCTAAATCCACAGGAGAGAAATATTGAAACATAAATAAACATCAAATAAATGACATGGTAGGAAATACGGGTCTCAAGTTGTATCAAGCAGAGCTGTTCTGATTTTGTAGATGTGAACACTGAGGCACAGGGGGATACATTTACTTGTCCAACTCTCTCTACTAGCAGGTGCCAGAGTCATGGTTTGAATGCGGGCGGTCACACTTGAAGGTCCATACTCATGGCCACTCTACAGCACAGCTTTTCTGAAGAGAACTGCTGTCCACTGCTCTGGGTTTCCTCAAAATATTGCTGGTCAATGGCATCAGACGTGTCATTAACCAGATGTTATAAATATCAGGCTAAATGGATAAAAACCTCAGGCATTAAAAAAAAAAGATTGTTAAGAATTCTTTCTTCAAAATTGAGTTCAGCTGAATGGAAGAGCTAAATATCAATGTTGGATTACTATCAATAAAATTGACTAATTATAATCAATTAATTCATTCAAATAGAGTGATTAATATCCACAGATATCTCTTACTGTGGAATCACAGAATGCCTGGCACTGCGTAGTAATGCATGGTAAGTAGTTTCAGTCGTGTCTGACTCTGCGATCCTATGGACTGTAGCCTGTCAGGCTGCTCTGTCCATGGAATTCTCCAGGCAAGAATACTGGAGTGGGTTGCCATTTCCTCCTCCAGAGGATCTTCCCCACCCAGCGACTGAACCAGCGTCTCTTGCATCTCCTGCATTGGCCAGTGGATTCTTTACCACTAGAACTATCTGGGAAGCCTGGCACTGCAGAATGTGCCATTTTAATCTTCTCACTCTCATGAAGCAGGTAATATTTTTTTTTTTCTCATTTCACAAATGAGGAAAGCAAGGACATACAGAGTTCATTACTTATCCAGAGTCATTCAGGTCGTAAGTGATGGATCTGGGATTTAGGTCCAGTTTGGCCTAGGTCCCCAGATTCTAAACTTCCAGAGTATAGTGCCAAGAAATGAATAGAATCACCATGGCTTGATCTGACTGAATAGAACTAGGGCAGGACTAAATTTTATAGTCCAGTATATATTAATTTAAGGTCCCATTAGACTCCTGGACACCTGAAACTTCACAACATTGTTAATCAGCTATAGTCCAATATAAAATAAGTTGTTAAAAATTAAAAATAAAATCAAAGATACCACATTTCTAATAGAAAAAAGAAATAAGAAAAAGTACAATTTTATTCTAATAGAAAAAAGAAATAAGAAAAAGTACAATTTTATTCTATTTCAGAAATTATAGATAGTTTCACTATTAAGGTAAAAACAAGGCATGTTTTTAAAAGTATTTAATGATAATTAGTTTCAGCTTAGTTCAGTTCAGTCACTCAGTCATGTCCAAATCTTTGTGACCCCATGGACTGCAGCATGCCAGGCTTCCCAGTCCATCACCAACTCCCAAAGTTTGCTCAGATTCATGTCCATCGAGTCAGTGATGCCATGCAACCATCTCATCCTCTGTCGTCTCCTTCTCCTCTTGCCTTCAGTCTTTCCCAGCATCAGGGTCTTTTCCAAGGAGTCAGTTCTTCACATCAGGTGGCCAAAGTATTGGAGTTTCAGCTACAGCATCAGTCCTTCCAATGAACATTCAGGACTGATTTCCTTTAGGATTTACTGGTTGGATCTCCTTGCAGTCCAAGGGACTCTCAAGAGTCTTCTCCAACACCATAGTTCAAAAGCATCAATTCTTCAACATTCAACTTTCTTTAGAGTCCAACTCTCATATCTACACATGACTACAGTAAAAACCATAGCTTTGACTATACGGACCTTTGTTGGCAAAGTAATGTCTCTGCTTTCTAATATCCTGTCTAGGTTGGTCATAACTTTTCTTCTAACAAGCAAGCGTCTTTTAATTTCGTGGCTGCAGTCACCATCTGCAGTGATTTTGGAGCCCCAAAATATGAAGTCTGTCACTGTTTCCCCATCTATTTGCCATAAAGGGATAGGACTGGATGCCATGATATCAGTTTTATGAATGTTGAATTTTAAGCCAGCTTTTTCACTCTCTTCTTTCAACTTCATCAAGAGGCTTTTTAGTTCTTCTTCACTTTCTGCCATAAGGGTGGTGTCATCTGAGTATCTGAGGTTATCGATATTTCTCCCAGCAATCTTGATTCCAGCTTGTGCTTCATCCAGTCTGGCATTTTGCATGATGTACTCAGCATATAAGTTAAATAAGCAGGGTGACCATATACAGCCTTGAGGTACTCCTTTCCTGCTTTGGAACCTATCTGTTTTTCCATGTCCAGTTCTAACTGTTGCCTCTTGACCTACAGGAGGTCAAGGTTTCTCAGGAGGCAGGTAAGATGGTCTGGTATTTCCATCTCTTTAAAATTTTTCCACAGTTTTTTGTGATCTACACAGCCAAAGGCTTTGGCATAGTCAATAAAGCTGAAGGAGATGTTTTTCTGGTTTTCTCTTGCTTTTTCAATGATCCAACAGATGTTGGCAACTTGATCTCTGATTCCTCTGCCTTTTATAAATCTGGCTTGAACATCTGAAAGTTCATGGTTCACATACTGTTGAAGCCTGGCTTGGAGAATTTTGAGCGTTACTTTGCTAGCATGTGAAATGAGTGCAATTGTGTGGTAGTTTGAACATTCTTTGGTTTTGCCTTTCTTTGGGATTGGAATGAAAACTGACCTTTTCCTTTCCTCTTGCCTCTGCTGAGTTTTCCAAATTTGCTGGCATATTGAGTGCAGCAATTTCACAGCATCACCTTTTAGGATTTGAAATAACTCAACTGGAATTCCATCACCTCCACTAGCTTTGTTTGTAGTGATAATTCTTAAGGACCACTGGACCTCGCATTCCAGAATGTCTGGCTCTAGGCGAGTGATCGATCACACCATTGTGATTATCTGGGTCATAAAGATCCTTTTTGTACAGTTCTTCTGTGTATTCTTGCCACCTCTTCTTAATATCTTCTGCTTCTGTTAGGTCCATACCATTTCTCTCCTTTGTCGAACCCATCTTTGCATGAAATGTTCCCTTGGTATCTAATTTTCTTGAAGAGATCTCTAGTCTTTTCCAGTCTATTGTTTTCCTCTTTCTTTGTATTGATCACCAAGGAAGGCTTTCTTATCTCTCCTTGTTATTCTTTGGAACTGTTCATTCAAATGGGTATATCTTGCCTTTTCTCCTTTGTCTTTAGTTTCTCTTCTTTTCTCAGCTATTTGTAAGGCCTCCTCAGACAGCCATTTTGCCTTTTTGTATTTCTTTTTCTTGGGGATGGTCTTGATCACTGCCTCCTGTATAATGTCACAAACCTCTGGTTCATAGCTTTTCAGGCACTCTCTCTATCAGATCTAGTCCTTTGAATCTATTTATCACTTCCATTGTTTAATCATGAGGGTTTTGATTTAGGTCATACCCGAATTGTCTAGTGGTTTTCCCTACTTTCTTCAATTTAATCTGAATTTTGCAATAAGGATTTCATGATGTGAGCTACAGTCAGCTCCCAGTCTTGTTTTTGCTACACAGTCAGCTCCTGGTCTTGTTTTTGGTGGTATCTTCATTAACTCCAGCATGGTTTGGTCTCAGGTAAAACAACAGGGAGGGAACACAGCCCCTCCCATCCACAGAAAATTGGATTAAAGATTTACTGAGCATGGTGCCCATCAGAACAAGACCCAGGTTCCCCCACAGTCAGTCTCTCCTAACAGGAAGCTTCCATAAGCCTCTTATTCTTATCTGTCAGAGGACAGACAGAAAGAAAACCACAGTCACAGAAAACTAATCAAACTGATCACATGGACCACAGCCTTATCTAACTCAGTGAAACTATCAGCCAGCCGTGTAGGGCCATCCAAGACAGACGGGTCATTGTGGAGAATTCTGACAAAACATGGTCCACTGGAGAAGGGAATGGCAAACCATTTCAGTATTCTTGCCTTGAGAACCCCATGAACAGTATGAAAAGGCAAAAAGATAGGACACTAAAAGATGAAATCCCCAGGTCAGTAGGTGCCCAATATGCTAGAGAAGAGTGGAAAAATAACTCCAGAAAGAAAGAAGAGATAGATCCAAAGTGAAAACAACACCTAGTTGTAGATGTGACTGGTGATAGAAATAAACTCCGATACTGTAAACAATAATATTGCATAGGAACCTGCAATGTTAGGTCCATGAATCACAGTAAATTGGAAATGGTCAAACAGGAGATGGCAAGAGTGAACATTGACATTTTAGGAATCAATGAACTAAAATGGACTGGAATGGGTGAATTTAATTCAGGTAATCATTGTATCTACTACTGTGGGCAAGACTCCCTTAGAAGAAATGGAGTAGCCCTCATAGTCAACAAGATTCCAAAGCGCAGTACTTGGCAATCTCAAAAATGCCAGAATGATCTCTGTTCGTTTCCAATGCAAACCATTTAATATCACAGTAATCCAAGTCTATGCCCAAACCAGTAATGATGAAGAAGCTGAAGTTGAATGGTTCTAGGAAGACCTACAAGACCTTCTAGAACTAACACCCAAAAAAGATGTCTTTTCTTTATAGGGGATAATTAGTTTATATTTACTTAAAAAAAATAAAAGATCCCATTAGATATTTTCTGAGAATAAAATCACATTCTTCATTCAAAAGAAACCTAATCATCAATAAAAATTAATATTATTTTCAGGAGCTGAGGATCCTTCACTTTGTATTTTTTAGGACCCTATGGTGCTAAACAGTCTATGGATTCATAGTAACTGGGTGCAAATCCCAGCTTGCTTACTAGCTGTATGACTGTAAGCAAGTTTAGACTTGTGAGGACTGATGGGGGTAAACTTTTCTCATACTTGAGAAAAATCACTGAGTAACTATAACATAAACATAACTATAAAATATATTTGCTTATTATTTGATACATCTCTGTGAAATCTTATAATTCCAAATCCAGCATTCCTCTCTTCTTCCACTCCATTCTCTTATGGAATATTTTTTCTTTTCTGATTTTTCCATCTATTTCATATTTTTCACCTCCCTCTGTGGAAGAAAATTACATGTTACACCGACTTTTCATTAATGAAAATATCATAGTTTCTAGGGGGTGTTCATTTGATGTAGTTGTATATAAATTTTGGACCAAGGAATCAGAGAGAAGCAAAATTTTCTGCCTACAAGAGGAGAAAAGAGCTGGATACTTGGGGATAGAATTGGTGAAAATCTACAAGTGAGGATAGACTAAGAACAAAATTCCCTCAGGTACAAGGTCTGATGCTGGGAAAGATTGAAGGCAGGAGGAGAAGATGATGACAGAAAATGAGGTACCTGGATGTCATCACTGACTCCATGGACATGAGTTTGAGAAAGCTCTGGGAGCTGGTGATGGACAGGGAAGCCTGGCGTACTGCAGCCCATGGTGTCACAAAGAGTCAGACATGACTGAACGACTGAACTGAACTGACTGAACAGGGTCTGAAGAAGTCTTTGGAGAGAAGAACTTTTAGTAAAGTCTTCACAAGTTGTGTCCTGGGAACTGTATGTTGTGTATTAAAAATTCTCCCTGCTCTTGAAAAATTTTTCAGTGGAGCCATCATTCTGCACTGCTATTTTTTGTGTTTGTGGGTCATTTTTGAGGACCTGATGAGTTTCACATCTGGGTCAGTGAGGCACAGTATAGCCCACAAGGACACAGTGGTCTGAGATCAGCAGAGCCAAAAGAACAAAAGTGAGTAGGAATCCACAGGTGTCATTCTGAGCTTAGGACTTACCAACCCCATGCACTGCTCAAAGGCTACGAGGCACCAGCTGACATCTGGGTTGCACACAGATTTAGTGAAAATATTAGCTATGGCCACATCTAACTCATGCTTCTTATATCTTGAACCCCCTCCCTCAATAAACACACAGCATTATATTGAAGGTCTAACCCCCAGGACTCGTGAATGTGACCCTATCTGGAAACTGAATCTTTGCTAGGATCAAGTTAAGATGAAGTCAATTCAGTTGTGTCTGACACTTTGTGACCGTGTGGACCGTAGCCCACCAGGGTCCTCTGTCCCTGGGATTCTCCAGGCAAGCATACTGGCATCGGTTGCTATGCCTTCCTCCAGGCGATCTTCCCAAACCAAGGATCAAACATCGCATCTCTTGTCTCCTGCGTTGACAGGCAGCTTCTTTATCACTAGCGCCTCCTGGGAAGCCCACAAGACTTAACACACATGCACTTGCAAATGTGACCTTGTTTGGAAATAGTCTTTGCTAGGATCAACTTAAGATGAGGTCTTTCAGATGGACACTAATCCAACAAAACTGATGCCCGTATAAAAAGAGAACATTTGAGCAGAGAGACAGACATGGAGAGGGAAAGTGATGTGGAAAACACAGGGAGAACACAAGTCCAGGAATCCCTGAGTCCACCAGAGACAGTAGGAGCAGATCCTCCCTTAGAGTCCTCAGAAGTGAATAAGCTCTTTAATACATTAATTTAAGTCACCCAGTGTGTGGTCTGTGGGAGATTCAGAAAACTATGAATCAATGTTTTGATACATATGAAAACAATACCTGAGGGAATATAGGGCCCACTGGGACTCAATTACAGCTAATAATTACTCAAATTGTCCCTTTTTGTATATAGTTGCTAAGTTTCTTATTGAGTGATCTCATTGCAATATTCTTTGTACCCATATTTTTAAAAAATATCTAACTTTTATCATTGGGCTTTGTCGGTGGCTCAGATGGTAAAGAGGCTGCCTGCAATGCAAGAAACCCAAATTCCATCACAGTCTGGGTTGGGAAGATCTCTGGGAGAAGGGAATGGCACCCACTCCAGTATTCTTGCTTGGAGAATTCCATGGACAGAGGAGCCTGGAGGGCTACAGCCCACAGGTAGCAAAGAGTCAGACACAACTTTGTTGAGTGAGTAACACTTGCACTTTTCAGGTTCAACTTTTATCAGATGCTTACTGACCAAAGATACTTATATATATGTGGGTCAGTCATTTAAACCACACAACTGCATGAGCCAGGAATTATTACTATTCCCATTTTACAGATGATAAAACTAAGAGATAAGAATATTAAGCAATTTGCCTAAGGTTGCAGAACTAGCAAGTAGAACAATTGGGGTTGTACCAGGGCAGACTGATTTCAGAGCGTGTAAACTCACACAGTACAGGCTGCTCTTTCAGCAGGAGATGGATCAACTTCTCCATTGCATTTCTCTTAACTTTAATTCTAATGGCCTTTCAACAGAAGATTATGGGATGTTAAGATTTCCTTTTTAAAATAAAACCACACTGGCTGCTAATGATCAAAATTTTCTTCCTTCGTCTTCTTTCCGTCTCTTTCATTTTATTCTCTTCCTTCCTTGCCTCCTTCCTTTCCCCCTTCCTCCTTAAATGCTCAATATAAACAAAAAAAAAGATCATTTACACAATAAAAAATTTAGTCATATAGCAATACCATATTTTCATGTATTTATTTTAGATACCAAATAATCTTGGCCAGAAAAAAGTATTAGATGCTAAATTTATAATTATGAACAGATTTCATACTTAAAGATATTACAGTTTAGTTACAGTATAATTTGCTAACTCTAAGGAAAGCTGGGAAGCACAATGGAACACCTAACAGAAGCTTGCCTGGATAAATGCTTCCTAGTCTTACTATTAGAGTAAGCATACAAATATACTCATGTCCTTTAAATCTTATCCTGTATCATCTGATTTTAAGATAATAATAGTACACATAGTGTATTGAGTGTGAAGCTCTTCAATTAACCTTGGACAGTGTGTTTTATCTGTCTTATTTTACACAGTGAATACTGCTAGTTTTCCTATTCAATATTCATCCTTTATTTTTCCCAGTAGAAGTCTGACTGTGCTCAGGGGTGACAGTGGTCCAGCCATAAACTTTAACTTCCCAGACTCTTTTACAACCAGAAACGGATTTATGTTATAGTTTTGACAAAAGATATCTGCTAGGAACTTCAGGTATGTTTATTCATTCCTTCATTCACATATTTTAATATAGGTGCCACCTTTCCCTTCTTCAATGTTTCTTCCCCTTGCTATCCATAACAGGAACATGAGGTTGAAATTGGAACAACCATGTTGAGACTATGAGTGAGAAATGTGGATGGTAAAAACCATATGCTAAGTGTGGTGGTGGTTAAAGATACAGCTTGATCAGGCCTTCAGCCTTTTATTGAGAGGGAAGGGGAAAAAGTCTCATGGGATTAAGCCACTGAAGTTATATTTCTGTTTCCTACAGTCTAATCCAATTATTCAACTGATAAATGATAGGAAATCAGCTCTAGCCCCAGAGAAAAGACCCACAGATGGGAACATGTCAGGATCCTCTGATGAAATGGCTGGATTTTAAACTGAGCAGCTGAAAGCCAAAGCACTCACATAGTCTGCTCAGTCACACAGGTGATGCAATCAGCATGTTATTATCTCACTCTGGAATATTCACAGCAGACCAGGATGGCAAGGCAGAGGCCAATCAAGTGATAAAAGGGATTCAGAAGAAACATTCAGTACAGAGGGGAAAATAAAAATAAATTTTAAAAATATATTTGATAGCATCAGATAAAAATTTTTTAATGGTCACAAAAAGGGAACAGGCAGACATTGTAAAAGAGGTGATAATTAGAATAATCATGAACTCTGGGAAATTTTTAAAAAGGATTAGCATACATAAAAAGAAATATTAAAAAAGAGAGTGATACATTTGAGAGATTCTTACATAGAGATATGGGGGAAAGGTGCTGGCAAATAAGAAAGAAACAATTTAAAAATTACAAGCTCAATTCAGAAGACCCAATATCTGACTAATAAAAGTTGCAAAAAGACAAAAAGAGAATCACTGGTGGATAAATACATTTCAAACCAATAGAATGAGAAGATTCTCCTGAACTGACTTCTTAGATTTTCAGATTGCAAAGGCCTACAGAAGGCACAAAACAGCAAGAGGCAAGAAAGCCACACAGAGACACATGATTTGTAATTTCAAGACAATAGGGATAAAGATAAAATGCTAACAACATCCAGAAGGGAAAAAAAGAAACTATTTAGATTAAAGAATGACAGTGGGCTTTTAAACAGGATACTGGAAAAGTGAAAAAGTAAAACTCTTAAAATCCTGAGGGAAGTTTTCATTCAATCTACAATTCCAACAAAAACTATAGATCACATGGATAGCAAAGCTTATTAAAAAATTGAGGATGAAAAATCTTCAAAAAAGTACTTCCTTCTGACTTAGGAAGCAGCGATGGAAGGCACACTCCATTCACTGGAGGAAGTGAGTGAGTGCTCAGTCACTTCAGTCGTGTCCGACTTTTTGTGAATCTATGGGCTGTAGCCCGCCAGGCTTCTCTGTCCATGGGGACTCTCCAGGCAAGAATACTGGAGTGGGTTGCCATTCCCTTCTCCAGGGAATCTTCCTGACCCAGGGATCGAACCCACATCTCTTATGTCTCCTGCATTGGCAGACAGGTTCTTTACCCCTAGTGCCACCTGTGAGGGAGTAGCAAATAAGGAGACACCATGGGATGCAACCCTAGAGAAAGAAAAGAGAATTCTAAGTGAGTCTCCAGAGGAGGCTTATGCAGCAGACCTAGAGAACAAGAGCTGTAAACTGGAGCAAGAGGAGAGGATCAAGGAGGGATTTCCCAAGGGGAAAAAATGGATTTAGGGGATCTTTGAACATGTTGAACTGTACTGAGAAAAGAATTACAGTTTGAGACTGGGATTAGGAAACCACTCCTGCATAGGATGTTTAGTAAACTAAAAAGAAAGAAGACATTATTAACTCCAGGGAAAATGAGAAAGTCAAGCAATTGCTTACTGCTATCTTGAAGAGCTTTGAACAGTATTACATGGCAAGCCCTTCAGTATGGAGTGATGACTCCGAGAGAATGGAGGGGACTTGCGTGCAGAAAAAGGGATGTTACAAGAAATGGTCATCCTCATTTTCTAAAGAAGGAAGACTACAGGTAAATGTCTGAAATTGAAAAGTCAAGAAATGTAAGAACAAATTTATTATAAAAGTGTTTAGTAGAAGAAACCATTCAAGGGTTCAAAGAGGTTGCATCCCAGGGAGAGGAATTCAGAAGTAGAGTGTCTCAAGTGGGTGATTTTTGGTTTTTCATTTTGTGTTTTTCTATTATGAGAGAGGGTCATAACTTTAAGGTACACTTTTATGATATTTTAGTTCATTTACCACTTTGATGAAAGTGAATATGAAACTATTTGACTTTAAATTCACCTTTTGAAAACTGAAAACGATATAGTCTATTGTTTTACCATACAGAATTTTTAAAAAATGTGATACCTATTAACCACTAAGCTTCCCTGGTGGCTCAGATGGTAAAGAATCTGCCTGCAATGTAGGAGACCTGGGTTCGATTCCTGGATTGGGAGGATCCTCCGGAGAAGGGAATGGCTACCCACATGAGTATTCTAGCCTGGAGAATCTCATGAACAAAGGAATCTGTCAGGCTACAGTCCATGTGGTCACAGAGTCAGACATGATTAAGTGATGAAGCAAACACATATTAATTACTATTTCTAGTTTTTCACCACTATGGATATGTGCAGGATATATTTTCTACACCTTTACCAAGTTACTACCCTTCTAGTATTTTAAGGTAGGTCTTCATTATAATCTTGGTTCTGTGACTTGCATTCATCTACTCATTCAGTCAATTGCTCTTGAAATATTTATTCAGCCAGCACTAGTCTAAGCATCAGGGATACAACAGCGAACATAATAGACAAAGCTCTGCTGACGTCAAGATTTTGTTCTGAATGTGTCAGGGTTGTGTGACCTTAGCCAAGTCACAAAATTTGTTCCCTGGGTTCCTCCTTGGAAAAATGAGCATATTACCTGCCCATTCTTTCAAAAGTGAATTTTGAGGACATGTCCATATTAAAATTTTTCTGTGCTAAAGAAATTATCTCCAAAAGTACCCTTTTAATATTCAAAGAGTTAATTTCACAATTATTTCTAGCACCAACAAACTGAACCCTTAGGGATAAGGCCATCAATAGCACAGAATGACTACTACATTTGTCTTTAGTGCAAACAGGCAGATTGCTGAATTCTGCATCTAGTCACTTGGTTTTGTCTAAATATTGCAGGTTTCTGACAGTGTTATTAGCAGAATATGCAGCCCATATCCATTCCACTCTTTTTCTCTGCCTATGTTAAAATCTAATGAAATTATTTAAAATAAAAATGTTCCCAACTGCATATGATGCAAAAGTATGATTCTGCTGAACACAGCAACTACATAATGTACCCCATTACCTACCCATCAGCTTGAATATTGAGACTACTTTGTAAATATGCAGAGACAAGCCTTTTTATATTTATTGGTCAGTCAAGAGCTTGGAAAGTGTGGAGGTACAGGCATATAGGAATATAGTATCATTCATTTACTAAACAGTACCTTGAAAACAGAAACATACCAGGCATGTTGCAAAATATAAAACCAGCACCTGTGATTTCTACCACCTAGTTTATGCCACCATCACTTCTCCCATCTTAGCAACTGAAAAATCCTCCAAACTGATTTTCCTTACTACTGCCTTGTCCCCTATCTCCATGAAAACATCATCTAGAATGATTCAATATAAGCCATATCATACTATCTGCCCAAACCTTTATTATCTTCAAAAGGCCAAATTCCCTACAATAAACTACAAAATGTATGCACTGAACAAAAGAAGCAATCAATCAGTCATCAGTTAGACTTGGGTCACATGTATGACTCAATTTTTGCCCTCACTGATTCCTTAGGTGTTAAAATTGGCATTAAAAGCAATCAGAACTTTGTAACACAGTCTATTCCTGGGACTAGGACAAATGGCATGAATAAGGACTTTGGGGGAAGTGAGGAGGATGTGTATGGATGTGAGAGCTGGACTGTGAAGAAAGCTGAGCACCGAAAAATTGATGCTTTTGAACTGTGGTGTTGGAGAAGACTCTTGAGAGTCCCTTGGACTGCAAGGAGATCCAACCAGTCCATCCTAAAGGAGATCAGTCCTGGGTGTTCATTGGAAGGACAGATGCTGAAGCTGAAACTCCAATACTTTGGCCACCTCATGCGAAGAGTTGACTCATTGGAAAAGACCCTGATGCTAGGAGGGATTGGGGGCAGGAGGAGAAGGGGACGACAGAGGATGAGATGGCTGGATGGCATCACCGACTCGATGGACACGAGTTTGAGTAAACCCTGGGAGTTGGTGATGGACGGGGAGGCCTGGCATGCTGTGGTTCATGGGGTCGCAAAGAGTTGGACACGACTGAGTGACTGAACTGAACTGAACCAAGGAGGAGGATTTTATCTTGGCCATAGTGGTTTGGATTCCTTGTACAGAGAACACTTAAACATGAATTAAAGACAAGGATGCCCTGGTAATTGTGTTGTTATCTAGTTAAACACAGGACTGAAAATACATCCATAATTCTAAAGTCATACCTATCATCTCCTTGACTGTATAAGATCCAATTTACATTTTCTGGAATATCCTAAACTATCACTCTAATCACAAACCAGTTACTTATGCTGATGTAGTAGGAGTCCCCAGATGTAAACAGATATCAAGGAGACACACTTGGCACTGAATTAACATACTGACGAGGTATCAAACTTTAAACAGTGACAGGCCCACCTCAAAAGTGGTAGACACACTTCAGCTCGAGTAAACTCTCACCTGACATCCAGTAAACTGCAACTTGATTAAGTGGTGGTATCTTTGCACACATATGTGCTTTCCAGGTGGCGCTAGCAGTAAGGAGCCTGCCTGCCAATGCAGGAGATGTCACAGATGTGGGTTCAAGCCCATGCACATATGTGGTGTAAATCCAACTGATACTGTCCATAGTCTTTAGACCCTGAATTCAATTGTGATTCAAAAAGGAGAGATCAAATTATACTTATCATCAGGAGTACATTGAATCTATTTTTATTATATTCTAATTACTTGAAAATTGGTAGTCTGTGTACATATGGCAACATCCCATTGATCTGAATATTGGATTAAGTGAAACACCCTGGCATTGCCAACTAACTGAGTTAATTACATCTGAGACAGAGATGTGGAGACAGCTATGGGTCCTTCATCACAGGCTGCAATCTTTCTGTAGATTCTTTGGCAAAGAAAGAAGAAAAACAAATATTATAAAAGAGTGGTTTTCAAGTCATGCCTGTCCCTCTCACCAGCAAACCTTCAGTTTATACCACTGCATATTATTTATTTAGCTTACTTCTAAATTAGACTGGTTGATTCCCAGGTAACATAATATGATCATCACAAAGACATGAAACAATTAAAAATGTTTTAAATATCAGGGGAGTTCTCATAAATAAAAGATAGTCTCAGGATAGGTAGAGGTTAGAACTGTGTTTCCCAAATTTCAGTTATTCACAGTCATCTTTAATATGTCTACCAATATCCATATTTCACTTACACTATTACTATTTTTCTTAAAGCAATTCACTTAAATATATTATTTTTAAAGGAAGTATTACATCACTACCAGATTGCAACTACATATCAGTTGCCATAACGAGGCAACTATTACAAATATATATATGATGTAACAACATATTTTCAAGTTTTAGGTCTGAGCTCAGGACTTTCATCTCTTCAAAGAAGATACAAACAATTGTTGTTTTAAAGACTTGTACCAAAAGGAAACTGTCTCATTTCTATAATCAAAGGATTGAACAAGGATGAGGAAATGTATTAACACAATGTCCATACATCACCTAAAAGCATCTTGCATCATCATGATACTTTCCTTAAACTTTGGAAAGTATGATCTAGGGAATGATCTTCTGCAACTCACTGACGATATATTGGGATGGCACAGAGACAGGCACAAGTATATACACAACTGAAACAAAATTTTATGAAACAATAGTTACCTTAACCACATCAGGGACTGTTTTCTACTTCACTGTAAATGCTGATAAGACCCCACAAAAATTATTTCTGTCAATAATGGCATATGGCCATTAGTGTATAAGACACTTACTTTGAGGAATGGGATTGAGTGATGTTATTCTCATTTTAGTATCTGAAGTACTAAAATAATGCAATTTACCTTAACAGAAGTGTGAAGTACGGGTTGGAGACTAATCAAAGAGCTACAATAATTTCAGAAATGTTTCTAGTATCATTTCTATAAAGTAGTTTTTAAATAATTCCTATCCTGTAGCCTTTAAGGCAGAACCTTGTATGCATCTGTTTTATATGCATTAACAAAAGCATGTTCACAGAAAATTACAAAGTACTAATGAGGCTAATTACTAAAAACAGAATCTGAGCTTAATTGTATGTGTGTGTGTGTGTGTGTGAAATGCCAGGTTAAATGAACTTTAGATGTTTTAAAATATATTTTAAAAATTGATGTTTTTGCTACAGAGCTTTTCAGAACCTTTAAAATGCTAATAAACACTTCCCAGAGGGGCATATGTTAGAGTGTTTTGCAACATGTTTTGAGCATGAAATATTTTCTGGGCTGGATATATTGGAAGATACATTTTCTCTTGATGTGTGTTGGTAAGTTGTGTTGTTGCTTTCACTGCTTTTCATAGTCCTCCATGCCTCCGTGATGTTCTTTGCTTCTGCTAAATGAGTACTCACTCCCTGGTGACCACAACACAAATTTTCATCTCTATTCCTTACTCATAGCATTTCCTTCACTGCTTGCTCATATCCAGCTGTTAAAATGCATTTATCCTCCAGACAGACTTGCACAAAAAGTAGACAAAAAGTAGAAACAATCTAAATGCTCATCAACAAGAGAATGGTTAAACAAAATGCACTACATACACACAATGGAATACTATCTAACAATAAAAAAGAATGAACTATTGATACATGCTATATCAATAAATCCCAAACATTAAACAAAAAGCCAGATACAAAAAGCCACATAGTCTATGAACACATTTCTATGAAATTATCACCAAAGGAAAACCTATAAAGACAGAAGTAGATTAGTGGTTGCCTGGAGTTACAGATGGAACAGAGATTAATGGTAAATGGGCAGGAGGGGTCCTGTTGGGATGATGGAAATGCTCTAAAACTGGATTGGTATAACAGTTGTACAACATGATGAATATACTAAATTTTGTTGATTTGTGTTTGTGAATTGGGTAAATTTTGCACAATATAAATTATCCCTCAATCAAATTATTAAAAATTTAGTTGCTCAGCCAGCCACCCAGCCAATAATCCATTTGCTCACCCAACCTTCTTCCTTTAAGAGTCTTTCTCTTCTGCCTCAATCTGAATGTGGCCTGTCCTTGTTTTGAAAGAAAATATCATTTTGTTTTTATGTATGTTGGACTCTTGGCATTTGCCCTTGAACCTGTCCTTGTATTAATTTGAGTACTTGTCTAATATCCTTATTAGACTGAAAGTTCTTGCAGACACTAACCACTTTGGACTATGTAAAATACCTACTGTTGAATCTAAATACAAGAAGCAAATTTTACATAAGGAAGGTTAATCATAAAACAAACACATGTGGACATGCCCAGTAGCGGCTATTATTAAACTGGCTGCTTTGAAATCTGAAATGTACCTTTATTACTTAACTTTATATACTAGTTTAATATCCCAATACAACAGCTACTAATTCAAGGAATAATAATAATAGCAGCAGCAAAGGCAGCAACATCAGGAGCAACTACCTTCAGTGAACAGTTACTTTGGGTTGGTGATGGTGCTGGGTGCTTATCATTCTGGCTATTATTCCAGAGAAAGAAATGAGGCATAATGAGGTTAAGGCACTTTCTTAGGTCTTGTGCCCTGGAAGCAGAGCCTGAGGCAGATATCCCCTATAAATGGCTTATTTATGGAGGGAGTGCCTTCAAGAGATTGGAAAAGGAAATGGCAACCCACTCCGGTATTCTTGCCTGGAGAATCCCAGGGACAGAGGAGCCTGGTGGGCTGCTGGCTATGGGGTCGCACAGAGTCGGACACGACTGAAGTGACTTAGCAGCAGCAGCAGCAGCCTTCAAGAGAAACTAGAAATGAGATGTAGAAAACAAGAAAGGAAAGAGGAAGGAGCTAGGGTATCTCTGGGAAATAACCTGCTATAGTCTAATCCATGGGGAGCTCAAGGGGATAAACAGGAGAGCAGATTCTATCCTGTCTTGAGGCTAAGGGGTGTATATTGACAGTAGGTAAATACACCTACTCTCCTAGTGTGTGTATGTGTGTGTGTGTCTGTAACTCCCAGGCACCTTGGGTGCACCCAAGGTCACAGGTGTGAGCCCTCAGTGAGTCCTCAGAGCTGGGGAACGGACATGCCCACCAGGAAGAGGGGTTCCGAGAGACCTGAGCAGACACCAACAGCATTTGCTGTAGATCTTGACCCAAATCACACCCCTAGTAAAGAGAATACCTCAGCTTAAAACCCCAAAATTCTTTCTGACTTACTTCACTTTTTATGACAGGTTCTAGGTCCATCCATGTCTTTACAAATAACCCAGTTTCATTCTTTCTTATGGCTGTGAAATATTCCACTATGCATATGTACCACATATTCTGTATCCATTCATCTATCAATGGACATTTAGATTGCTCTCATGTCTTGGCTATTGTAAACAGCCAATATTGTAAATAGTCCTGCAATGAACAATGAGGAGCATGAGCCTTTTTAAATTATGGCTTTCTCTGGATATATGCTCAGTAGTAGGATTCCTGGGTCATATGGTAGTTCTATTTTTAGTTTTTTAAAGGAACCTCTCTACTGTTCTCCAGAGTGGCTGTATCAATTTAGAAAAATGGTACAGACGAACCTATTTGCAGGGCAGGAATAGAGATGCAGATGGAATAGAGCGAATAGACATGTAGATATCAGCGAGGTAGAGGGTGATGGACAAACTGGGAGATTGGGATTTACATATACACATAACCATATGTAAAATAGGTAACTAGTGGGAACCTACTGTATGTCGCAGGGGGTTCAGCTTGGTGCTCTGTGATGACCTAGATGGATAGGATGGGGGTGAGAGAATGGGAGGGCAGCTCAAGAAGGAGGGGATATATGTACACATATAGCTGATTCCCTTTGTTGTTAGCAAAAGCTAACACAAACTTGTAAAGCAACTATAACCCCTCAAAATCCCTCCTGCCAAAAAATCCAATTATTCTGATTTCTATATCAGTGCTTTTCACTCTCTACATTTTTTCTTCAGTATCACATTGTGTTATGTTTTGCCCTTTAAGCATGCACACACACACACACACACAAATGCCTCTGTTACGGTCCAGGTTGATCCATTAGCATCTATTTTTAAATTAAGTATTAATTCAAACTAGGATAACAAAGTCAAGCCTATTTGACACCCTTCTTTAATCTTGCTTTTAATGAATAGATAAAAATAATTTTTAATTACATGCATTATTTAAATAGTGTCTGAGGAACTTGGAGGTTGCATGAAAACAGTTGACTTCTTCCAGCATTTTAAATACTCTCCATGCCAAATCTTTGTTAGACTAACACATTTACATTCTCTATGAATAAAAATTTGCTTAGAATCTCAGTTCAGACAGTGCTCCATTCACTACACGTTCCAAATGACTCGGTCTGAATTTTGGAGAAATTACTATGCATCTTCCATTTTCCTTTTATCAGAGATAAAATCATACAGGCAAGTGGAATTTGATGTTAGAAATTACAACCTAAAAATCAAACAAACAAACCAAAGCATAACATGATGCCTGCCATCTAGCACTGCACAAAAGAACTGGCTTCGTTCCAACAATGGCGTGACTTATTGCAATAATACAAAGTGCTGTTTATAGGGAATGACAAACTCTAAATGAAAATTGCTTGTCTGAGCCCCAGGAGCCTACGTTCATCCATTTCTCTCCTTCCCCTCAAGTCAGCATCCCTTCCATTTAAACACAGATATTCAGGGGATTTCTACATCCTCCACTCATCTTGCATCCCTCTCTTTTCCTCTTATCTCTCCTATTTTACCTATTCTGAAAGCAAGTTTCAGGGCTCTCAACTTTGGAATAAGTAGCAGAGAGGTCAGGACATTTGGAGTAAGTAGAATGTTTGATTGGATGACCCTGTGTGTAAGCATTTCATGTAGAAGAAAATGCTATGGTAGAGGGCTGCCTATGATAAGGCCACCATGCCCCGTGATAATGACACAGTAATTGATTGAGCAGGTGAAAATTAACACAGCTTGGGCAGATTACGTGATAAATGTATCCCAACCTGGCTACATTTTAAGCCTTGGGAGTGACAAAGTAGGGAGATAAGGTGTATTTCTTTGGGGTACAGGGAGGATGAGTCAGAGACCAAGTCCCTGGAAGTATTTTCTCTGAAAAGGGAATCACATAGAGTGAAGCATCTCATATCTTATTTTAAACCATAGCCAGAAACATTGCTCCTCAATGAGCAATTTGCAAAACACTTCCCTAGGGATTTCTGATGTCTGTCAGAAACATCTCTGTACATTTCTTTCTGTTCCTTGGAGAGAAAGGAAGGGTGGTAATATTTGTGACATATGTTATGCCTTTCATCTGTTATTTAGTTTTCACAAAGAATTTTGAGGAGAAAATTTTACTCTTCTTTGCTGACAAGAAAACTGACACTTAAAGAAGCTGAAAAGAAAACAAAAAGAAATGAAAAATAATAACACAGATTCACTAAAAGAAAGAGCTTGGATTTCGATCCCAACACTTTTGATCCAGATGTTCACACTCTTTCTACTCTTTCATGCTGCCCATAGCTTAATACATTTCCTAAATGTGTTCTGTTGGATGTTAATAGGAGTGAGCTTCAGTTCAGTTCAGTTCAGTTCAGTCGCTCAGTTGTGTCTGACTCTTTGCAACCCCATGAGTCGCAGCACGCCAGGCATCCCTGTCCATCACCAACTCCATGAGTTTACCCAAACTCATGTCCATTGAGTCGGTGATGCCATCCAGCCATCTCATCCTCTGTCATCCCCTTCTCCTACTGCCCCCAATCCCTCCCAGCATCAGGGTCTTTTCCAATGAGTCAACTCTTTGCATGAGGTGGCCAAAGGATTGGAATCTCAGCTTCAGCATCAGTCCTTCAAGCAGGCCAGTTTGCTTACAAGACTTCTCTACACTTCTAATACATCCACGTATGTTCTGAGTCTCCAAAGTGACCGACAGCAGTGTTTCCAAATTTCCACGGTCATTGAGGCCTTTTCTTGCCTGACCTTTGACTCTACTGAAAACACTTTCTTGGTGGCTCAGACAGTAACAAGTCTGCCTGCAATGGAGGAGACCCGGATTCAACCCCTGGGTCGGGGAGATCCTCTGCAGAAGGGAATGGCTACCTACTCTAGTGTTCTTGCCTGGAGAATCCCATGGACAGAGGAGCCTGGTGGGCTCCATGGGGTTGCGAACAGTTGGACATGACTGAACAACTAGCACACTTGGTTGCAAGATTTCTCAGCACTTCTAATATGTCCAAGTATGTTCTGAGTCTCCAAAGGGACCTACAACACAGTGTTTCCAAAATTCCATGATCAGAGAGGCCTTTTCTTGCCTGACCTTTGACTCTACTGAAAACACTTTAGAAACTACTGTTTGTTACTCTGGTACTTCTGTTATTCTGGTATTACTATGACTCTGGTAGTTCTCTACAACAGGAGACAGGAGAGAAGAGGAAGTTAAGGGGCTAAGTTTTTTTTGTTTGTTTGTTTTAATTTCTTAGACTTCTGCATTGCCTGAAATTTTATGAGCTTGCATTAATTTGGCAAAGAAAAAAACAAAGTTTTTTCACATTCATTTTACATTCATTTATATGAATTAAAATAATATTATACATGCTGTTCTTTTGAAATATCCCACCCTCACATTCTCCCACAGAGTTCAAAAGTCTGTTCTGTATTTCTGTGTCTCTTTTTCCGTTTTGCATATAGGGTTATCGTCACCATCTTTCTAAATTCCATATATATGTGTTAGTATGCTGTAATGTTCTTTATCTTTCTGGCTTACTTCACTCTGTATAAGGGGCTCCAGTTTCATCCATCTCATTAGGACTGATTCAAATGTGAGGGTGGGATATTTCAAAAGAACAGCATGTATACTATTTATGGTGAAACAGATCACCAGCCCAGGTGGGATGCATGAGACAAGTGCTCGGGCCTGGTGCACTGGGAAGACCCAGAGGAATCGGGTGGAGAGGGAGGTGGGAGGGGGGATCGGGATGGGGAATACGTGTAAATCTATGGCTGATTCATATCAATGTATGACAAAAAAATAAAAAAAATAAAATAATATTATAATAATACCAATAATGTTATGGATGCTCCCATTGGAAAGTATTCACAAATATCTGAAAATAAATGTGTTTGAATCAAAGTACCATAACTCTTCTAATCACTATGTAAAAGCAAAAACTAGACTCTATTCATTTAATGTCTTAAGAATGTTTCAGCTGGCCCTCCACATCCTTGGGTTCAGCATCCATGGATTCAGTGAACTATTGATGGAAATTAGTTGAAACCTCAGATGCAGAACCTAAGGGTAAACTGGACCAGTGTCATTTTATATAAGGGATTTGAACATCCTCAGATTTTGCCATCCAAGAGGGTCCTAGAACAAATTCCCAGAGGTTACCAAGGGAAGACTGTATAATAGTAAGTCAATAATAAACAGAGTTAGGTAAGCCAGATACTGTTCTAAGTGCCTTATACACATATACTTATTCATTTAATCATCACAATAATCCCCTGACATAAATATTATTATCTCCACATGATAGATAAGGAACACAAAATGTGGGAAAGTTAATTTACTTCTCAAAAGGCCTCCTAGTGCCCAAGCAAGTGTGTGGAAGAATCTGGTACCAAATGTGTTTTATTAGTTCCATACTGCTGCTTCTTGTTCAGTAGCCAAGTCATGTCGATGACCCCACGGACTGCAGCATTCCAGGCTTCTCTATCTTTCACCATCTCCCAGAGTTTGCCCAAGTTCATATCCATACTTATAACCCTCACAACGTATTTTGCAAAGGAGTCTAGAAGCCTTTAGAGGGTTTCTATGGCTTATGAAAAGACTAATAAGGGCTCCTAACATTTTGAGTGCATAATCAGTCACTCAGTCACGTCTGATTCTTTGCAAGGCCATGTGACCCCATGGACTGTAACCTGCCAAGCTCCTCTGTCCATGGGATTTCCCAGACAAGAATACTAGAGTGGGTTGCCACTTCCTCCTCCAGGGGATCTCCCCGACACAAGGATCAAACCCGCATCTCCTATGTTTTCTGCATTGGCAGGCAGATTCTTTCCCACTGAGCCACCTGGGAAGCCTCCTACCATTTGACTTCCTTTATTTAACTTTTCACCACCCCCCCCCACTCCTCCTTTTGAGTTTTGGGGAAATACAATATGTACATAATATAAAAAATATTTTAGAATTAAAAAAACTGTAAAATTTGATTTAGCAAAGTAAAAGTTGTAGTATTTTACAGTTATTTAACTCCCTTACTCATAGTCACTTGCTGAGTTTATATTAAGTACAGCTGTAGGGGATATAAGCAGGAGTTACAAACTCTTTCTCTCTGAAGCGCTGCTTGGCTTTACCGAGGAGGAAAGATGTTTAACTACCAGAAACTGGGCTTGTTCCTCCAGTGGCAGGGTTAGTGTTGATTCATGCACAGCCTCTCCTCATGAAGTCTTCCTTATTACCAAGGGCATATGAACCACAATTTGATGACCAGTCCAGGGGCGCTGCGAACTCAACACTGGCTCACAGCACCGCTATCCCCCAAGGAGCTAAGTGTCCAGTGCAAAGTGTGAGAGACTTCAGCTAAAAGAGAAGCCACTATCACTATTACAAAAAAAAAAAAAAAAAATTAACAGAAAGAGAAAATGGACATACTCCCTAAACTAGGTTGAAAAAAAATCAATAACTATTGCAAATAAGAGGGAAAAAAAAGGAAATAAGAAGAGATGTTTATACAGTGCTTACCTTGGGCCAGGCACTACAAGTGCTTTACATATTTTAGCTCATTTATCCTCAAAGCTCTATGATATCAACACCATTATTACCTCCTTTTTACTGATGAGGACACTGGAGCAAAAAAATGATAAGAAATGTGTGCGCAAGAATCCAAAGCAGGTAAGACCCAGGCTAGGGCTCAAACTCAAGTTGTCAGACTCCAGAGTACTTAACACCACCTGGCCAACTATGATACAATGTGTAACAAGTACTGACTGGATGACCCCACTTGTTGACTACTGCCCTTAATGTTGTCACAAGAATGCTAAGAGGTCAGTATTATCCCCACTTGTCAGAGAAGGAAAAGTAACACCAGATAACTTGCTAGTGACTGAATCTAGACAAAAACATAAGAGTATTTGAAACCAACGCAGTGTTCTTTCCATGATACTACCATTTCAGGGGAGTTGTTTTGGGACTTAAGTTCTTCCATAGTGCAAATCATGTATCACTTACATTGCATCCCCAGATCATAGCCTAAAGTCATAATGTAGAGTTTTATCCTACACCAAATTGCATTGATTTGAAAAGTTAACCTATTGCTCTTCACATTCATTATTTAAGAAAAAAAATCTAGCAATGGAAAAGGAAAATTATGTGGATCACATGTGTGTGCATGAGTACTCAGCTGCTTCAGTCATGTCTAACTCTTTGCGACTCTGAGGACTGTAGCCCACCAGGCTCCTCTGTCCGTGGAGTTTTCTAGGCAAGAATACTGGAATGGGTTACCGTGCCCTCCTCCAGGGGATCTTCCCAACCCAGGAATCAAACCTGTATCTCTTGCATCTCTTGCATTGCAGGCAGATTCTTTATATACTGAGCCACCTGGAAAGTCCTATATGGATCATTCCTATGGTCAAATTTTATAAAGGACTTTTGAAAAAAATATATATATATATATGTGAGGTATTTAGGGATTTTCTGGTGCCAGATGGTAAAGAGTCTGCCTGCAATGCAGACTGGGGTTCAATCCCTGGGTCAGGAAGGCCCTCTGGAGAAGGAAACAGCAACCCACTCCAGTATCCCTGCCTGGAAAATCCCATGGCTGGAGGACCCTGACGAACTACAGTCCATGGGGTCACAAAGACTTGGACACGACTGAGCGACTTCACAAGAAGACGAGAAATGTGAGGTTTTTAGAATTCCTTGCTCAGGAGCCATTCAATGGGATCTTTGCAATGGTCTTAAACACTTCCTTCTAATGCTGGAAGCCCCTTTCTATCCCTCTTTTCCTTCCAACCTGCTTGCAGAATTAAATAACTTGTACCTAGGTTTTCTCGTGAATGGTGACCACTCTGATGCAGGCAAGCTGCCGTTTGAGAAAGAAAATGATTGAAGCTCAGAAGTCAAGGAAGCCAAGAATTGCCAAGAAGGAGCAAACGTCCCTCTGCATTCTCCTTCCTCGCCCCACCCTTTCCTCCCATATCACACTCCCAGGCCAATTTTCCCTTTCAGAGGAAATGAAGCAAAACACATAAATGGAGTGAAATGGTTTATTCCTCAGAGTCGTAAAACCACAGTTCCTTGTAAAAGGTGAAGAAAATGAGCTCCTCTTGGAGATAAGTGAGGCTTTTAGGTAAAATATCAATATCCCAGGCCCTTGATAACTTCCTGACATATGACTTTCTATAGAGACAGCTTTTTGTCATCCACCATGGAAACTGTTTGACTTGAAGCAGAAAAATGATTTCAAATTATGAAAATCTGACCTTCAAGTACAGAGATGCTTCCTCTGAATGATCTTATTTCAAAGATAAACAAACATAGAACTGCTCAATTTTAAATATGTGTTCTGGATCAAAAAAAAATTTTTTCATTTTTAAATTGATAAATGACTGTTTCAGTGGGCACTGCATTTCTCCTATTGGAAAAAATAATGTGCATTTCATATTAATATTCTTTTCCTTTTAAAAGTAACCTCTAAGATGTGGTTTACACACATGCCAAAAATGGACAAGTTCAAAGGAGAAATGAAAAATGCTGGTGTTTGTTCTCTCCACACTGTGTGTGTACTTTTTAAAGTGGGATCATCATTTTGCATACCGCTTTGAAACTTATTCTTTTAACTTAAGAAATATATTCTAAACACCTTTTCAACACAGTGGTATTTGACAGTCTCAAAGGACATATGCTAGGCAAATGAGGGGATTGATCAGTAGGAAAATGAAGTAGGGCTCTTGCCCAAACTGAATGAATTCAAAATTGAAGCAATGGCCGGGAGAGATGACACTGATCAGGCAGGAATCCGAGCTTAAGAAGGGCAGCAGGTTGGACCCAGAAGAGGCAGCCAGGAAACCACAAGATAGGGCCTTTCCTCAAGGAGGGAGGTATAAGACCTGGTGAGCAAGAACCAGGAAAGATAAGAACACATACTTGGACACTTACTAGCGGCCAGAACGAGTCATCCCAAGCACTTTATGTCCATTAAAAATGTTTTGCTTTCAGACAGTATTCTGTGAGCTAGATGCAGTAGAGAATTTTATAGAATACATAGAGGATCAGGAAGCTTAAATAATTTTCCTGAGATCACACAGCTAGTTAGAGTACAGATTGCAGTCAGGATGGTTTTAATCCAGACATATAGTGCATTCCTCTTCAATCCACAGTCAAATTTCATTCTCTCTCCAGTGCTCTTTTGCACTGTGCCTTTGTTCTTATATACATGGTTAATTATAAGTTCACCTCCCAAAGAATCTTCATAGATCTTGATGCAAAAGAATTAAGAATCAGGTTCTTTAAACAGACAGTTTATCAAATTAACTGATGAAGTTCATCGTTTATGTTGTCGGAGACTGTGTGCGTGTGATATATCTAAGTGTGTGCCCTCATGAGTCTAGTGTATGATTACACAAATACATATTTGTACACAAGTTTGTACATGTGGAGAGACATACAAAATTGCTTACCTCATTGATTTAAATAGTCCTTGAACACACAGTTTTGAAGATAGGGCACAGATTAGTAGCTACTAAGTATTGATTAGTAACTGCTAGGAATTGATTAGTAACTACTAGATATAGATTAATAACTACTAGATACAGAATTGAGAAATAAAAATTTCAATCACTAATCCATGCCTCATCACACAGCTAGAGGACATAATCCCCACCTAGTTTCATATCAAATTTTCTGTAGTTGGACCTGTATAGTCTGAGCCATTATATCTGTTTTTGCATATTTGGAGGTTGTATTAACCATATCCTCTCTAATATTTCCCAGCTACTTTTCTCATTCTTCCAACTTGCTACCCAATTTTGCCCTTCTCTTTGAATATTTCTGGAAAGAATGATCTAGCAGTAGCGTACCTAAGAAAGTGCTTACTTTATCCCAGTCAGGGAGAGTCTTCTTTTAAAATGATGATCCCAGACCTCAAATGGGCACTAAAGCAGTGCCTAGCAATGGCCTCACATTTGCTCAGTAAACTCACTCCCCCAAATTCTAAAAAGATTAGACTGTACTTTCTCTCTTTAAAACATCCATTACTCCCTACTTCACAAATGCTTTTCACCTCACTCCATTTCACAGTAACAGAAGAAGAAAGCAAATGGTAAATGTACCAACATTTATGTTGGTATCCTCTGCCATCTGTAGCTTATAATACAGGGAAGGAAAGTCTCCACTGCAACCAAGGCCAACTCCTCTTAACAGCAGGGACCTCAGTGTTTTTGTCCTTGTTGTATCCCTAGCCCCTAGAACAGCATACAGTAAAACTTTGGTTAAGTATAGATTAAATGAAAGTATGTATGAATGAATGAATACCCATGAACATGGAAAGGTCCGTCTGTCCTAGATGAAGACTAGGGAAAAGGTAAACATGAAGATTTCTATGGTGGCACTCCAAATCTATAGCATACAGCTATAATAGGTAATCACCAATAAAACAAATTATAAATAAATAATAAATTCATTGTTTATATTCACCCATGCCTCCCTTTCTCAGTCTTTGTCCTACCTGGATTTTACACTGTATGTACAATAAATGGCCACATTTATTCCAGTAGTCATATACAGATGTGAGAGCTGGGCTGTAAAGAATACCAGGCACTGAAGAACTGATGCTTTTGAACTGTGGTGCTGGAGAAGACTCTTGAGAGTCCTTTGGACTGCAAGGAGATCAAACCAGTCAATCCAAAAGGAAATAAACCCTCAATATTCATTGGAAGGACTGATGCTAAAGCTGAAGCTCCAATACTTTGGCCACCTGATGCGAAGAGCCAGCTCATTAGAAAAGACCCTGATGCTGGGAAAGATTGATGGCAGGAGAGAAGGGGAAAACAGAGGATGAGATGGTTGGATGGCATCACTGACTCAATGGACATGAGTTTGAGAATACTCCAGGAGGTGACGAAGGACAGGGAAGCCTGGCATGCTGCAGTCCACGGGATCACAAAGAGTTGGACACGACTGAGTGACTGAACAACAAAAACAAATGGGGACCCCTAACGGGAATTTTGTATCCAGCTTTCTGTCTTGGAAGATAGACCTTGATTTCTGTGTCCCCAGCCATAGACTTTACAATACCAAAAAACACAAGATTATCTAAGTTCACAGTAGGAGCAGATCTTGGTTAAGTCAGGCCTGAATCTTATATAATTTGGAATATGTGCTAAGTCGTTTCAGTCGTGTCAACCCCGTGAACTGTAACCTGCCAGGCTCCTCAGTCCATGGGATTCTCCAGGCAAGAATACTCGAGGGGTTGCCACGCCCTCCTCCATGGGATCTTCCTGACCCAATGATTGAACCCTCGTCTCTTGTGTCTCCTGCATTGGCAGATGGGTTCTTTACCACAAGAGCCACCTGGGAAGCCTGATTTGGAATATAAGAACCTGTTTTGTTTTGTTTTTTTTTTAAAGAGGGAAAAAAACACCTATACAAGATTTGGTGTGGGAGTTAACATTTATTTTGAAAGGAAACGGGAGGAGGTCCACACTCTTGAGGGAGTCTGCAGCTTAACCTTCATTTACCTCAAATAAATAAACCTGACCATGACTCAGCCCTACTTGAGAAGCAGATAGGATGGGAACATGATGGTTTCAATGTCAATGGTATGGATTTTCATCCCAGCTAGACCACCTCTATGTACATGATCCAAGTGACTGAGACTTCCAGAGCATATACTTTCTCATTTCTTTAATCGTCAGTTATATAACTGGTTCATAAAAATCGTCAACAAGTCTAATGCATATAGACAATGCTGACCGCGGTGCCTGGCATAGACTCAACACATTTCTTATTCAGGTGTTCTGGTGTTACTAGCAAGTCATGGCACCTTCTTGCTCACCAGCTCTGGGCCCTCCTTGCTTGAGGCCCTACTCCCGTATTCATTTGATGCCACAATGCCTAAGCACAAGCCTTTTTTGGTATTTGACCGTGTGTCTTCACCACTGTGGGTCAGATTTTGGCATACTTCATCAGTTTTTTCATGAGCTTTGTTTCTGCCTGTGCACCAGAGACTTCCCCCTACCCCCTATCTTCCTGAGCATAAGCCAAAACACTAGAAAATAGCAATATAAAAAAGATACTCATAATATATTAAGTAAATAAAGAGCCAGAATTCCTACAGCTGTGGCTAATAAAATTATTCTTACAGGGTTCTGTAAAAATTAGAAAAATGTAAAATTATTAGCTTCTCACTCTTAATGTAATTTATCACACTGTCATAGATGGTGCACTTATTATGGTGTCTACTGCTATCATTAGTTTTATAAATTTTAACAAGTCAATTAACCTTCCTGGGCTTCAATTTTGTCATAAAATGAGGGGGTGGGACTACAGTCTCTTTATTTCTTGTTAGCTCCAAAATAATGTTATTAGTACAAATATCTGGTCTATTATTCTCATCTCAACTTGGAACATGCCCAATTTGAATATTTATCTTTGGAGTTAATACGTGGGGGAGGAGGATTTACTCAAAGGATAACAACACAGCTTTCCTTTTTCTAAAATTTGCTTTTTTTTGCCTCCACTGTCTTAATACTCTGACTACAGCAGGTGCTCAGGAAATATCATTAAATTTTTAAAATATCTTCTCTAGTAAAGTCTTACTAAGACAATTTACATTGTTCCTATAGATACAATTAAGAGCAGCCTTTGTATCCTAGGATCTTGAAGTAGCCTAGTAAGGAGAAATGAAGACTAGACCTGCTTACCTACTAACCCGCATGGGCTAGTAGAATGGTAGATCTAGCTTAGCAAAAGGAAGTTAATATTGAGGCCTAAACACATGCTAAAGATGGGTCATGGGAAGTAGAGGGAGTTCTTCCATGTGAGAGAGGTCTGGCAAAAGGTAATGAGTCACGGTCCTGGTGGTTGTCCAGGGCAAAGCAAAGATATGTCTGCCCTTGCTGAGACTGGGGCAGGCAGACATGGTGTGAAAAACAATATCAGAGCCTATAAAAGAACCTGGAATAGGGGATTCATAGAGACTTCCAGCGGAGAATCCCCCTGCCAATGCAGGAGACGTGGGTTTGACCCCTGAGTCGGGAAGGTCCCCTAGAGAAGGAAATGGCAACTCACTCCAGTATTCTTACCTAGGAAATCTCACAGATAGAGGAAACTGGTCAGCTGTAGTCCATGGGGTTGCAAAGAGTCAGACACAACTTAGTGACTAAACAATTAAAAGAGACTTCCTAGTCTAATCTTTCAGTGGCTTTCCAGTATACGAAGAACAAAACCCAAAGTTGTGGCGATGATCTTGGAAGGTGTGCCCTTGACCATCGCTCCACTATTACCATCACCCTTCCAGCTCACTCTGCTCCACTTCCACCAGCCTCCCTCTATTCGTTGGACACAAGAAACAAACTTTCAAGCAAAGGCCCTTGTACTTGCTTATCACTTTACTTGGAATTCTCTTGTTCCAGACTCTACAATGTTATATACACTCATTTCTTAAAAGTATTGGCAGAAGTCACTTCTTCAGAAAGGCCTTTTCTGATCACTCTATTATAATATCCCTGATTCTCTCCTCTTGTTGTATTTTGTGCCTGCCTCTATTAAATATCAGATTATATACTCCTTTGTTACTATATCTTTTTGTCTTGCTTCCCTGATAGGATGTAAATTCCACAAGGACTTGAACTGCACTCATTACTGTGCCTAGAACTATGTGTGAAACATAGTGGAGATACATATTTAGTGAATGAAAGAATGGTACTATAACTACCTGTCTCCCATACATTTCTGTGGCATTTGTAGTATTTTCATCTCAAAATTTAGCATATCAGCTTGCAAGAGCAAAGGTTTTGTTTCTTCCCTTAAGTCTGAATCTCCAGTGTCTAGAACAGTGGCCAATATTTGGGAGGTGGTCAACAAATAATCCTCAATGTTGTTGACTGTGAAAGTAAAAAGTTCCTGTACTGTAGTTTCACAAAGGGAAATGAATGATCATTTTTCGAATATAGTAACAAGTAGCCATAGAACCAGTTTTAAACCCAACCCAACTGCTCAATGACAACTTCCCACTAAGAGTAACCACTTTTTGGAGAGCCTCAAATTCCATAAAACATTAGCAGTGTTTTCCTCTGAACAACTGTATCCTACAAGCTCACTTCCCACTTGCTTAGCAAGCAATAAATTCAGTTTTGATTTCAGAAATTGAGTGGCGGCCTCCTTTTTAAGAAAGAAAGATGATGGTGCCTAACCATAATGGCAAAACACAGAAGTCATTTATAATATTCTAGAGCTGGCTCTAAGCACACACAAATACTAACTCATTTCAATCTGTACAACAAACGAGGGTGGCGGGTACTAGGATTATTCCTATTTAAGATATAAAGAAACTGAGGCACAGAAGACCGGGGTGCTTATCCAGAGTCATACAACTAATACATATTACACACGGGATTTGATTGTTGTCCATTTACTTTGGCTTAGAGGGTGTTCTTCACATCTATATGCTGTGTCCTCTCTGTAAGAACTGATCCATACAATTGGTGTATTTTTAGCAATGAGATTCATCTTGATGATGTTCAATGCTTTTCAAATAATTGCTTCCAACAGCCTGGACAGTGGGGGTAAATTTCAGAGAGGTCAAGGTAGGCCTCTGTGAGATGGTACAAGCAATGAACAAGGTGCTTCTTGCTTTTAATAATCAGTGTGATGAACAATTAGGATAAATACGCTCGTGATTTGTAAATGTATCTGCTGGCTACTAATCCTGGACCTTCCAAATATCCATCCATTGGCACCACTGAATGACTGTCAGGGGGTAATGACTCTTTACCACTAACATGCAGACAAGTCATCAAGGTGGAAATTATCTCAGTTTATGGACAAGTCCCTCAGCCTGAGGATATTTTGTAAACAAATCTTATCATCTACATCTTAGAATCCTTGAACTTTAGAGTTATTGGTCCAGCAGCAAAATAATTAAGGAGTGCTATAATTTAGATAAATATTTTGCAGAACTTAGATTATGTTTTAAGTTTATTGTCTGAGCACAATAAATTAGATTTTTTCTCTGCAGAGAAGAGTCTGTCAAGATCAAGTCATTCAGTAAGTACTTCTCTTTCTGGGACTCAGTTTGTTCAACTATGAAATGATTGATTTGGAATTGGTAATTTCTAAAGGATTTCCCATTTTATGAAGCCTTGATAAATCAGAGCTTCAATTATGTGATTTAGACATGCATCTTTCCTCCTTTTTCCCTCTTCCTCATTTTCTTTTTGTTCATTATCATAGCTGTGATTTTACGTAGAATGCCTCTACAAAGGAGTAGAAGTAAAACAAAAAATAAAAGTCAAATGTTTAAAAAGGAACTATTTTTAGGCAATGTTGTAAGGAGATTTACTTTATGTTATGGCCTTTATTTATCTGTGTACACTTTATCTCATTTCTGAATGTTTATCTTCTATAGTCATTGTGAATGTCATTTGGATCAGTGCCACTATGAAGGTATTGGAACTAATCCAGGTTCCTTCCTTATTCCCCTGTGACCTTGAGCAAATTACTAATCACTCTGAATCTCCATTTTTTTCCATCTGCAAAACAGAAATAACACCTACAGTCTCAATTGGTTGATAAGATAATTCAGGGCATAGTATATGTAATACTCCTCTCACCCTGTTTGTCCAACAGTGAATTCTCAACTCAGTTAAGCTTTCTTCTTTCCCTTGAACTCTGATCCCCATAGCTAGAACTATTTGGGTTCCTTCATGCTTTATACCTTCTGATAAAGGCTAGAGTATGTATTTTCATTGATGACCATCTTTTCAAGCCTAAAACCTCACTGAAGCTTGTGCTACACTAGAAATCAATGCTAGATGCACTCGATCCAAAATTCTAGTGTGGATCATCTTACTACCTTTGTCTATGCTCCAAACAGTTCTTAGACCCCTTTATAAAAACAAAACAACAAAAAAAGCCCTTCTTGGATTCAGAGTCTCATCTCTGTACTATAACATCCGATACAGAGTTTTCTCCCTCATCAGCCCTCCTCTGTCCCATCTATTTCCAGAATTTCCACCTGTCACCCTCAGACAAACTAGACAGAAACCGGTCTCTGTCTGAGGATGAACACATATATCTACTTTCTTAATTTTTATCCCAGAGTTCACCTGAACCTTTCTTTGATTTGACTGAAATTTAATGCAAATTCACTTACAGTAAAACATTTTGCCTAGTTTATAAGGTAGAGGATTTATACTCTTCTCTCTGCTGTACTTAGAATAGTATAGACAGCAGGTCAGTACAAACATTTTTGATTATTAAACAATGTTAGTGATTGAGAGTGTCTCACATAGAGAATGTGTTCAAAAAAGTCTTATAGGAAGAGTTAGTGGATACTTGACTTAACACTTTCTCCTCTTCACCAAATATTTGCCATTGCATCATTCTGTAATGTCTGGGAGATTAAAACTATAGAATAGGATATAGAACCTGATGGCTTAAGTTTGAATTCCAGCTTTATGACCTACTGGCTGAGTAACCTTGAGCTGTTATTTAGTCTCTGAAGCTCTATTTTTTCATCTTTAAACTGAGAACAGGACCAGGGTGAAGATTAAATAAGACTATTACCTACCTCAGGACTAGTGTGAGGATTAAATAAGATTATTAGTATACTAATAGTGATACTGCTTCTATACTATACTATAGAACGCTTTAGTACACAGCTTAATAGTATATTATGTCCAACACAGGCCGGCCTTGAATTTTGGTAACCCTTAATAAAGCAAGATATTAATATTATTTATCATTATTTCATTGTATGGATAAAATATGGATTACAGAGCTAAAGTAATAGCCCAGAATCCAATGACTATTAAGAGGTGAAGCAGTGATTAGAATCCAAGCAAAATAATTCTATATCCTCTGAGTAAATCTCTGAACATACTAAATCTCTTCTTCCAATAGTCCCTTTGTAGACATTAATGTTCTTGAAATATTAACTATAAAAGATCCTAAATAAGATCAAATTGTCTAAGTATTCTCTTTATTCCACTCCTAGATATTGTAAAAAAAAAATTTAAGCTTTCTAATATCTCTATAAATGATTTTCTCTTTCTTAAACATTCCAGTTTAGAAAGACCTTTCTGATAGTCCAAATACACACAGCTTTAACATTCCATTGCATTCGGAGGAGCAAAAATGCTAGGAGAATTTTAAAAGAGTCTGCTTTGTAAATTTCCATTAAGCTATTTGAGATAGAAATTATAGCTCCCTCCCTATCGAGTCCTCATTAAAGATCACAGAATGGTCACAAAGTCAGTAGAGTTTGGAAAACTGGCCCAATTTATTGACAGACCCAGCAAACCCACACTTCTATCAACAACACAGGAAAATTAAGAAGTTGGGTTCTGAAAATTTATCTTTGAGTATATGGCTAAAGCCTTGTTTAGATCTCATGGGAAAGCTGTATTACGGTATCATGCTGCTGCTGCTGCTGCTTCTGCTAAGTCGCTTCAGTTGTGTCCAACTCTGTGCGACCCCATAGACTGCAGCCCACCAGGCTCCCCCGTCCCTGGGATTCTCCAGGCAAGAACACTGGAGTGGGTTGCCATTTCCTTCTCCAATGAGTGAAAGTGAAGTTACTCCGTCGTGCCCGACTCTTAGTGACCCAATGGACTGCAGCCTACCAGGCTCCTCCATTCATGGGATTTTCCAGGCAAGAGTACTGGAGTGGGCTGCCCTTGCCTTGTCCGATTACAGTATCATAGATATCTGCTAAACAAAGTGAGCACCATCAACATGAAAGAAATCCTAGTGCATATTCTACAAAGGGCTTAGCAGTTGGTTTCTTTTTTGTCTTTTTATGAACGGAATTATAAATAAAAGATTTCAAGTCATGTGTGTTATTGTGCTTTTGTAAAATTTTGCCTTGTATCAAGGTTCGTAGTAGGAAGAAGGATGATTCTTTCTTAATTCAGTAACTACTTCAGCATGGTTTAATACATATTTGTGTGAAAAGTCAATATTTTCACAACCCAGTGTTGCATACAGAAATAATGACATAGCTTTGCCATTGAAATTTTGATTCAGTTTCTCCTTGGAACCTGTTAACAGAAAACCACTTTCATTTTTATAGCTGGAAAACAGGTAATTTACTCTTGTGAGGTTTTAGGAATATTCCAGACCAGCATAACTCTTGAGCTTTCCGAATTCCTATGTAGAGAGAACCTGTGAATTCAAAACTCTGGCTGTGTGTGTTATCCTCAAAACTTTGCTCAAGGTAAAAATATTATTTGCACGCACCCTGCTCATGCTTAGTTGCTTCAGTCATGTCTGATTCTTTCCAACACTATGCTTGCATATTGACCTGGTATTAATATTTCTTTTTTTAAAAAAAGAAACACTGAACTTTGAATTGCAAAAAATGAAAAGGAAAGAAAAGAAAAGAACTGGACTATGAAACATTAATAAATTATAACATGATGTGTTTATCTGTTGTTGCAAACCCATATAAGTTTTGAGAAACTCTATCACAAGGATGCCTAAAATAGCAGCCCCAAATGTCAAATTCTAGAGCTACAGGGAAGGACATTTCTCTCTTCTCCTGAAATGCAATGAAAATCTCCCTTGAGGTATGATGAATTAGCCCACTAAGGAAGAGAAGGAAAGATGAGCCTAGTAGCAGCACTGTCCCAAAGCAGGACATTAATACCCATTTCATAAGAAAGAATACATGCTATATAAAAGATCAAATTTGAATTACCTGATAGACTTATAGAACTTTTGAAATGGAAATTTCCATGAAGATTATCAAGTCCAATTTTTTCATTTTAGACAACTGAAGAGGTAAAGTGGCTTACCCAAGTTTAGAAAGCAATGGAGTTGCAAAGGGGAAGTATGAGCCTGTAGTCCTACTACTGTTTCATTTTCTCTTGCCAAAGAACGTTACCTGCTAAATGCAACTTTTTTGTTTGTAAATACAGGCCATGCAGGAGATGAAAGTGACATGGGTTCAATCCCGGGGTCAGGAAGATCCCCTGCATTAGGAAATGGCAACCCACTCCAGTATTCTTGCTTGGAGAATTCCAAGGACAGAGGAGCCCAGCGGGCTACAGTCCATAGGGTCACAAAGAGTCATACAAGGTTGAGACAATTTAGCACTTGCCATGAATCTATGTGTATATGTGTTTCTGCATATCATCCATAGACTGGAAGAGAAGGACCCAGGACACCCATTCTACAGGCTTGTGTGAAGAAAGGGAGCTCAAAGTACTCAAAGATAAGCAAATACAAATATTTCAGATTTTAATGTTATCAATTTATTTTGAAGTACATTTTTTTTCTATACATACTTAGGGCAAGATTACTACATTAGGCAAACACAGTACTGTACATGCCCTTGAGAACATACTGCATACTGCACATACAATAATACAAAAAACTACATTCTGGATGATGACTACACTATAAAACATCTGTAAGCTTCGATGAAAAGGTTTAATTGCTTAGGGAAAAAGAAATTTCAAAATCATCCTCATAGGAGTTTAAGCAAGGTTCAAATTTTTCTATCTAATACTCAAATTTCTTTACTAGGTCACTTGAGCAGACAGACAAGAAAGGTGAAGGAATCATTATCCCCGGCTTAGATATGTAAAATGATGGGGAGAAAGAGAACTCTTATTTGAAAATGAAATGAGCATCAGTGTTTGCTTTGAAAACAGCTTTAGAAAAATCTATGAAGATACTATTTTAAATGCTGTTGATCTTTTTTATTCACTAAAGCTAGGTTGTAACTTTAAAGTGTGCACATTTGGAGCTACATATTCAAACTATATACAATGAAATATAGCATATTCATGTGTTTATTTGTTCTGTATCTCCAGTAAGCAAACTATGCGGCCAACTTCAATACCGTTTTGAAGGTTTTCTGACTCTAGCTTTGACTTTGGAGATAAGTCTTAAACTTCACAATGGAAATCACTACTGCTCTCTTGCTTGGTCAGCTTATACATATTAAGTATAATCTTCCTTGATATGGTCATTAACATTTTACTATCTCAAAATACTTTCTAAAACCTGGAATTAAGATATGGACTTATGTTAAAGTTTATGAGAAAGCACAGTCTCTCCACAGTATTAGTACAATGTTGGCCTGGAAAATACTGATATTGTAAACTATAAAATACAAGATTGAAACTGTTCATACAAATTAGTACAGTTTGAAATATAACAAAGAATAGGGAAATAGTTTCATAAAGGGTAGCAGTCCTTAGAGGAAGGAAATCCATGTTATCATTTGGTTTGTACTCTGAAACAAAGGCAGTTCTAGAGAGGTATCATCACAAAATGCCGAGTAACAGCTCTCAAAAAAAAGTGTTTTAAGAATGACCACAAATCATCCATGAAATCAGGTAAAAACGAAAGTCCCTCAACAGAGCTAGAAATACTGGCACTACTCTGAGGAACTGTCAGTCTCAGAGAGAATAAAAACCAGGGCATTAAAATGGGAGGTCCCAATCACATTTGCCAGGAAAATAACACACACTCAAAGGCAGAGAAGCCAAACCAAGTTATTGGTGTCACAACAATGCATTAGGTAAAGTCAATTTTAAACAGCAGTTACTACTTCCAGATTTTACAGTTTTATCTTCTTCTTCACATGGTAAATATTGCCACCAGAGAGGGCTTTCAAAAAGCATTCCGTAAACTTTAAAATCACTTTAACAATCCCTACTTTATACCATCTCCCCCCTCCAAGCAGTTACAGATGTAGGCTTCTATAACCTACATCAGAGTGACACACTTCCTATAATTTGACCTTTGCTGTTTGTAAAGGCAGCTTTATTTATGTCACACATGGCAGTCATTCTCTGGGGGACCAGATCAGTTGTGAATGTAAATATATTTACAAATATCTGCATTTTTTATTCAAGTTTAAAATTTGAAGCAAAATGCATATCAAGCACAAATACGTCAACCATCACCTAGGGATGCTTTTAAAAATTGCTCTGACAACTTTATAGAAATAATAACTGGCTGTATGCAAAAAACTATGTGTGTTCTGCACAGTGAGCAAATAATAATCTGAATTTACTCAGATTCTCAAAGAAACATCAAATTAAGGACAAGATACAGGCAAATACACACCTTAGTTTTTTAAAGAAACGAGTTGATTGTTAAGGAAAATAGGGGAGTGAGCATCTGATGAACGTAAACAGCAACACTTGAAAAACAATTGGCTCTTTGGAATCTATGTTAAACTCTGTCAGTTGGGGACTCTGCCCCTTAGAGTCTCCGTTGGGATGGAAAATAGGTAATGTTATAAATACTGCTTGAGACAACCTTATAAAAACCTTGTCATTCTTAGGCTCCAATCTTAAACCGTAAGAAATTATAATCAATGTATAACCATCTCCATTTGATGAATGCATTTACACAGCAAGAAACAAGTGGACCACACAATATATCCAGATAAAATTTGCTTATACAATAAAAGGGGATATTAGATAAAGTGAAATAACATCAATATGGACTAAATGTTCTCAATACAAGCAGATATACCGATTATAAACATTTTATCTCAGTTTAAGTGCTAACATTCGGACCCAAAGTGTTTCTCTTAGTTTTAACGTTCTTTTGCTCTGAAAACGTTACTGAAACTTACCAAAAAAGTTTATTTTATTCATCTTTCCTACCCTGAAAAACCCACCTCTCCTCAAGTCCACCCCGGAGTAACATTTCTCTGATCTCATCCCAGGTGCCTCTTATGCTCCCTCAAGAAAATTTTATTGCAAAACAGAGAATTTTTAGAAGTCACTAAAAAGCACTCCCTTACCTTCTAAACCTGCTTCAATCAGCCCAAACTGTTCCAATACTTTAACAAAAAGCACAATGACGATGAGAACTGCTATCATCTCAAGCCCTTCCAAGTTCATGGTCAGCTAGGTCATGGTCCGACCACAGCTACTGGGAAGTGCTCCTCTGCCTGGCTCTCTTTGTAAAGCCATTAAACTACATTAAGAAGGCTACTGCCAGAGAAGGGGAGGAGGAGAGCTAGAGAGAGAGGGAGAGAGAGAGGGAGAGAGAGCGCAAGGAGACGACGAGATGGAGAGAGGGCGTGAATGAGAGAAAATGCATTCATCCTGTCTACTGTAGCAGAGGCCAGAAGTGGCAGCCGAATAAAGTCGGGCCTGTCGGAATTATCGGCTTTCTCTTTATCACTCTTACACAGAAAGACAGCCACGCATGGAGTAAGGCGCAGATCAATCGAAGACCCGGGAGGTTACCAGGAAGGTCCCCAGAAAACAGAACGCCCGGCAGTGATGGCTCCGCAGCCCCGGGACCAGCGCGCCCCGCGCCGCCGCTGCCGCCAGTGGCTTTGTTGGGCTGGTCAGTTGCCTTGGAAACGGAAACTAACCAGGGGCTGGACTCCCGCGCTGCAGACAGGGACCAGAGCATCGAATTTGAAATAAGAACAATCTGAAAATGCCGAGAGGCGAAGTGACAGCTTAGATTCAGCTGCTTCAGAAAGCCTGTTTACTAGTCAGGAAAAGCGAAGTGTGTATTTTGTCCCAACTAGCTGAGCGCGGAGAGAAATGAGGCTTAAGGGACTCTCCTGAAATACTGACTTTATTCTTTCAGCGAGTTGCCTTATCCTGGGGCTCTGTGTGAGTCACTGTGAACTAATATTCTGGTTTGAGTGGTAATCATCACGTCGTTTCAAAGCATGGGTATGATAAACTAGTAAGTATTCTTAATATTTGTAAATCCTAGAGTTTAGAGTTACCTTATGCATTAGCTCATTTCCACTCAATAAACCAAAATATATAGTTATGTTTATTTTTTTCATTGTGTACCTTCTATGCTTGTCTGTATGTTTTTAATTGATTTGAGTAAATCTTGAGCCAGAGAAAGTTTAAGAACAGTCAATCAGAAACAAAATTTGTTTGGAGTCTCTGTCTCTAACTTACACAGCCATTTCGTGTTTGTGTCTACCCGATTACTGACCAAATAGATCAAGCCCACATTAAAATACAGAATTAAAAAAAAATGAGTTAGAAAGTGTCTCATAAACACAATTCAAGTCTCCTCTTTCAGAGATGAGCAAACTTAGGAGCAAGAAGGAAGAAGAAACATCAGGCAAAGGCAGGGCAGGGTAGCTTTTGAAGAAATAGAGCAAAATGATTTGGAGAAGGGACTCCAGAGCCTGACTTTCTGTATTCAGGTCTGACCCCTTACTAGCTGTGTGATCTTGGGTAAGTTATTTAACATCTCCATGCCTTAATATCCTCATCTGTAAAAGGGGGCATGGTAATAGCACTTAGTTCATTGGACCCTTGAGGGAATTAATGAGTAATAGTGTTAGGACAGAGTAAGAGCTCAGTCACTACTAGCTCTTGTTTTTATCACAAGTCTCTCTATACTTATGCATACCACGCAGAGCTGGCAGGGCAATTACCCTGAGATACAACTCTCATCTTATCATATGTGTGTGTGCTAAGTCACTTCATTGGGCCTGACTCTTTGAGAGCCCATGATCAGTAGTAGCCTGTCAGGCTTCTCTCTGTTCATGGGATTCTCCAGGTAAGAAGACTGGAGTCAGTTGCCTATTCCCTTCCTCAGGGAATCTTTGGGACTCAGGAATCAAACTTGCATCTCATTATGTCTCCTTCATTGGCAGGTGAGTTTTTTACTGCTGAGCTACATGGGAAGCTCCAAACCTCCCATGGCTCCCCATCTGCCTACTGAATAAAGTCTGTGATCCTTGGAGCACCATCTTGGTCTCTACATGCTCTAGTACCAGCTTGAGGATTGTACCTCATTGGCCTTCTGTCCATCCACTCTACCTGCCAGCTCAGCTTCCTTCCTCCAAACTCATTCTGTGCTTCTCCATCATCAAGGCTTTGTTTAAAAAAAAAAAAAAAATGCATGTATTTGGAAAATCCTTTCCACACCAACTCTGCCTGTCAGGCTCCTAAAACTCTTCCATGAAACTTCTCCAAGCAGAACTGAAAGAACTCTCTTCCTCTTTTCGTGTTTTTATAGTACTTTTTTTTCTCTCTCTCTTACAGTATGTTATATTATAGCCACTTGGGTGAACATCTTCACAAATTAAGGGTAAGTTTCTAGAAGGCATAAATCATGTCTTTGTTATCTTTAAGCTCCCCACATGCCTCCATGGAGGGCACATCATATTTCATTGATGTGCAGTATAGGTACTTGTTGGATAACAATAGTCACCACTAATTATGTAATTACCACATACCAGATGCTTTATGTGTTTTGCTTTTCCTTCTTAGTCACTCTGAAAACAGATATAATCAGACGAAATTTACAGAGGAACACTGCACCAACTAGAATTTAAATAACAGGCTCAAGGTCATTCTGCTGTTGAGTGATGGGACCAAGATTCAAATTCTGATTTGTTCAACTCAAAGTCCATTATTTCTTCTCATTATTCCAGCTTTAAATGAATTAAAAAGCCAAACATTGGGACAAGTACTTATCAGCCTAGGAATGAATGTTACACCCAAAATGATCCTCCTAAACTGTTTTGTGGCATTCTTACTAATCCATTAATCCCCATAACTTTGCAACATGAGAAGTTTTCAAACTAGTATTTAACTGAATCCATGATGCTTCTTTCCTGCTCATTCACAGGATTATTATTACTTACTTAAACACACATAACCTGTGGTCTCCAGATGGGGTTTTTCTGCCCTGGGGAACCCTGTAGTGCCCTTCAATTTGCCCTATAAATAAAATTCAGTGATTACTTTTTTATGTTAACAATTAAAATTGATGTCTTGGCAATAAAAGCAAAAATAAATAAATGTAACTACATCAATTTAAAAAGCTTCTGGGTAGTAAAAAAGAAGTCAACAAAATAAAAAGACAACTTGTGGAATGCAAAAAATATTTGCAAACTATATATCTAATTCTGGGTGGAAATGTCACTCTGTTGATTTGTGAGCTATAAATGTTCACCTTTTAAAAATATAATTTAAAATATATATCTAATAAGGGGTTAATATCCAAAATATATGAGGGACTCATGAAACTCAATAGCAGAAAAAGGCAAATAACTTGATTTAAAAATGTGCATAGGTCTTGAATAGACACTTTTCCAACATGACATACAAGTGGCCAGCAGGTTATGAATAGGTGCTCAACATCATTAATCATGAGGGAAATGCAAGTCAAAACCTTAATGAGATACCACTTCACACCTGTTAGGATAGCTATTATCAAAAAATAAAAGATAAATATTAGCAAGGATAAGGAGAAAGGGTAATTTTTTGCACTGTAAATTGGTACCGTCATTGGGGAAACATTATGAAGGTTGTTCAAAAATTAAAAATAGTTATCACCTAATTTAGAAATATAAACTGAGTGTATATATTTGAAGTAAATGAACTCAGTACTTTGAAAAGTTTCCCGCACTTACATGTTCATTACTCACAACAGCCAAGATATGGAAATAACCTAAGTGCCTGTCAGTGGATAAATGGATAAAGAAATTGTGATACACACACACACACGCGCGAATATTATTCTGCCTTGAAAAAGAAGGTAATCCTGACACTTGTGACAACATGGATGAACCTAAAGGACATTATATTAAGAAAAATAAGCTAGAAAAAACACAAATACTGCATGATCTCACTTAAATGTGGAATCTAAGAAAGCTGAATTTGCAGAAGCTAATTGTAGTTACCAGGGGTGGGGAGGTGGGGCAGATGTTGGTCAAAGCATATGAAGTTGCAGTTATGTAGGATGAATAAATTCCAGATATTTAATGCATAGCATGATGACTATAGTTACTAATACTATATTGTATACTTGAAATTTGCTAAGACATTAGATTTCTGGTGCTCTCATGACAAAAACAGGGTAACTGTGTAAGGAGACATGTATGTTAATTAGCTTGACTGCAGTAATCATTGCACTGTGTATATCAAAATATTATCCATATTGCACATTTAAATATATATATAATTTTATGAAAATAAAATAAAATTGATGTTCCTGGACTGAGAACTGTGTATAGGTACTATGCTAGTGAAAAGTGCTAGAATAAGGATCTGTCCACTAGGTCTGGGTATTATAGTGATGGGTTCCTTTGGACCTGAATTGTTCTTCCCAGTGCAGATGTTTGGAAGATTCTCTTGTAGCTCAGTCAGTAAAGAATTCACCTGCAATGTAGGAGTCTGCCTGCAGACTGCCTGGATCCCTGGGTTGGGAAGATCCCCTGGAGAAGGAAATGGCAACCCACTCCAGTAGTCTTGCCAGGGAAATCCCATGGACAGAGGAGCCTGGTGGGTAATAGTCCTTGGGGTTACAAAAGAGTTAGACACGACTTAGTGACTAAACCACCACCCCCGGCCCCAGGGGGAAAGGATAAAGTGCAGATATTTACCACAGACTATTTGGCTCATAAGCTCAGGACTTTGCCCTTGCTGTTCCCTCTGATAATGCTTATTCCCAGAATGCTCTGTGAATAAGCGACTTATTTTAGGTCTTAGCTTTTAAGCCCCAAGACAGAGAGGCCTTTGTTAACCACAACATCCCCTGGAATCACTACTCCTTGAACAAGTGCTCTTTTCCTCCAAAGCATCATCACCACTTGATAGGTATATCTGTCTACCTATTTATAGAATATCTCCTCCTGTTAGGATACAACCTCCTATCTATGAAGGCAGAGATTTTTATCCATCTTGTTCACTGGGATATCCCTTGAACTTAGCATAGTGCCTGGCACATAAGAAGATGCATGTGTGCTAAGTCACTTCAGTTGTGTCTGATTCTTCATGACCCTATGGACTGTAGGCCGCCAGGTTCTTCTGTTCATGGGATTCTCCAGGCAAGAATACTGGAGTGGGTTACCATGCCCTCCTCCAGGGATCTTCCCAACCCAGGAATCAAAGCCATGTCTCTTACATCTCCTGCATTGGCAGGCAGATTCTCTACCACTAGATCCACCTGGGAAGCCCTCATAAGAGGCAATGACTAACTTTTGAATGAATACTGTAGATAACACTCTCACCTTCCCTAAAAGCCACCTGCTCTCTCACTGATCTTCCAAAGCCCCACTCCCTATTATCTAGACAGCAAAGTCCACCTGGGGATCCTTGCAAGGTTTCTGCACGCTCCCTCTCAATGCTACTACAGCGTGGTGTTCCTGGTATCTCTCCTTAAGGGGAGCCGTAAGCCTGCACATTCAAATGTCTTGGCTGTGTTCTTTTCTCAGTAACATTTGCATTTCCTGATGATGTGACTGAGGAAAGCAATACAAGGAAGGCATCAGAGAAGGTCTCTCTGTCCAAAATACCTGTACACCATTGGTATGGAGGGTGAGAAGACCCTGGGATGGCTTCCACTCCCATCCTTTGATTGCAGCTGGAAGGACACTGAAGTCTAAATGGGAAAAGTGGCTTGGTCAATAACTCTTAACTTTGAGTCGTGGCTTGGACTCAAATTAAAACATTAATGCAATGTCTTTTCTTTCAGTAGTGCCTGGCCTTCTCTTTTCAAAGAGAAATACTAGAGTAATCAGGTGGCGCTACTGGTAATAAACATGTCTGCCAATGAGGGAGACATAGGAGATGTGGGTTGAAGCCCTGGATTGTGAAGATCCCCAGGAGGAGGGCATGGAAACCCATTCCAGTTTTCTTGCCTGGAGAATCCCATGGACAGAGGAGCCTGGCAGGCTAGTTTCCAGATGGTTGCACAGAGTTGGACACAACTAAAAAGACCACGCATCCACGCAGAGTAATCAATATAAAGAAGGGACCTGGGCACAGACTCCAGAACTTTTACCCCATTCAAGGGACTTCAACTTCCTTAAACCTCAGTCTGCTGGTCTTCAAAATGGAGCCAATATACCTCTCTTGGGGGGTGTTGTGGCAATTAGGTACAATAATATTTGTGAATGATACTTAGGCTCATGGAGTACATAATTTGCCAAACACAGGCTAACTAAGTACAATGACTGCCCCACCTTCCAAACCACTCTGAAGAAGATAAAGATTTTTATTCTCACCATAGAGATGAAGAAGTGGAGACCTGGGAGGAATAAGTAAATTGCCTGATGTCCCAAAGCATCAAAGGCCATTCGGGCTGACAGCTGTCACTGACAGTGGCCAAATATACACTAAGCACTTGATACAAACATGCTTTCCTTCATTAACATACAAACTCCACAGGGAAAAGTAACCAACATTTCACTGTGACTTTTTAAAGATGGCTTATCCTTTCTGGCTTGATGTGACTTTAGATGAAGGAACGTTCTGTCCCCCTCCCCTGGGGGTGGGTGGAAGGGAAGGATGAGCATAAGGTAGTGGTGAAAAAAAGGGGATGCTGTTATGATTATTTACCAAAGCTTTACATGAAGTACTTTTAAGAAGTTAATGAGGAGGGTGAGAGGCAGGTCTGGGTTTCTGCTTAAAAGAAGCATCAACAAAGAAACTTTGGGGAGTCGCTCAGGCTCTGCTGCCACTAGGGTTCCTTGGCCTATCCCCAGAAAAAGGAGCACACTTAATTAGAGACACTCTTACTCTTCACTTCAGGGCATATCCCTAAAGTGCTGTTTGTTCAAAATCATCAGTTACTGGCAGGAATGAACCCATTTCTGCTTCATTTTCGGCAGTATGGCTTTTGGAAGGAAAACAATGTTTCCTTCCAAAATGAGAGATGAGGCTGCCCTTTGATGAACTGAGGTAGGGGGCAGGGAACAAAAGGATTCTAGTTATGTGTATCTGTGCCTTTTTGATTCCAAGTTGGGGATGATATTAAATGGGGTGAGGTGGGAGAAGTGGAAGAACTTTCTCTAGATCCTACTCTTAGAGTCTCAGTTAGTTAGCCTGGTCAAAAACTAAACTTCATTTCAGCTATTTCCAATTATTCATCATTTATTCACTTGTTAGCTTTATGGTCAAGGTACTATACAAGGTGGTATGGGTAATAAAAGCTTTCTTCAGTCTTTGCGAAGCTTTAAATCAATTAAAATGAAATTTAGCTGATAGTAGCTAATATTTTTAGGATAATCAGTATTTGACAGATGAATTCTTTCACTGCATCCTCATGTAAACCCTATGGGTAGATGCCATTACCTCCATTGTACAATGTGAAATTGAGGACAGAGGGCTTAGTAGATGACAGCAGGAAATAGCCAACCCAGCCAACCCAAATCAGGTCTGACTCCAGAGATCATGATCAGATAGTATTTTAGAGGCACAGCTACATCTGGTGCTAGCCTTAAGGAAAGTACCATAAGAGTGGAAAGTCCCACTCAGGTTTGATGGCAGAGGTAGGAAGGAGAATGCAACCAAGATCAACTTCATTGCATTGGGCTTATACCGTATAAACATTAAGAAAGTGGCTTTTTTTCTTCATAGCAAGGGCAGTCTGCATTATATGATTGGTGGAGAATGAGGCTAGTCTTCCCAGAGAATTTGACCAGAGCCTGGAAAATACTCTAAGCCAGCTAAATCAGTTGCACTGACACCTCCATGAAGTTTCTTCCCTTATTTTCAGGCCATCTCCCATTGTGACACACAAAATGAGCATCAGTTGCCTGCTTCTTCTAATTCCTCCCTCTTCTTTGATAATTACTTATACCAAGAGAATCCTGCCTGAATTGAGTGAGCAATTCATGATTCTTTGAATGATTGTGTGACCACTATGATTGAGTGAACAAAGGAGGATATTTGGCCCTTAAAAATGAATTGAAATATATTTTTGTGTATGGTGTTAGAAAGTGTTCTAGTTTCATTCTTTTACAAGTGGTTGACCAGTTTTCCCAGCACCACTTGTTAAAGAGGTTGTCTTTTTTCCATTGTATATTCTTGCCTCCTTTGTCGAAGATAAGGTGTCCATAGGTTTGTGGATTTATCTCTGGGCTTTCTATTCTGTTCCATTGATCTATATTTCTGTCTTGGTGCCAGTACCATACTGTCTTGATGACTGTGGCTTTGTAGTATAGTCTGAAGTCAGGCAGGTTGATTCCTCCAGTTCCATTCTTCTTTCTCAAGATTACTTTGGCTATTTGAGGTTTTTTGTATTTCCATACAAATTGTGAAATATAACTAAGCAGCACTGCATCACATGAGAAATGTGTCTTGGTATAATGCGAAAAAATAAACACATTTATGGAAGTGGCAGGATGATGCAGAGATTAGGAACATACTTGGATTCAAATCACCCTTCTGCTACATTAAAGCTTCCTGACTTTGGGCAGGTTGCTCAAATGATTCATATAAAGCACTCAAAACAGACTGTCACATAGTAGATGCTCAATAACTGGGACCTGTTACTGTAATTAATTATTGAGCCCATTGCTATACATCAAGTGCTGTGCTCATTGCTTTACATGAATTATCTCAATAAATCCAAATAACTCAATTAGTTAAATACTGTTATTATTCCCAGTCACCACGTGGATAAGAAAGAGTAGGGTATCTTCAACTGATTTGGGATTCTAAAATGAACACATTGCTCATACCCACCCATCAAATTTACCATCATCTTCACCACATGTGACATGAGAATAATTTATTCATTTATAATGACATGACTTTTAAATAATTCTTAAAAAAAAGGAAAAAACAACAGAAATCTAGCTCTCCCTGTTGCAAAGAAAAATACAGGTAAATAGCATTGAAGTAACTTTCCTGGGCACTGGTTTTTGAGAACATGTTAGTCACTTTCCATTCTAGAATATTCCACAGAATGAAAAGATATGATGAGGTGTTAGTGTGGCATCAGACTACACAGACTCAGGTTCAACTGGATTTTGAGAGTCCTGCATCTGCCAAGGAAATTCATCTCCAAGGACATATTCCACTGTCCCACCAGTCTCATAGACTGACCTACGCATCACACTCACATCCCATGAATAAACAATGTCCTGATGGTAAGAGATTTCCCTGGTGGCTCACTCGGTAAAGAATCTGCCTGCAGTGTGGGAGATTGAACATTGGTTCAGTCCCTGGGCTGGGAAGATCCCCTGGAGGAGGGCATGGCAACCCACTCCAGTATTCTTCCTGGAGACTCCCCATAAACAGAGGTGCCTTGTGGGCTAGAGTCCATGGGGTCGCAAAGAGTCAGACACGACTAAGAGACTAAACACAGCGCAACACAAGAGACCAACACTGCACCAGGCTTCATCAGGCAACCTTGTCCTTGGGATAAATACAAAGGCAATCGGCTCAGTGGATGAAGGTAGTTAAACAGAGGAACAACAGGCAGTGACTCAGACACACTTTGAAGCTGTATTTTAGGGCATCCTTACAGGACTGAAGATAGATGGCAAGAACTGTAAATAGTAGCAATATTATCCAGGACTGGCAAGAGAGAAGAAAATCTGTTATACATATATATTAACTGGCAGTGCTCAAAATTTGGAGTGCATCAGAATTACCTTGAGATCTTCAAAGTGAATCCTCAGACCTCCCCAGAGATTCTGATTTAGTAGGTCTCAGATAGAGCTCATGAATCCTTATTTTTTTTTATCAAACATTTCAATGATTCTAATGCAGGACTTCTCTGGACCACACCATGAGAAACACTGCATTAATCTGCTCAAACAATCTTATCCAGTAAGTAACATAGCCTTCAGGGAGACATTTCCCCAGCTTATTAAAAACTAGCTGAGAGTCACACATTTTATAAACTTGACAGGGTTAAGAATAGATAGGGGCTCCATCAGTTTCTCAAACTTCTCTAGAAAGCCTTTTTTTTTCCTACTAGAAGTAAGATATTTTTAAATCATTTGTGACTAGATACAAGTTTCCATACCATATTGTCAAGGTATTTTTTGGTGATTTATCCCCAGCCTCCATCACAACTTCTTTTACTAAAAAGCTTCAGGTGCAAACTTCAGTGGAGACAAGACTGTAAACAATTACACACTTCTCTGCATTGCTACATATCCTAGCTTCCATCTTGAATCTATCTCGACAGCATCTTCTTTTTTAGCTCTAAATGTAGTCACTTAGATGAGGGACAACACTGATATGCAGCCATCTCAATAACCAAGCAAAGTGAAGTAAATAGCAACTGATGGATGCCAATGTTCAGAAGTGTGAAGCTGATTTAGATAAAGTAGATGTTTCAGTTTGAGATCTAATAAAAAACAAAACAGCAGTCACATGGAGCCTTTTCCCATTACTCTGCTGGGGATAATCTTTATCTAAATCAATACTATAAAAGTAACAAAAGGCACAAAGTTGTCTGCTGCATAATTCATTTATTATGAAATTATATAAGACCCAAATAATTGAAACAGGATTATTTATGTGATCATTAAACCCAGGGCAATTTCTACAGATTTTTGGTCCTGTTTAATGGAAATCTTAGTCACAGATATATATCTAGCCAGGTTTCATTACAAATATTGTTATTTCCAACTAAGTATTCCTCATTACAGTTGACATGCTTTACTTCCTTACTGTGAACCAGTGAAGTTGCTCAGTCATGTCTGACTCTTTGCGACCCCATGGACTGTAGCCTACCAGGCTCCTTCATCCACGGAATTTTCCAGGCAAGAGTACTGGAGTGGGTTGCCATTTCCTTCTCCAGGGGATCTTCCTGACCCAGGGATTGAACCCAGGTTTCTGCATTGCAGGCAGATGCTTTACTGTCTGAGACACCAGGGAAGCCCTTACTGTAACAGAGTTTAAAAACTGTTTATTCTTTTATTTTACTGCACCAAAGAAATAAAAAATATGAAAAGTAATATACAATAATCCCCTTGACAACTTTTCATGCTACTCATATGTTGTAGTTTAATTACTAACAACTCTAACGTAATCACTTTTTAATAACCCTACTTTTCAACAGGAATATTTCAACTATAATAGCCATGATACTTACATCATGCTAGACTCAAATTTTGCATAATAACTAAGCTTATATTTCATGTGAAACACACATACCACACTTACATTTAGTAGGACCACACTGACAAGAAAAAATGATTACCAGCACAATGGTAATATAACTCATTAAATAACACAAAGTGGCCTCAAAGAGTTAAAAAGATAGACTTTTATACAAAATTGGGGGCATAATATGTTAAATTTAGCTATGGAAGCCACAAATAGCTTAAAACATTTTTGAAGGGTCATGAGAACCAGCTAGTCCAGTATGACCTGCTGGTTTGATAACCGAGGATGTCACCTCTCTGCACTCTGGCATTAGTGTGGATATTATCTACTGCTACATAGAAAATTATCACAAACTGAGGGACTTAGAAAAACACAAATTTAATATTTAGCAGTTTCCATGGATGAAGAGTCTGGTTATGGGTTAGCTGAGTCCTCCACTCAGGCTTAAATCAAAGTGTAGCATCAGACTACAATCACTTCTGAAGCACTGGGTCTGATTCAGCAAACACTGGTTGTTCACAGAATGCATTTTCCTGGTGGGTGTATGACTGAGGTCCCTATTTTCTTATTAGCTGTTGGACAGGGATCACTGCCAACTCCTAGAACTTGTTTTTAGTTCTTTGCCCTCTCTACAACATGGTAGTTTGTTCCTTCAATGCCAGTGGGAAAACATCTCTTATGTTTCAGATCTCTCTGACCTCTTTTCAGGAGTGATTTGATTAGGTCAGAATCATCCAGGATTGTCCACTTTTGACGAACTCAAAGACAACTGATTAGGAACCTTAATTATGTTTGCAAAATCATTTCCGCCATACACAGTCCCATAATTATGGCATATCAGAATGATAAATCCTACTTAGAATTTATAGTTACCACAGATCACTACCATAGTTACAAATCAAATCCTACTTACACTCAAGGGAAAGGAATTATACGGGGAAGGTACACCAGAGTGCGGACTCTTAGGGCCATCTTAGAATTCTGCCTACTACAATGTATTTCTACTCTAACTGCTGAGTAGCCTGCCAGGGGTCCTATGGTTATGGGTCACTGAAAGATAAGTTTTATTTCATTATTTTGATTCAAACTAAATTTGGGAGGATGCTCAGCAGAGAGCTACGAGGCATTTGGCTGCTGAATGTACCGGAACAAAGAGATCTGAAGTCCTGGAGTGGAGCTGTCCTCCAGCCACTCACAGCAGCAAGAGGAGAAAATGGCTGGAGAAAAGCACAGCTGCACTGATTGTCCACTCTGGTACAGCCTACATATTGACCAGCTGTCTTCATCCACGGATGTGTAGAAAGCAAGAGAATAATCTAGGAAAGGATGAAGAGTAGCATGTTTGGTGCCATACCACGATAGCTTCCAGACTGCATTCATGTTAGATTAGATTCTCCAGAGAGTAGATTTTGTCTCCTGCTTCTTATTGCAATAGCAACTCCGGCCTGGATCTGTTCTCATTATGGTCATGACCAATTTTACGGATATCTCTTTTACTCCCATCACAACAGATCACAGTGAAATCATTGTCCAGGTACAAATCCTAATCCCTTAACCTTAGTTACCTTGCCTATAAAATATATATAGTAATAACAGCTCAAAGTTTGTGAGTTGAAATACTTTCAAGTAAAGCAACCCAGATGAGTGCCAAGTAAAAAGAAAATAAATGTTATTGGTATTGGTATTTATAATTAGAGTGAGGTGGGTATTATAGTTACTTTGCTCTCAAGGTATACCCAGAATCTGGTGCCATGTCAGAATTACATCATCCACTCAATGTGTGCCTATTAAAACTCTGTTAAGCCAGCTTCCCCTTGTCTGATATACCCTCAGTCTACACTATTGTTGGAGTGATAGGAACATGCCATTCACCATCTTCAATTCCCAGTGGTATCTTGCTGACTCCAGAATGGAATTCCCAAACCATATCAAGGCATAAAAATTTCCTTCCAGTCAAGGAGATCTCCAGCCTCATTACCCAAGAATCTGTCTTCAAGTCATGCTGAACTACTGCTGTAGTCCAAATACCAGGTTTATTTCTTCAACTGCTTCCTTTTCCTTCTGAGAAATCAGCTTAAATATTTTTACTTGGGTGGGGTATTTCACAAAACCCTTTCTCCAACCATACAATATTGACCTCCTTTTTCTTTCTGCTTTCTATGTGTCTCACCTATGATCCATTCAAGATTTATGAACTGCTTGGCATAACTAACTCCTCTATGAAACTATGAGTCCTTGAAAGAAGGAATCATATCTTATTTATCTTTCCAACATCAGGAATTATCCATGTGCATTAGTTGATCAGTAAATGTTCTATAAATGAAGGAGGGTTGGGAGAAAGGTCACAAGGGGAACTTAAGGCAGATGAAAAACCCTTCATGCGTTCATATTACCATGCCTAGAATCCCACCATTATCTCATCTTTCATTCCTGTAAATAACTTGAAAGGCAGAAAACATTAATCACTGACACCTTGGTGTGAAAGAGTTTTGTTTATCACTTGTGTGCAGGAGAAGTGAGACCCCTGGCAAGCTGGCTATTTGACGCCTGATTAAACTATGCATAAAGAAGGAGATATTCCTGAGAGCCAGTTTGTTAGCAGGTAAAAAAGCTCATCCAATGGAATAGTTGAACTGGAAAATCTAGAGTGATTCTAAAACAATCCAGTATATTCTAAGACAGTCCAGTGTTTCTAAGACAATCTCTAGTCTGCAAAATTGTGCCTCCCTTCTTTCCTATCAACGTTTTACTATATTGAACTTTCATTTTTTTTTTTTTTTGAAATAATAAATAATGGTGGTTCAGATGATAAAGAACCTGCCTGCAATGCAGGAGACCTGGATTTGATCCCTGGATCAGGAAGATCCCCTGGAGAAGGGAACAACTACCCACTTCAGTATTCTTGCCTGGGAAATTTTAGGGGCAGAGGAGACTGGCAGGCTATAGTCCATGGGGCTGCAAAGGATTGAACATGACTGAATGACTGATCACACACATACATTTTTGTTAGATGGAAATGCTTGTCATTAGTAAGAGGAAAAAAATCAGCATTTGCTCTGGGGAACCACGTGTGTCAATTTGCTTTTACAATATCCTGGACTTGATTAAACTCTCAATTCACATGTCAACTGCTCCTTTTTCATAATTTATAAACTCTAATGATTTTAGCATAAAGTTAAACACATTTGCATTAATGAACATACAAATAATTTTGATTAATTAACATAAAATTGTGAAAATCTGTTTGTTACTCAGGGTCCAAAAACATTTTCCAGCATTTTTCTATGACTCTCTACACTTTGGGGGATTGGAAATGCAATAAAATTCATGGAGAAATCAAAAGGGCAAATGTATTTATATCAACTGCATTTTTTAACAATTCCATTTCAAAAATATGATAAAAAACATCCATTCCTATAATACACACACACACACACATATATGTATATATATATACACATGAGGTCACAAGGTATAGAGAACTGAGTATGTGTATGTATGAATATTCACTGTCAGAACTTATGTATCCAAATGGGTCTTTTCCCCTTTAAAGAAGCTGTGTATGGAAGTTATGCAGTTGTTCCAATGATGCTGCCTTTCCTCAAACATTTTCAAGCTCCCCTTTTGGGAATTCCCTTTAGATTCTGGCTACTATCAAGTTCAAACCTTCCAATCTTCTGCGCCAGTGAAAATGAAAATGAATGAGATTTTCATAACCATCTCCTCATTGGTAAGCATTTCTGAAAATATTTAATGTTTTAAATATTTAATAATAGCAAAATATTTAATAGACTAATAGAATATATTTATTTATTTTTCATTTATTTTTATTAGTTGGAGGCTAATTACTTTACAATATTGTAGTGGTTTTTGTCATACATTGACATGAATCAGCCATGGATTTACATGTATTCCCCATCCCGATCCCCCCTCCCACCTCCCTCTCTACCCAATCCCTCTGAGTCTTCCCAGTGCTCCAGGCCCGAGCACTTGTCTCATGCATCCAACCTGGGCTGGTGATCTGTTTCACTATAGATAATATACATGTTTTGATGTATATTTAATATTATATTAGAATACATTTATTAATGCATATATAATTTATATAAATATATATTTCTAACAATAGAAAACACTTAATAATAGTAAATGACTCCCATGGCACATGCCTTGTGAACCCTGCTGATGTGATGAGTACCTTGGTAACTGCTTGAGCTTCCCATGGCTGCTTCTCTCCCTCATTTCACCAGGAGTGTCATATCTAGCTAACCAGTAAATGTGGGCTCCTGAAGCTTGACATGGCTGGCTAAGATTCCACCTGTGTATGGTTTCCTCATGAAGTTAATAGAACCTAAAGTTTGCCTGAAGCCCATCTGCATCCTCACTGTCATTAGCATGAAAAATAATTCAAGCTTTATCCAACTCACAGAAAGGCACAGCCTCTTCTCGTCATGTTTTAACTACTTTGTCTTACAAATTGCATCACTGAAAAGGGAGATACTCAAAGAAGAGAGCAATGTGGCTATTTTTTATTGATTTATGGCTACCCACTTCAGTATTCTTGCCTGGAGATTTCCATGGACAGAGGACCCTGGGGAGGCTACAGTTCATGGAGTCTCAAAGAGTAAGACATGACTGAGCAACTAACATTTTCTATGCACAGGTTTGCTAGGAAAGGAGGTTTGAAATCCAAGATTAGAATAAACCTTTCATGTTATCATTGAATTTCAATATATACTATCCTTGCCTACATTTCCAGGATAATTAGAAGTTCACAGCATCATTATTAGTCACGGTAATCCTAATAATTTCTTGCTCCCCAGGATAGAAACGAGTTTCTACAATTCTATTCCATTTGGAAAAAAACATCTTGGATTCATCATTCCCTTAAGCTCCTGACGTTGAGAGTTTGAATTAGGATTTTGAAAAGGTCATTTTTCTATATATTATATCAGTTATTTACTTTTATATTTTGAGACTTATGCACTGTGTATCAAAGTACTTTTTTTTTACTTTTGTACCACTAAATAGCAGAAAAGAAAATGATACACTACTCTGCTTTCTTTTCATTCTAAAATCCTGCTATTTTTGTAGTGCTCACTGATATATGCCCCTAATAACTGCAAGTTTCTACATGAACTTCAGATTCATTTTATTAAAGAGCCTAGGCATAAAGATAAGCTTATTTTTCTCTTTATGGACTTAATCTTGTAACTTTACAAGGTTAGCACAAACCCTCTTGAGCTTATATTTTTCCCAGACAGCAGAAACATGAAGTCATTGAATCAGGAATTGTTTAAGAAGAAAATATATTTAAGCCTTAAATAAGCTATGGAGAAAAGTCAACATAACTCTTCCTGTTAAAAAATGAACTCTGCTCAGTTATGTGGCAGTTTGGATGGAATGGGAGTTTGGGGAAAATGGATACATGTATGGATATATATGTATGTATATGTATACATGTATTCAGCATATGTATGGCTGAATTCCTTCACTTTTTACCTGAAGCTATCACAACACTGTTAATCAGCTATATTCAAATACAAAATTAAAAGTGTTTTAAAAGTGAACTCTGGAACACTGCTATTAATAATTAGATAAGGGCTGCGCACACCTCTGAAGAATGAGGTGCTACACTAAGTAGATAATAAACCTGACATATTTGAAGAGAGAACTTATGAAGTAAGTGCAAATTCTAATATGGTACTTAGAGCTCACTCTCTTCACAGGCAAAAAGAGGGAAATGCCAAAGATAAGTATAAAGGGGGCCGAGGCCCTTCTTTCTGCTTGCCAAGATCTACCAGTCTGTTCATTCTTTCCATCTTCAGACAGGCTTTGCTAGCAGCTATGATCATCTGGTCCCATTTACATGCAGTTGGATCAACTATATCTGAAGTAGGAATAGACTTAAGGAGGAACAGATACATTAATGTAGCATGGAATGAACCTTGCCTGAAGCCCTGCAGTGAATCCAGTGAGTAACTAGTTTTTGCCTTATATTTAAATCAACAGTTTACCTCTACTGCCTGCCTACCAATTACCAGAATTTCTCTTTTTGCTTATGAAGTCCTCAAATGCTGGCTACCTTCCTGGATCTCTGGAGATTGTCTTCTCCTCAGTGACCCACTGTGGTAATAATCTACCTATTCACCCAATATAAGTCTACTATGTCTTGCTGAATTTGTCTGATCCTTGAGTTACCTAGTCACCTCTTAAATATCAGTACACACGAGACAATGATGGCCCATCAACGTTAACGCCCTTCTACCCATGGTGAAGTCAGACAAACTTTGTCTTCTAACACCCTACACAGAAATACACATGTATGCACACAATCAAATACACGATCAGTTAAAATTCTGCTTCCCAGCAATCCACTGTGTTCCCAAAAGTATAATAATACTTTTGAAGGTTTTATTATTGAAATATATTTGATGTACAATGTTAGTTTGGGGTGTACAGAAAATTATACATATATAATGAATATTTTAAAAGTTATGTATACATATATACACACACATATTCTTTTTCAGATTCTTTTCCATTATAGGTTATTACAAGATAGTGAACATAGTTCCCTGTTCTCTATAGTAGGTTCTTGTTTTCTATCTATTCTATACATAATAGTACATATCTGTTTATTCTAAACTTCTAATTTATCTCTCACTCCTCCTTTCTTCTTTGGTAACCATAATATTGTTTTCTAAGTCTGTATTTTTTTTTTGTTAATTATTGTGTCATGTTAATGAATAGCAACATCAACTTAATAGTTTCACAGTCAACAATTTTTTTTAAATAGAACAAACTAATATAGAATTGAGGGCACTAGAAAAAATGGAATAGAATTCATTCTTTAGGATAAGAGAAGAGATAGGTGAATGCTCAGCAAATAGAAAAGGTCAGTAGTATTTGGTGGAATATTGTGTGTGATCTAGGTTATGACAAAACATTTATTTCTTATTGCAGTTCATGATCAAATACTTTTATAAACTATACATTAGAGCACGTGGAGAGTAAGGCATCTTATCTACAAAATACCTAAAAGAAATTGTAAATTTGTCACCTTAATGGATTGCACATTAAGTCAGTACTTCCCTCTAGATGCAACAACAAATGCAATTTCATCTGATAAACTTGTTATTTTCAAGAAAGCAGATAAGCAAATCTCTGAGGAAATTGGAATCCAGACAAGTAACTTCTGATGGCAGAATAAAGAAATAGTCAGTCCTGTGTATGAAGAGTATAGTGGGTGAGTTCTGGGCTGGAAGTGCCTAGGTAGACAGGATCTAGTGTAATCAGAGCAGCCCCATGAATTTGGACAAGTGAACAAACGACAGCAGAAAGAAGGAGGCTCCACATGTGTAATCATTCCACTGTTAACGGGCTGTGTTGAGCTGAACTGGTTGTGTTGAGGTAAAGAACAGTGGTGGTGATACCCGATATCTGTTTATATCTTTACAGTTTTCAGAGCATTTTCTCACTTACTATATTATTTTATCATCATAAGAAGAGCTGGAATTAAGAGGAAGCAAGTGAGGCGCCAGGGGGGCAAACTTTAAGGAGGTGCTCATTCTCGGTGTCCTGTAAATGTCCTGAGCACTTTGCTCACACCACCCTCGTCTCGGCTGTCGTCATGAGAAGAGATATCATTAACTCTGTGTTAGATATCAGTAAAGTTAGGTACATGGAACTTAAGTGCAAGTGTCACTAACAGTGTTGAATCTTTAAACACTTGTCCTCCTGACTCCTGGGGAAAAAATGCAATTTTCATCTACTTCAGACAATCTCAGTAATGACTTATACTGCTTGAATTTGCAAAACCATAAATTTGCAAGATAAAAAACCATAATACACTTATTTGCTATGAAATGGTTGTTCAGGAAGAATGGCAGACTGAAGCCAGTAAGATTTCAGCTTTGGATTCCTGAATTATATTTGCGACACATCCATTTCAGAAAGACGCAGACAAATTGCAAACCATTTAGGGGACAATTTAAAAAATGATTAGAGAAAAGATAGATTTGATTTATGAGGCCAGATTAAAGCAGATAAATGCCTTGGCTAAGTGACAACCAGGAATATGATAAGAATCTACAAATATTCAGTTCAAATACTAGGAGACTGTAAATATGTGTAATGGAAAGGGCTGTTAAGTGTGCTATATGATAGAACTAGGAATAAAATGTAAAATTGTAGACAATAAGAAGAGGACTTTGGGAAAGGGGATTCATTAAGTTGAGAAGTAAAACATAAAATAAGTGGGGGAGAGGGGATAAAGAGAGGAGAAGAAAAAAAAGAACAGGAGCATGAAGAATGAGAAAGAAAGAAAGGAAAAGGGAAGGATGAAGAAGAGAGATAAAGGGAAAGTGGTGGCGGAGAAGGAGAGAGACAGAGAGAGAAAGAGAGGGAGGAAGGGAAGGATATACTCCCTTTTTCTATAAACTACACCAGAGATATTAATATCGATCTCTGAATAGAATTTTAAAATATGAAAGGCATGACTCTTTACCATAACTTTAATAAATAAATGTTCATTGGTGACTTACTAAAATATAGAATCCAGAAAGTGTAAGGAATGCTTCTGTAAAACGACTCTGTTTTACAAAAGAAATTACCAAAAAGAAAGAAAAAAAGAAATAGGAAACCATGTCTTATTCCACCACATCTAATAATAGGAAATATCAGAAATAAATTTCTGGCAGGTCTCAGGAGGCATAAATATCTCTCCAGAAACCTGAGCCAGTCAATGAGATGGCATCAACACCCTACCTCAGGGGAGAAGGCTGCTGCTAAATCAAAAGGAGACAGTAATAGAGAGCTGATGAAGCTGCTATGAAATTCAGGGCCTGGGCACAGAGAACTTGCCAACCTTTGGCTAGCTTGCTACACATAACAGTTACCATAATTGAAACGGAATTATAAAACTGCCCTGGCACACATTCTACTTCAAAAGTCCAACGACACATAATAATGCTATTAAAATGAAGACATCTGGAAATAGCCTATAGTCCCATTTTCTCTCTGTAACTGGCACCTGCCTTCTTAAGGCGCCCTTTATGTTTCCTCTACTATAAAGTGGCAAAGTGGTGAAAAAGGCACTCCTTTCAGGTAAATCACAAGGTCAACGTGGGTTGAGCACTAACTAGGCTCCAAACACTGTGCCAGCCGTGTCTCTTTTATAAATGCCATGGAAATCCTTACCCTCCATTTCATAGATTAAAAATCTGAGGTCAAAGAAGTTAAGTAACTTGCCCTAAATCACTTACATAGTAAGAGAAAGAGTCAGGAAGGAACAGAATTGCAGACTGTGTATATCCAACACTCAGCAAGCTGCCCAGTGCATAACAAGCAAGCACTCAGTTAATAGTATTAATTAATTTGAAGGGAATTGATAGTATAATTGAGATGTGAAAAGAATCTCCAGCAACTTTGGCCATGACTTGTTGAATTATATATGAGCCAATTACAGGCATGTCTGTAAGTAAAAGTCGCTCAGTCGTGTCTGACTCTTTGTGACCCCATGGACTATACAGTCCATGGAATTCTCCAGGCCAGAATACTGGAATGGGTAGCCTTTCCCTTCTCCAAGGGATCTTCCCAACCCAGGGATTGAATCCAGGTCTCCAACATTGCAGGTGGATTCTTTACCAGCTGAGTCACAGGGAAGACAAAGAATACTGGAGTGGGTAGCCTATCCCTTCTCCAGCAGATTTTCCCAACCCAGGAATCGAACCAGGGTCTCCTGCATTGCAGGCAGATTTTTTACCAACTGAGCTATGAGGGAAGCCCTCATATCTATAAAATGACATCTTTTAAGGACAAAGTATCTTCTGCCTTCTTTGGTACTGATGTCACCACAAATATACCAGATTTCCTCTGTCTCGAATAAACAGAAAATGGACCTAACATCTGGATTAGCCTTTCAATAAATGCTAAACTTTTATAAAACAACTTATATGATCACTTCATTCTTTGTATGTATTAGACTGACAGAAATAAGACTGGCAATATGTAGTATTGATTACAAATAAATTTTAAAAGTACAGCTTATGGGTTCCCAAGAGCATATAGAAAAATAAAGAGATCCAGCTTATACTTAGAGATCTTATAATTCCACTGGAAGGCAAGATATAAACACATGGAAAGGAAATTAAATTGAGCTTTAAATAGCCATTTGAGATTTTTTCCAATAGTTTTCATTCAACTAATATTTAGGAAATGCCTACTATGAACCAGAATGTGCTTTAGGCATCAGCCTACAAAGAAAGACTAAGATGGGATCATTGGTCTCAAGAATCCTGCGGCCCACTTGGGGAGAAAACTTGCAAATGTACAGTTTTAAAACAAAATGATTAGCACTTTAGAGAAAGGCATATGGTGCTAAGGAAAACAGATGAAGAAAGGTTTAATTCTGGTGACAGTGAGCTTATGGTTTTATTGAGGAAGTCTTCCCAAAGGAGGCGAGGCCCAAGCTGGGTCCTGATGAAAAAGTAGGAGTTTTGTAGGCCAACAAGAGAGAACGCTCCCAGAGGAAACATCATACAACAGTCTCTGCAGGTATAAAAATTATAGTAGACTATGGCAGATAGGGATAAGGAAGTCTTACTAACAAAGTTATTAATATTTGATGGGGAGGATTTTACTTAAAACTATTCAAATTTTGTTTTTTTTCCCCCAGGTCCACTTGAATGCTGACAAATACTGAAATGAGTTCAAGGCCATCTCAGTTAGGACCTCAGCATCCTGCCCAGCATATTAGAAAATTTCCCTCCTTCACTGTATTCAGACTACATAAGCTAAGGCATTATCTACTGTTTAACTCAGCATATCTAATATATGAGGACCATCATTAACATTTTATAAATCATCTATTATATAATGTCAATGTTCAATAGTGTTCAAGAGTATATCCACTTTTTGGAAACTAAACAGAATTGCAGAAGAGACATCATGAAATATATGATTAGTTAAAACCTAAGAAGTAAGAGTCATTTCTTTTAAATGCAAAATTACAAAAGTGTATACATTGATCAACATGGATGTGTTACAGATATTTTGGAATCTGAGTAAGTCTTAGAATCTCATGAATACTGCTATGAGACATTCTTTTGAAGCTCTGACTGTAAGGAGCACAGTGCAATCAAAGTTAGAAAAATTATAGACAATAACATTTACAGTTACAGAATTCTGATGAGAATTCCAGGAATTAAACAGTTGCACTCTTCATTTTCATACAAAAATAAACTAGAAAACTGAGTGATGACATTCACCTTGCCCATTTGTAAGGTTAAGGAAAGCTTTATGTATTAATTCTCTCCAAGTGAAAACAAGGAATAAGTTCACATATAATCCTGGAGAAATTTAATTGAAACCTCATAAAACATTCCGCATGAATGGTTTTCAACAAAAATGTGATGTCCTTAAAGAATAATGAGCTCTACAGCTTCCTCTTCAAAAATAATCAACATTGTCATTGAACTTGGTCACCCCTCCCTCCTGTGAATGATTGCCTTTTGCAAATGAATTTTAACAGAATCTCCCCACTTCATTTTCAGCCATGTCTTTACTTTTCCCTCTTAATTTTGTTGCTTCTGGAAAACAGTCTACTTTTTTCTTAGCCATGCCTCACCTATCACTTCTGGCAGGAATTAATTGCACCTTGAAGACATTGAGATGTTGTTTCAGAAAGCTAAGACCTATCCCCTCCAAATCAGACCTGTATCAGACACTGAATTAAATTAGATTAACTCCTGATTTAATACTTCAGCCACCTGATGCAAAGAGCCAATTCATTGGGAAAGACCCCAATGATGGGCAAGATTGAAGGCAAGAGGAGAAGGGGGAGGCGGAGGATGAGATGGTTAGACAGCATCACCGATTCAATGGGCATGAATCCGAGCAAACTCCAGGAGATGATGAAGGACAGTGAAGCCTGGCATGCTGCAGTCCATGTGGTCACAAAGGGTGAGATACGACTTAGCAACTGAACAATAACAAATGTGGCTCTAGGCCACAGCTTCCTACTGACTACTGTTTTCCCAGTTCTGATAATTTGGCCTGATTCATGTAAAAGACTGTATCCTACTCTTCCTTGGTTGATAGATTCTCTCATTTTTGACTTCCTACCACATGCTTTGACTGTAGTCTTTGACTGTGTCTTGATCTCTTGATGTGGTCTTATGAGGCCTTTTCTCTCTCTACTCTCCTCCAGCCATTAACAAGTCTTATGGAGTTTTCATCCAAAATAAACTCTCTGTCTCCTGTAATGTACTGTACTAGTAATAATCCCAATTACTTCTTTTCTTTATCTATGAAATTATTTTCAATTTTTTCTTCAATTTTTATAATGTTGTATTGGTTTCTGCCATACAACAACACACATCAGCCATACTTCTTGACTTTAGTACTGAAACAACTTCTCATTTGTCCTCCCTATTTCTTTTCTTATTCCTTCCAATCAAAGGGAGTTTTGTATCCAATCAAAGGGGTTTCTTAAAATATATATATATATATATATTGGATCACCTTATCATGCACACACACAACCATTCAGTGGCTTCCCATTTTATCAGAATGACATTCCAAATGCTTTTTTTTATGACTTATTAAGTATTGCCCCCCTCTCTAATAGTTCTATAAGGGCTCAGAACTTTTGCACTTGTTTTTCCTTCTTCCTGAAATGTTCCTCCCCATTACTCTTTTAACTGTTGGTTTCTTCTGAGCCTTCTGACCTCTGTTCAAATATTACTTCCTTACAGAGACCTTCCCTGAGCATGTTATTTAAATAGATGTCCCCTCAGCTCCATAGAAACATGTAATTTAAAACATATTCTCAACATCTTGTTTGATTACTTAACTCTAGACACAATGGGTAACTATAAAAATACTTCTCTTTATGTGTCTTCCTCCTCAGAATATAAATTCTTTTAGGCAAAGACTCTGACTTTTTGACATTTTATTTCCAGGGACTAGTATGAAACAAAATACCTAAAATAAAATAAACAAATTCAGTAAAATAATTAAAAATAAATAAACTCAACAGACCTAGTTGAGATCAAACTCAGAACACAGGTGTATTCACATATTCACATACTTTTAATATACATGATAGCACTAGAAGAAAACTGTTTCTCAAAATTGTATCATTTTCAGATTTTAACAGAAATTCCTGAATCTAAATCCAGTGCTTTGCTTTTTTCATGATCTACATTAGCAAAATCATTGTTTCATTTAAAAGTTTGCCATTTCACCAGGCAATTTTCTTCTACCATGTAAGTTGTTTTTAAAAAGTCAAGCAAAAAATATAACCACACACACTGGCTTTCTCTCCCCAAAATCAGAACAAAGAAAGCACTCATTAATAAAAATCTCATCCTCAAAACTTGTCACATTAAATTAAAGATGGGTTAAAGAAAAAGAATGGATTTTTCTGGTGATAAGACCAATGGTAAGAGGCCAAAAGGCAATTGTCTGCTTAGTTTTTGATAATTTAGTCCAAAAACCTTAGGGATCTTTATGCCACTACTCCATTATATTACGTTAGAAATAAATTGCAGCACACGCTAAAGGCATTATTTTCCTAAATATACTAAAAACTGTGACATAAGGAGTTTGCAATACAAGTGATAACTATCAGTTGCAAAGCCAGCGCAGGAAGGCAGCCAAAACTCATCTTTCTTCCATCCAACAACCATTCATAAAGCATCTGATAGTTATAGTGACTGCGATCAGGATCTGAGAATGAAGGGTTCAAGACTTCAGCTTTGTACAAGCATGCGGCATTGAACCACTCCGTTTGTTTATCCTTAAAATCACATTAATATGACATCCAGCTCATAAGGTTGTGGTGCGGAATAAGAAGACAAAATGAGTAAAATTTCCACTACACAGTAAGATCTCAAAAAGAATCTTCGTTTTGCCACAGAATAAGGTATCCTGACAGGCATCCATTTAAGATATCCTGCATCCTTTAGGGGAGGATGAAAGGGTACTGATGGAATGGTTGGAGTTAAATAACTTTAGGTTTTTAAAGAATAAACTGTGTCCCTTTCCCGTTTTTAAAACAGCATTGTTGTTGCTGCTAAGTCCCTTCAGTCCTGTCTGACTCTATGTGACCCCACAGACGGCAGCCCACCAGGCTTTCCCTGTCCCTGGGATTCTCCTGGCAAGAACACTGGAGTGGGTTGCCATTTCCTTCTCCAATTACTGAGGTATAATTTGCATGGCTTTGAATTTACTGATTTAAGTGTATAATTGAATGACTTTCAGCAAATTTCATAGTTGCATTGCATGCTCAATTGCTTAAGTCATGTCCAGCTCTTTGCAAACCTCTGCTGTTTAAGGTATTCCCCAGGCAAGAATACTAGAGAGAGTTGCCATTCTCTTCTCCAGCGGATCTTCCTGACTCAGGGATTGAATCCGTGTCTCCAGCCTCTTCTGTGTTGTAGTTGAATTCTTTACCGCTGAGCCACTGGGGAAGCCCTCATAGTTGCACAACCATTGCCAAATTCCAAAATTAGAATACTTTTGTCACCCCTCCAAAAGATCCCTCATGCCCAATTGTAACTGCTCCTCTTCACACACCCAGCCCAGGCAAACTTTAGCTTAGTTTCTGTCTCTGTAGATTTAACTTTTCCTGAAATGTCATATAAATGGAATTATACAATATGTTGTCTTGAGTTTCTGTCTTAATCATGTCACATAAGGTAAAAGTCAGCCTTGTGATAGCCTGTATCAATAGTTAGTCTCTTTATTTGTTAACAGTATGCCATTCTATGAATATGCAGTGCTGTTCCACTCACCAGTTGACTGACATTTGAATTGTTTACAGTTTTTGAATACTACCAAATGCCAGACTGGATGAAGCACAAGCTGGAATCAGTTGCCAGGAGAAATATCAATAACCTCAGATATGCAGATGACACCACCCTTATAGCAGAAAGCAAAGAGGAACCAGAAAGCCTCTTGATGACAGTGAAAGAGGAAAGTGAAAAAGCTGGCTCAAAACTCAACGTTCAAAAAACTAAGATCATGGCATCTGGTTCCATCACTTCATGGCAAATAGATGGGGAAACAATGAAAACAGTGACAGACTCTATTTTCTTTGGCTCCAAAATCATTGCAGATGGTGACTTCAGCCATGAAATTAAAAGATGCTTGCTCCTTGGAAGAAAAGCTATGACCAACCTAGACAGCATGTTAAAAGGCAGAGACATTACTTTGTCAACAAAGGTCTGTCTAGTTAAAGCTTTGGTTTTTCCAGTAGTCATGTATGGATGTGAGAGTTGGACTATAATGGAAACTGAGCGCCAAAGAATTGATGCTTTTGAACTGTGGTGTTGGAGAAGAGGCTCGAGAGTCCCTTGGACTGCAAGGAGATCCAACCAGTCCATCCTGAGGAAAATCAGTCCTGAATGTTAATTGGAAGGACTGAAGCTGAAGCTCCAGTACTGGCCACCTAATGGGAAGATCTGACTCATTAGAAAAGACTCTGATTCTAGGAAGGATTGAAGGCAGGAGAAGGGGATGACAGAGGATGAGATGGTTGGATGTCATCACCAACTCGATGGACATGAGTTTGAGTCAGCTCAAGGAACTGGTGATGGACAGGGAAGCCTGGCATGCTGCAATCCATGGAGTCACAAAGAGTCGAACACAACAGAGTGACTGAACTGAACTGAATAATGCTGCCATAAACATTCTCTCCCTGGAGAAGGAAATGGCAACCCACTCCAGTGTTCTTGCCCATGGACAAATCCCCTGGACGGAGGAGCCTGGCAGACTACAGTCCATGGGGTTGCAAGAGTTGGGCACGATTTACTGACTCAACTAAACATTTTCTTACAAGTCTTTTTGTAGACACATTTTCATTTATTCTGGCATGTGTTCCTAAAAGCCTTCCTTCCCCATTTTAGGTTAAGGATCTGCTCCTGACAGTCTTCTGTGCATCTTTGGGGACAGTAATAGAGTTCTGATTCCAGCTTGTAACTACTGAGACAGCTCATATGACAATATGGAGAAAGGACAACAACTCTTGTTTCTGCCCTTTTTCTTATAAATTTCCTTGTAACCTTGGGAGAGAAGTTGCGTGCCTCTCAGCACCTAAGTGTTAACCAAAGGCAGGAACTAGATGTTCTCTGAAGTATCTTCTACCTTGAAAAGTGTAGAATATTTTCAGTTACTAAAGAATTTAAAAACAAACCAAAAATACAATCACTGAAGCATCTCCCTTGCCTCTGGCATTTTTGGGACTGGCACTATGTGGGAGGCCAGCACTCATTACAGAAGAATGATACAGAAAGTCAATGAGAGAATACAGGTACATTCTCGTTCAGCATACAGAACCCAGGATTTACAAGTCGGTGCTCTAAATAGATCTCTTATGCTTTTGAGGTTCTTCTTGCATCTCACTATCTTTCTCTGACCATATTTTCTATGGTGGTCATTTCATTCAAAGTTACCTGGGCACACACACAATACGGACCTAACATCTGGATTAGCATTTCAATAAATGCTAAAGTTTTTTTAAAACAACATATATGATCACTTCATTCTTTGCATGGTATTAGACTGACAGAAATATCACTGACAATATGCAGTCTTGATTACAAATAAATATAAAAATACAACTTTCGGGTTCCCAAGAGCATATAGAAAAATAAAGAAACCCAGTCTATACTTAGCTTATAATTCCACAGAAAGGCAAGATATAAACGCATGAAAAGGAAAATAAATTGAGCTTCAAATAGCCATTTGTGTTTTTTCCCCCAATAGTTTTCATTCAACTAATATTTAGGAAATTCCTACTATGCACCAGAATGTAGGCATCAGCCTATAAAGGAAGACTAAGATGGGGTCATTGGCCGCAAGAATCCAGTTGGGGAGAAAACTTGCAAATGTGCAGTTTTAAAACAAAATGATTAGCACTTTAGAGAAAGGCATATGGTGCTAAGGAATATAGATGAGGAAAGGTTTAATTCTGGTGACAGTGAGCTTTATGGTTTTATCGAGGAAGACTTCCCAAGTAGGTGAGGCCCAGGCTGGGTCCTGATGAATAAGTAGGAGTTTTGTAGGCCAACAAGGGAGAATGCTCCAAGAAGAGGAAACATCATACAACAGTCCCTGCAGGTATAAAAATAATAGAAGACTATGGCAGATAGGGATAAGGAAGTCTTACTAGCAAAATTACTAATATTTGATGGGGAGGATTTTACTTAAAACTATTCAATTTCTGGCTACAACAGAACAGGATAGCTTATTTTATCGAACACTTTTAAAAATGATAAATCTAAGTAACAATAATTACCTTCAAAGCCATAATCTCAATGATTAGGCATTTTTTTGTTTATTCTGACATTTCTCAGAGCACACTGAGATATTTCACTTTGGAATTGCCCTCCAAGATCGTGGCAGAGACAACTTTCAAAATTCATTTTTAAAACTTATTACATTTGTGACATAGAGCAAAACTTATAAAGAGTTAAGTGAACATGCATGTACTAATCACAAAGCTTTAAAAAGTTCACTGTCAGTGCAATGGAGACTCTTTGTACCCCTCCTCAATCACATCTACCTCCTGTGGACCCCCTCTATCCTTACCCTAAATTTGATCATGGCTATTCACACATATATTTATGCTTTCCTACATATGTATGTTGTCCTAAGTAATATATGATGTTGTTTTTCACATGTAAATATTTACATAAAAAACAAATATTTATATGATGATATTACATTATATGTATTCCTTATCAATTTTCAATTCTCAATATTTTTTGTTAGATTTGTCTATAGATATTTATCTACATGATACATGAGTTCTTCACCAATATTCACAGTGTAGAATATCACATTATTTTAAATAAGCCTTAATTATTTATCCTATTTCCTACTAAGGTATAGTTAGGTGGTATCCAATTCTTTCCTTTATCAATAAACATCTCTTTATCTCTTTTGTGAACATATCAATGTATCTCTGCAGAGAACAAACCTAGGAATGTTATTTCTATATTGTGACAAATGGATTATTTGTTCATATGTACTATTTGTTACCATGGAACTTCAGAAAACTAAGATCATGGCATCTGGTCCCATCACATCATGGCAAATAGATGGGGAAATAATGGAAACAGTGATGGGCTTTTTTTGGGAGGGAGCTCCAGAATCACTGCAGATAGTGACTGCAGCCATGAAATTAAAAGACGCTTGCTCCTTGGAAGAAAAGTTATGAGTAACCTACACAGCATATTAAAAAGCAGAGACATTACTTTGCCAACAAAGGTCCGTATAGTCAAAGCTATGGTTTTTCCAGTAGTCATGTATGGATGTGAGAGTTGGACTATAAAGAAAGCTGAGCGCAGAAGAATTAATGCTTTTGAACTGTGGTGTTGGAGAAGACTCTTGAGAGTCCCTTGGACTGCAAGGAGATCCAACCAGTCCATCCTAAAGGAGATCAGTCCTGAATATTCATAGGAAGGACTGATGCTGAAGGTGAAACTCCAATACTTTGGCCACCTGATGCGAAGAGCTGACTCATTGGAAAAGACCCTGATGCTGGAAAAGATTGATGGCGGGAGAAGGGGACGAGAGAGGATGAGATGGTTGGACGGCATCAGTGACTCAATGAACATGAGTTTGGGTAAACTCCGGGAGTTGGTGAGGAATAGGGAGGCCTGGCGTGCTGCAGTCCCTGAGGTGGCAACGAGTCGGACACGACTGAGCGACTGAACTGAACTGATGGGTCTTCTTGGTGGCTCTGCAGTAAAGAGCCTGCCAATGAAGGAGATGAGACTTCAGTCCCTTGGTTGGGAAGATTCCCTGGAGGAGGAAATGGCAACTCACTCCAATATTCTTGCCTGGGAAGTCCAAGAGACAGAGGAACTTGGTGGGCTACAGTCCAGGGAGTTACAGAGTTGAACATGACTGAGAGAATGAGAATGCATGCAGTATTTGTTACTAAATTCTCTCCAAAGGGTTTGTACCAACTTCGATCCTTCCTACCAGAGTATAAAGTTCTCCTTTCTCCACAACCACCCCAAACCTTCTGTTATATATTTTAAGTTTTTCACAGTTACCAATTTGATTTTTAAAAATCAAATTTAATGATCATTGAGTATCTCCTCTGAAGAGATCTCTGTGCTTGGTTCTGGATCAAATGGCAAAGCAAGATGTAATAGAATTGAAGGAACCTAGCATACAGTCTTCACTCCTGCCACCTGCAGAAAGCAAGGCACTCACTTAACCCTCTCAAGCCTCAGTTCTTCATCTGTAGTATTAAGGGCTGGACAAGAAAATTTCTCAGGTCCTTTCACCCTGATCTTAACTCTATGATGCTCCGTGGAAGCATACAAACCCATAGGAGAAACAGCATATACATGAATAACCATAACACCAAGAAAATATACAAATAAGGCATTCAGAGAGTATAGAAGATGGGACCCAAATAAGAAAGAAGGGAGGGACTGGGAAGATTATATCAAGGAGACTGAAAAAGATGTATTGAAGATGGCATGGAAAACACACTCAGGAATAATAGAGGAAAGGAATTTCAGAGAGGAAAGAGCCTGGTTGGAAGCCTCAAGATGAGAGAGTCAAGGGAACAAAGATAGATGGATGGTGAGGTTATGGCACAAGGTATGAATGCTGGGGGGATGAGGCTACATTTTTTTTATTATTATGCCAAAATGTAATAAATCTTCATCATTTCATTGATGATTTTATTTTTAAACCCCCCCAAAGCAATTTGGAATCAAGTATGTAACTAAGGCAGATGGTCAATTTATTTTCATTTGAAAATGAAGCCATAAAACTAATTTCTGTGAGGTTAATGGACTGACTGGATAGTCACTTCTCCAAGAGTGCCCAAGGGTTTTGGAAAACAGGAAGAAGCATTGTAGAGATAAGAATGTAGCCTCTTTAACTTACTACTCTGAGTAAACATGCTCCTTTGGATTTTTGAATTCTGGTGGGTTTGTTTAAAAGAGTCCATTGTTTACAGTTATATCTGACTAAGAAAACTCTCCTACTTGCTGGGTTCTAGCATTCCCAGACAAAATTTTTAAAGTACAAAATCAATTTTATTCCCGAGAGGGAAAAAAATCCCTTCTAAGGAGCTATACTTTTTATACTAGAATGGTGGAGAACTTCACTTTGAAAAGTACCCCATGTATCTGATTCTGAATAAACTAAGTTATCATTGGTTAAGAACAAGGACACAGCAAGCAAAATACATAGGTACAAATTTTGACTCTCCCATTATAAACTAGGATATTTATTTAAGCAAGCTATTTAAACTGTTTGCGAGTCTTAGAATTGTTTTAGAATTGCATTTAGCTGCTTCCCAGGTAGCTCAGCTGGTAAAGAATCTGCCTGCAATGCAGGAGACCCTGGTTTGATTTCTGGGTCAGGAAGGTCCCCTAGAGTAGGGATAGGCTACCCACTCCAGTATTCTTGGGCTTCCCTTGTGGCTTAGATGGTAAGAATCCACCTGCAATGAGGGAGTCTTGGGTTCGATCCCTGGGTAGAGAAGATCCCCTGGAGGAGGGCATGGCAACCCACTCCAATATTCTTGCCTGGAGAATGCCATGGACAGAGGAGCCTGGCAGGCTACAGTCCATGGGGTCACAAAGAGTAAGACACAACTGAAGTGACTTATCATGCATCTGTAGCAAAATACCTGCATTAATCTCCATGTGTTTATGTCACTACTATTTTTCCCATATAATAAGAAATCAGAGGCTGGCAGCTCAAGGCTTGTACAATGGCTCCATGTTGTCATCAATAAGCCAATGGCATTCCCTAGTTTTCTGACTCAACATTATATTTTCTTCTCTTTTAAAAATACTTCTTTGTAGAGCAGTTTTAGGTTCCCAGCAAAATTGAAAGAAGGTTCAGAGATTTCTCATATACTTCCTACATCCATAACATACTGCCTCCCCAACTATCAACACAGCTTCAATGGGAGTGGTGCATTTGTGACCAAGAATGAAACTAAAAAGACACATGATAATCACTCAAACACCACAGTTTACCTTAAGGTTCACTCTTAGTGTTGTATATCCATGAGTTAGGACAAATGTATAGTGATGCATATTTATCCTCTTAATACATACTATGTTATAGACCTAAAATCCTTTGTGTTCTGACCATTTATCCCTCCTCTACCCAAGAAACCATTGATTTTTCACCATCTCCATAGTTTTGTTTTTTCCAGAATGTTAGATAGTTGGAATCATACAGTATGTAACCTTTTCAGATTGACTTCCCTCTGTTAGCAATATGCATTTAAGCTTCCTTCATGTCTTTTCACAGCTTGAAAGCTCATTTTTTTTAACCTTGAATAATATTCTGTTATTTAGATACAGCATAGTATGTTTATTTATTCATCTACTGAGGGACTTTCTGGTTGTTCCAAGTTTTGCCAATTTTGAACAAAGTATCTATAAACATCCCAATGCAGGTTTTTGTGTGGACACAGGTTTCAACTCCTTTTAGTAAATTCTAGGGAGCATGATTGCTGGATGGTATTGTAAGAGTTTATTTAGTTTTATAAGAAATGCCAGTCTCCAAAGTGGCTGTATCATTTTGAATTCCTACCAGGAATATATGGGAGTAACTATTGTTCTATATCCCCACTAGGATTTGGTGTTGCCAGTATTCTAGATTTTGACTATTCTAATAGAACTGTAGGGGTATCTCATTGTTGTTTTACTTTGTGTTTTCCTGATGACATATGATGCAAACATTATTTTCATATGTTTATTTGCCATCTGTATATCATCTGTTTTTTTTTTTTTTTCATTTTGGTGAGAATAATAAATTATACTCTCTTGGCAAGTTTGAATTATACAATACAGTATCATCAACTATATCCACTATGTTATACATATGATCTTTGGCCATTATTCATTGTATAACTGAAAGTTGATACCCTTTCGCCAAATTTTCCCCATTTTCTCCATTCCTATAGCCCATAGCAACCACCATTCTATTTTCTGTTTCTATGAATACAACTTTTTCTTTAGATTCATCAAGCAGAATTTGTATCTGTATCTTATATCACTTAGGATACTGCTCTCCAGATTTACCTATATTATCACAAATGGCAGGATATTCTTTAAGGCTGAATATTAGTCCATCATATTCTACATTTTCTCTATCCATTCATTAACTGATAGACACTTAGGCTGTTTCTGTGCCTTGACTATTGTGAATAATGATGCAATGAACTTGAGAGTGCAGCTATCTCTACAAGATAATGATTGCATTTTCTTTAGATAGACAGCCAGAAGGGAGATTGCTAGATCATGCGGTAGTTCTGTTTCTAGTTTTTCTTGAGGACACTCTATACTGTTTTCCATAGAGTCTGTAGAGTTTACATTCCCACCAACAGTGTAGAAGTGTTCCCTTTTCTTCACATTCTCACCAGCATGTTTTATCTTTTGTTGTTTTGATAGTAAACATCTTAACAGGTGTTCAATGATCTCTAACTCTGGTTTTGCTTTGCATTTCCCTCATGATTAGGGTCTATTATCTATTATCATGATTAGGATCTATTATCTATTATCATAAGATAAAAATGCATTTCCCTCATGATTAGGGAGAAGGCAATGGCACCCCACTCCAGTACTCTTGCCTGGAAAATCCCATGGACAGAGGAGCCTGGTAGGCTGCAGTCCATGGGGTCGCTAAGAGTCGGACACGACTGAGCGACTTCACTCACTTTTCACTTTGATGCATTGAAGAAGGAAATGGCAGCCCACCCCAGTATTCTTGCCTGGAGAATCCCAGGGATGGGGGAGCCTGGTGGGCTGCCATCTATGGGGTCACACAGAGTCAGACACAACTGAAGCGACTTAGCAGCAGCAGCAGCGTGATTAGGGATGTTGAACACCTTTTTATATACCTGTTGACCATTCGTAGGTTTTCTTTGGGAAAAATATCTATAACAAAACTGAGTATATTTGTCTACATCAGATTAAAAAAACAAAACTTCACAGCAAAGGAAACCATCAACAAAATGAAAAAGCAACCTATGGAATGAGAGAAAATATTTCTAAGCCACATATCTAATATGGGGTTAATCCAAAATATACAAGACAATCATGCAACTCAATAGCAAAGAAATGTGAAAAGGATCTGAAGATATTTTTCAATCATTCTTGATATGTGGCAGCTCATGGGAAAAGGGAACAAAATATTTCCCTTTGCATTTTTATTCAGAAGGGCACTCTATTCAAGACACTGTTACCTAATTCCTATTGGCTAAAACTAAGAAACATGGTCACACCTTGTTTAATGGAAAACCAAATACTTTTACTGAAAATATTGTTATCCTAAACAAAATCAGGGACTTTTTAGTGAGAAAAATGTCAAAATAAAATTTTTGTAGGCAACTAACAGGGCTTGCTGATGCCATCCCTAAAGAGTTACTTTGAAAGTTAAAAACAAAATGAATGTAAGTCTTAACATACAGTAAACATCTAATAACTCTTGCCCCAAAATAATTATATTAATGTATGGTTGATAATGTTATATCTGTTTCTTCAAGGGCATGTTAATCCTTCATGGCACCGATCAAAGGCCACACCTACTAAGATCCTTCTCTTATTCTGCTCCTTAGATGTTTTCCATTATACTAGATTGTAACAAACTAATATGACAAACAAGTAGAAAAGGAATGCATTGAAACTGTAGAACTGAGAAGGTAGCTAGGGAACTAGTTTTGGCAAAACTCAGAAACCTAAGTCAACTTCATGGAAGTAAATACCACGAAGGGTGTATTTTAAGCTCCACGAACTACTATAGGAGGGAGTAGGCCTCTGCTTTCCACCAGGGTCCTCAATGGGATTGTTCCTAAATAGGTGAAGTGTTTCACTGATAGATGGATAAAGCATGATTGCTGTGCATTATGGAGTCAGAAGCACATACTTTGTTGACTTCGGCCAAATGACGGTATGATAGCTCAGTGTTATTTAATTACAAAATAGATGTTTGTTCATGTTAATGATGCCGAGTATCTATAGTAAGAATGAGAGGGGAATTACTTCAGAGTAAACGGGGTGAATCAATATAGAAGCAGTAATGCATAGTTCTAATTCATAGAATGACAGGTAGAATGTTTTAGTTTGAACATAGTATATGGAAAGGCAATTACTAGCAGCTTAGGAAGCAGAAAACTAAGCAGCATTATCAAGAAATTGAATATATTTAAGTAGTAACATGACAAAGTCAAAACAATGCATCTGGAGGCCTAATCTGGTATGTTGAATGAACAGGAATGCAGAAAGACTGACTTCTTGAATATGGGTAATATATCTAAACATGGGATCTGAAGTGAAGATGGACAGAAAGGGAATAGGTGAGAGAATTAGGGAGGCATAGTAGAGAGGAAATGTCAACTGAAATTATTTTTAGAAAGCCAGGATAGAAGTATTCAAGATCCCCTGTGAAGTCAACCTTGACTGAATTGTTGCTTCCATGAAAAGTAGTGAGATGATAAGAGGCAATACAGCCATAAGAAATAAGATAAAAAGTTGTATTTTATATAGTATGAAATGTCAATAGAATATCTCTTAGAATATATGCAGAATTTGGAATTATATATCTGGTGCCAATGAGAGAACAGAGCTGATGGTATAAAGTCCTTTGTCACTTTTCATCATATTCTATACCTTCCTCTGGTCTTGCCATACACCATATTCTCATCTTTATCAATTACTTTGTGTATGTCTAATTCTATGAACTTTCTATGCCCTTCTGTATAATGTCATCTCACATGACCTCTTTAACCACTAATCACTCTATACTTCAGGCAGTATTTTTCCTATTTTAAAAAAGGAAACTGAATGTCAGGGACAGCCTACATCCTTTCCTAAATTTTTTCTTTACTTATGAATTAAAGGAAATAGTTATTATTGCATTTTGCTTCCTATTCAGTGAACTATGGATAAGACCATTTTGGGCTATGCAGAATCATTACTTTTTTTTAAACTGTAATTCTTTTTACAGATTTATGACCTGCTAAAATTTTCCAAGATCTATCATCTCACCTGTTGGCAGATTTTTTTTTTTAATGAATGCCTTCTCATTTGAAAACAGTCCATTCACATTTCAAAAATCTTATCAGTATTACCAGATTATTCCTTCTAATTATTCTGGTAGGCCTGATCTCAGAAAACTATTTGAATCCATCTGTTATTTAAATTCAAATTTGTTGCACAGGAAAGAGCACAACTTGATTTATATTATCTCTGGTTAGTTCCACTATGTATAGAATAATAAATATGCAGGCTCTCACATAGCAGCTATAGCAGGTACAAGTCTACAAAATAACTGTCACTGAGATTCAAGATCACATACGTTTACTAAGGGCATCTAAAGGGCATAAACATTTCAGAATTCTAATCAGTACACACCCTGCTAATACACAACCAGAAAAACATTCTTAACTCTTTGGGGAAAAAAAATATGTATCTCTGTTTTACATGCAATATAAATATATAAACAAGGGTCCAATCCAGCATGAGTCAGTAGCCAAGATTGTGGGAACTGAAGCTTCCATAGAAAAACATTTAAGTGTATTCATCAGGTTTGCCTCAACCTGGGCAACTCCATATATTGCATTGTTTACATTACATGTACATAGTGCAGATAAAAGGGTCCCTGTTGGGTTGGATAAAGTGTTAGTCGTTCAGTTGTGTCTGACTCTTTGTGACCCCATGGAATGTAGCCTCCTAGGCTCCTCTGTCCACAGGATTTTCCAGGCAAGAATACTGGAATGAGTAACCATTCCCTTCTCCAGGGAATTTTCCTGGCCTAGGGATCAAACTCGGGTCTCCTGCATTGCAGGCAGATTCTTTTCTATCTGAGACACCAGGGATAATATCCCCACAAATTCATGTCTATCCAGAACTCAGAATGGGATCTTATTTAGTAACAGGGTGCTTCCAGATGTAATTTGTTAAGATGAAGTCTTAACAAATCCGGATTAGGGTGGGCACAAACGTCAATGACTGGTATAATTTGAAGAAGAATATGTGAAGACATAAAGGGGGAACAAGGCCATATGACAATAGAAGACCATGTGAAAACAGCAATGTAGCTATGAGCCAAGGACCAGTAAAGATCCCTGGCAACTACTAGAAGCTAGAAAGAGGCAAGAAAATATTCTTTCCTAGAGCATGTAGAAGGAACATGACCCTGAAGATCTGTTAACTTCAGACTTCTTGCCCCCAGGACTGTGAGAGAATAAATGTCTGATTTTTTAGGCCACCCAGTGAGTGAGGGCATTCTGAGGAACTGACATAGGCTCTCAGTGACACAATGACCATTCTGACTTGATTTGTTTCCCTTACATAAGCAGAGACTTACTTAGAGTTGCATCACCTTCACACTGACCTCTGTGCATAGACTTGATAAGTAATTGTATAAAGCCAGGATAAAGTACATGCATTTTGTTATTCCTAGGCAAAAGTGTTTCCAAATGAAAAATAATTTAACGGAAACAGTAATCAAGTTTAAAAGGCCATTTTAAATAGTTTCTTTTAATTCACAGTTCTTATTGTATCCCTAGATGTGCAAATTTTCAGCACCCAAGGGATCAGTAAGAAGACATGATGACACCCTTTCCTTCTTGAAACACTTAATTTAGTTCCAACTCTGAAATCTTCTGCTTCTTGTGGTCCACTCCTCTCCCTCAGTGTACTTCCCCAGTGGCTCAGAGGTAGAGTCTGCCTGCACTGCCGAAGATGCAGGAGACATGGGTTTGATCTGTGGGTCGGAAGATTCCCTGGAGGAGGGCATGGCAACCCACTCTAGTATTCTTGCTGGAAGAATCCGATGGATAGAGGTGCCTGGTGGGTTCTAGTCCATGGCATCGCAAAGAGTTAGACAGGTCTGACGTGCATGCACTCCCTCGCTCTGGGGTACAAACCTTTCCCTAATTCAGTTCTTGGTTCTTGGCTTTTTGGGCTTTCTTGGGGGGGGGGGGGCTTGCCTCCCATGTGGTTTCCACTAACACCACAGTTCTGATGGCAACAAATCCACAATTTTCTCTGATGCTTGATCTGATCTGTAGTCTGCTATCTTCACCTGGCTTTAGTCAATGGCTGACATGTTACTTCAAACTTAACTTTGGGAAGAACGCAAGGTTCACACTCAACAAGGTACATTTCATAGTATTAGATAAGATTGTTTACATTGTGCTTTTGCTCTCTGTCACCAATATTCAAGGACATGTTTTCCTCCCCTGCCTCATGCCCATCAAAGACAAGAATTCAGAGAAACCATCTAAGTGAAATCTTGGAGGCATGCTTGCAAAGCTGATATTTTCCCTTACACACACACACACACACACACACAACTAGCTATGACTATATAGCAGAAAGAGAAAAGGAGGCAAGAATGGTGACTCTAAGGAGTAGAAGGATCAACCAGAGAGATAGATCTAGGAGGGTGTGGTCCTCAACAAGTTAGTAGTATTCAATCTCAGGAGAGATCCAGTAAGATGAGAGTCAGGGGACTGACGCATCACTTAGGCATAAATAAATGAAATGTTTCACATTTTTCTATATATAGGAGAAAGCATTATTTTAGCATATACACAGCTGCCTTCCCCTTATTTCATTGAATTCTCAAAACAACCTATGAACAGAGCAATGCCACTATTTCTTACTTGAGGAAATTGAAAGCTTAAATAACAGGCCCAAGGACACACAACTACTAACTGCCAGTGTTAGAACTAGAACACACTTCCTCTGACTATAAATCCATTATTCTCTTTTCAATTTGCTTTTACATGTGACCCTTGGTTTATTTATTTATTTTTCCTGCCTTCTGAGCACTCGATGAGTAAAATCACAAACACCTTACCAACCACTCAATGGTTTATGTGTGCTAACTCACTTCAATCATGTCCAACTCGTTGAGACTCTATGGACTGTAGCCCACCAGGCTCCTCTGTCCATGGGGATTCTCCAGGCAAGAATACTGGGGTGGGTTGCCATTTCCTCCTTCAGGGGATCTTCTTAACCCAGGGATTGAACCCAGATCTCCTGCATTGGCAGGCAAGTTCTTTACCACAAACACCACCTGATTTATAATATGATCTAAGATTGTTATTCTTTTGTATTCTCTACTAATTGCATTTATGAAACATCTAACCATGTTGTTAGATGCTTAAAAAATGTTCCGATCCTTCTCTGAGCCTTGACTATTCCTCTTAAGGTCTAGTTCTTGCCATTACTTTAATAAGGCAATGCTTTAGCCAGCTTGGAACCAGCAAAAGGTGAATAAGAGAAAGAAAAGGTTTGTGTGAAAGATGGACCCAATTATAGCAGTCTGCATTTTCCTATAATACTGGTGACAGCAGGGAAGTTGAGAAGCTGCCTTTAAGTCTATGATAAATAGACTTAAATAAAAACATTCTGCAGGTCCAAAGTCAATAAAAATGTACATAATGTACTTGGAGTTAAGGTGGTAAATGAGGTCACAAATACACTGAAAGCAGAAGAAGTATTGAAAAGTCAATGACATATTTAGGTAGATACTCCTAAAAAAAGTAGAAAGAGAGGCCAGAGAAATTTCAGAAAGAAAAAAAAAAATCCATGTACTTGATATACCTCTAATTTGAACAGGGAATGCAGCTTTTCAGGGAGTTATACATTCCCTGCTTCTAAGTATATTACCTCCCTTAGGTTGGCAAAATGGCTTGCTCTTTCCCTATTTTCCACCCCTTCAGGGTCTCTCTCCTCACAATCTATGCACAGTCATCAGCAATATTTCCTTGGTGAGTAACGGTGACCCTTGGATTTATGTCTTGCAACAGCAGCATGGGCTACAACAGCAAACAGCACTTGTCACCCAGGATGCAACCTGGAACTCATGTTACCCACAAAAACCTCCCACAGGCTCCAAGGCCACCCCTTCAAGGAGGGGATTTTTGCAGTGTCCATGGTCCACCCACGTAGTTACACGTCTCTAAATCTGAGGACCCAGCCTTTCCAGTGCACTGTTATCACATCATAGGACACAGCCTTTACAGTACATGGTCCTAAACCTACAGCACAGGACACAGTCCATTTTCCTGGTGGCTCAGAGGTTAAAGTGTCTGCCTGCAATGCAGGAGACCCGGGTTCGATCCATGGGTCAGGAAGATCCCCTGGAGAAGGAAATGGCAACCCACTCCAGTATTCTTGCCTGGGAAATCCCATGGATGGAGGAGCCTGATGGCCTACAGTCCACGGGGTCGCAAAGAGTCGGACACGACTGAGCAATTTCACTTTCTTTTCCTTTCATTTTTCAGTCAGTTCAGTAGCTCAGTCGTGTCCAACTCTTTGCAAGACCATGACTGCAGCACGCCAGGCCTCCCTGTCCATCACCAACTCCCGGAGTCCACTCAAACTCGCGTCCATCGAGTCGGTGATGCCATCCAACCATCTTGTACACTGCTCTAAATCTTTCAGAGAGGACACAGCCTGTCCAGTAGAATCTCCATCCAAGTCAGCTCACATTTGCATTCACATCAGCCAGATGAGGCTTTTACCAGCTCAGTCCCTCTTTGGGGTCTTCACATTCCTGACACCTTTTGCCCACCACTGCCCCTCTATTTCTCCCAAGATAACCACCATCTAGGTCACTTCATAGATGGGGTGCCCCACATAGGGCACAAGAATAGCAATCAGGGATCCAAAAGAGGTAGACAGGGCATTGTTCAAAATGGCACAGCATATGCCACATAAAATGCTTATCTGGGCCTCGGGTAATTTGGGCTAAATATTGATGGTTTCATGCCCAGTTCTCTCACAACTTGAGTCAACTTGGCATAGGTATACCATTTAATCACAGTATCTGGGAACTCTCGGGAATTTGCTCACACCACGTGGATGGCAGCGTTAATCCATTCCATCAGGGTGTGTGTCTGATTAGGCGCCCCCTCTATGAGTCACCTAGTGTTCTGCAAACTTTGTCTCAATGAGGGTTGAGTGGTCATAGATAGCAATCATTCTGTTTTGTCCCCAGAACAAATTATACCACCCACCCCTCTGTCCCAGAGTTGCAAAACCCATGCTGCCAAGGGTTCCCCTTGCTTTTGCCAGAATCGCTTACCTGAGTTGATCTCTACTTGAGTATGTGGTCTATATGTGGTGGACTCAGTCACACGGGGGGCCCCTTGAGGATGCCCCAGCCCCACAGTCTTAGGCCGCTGATCCTTCACTTTCTGCTGGACAGTGGGCTTCATTGCCAAGTGGGGACCCACAGTCTCACAATGTTCATCATCACTGTCCTTATTACCTCACTTTCAAGGCACTGGGTTCATCAAGACCACACATTTCTTGCTCCAGCGTATGTGGTTCTGACTCTTCCTCCCATCTCTGCAGCTCATGGACTTGCACAGCATCATGCAGGGCACTGTCCATATCAGCTTTCAGGGCAATCAGAAAAATCCACCCCACGGTGCCAGGGGCAGTATGTGCCACTTGGTCTGGCAAACGGGAACTCACCACCTGCAACGCCTTTTCAGGGCTGTCCAGTGACCCATCTACTGCCTCCCAGTCTTCTACTGGGACCCACACAGAGAGGGCCACGGCCACCAGGCACCACATACTATGTGGTGGTCACTGGCTTCCTCCTTCCCTTGGAGCCTCAGGCTCCTCTACCTGCTGGGTGTCCTGCTGACTAAGCCACTTGTCTTGCTGTTCGCACTGTGCTCATTGTTCTCTGAACCCAGCGAAGGCAAGGCATGAGCAGGGAAGCTGGAAGAAAACTCCAGGAGTCACAGGAGCTGCAGACTCGCTCATTCCCTCCAGGCTGGCGCAGCAGCTGTGTTGCAGCCATGCTGTATTCTCTTGTAGTTGGCCCAGGGGATGTAGCAATGATGCAGCCATAACACAGCTGCAAGGGCTTTCCAGGTGGGCTTATATGTTTACAGAACAAAAGTGGCTCGTGGCCAAGCAGGTACATCATGACACACACGCACCGTGCCCTAAGTGATCTCAGCTGTTACATAACCACGTGTTTACAAAACGCGGGGTAAGAGAGAGAGAGAGGCGGTGGAGTGAGAGTGCCAGGCCACTGCCATCTGAGCTCATTTGCTCTTTCCCTCCAGGAAGCATGAAACTATTTCCTAGATCATGCATTGACAAAGGACCAGAAGTGCAGTCAGTGAGAATAAGAAAACTTTCCCACAACCACAGAACCTAGTAAGTCTGAAGGACCAATCTAAGTCAGGAGGATCAACCTACAAATGGAAGCTGGGTGTTGAGTAAGGACCTTATTATTAGAATCCTCACATGGACTATTGAACGGAACATTAAGTTGCCAAGAAGACTAAGTATGGCTTTTTTCACTATGGAAAATGAAAGGTCAAAAGAACTATGTCAGAGTATAAGAAGCAAAGTAAGCCCTGAAGCCATCTGGGTATGTGGCATTAGATCCATAGATATAGTCTTTACTAGGATTTCAGTAGCTTAAGGTCTTGGACTGCAAATTGTAAAAAATGAAAGTTTTTAAAAATAGTGGAACAGCAAAACTATGGAGACAATAACATGTCTGTGGTTGCCAGGGGTGGAAAGTCAAAAATAATAGGCATAGAAGAAAGGATTTTTAGGGGAGTGAAAATACTCTGTATGATATTGTAATGACAGATATATGTATTATACATTTGTTCAAACTCATAGACTGTTTAGCATGAAGAGTGAACCCTAAAGTAAACTATGGATTCAGGTGATTATGATGTCAGTGTAGGTACACCCTTCATTACAAACACACCATTCTGGTAAATAATGTTATGTATGAGAGAAGATAGAGGATATTTGGGAAGTCTCTATACCTTTCTCTCCACTGTGTTGTGAAACTTAAAATGCTCTTCAGAAGGAAAAGAAAGAGACTTTGGAAAAACAAAACAGTGAGCCAGGAAAGTTTTGTTTATTGAAACTTAAAGGAGAAGCCACTAATCAAAAGGAGAAAATAGGCAATTCACTAAGCCTCACTAATCCTGAGATGTAGTTATGATGCAAAAAAGCAGAGAAGATGAAGTAAACCAACCCCAGAACTGATGCTCACCTGGCATATTCTAAAGTATGTTCAAATCCATTTTCTCATTAAAGCATCACAAAATTATTGATGTTTAGGCAGGTTAGGCATCAATACCCCCAATTTCCAGAAAAGGGAATAAGAATAACACCTCCTTTAACTCCAAAAGTAAATAGGTAATCCTTAAGATCATATTGCTGGTAAAGGTAGTATGTGGGACTAACAGGAGGTCCTGACTCCTATGACAGTGCTGTATCCAAATATCAACACATATAGGCACAAATGTTAAAGAATTCAAAATCTGGTAGAAACATCTGGTCACTGAATTCAATTATTATGTAAGTGTGTTGGTTTTAAACATATACCCACATATTTTTTGATACTCCTCTCCTTAAGAGATGCAATTTAATTCTTCTCCCCTTGAGTGTGGGCTTGATTTATTGACTTGCTTGTAGAAAGTGGAATATTAACAGAAGTGATGAGATGTCACTTCTGAGATTAGGTTATAAAAAGACGGTGGCCTCCAGGATAGGGGCCCTGTCTCTTGGTCACTCCCTCTTGACTCTACGCTCTGAGAGAACCTGGCTGCCATGTCATGAATCAGCCTTTGGGAGACAGAAGTCAGAGACCACATGTGAGGAGGTTCAGGCAACCTGTGAAGAGGTCAATGTGGTAACGAACTAGGGCATACCAACAACTTCAAGTGAACATCAAAGTGGACCCTCCCTAAGTCAAGAATTAAAAGAATTAAATTAACTGCTGATCCAGGCAGCAGCATTACAGCAACTTCTTGAGGGACCCTGAGTCAGAACCAATCAGCTAATTCACAAAATCTGTAAGATAAGAAAGGTTTGTGGTTTTAAGCCATGGATTTGGGGGTAATTTGTTACAGGGATGGATAACGAATAGAGTATGGAACCAATAGATTGATCTTTGCATTACAGATAATCCTGAATTGTAAACAAATCACATATTTAGACAGGAAATCTTTGTCCTATACCTTGGGACCACTGTCAAAAGAAAAGCAATGGCAAAAATGAAGTTAGAGCAGATGAAGGAAAAAAGTGGTGAGTATCAAGGAAAGTTAATGGGGCAGTTCTCAAGGGTGTGCTCCCAAGGAAAGCTGGCCCCTCACCAAGTCATTTCCATGACTTGAACTTTTTCCCATTCCATTTATTACACTAGACTTAATTGAGCTAACGACTATTCCATTATAAATATGTAAATTCCTCCGAGGGTGTTTAACTAGTTATCCACCCATTAGTTTGAATTAAAGTTCATTACTTTCATAATAACTCCTTGCTAACACAACCTGTGTTGATAAATGAAGGGACTGATGAAGGTGACATGGTGTAGCTTCATTTGGAGTACTTTGGGGACATTGGGAGTCTGGGTAAGGGCCATCGAGAGCTGATGCCTGGGAGAGGAATGATCAAATGAGAAAACAGCACCCTGGATGGAGTAGAATGATGTCAAAGCATGTAACACAAAAAACTTTGTAGGCAAGAAAAAAGAGATTTTTCTTTTATTCCCTATTAAAATGAACCTGATACTCATCACAATATGATTTAACCTAAGATCTAATGGACCAGCCTATAAACCTAATTAAGATCCATAACACAGTTCTTAAGAGAAAATGATTCCCAACATTGTACCAACAACTAGAATGTTGAACATAACTCATCTGTAAGCTGGGATAAAGACTGGAACATAGTGGCTCTTAAATTTGGAAAATCAAAGACTTACAAACTTTTTAATGGTACCAGCCTTTAAATTTTAAGGATGCTTTTGTTTTATTCTTTACTCAGATCACATTCTTTTAGTAGTTTCTCAAACTTTATTGTGTACATAAATCACCTGGGGATCTTGTTAAAACACAGACTGTGATGAGACCCAGCATTCTGCATTTTTCTAAAAAGCTCCCAGGTGATATTAATCCTACTGGAACTAAGACCACACTTTGAGTAGCAAAACTTTCTCCCACACAATTTAAGAAAGCAACTGTAGATTTCTATGTTGCAAAAGATGACTCAACACTGAACCTCAGGGCTTTGGGTTTTAGCTACAATTAAACTGCACCAAATTAGGATGATATTTAATAGTAAAATTCATACATCTAGGCCTAACAACTAAACACTACTTTACTTATTTTTAAATATAAGTTCCAGGAGATAAGTAAGCGGGCTAAGAACATAGGTATGAATTAGATACAGATGGATTCGAATTCTAGCTTTGTAATCTTCTAGCTGTGTGACCTGGGGCAAGTGAATCAGACAGAGGCCACTAAAGAAAAGAAAGCATTTGGTATTTTAAACCAAAAATATTTAACATAAGGAATTTATTATACATGTTAATTGCTGTGCTGTGCTTAATCACTCAGTCATGTCTGACTGTTTGTGACCCTGGGCTTCTCTGTCCATGGAGGTTCTCTAGGCAAGAATACTGGAGTGAATGGCCACTCCAGTATTCCCAACCCAAGGATTGAACCAGGGTCTCACACACTGCAGGCAGATTCTTTACCATCTGAACCACCAGGGAAGCCTGAGATTACTGGAGTGGGTAGCCTATCCCTTCTCCAGGGGATCTACCCATCCCAGGAATCAAACCAGGGTCTCCTGCATTACAGGCGGATTCTTTACCAGTTGAGCTACCAGAGAAGCTAATCAGTATTTTTAACACTAATGTTGATGTTTAGGAGCCCAACAGTGAACAGGGCTAGGGAGAAGAGAGCAACGACTAGATAGAGAAAGTCACAATCTTCCCTACGACCTGGCACCTCAGAGGAAGGGACAGTCCAAGGGGAGCTGGAACCAAAGAGAAGATGCCACTGCCAGAAACACTGCTTAGCAGGAGTGGGGAAGGACTTTCCCATTGTCCAATCCCTTCCAATATACTCCACAGGCTGAACTTAGCCATAGGCTATCAGCAAAACATCTGCTGAAATGCAGATGTAGGTCAGAGTAAGGGAAGAGCAAAAAATGGATCTGAGAGCGAATTGGCCAAGCACCAGCACAACAAATTTCTGAGGCTCTAATACTCCATCTAATGCTCAAACACACATCTGTAACATAGGTGTTGTGTTATTTAAATGAGATACGTTACATACAGAGTCCTTTAGTAGGGGCTTGGTACTTCAGTTTTACAATCATCATCTTCATCATCTTTTTATGGTTTGACAACATTCTCTTCATCCCTTTCTCTCCTATCACTGATTTCTCATTGGCATGTGGCGTCTTAGGGAGATTAGAAACATACTAGTAATACAATAATAATCCAAATTATGCTATAAAAAATTGTCCATATTAAGTGGAGAAATATCCATTTGTTTCATTTACATGGTAGACTCAGAAAAGCTTAAAATTTTCTACCAAGCATGCTGAAGGACCCAACATTTCTCAGTGAAGTGGGCTCTAGAACATTTTGAGGACCGTATTTTGGATTAGGATTAAGACATGAGGCGTGGGGTTGAAAAAAAATGGAAGGTTTAAGGGAGAAGGAGGAAGGAGGAGGGAGATGAAAGGAAAGCTGCTCTCATCCCCTCCATGAAGGTCAGCTGTGAGTGACTGTGAGGTTAACCAGTGGAACTTACAGATACATGTGTTATCCTTAACTGGATTTCAGGAGTGTTGATATGGACTGCTAATTTAGTTGTTTTGTTCTCTCAACTGGGACCAACCCTGCCTGCCTTTCCAGATGCTGACGCCCTAACTGTGAAGTTACAATATTGAGGCACTAGCAATGCTCAGTGATGAAAAGAACAGTAGACCTCAGTAGACCTGTTCCCCAAGTGAAGTTATCAAAAGCTTACAAAATAGACACAGATGTCTCTGCTAGGTTATATTGCAAAGAAATCAGAATGTTAGTGAATAGCCCCTCTTGGAAGAAAACAGCCAAACCCATTTATATTCTGGTCTATGTTTTTGTGGTGTAGAAAATGCAGCAGTCTGTCTAGTGGTTCTCTCCTGGTTCATCTTGTTTGGGAGTCAGCAAGCAAAGCCTATACTGAACACAGTCTCTCCCTGCTAACAACCAGCACTGCCGTAGCTAATTCATTCCAACCTTAAGTTAATTCATTTGAAGATGGATCTGTTTGAACAGCAAAGACTATATAGAGAAACACATTAAGGTATTTATAAATGAGAAGTCAAAATGTATACTTCTGGGATATATCAGTGCTGCATTGTAATGTTTTATTTATTCATTCCACATTTATTGAGTTAAAAAATAGTACAAAGCAATGATCTAAAGACTTTACCATCTGTCATATGCTGGGGTCCAAAAGAATCGATGCAGAAAGTGAGTGACTTCTGGGGAAGGAGGGTTAGCTGGGGGTTGAAGAATTCAAGATGTCTCCATTGTAGAGTAGGGACAAAGCTGGGTTTTGATAGGCTGGTTGGAGTTGGCCAAGTGGAATGAAGAAGTATTTCCTGATGAGACAGTAGCTTCCACAAAGGCATTGTGGTAGGATTGGAAAAGTTGGCTGAGCACCAGGAGAGTAAGTACAAGAGAGTGTGACGCAGTTAGAGCCTTGGCTTTGAAACTTGTTAACTTAATAAATAATATTAACTATTGGACTATCAGCCAGGTCACTTAATCTGTTTTCATAAGTGAAAAATAGGAATAATAATACTACCTGACACATGAGTTTATTGCAAGTCTCAAAGACACAGAAATTGCCTAACATATAATAAACATTCAGTCAATATTTGTTGCTCTGTTTTATCATTGAAGAATAGAATGTCTTTATTTTCTGTAGATATTTATTGAGTATCTGCTATATGGAAGGCAGAAGAGTAAACTGAGTCAGAACATGAAATGCTTTGATGGTAGGCCAAGGTGCAGACATTGTCTGGCTGAAATAGGAAAGTTGTTGGAGGGACTGGGGCTGGGGAGGGGCAAAATGAGTGCTGTTTTTAGGGATTAATCTAGAAGTATAGTGCATGCAATGTGTCGTCCAGCAACTCCTTTTATGAACCTTTAATGAAGCAGTAGATAAAATTGCAAAGAGGAATCTCTTGGCACCAGAAAATGCATTTAATTCTCCAGCAATAAATACGGAGGCTCTTACATGTAACTAAGACTCTCATCAATGACTGACTGCACCATGTGGAATGTATGGACTGCTAACATGGCCAGCCACCAGACCCTGGGGACCTCTGGGTTCCTAAGGATGGAGGGGGAAGGGGTAGGTTACCCATAATCCTCCCCTGACTCAAAATGGCAGAGGGTGAGGAGGCAATAGATTACAATGACAAGTAGCTGATACCACGGGAAACATTTCTATTAACTCTCCAAGGTCATAAAGTGTGAGGTAAGCAAGCACAAGGGATGGAATTCTCAGGGACATTAACTTTGCTCTAAAGAGCCAGAGCAGCAGTTCTCAACCTGATGTTTCTGTGCTGATTTGCATAATGAAAGAGTTTCTCGTCTAGGAAATACTCCCATGGGTGTGTCAGGGTTATGCGCAATCCCCAGCAAGCTGCCTATAACTCCACCTCCTTCTCTCTCTCAATAACATTTATCAAAATGAAAGTGTATTGTGATTAGAGGAGTAAACACTCTTATTTATGTTAGAAAGTGAACTATTCATCAGCTTTGGTGTTTTATTATTAGTAGAAAACTTTTTTGGGGAATCTCAGAGAACTGATATGAACATACCAGGTTATTACTAACGTTTTAGTTAAGAAATATAAGTCAAAGACTACTTGAGTTATTTTCTATCATTTCTTCTCTATTACCTACAATCCAGATGTCCTTGTCCCATGCTCCAAACCAGTTACTTATCTAAAAAAAGTGTAAGTAATAAAACAAATTTTTAACCTCTGCCCTCTTTGAATATGACAAATATAAATGGTGAATGTAATTAAATGTGCCAGGAAAATTCAGAGCTGTAGAATGACTATGAGAACCAGCATATGCCCACTGGCAGAAGTGGTACATCCCACTTGGCCTGAGGGACAACCTTTGCTGTTGTTGTTCAGTCACTAAGTCATATCCACCTCTGTAGGACCCCATGGACTGCAGCATACCAGGATTCCCTGTCCTTCACTATTTCCAGGAGTTTTCTCAAACTCATGTCCTGATGCCATCCAATCATATCATGCTCTGTTGTTCCCTTTCCCTCCTGCCCTCAATCTTTCCCAGGATCAGAGTCTTTTCCAATGAGTCCATTCTTTGCATCAGGTGGCCAGAGTATTGGTGCTTCAGCTTCAGCATCAGTCCTTCCAATGAGTATTCAGGGTTGCTTTCCTTTAGGATTGACTAGTTTGAGCTCCTTGCTGTCCAAGGGACTCTCAAGAGTCTTCTCCAGGACCACAGTTTGAAAGCATCAATTCTTCATCACTCAGACTTTTTTATGGTCCAGCTCTCACATATGTACATGACTATTAGAAGAACCGTAGCTTTGACTATACAGACCTTAGTTGGCAAAGTGATGTCCCTGCTTTTTAATATGATGGCTAGGTTGGTCATGGCTTTAATTCCAAGAGGCAGTGAAAGTGAAGCATGGCTTAGCCATGTCCGACTCTTTGCGACCCCAGGGACTGTACAATTAATGGAATTCTCCAGGCCAGAATACTGGAGTAGGTACACTTTCCCTTCTCCAGGGAATCTTCCCAAACCAGGGATCAAACCCTGGTTTCCTGTATTGCAGGCACATTCTTTGCCAGCTGAGCCACCAGGGATGCCCTCCAATGAGCAGTTCAGTTGAGTTTAGTTCAGCCACTCAGTCATCTCCAACTCTTTGTGACCCCATGGACTGCAGCACGCCAGGCTTCTCTGTCCATGACCTACTCCCGGAGCTTACTCAAACTCAGGTCCATCAAGTTGGTGATGATATCTCATCCTCTGTTGTCCCCTTCTCCTCCTGCTTTCAATCATTCCAAGCATCAGGGTCTTTTCCAAGGAGTCAGTTTTTTGAATCAGGTGGCCAAAGTACTGGGTTTTCAGCTTCAGCATCAGTCCTTCCAATGAATATTCAGGACTGATTTCCTTTAGGATGGACTGGTTGGATCTCCTTGCTGTCCAAGGGACTCTCAAGAGTCTTCTGCAACACCACAGTTCAAAAGCATCAATTCTTTGGCGCTCAGCTTTCTTTATAGTTCAACTCTCATATCCATACATGACTACTGGAAAAACCAAAGCATTTTTGACTATACGGACTTCTGTTGACAAAGTAATGTCTCTGCTTTTTAACATGCTGTCTAGGTTGGTCATAACTTTTCTTCCAAGGAGCAAGTGTCTTTTAATTTCATGGCTGCAGTCACCATCTGCAGTGATTTTGGAGCCCCCAAAAATAAAGTCTGCCATTGTTTCCCCATATATTTGCCATGAAGTGATGGAACCAGATGCTATGATCTTAGTTTTCTCAGTGTTGAGTTTTAAGCCAACTTTTTCACTCTACTCTTTCACTTTCATTAAGAGGTTCTTTAGTTCTTCTTTGCTTTCTGCCATAAGAGTGGTGCCATCTGCATATCTGAGGTTATTGATATTTCTCCCAGCAATCTTGATTCCAGCTTGTGCTTCTTCCAGCCCAGCATTTCTCATGATGTACTCTGCATATAAGTTAAATAGGCAGGATGACAATATACAGCCTTGACAAATTCCTTTCCCAATTTGGAACCAGTCTGTTTTTCCATGTCCACTTCTAACTGTTGCTTCTTGACCCGCTGGGTGCTGAAGTTGGGCGGATGATGGCAGCAAACTGGTTCTGCTAGAAGATGGAGGCATTCAGCCCCGGGTCCCAGGGCCCCTGGACCCATCAGTACATGGCCCAAACCTCCAGGAGACTGGAAGAACTTGAACTTTCTGGCCAACCCAACACATGACATGACAAGTTTTCAGATTTTCATTGGCTGTTTCTGCCATTTGCCAGTGTAAACTTTTGAGATTTCCCAAAATAAATGAGATTGAAAGGAGGCAAGTCGATGGAGGTCCTCCAGAGCATTAATTGAAGTTTCTCAGCAGCATGAGATCAAATCACAGGCTTTTCAAGAAACTTCTGATTGGCTGTTGAAATACAAAGGTTATAATTCAAGAGCCATGGCATTACATTAAACAGATGCAACCCAGGGGAAATTATGACTTAAATGAGCAGCTCCTGGTGGCTGCAAGGCGCTGAAGCAACTTTGAGGAGATACCCCACATCCAAGGGCAGAGAAGCTCCAGCAAGACGGTAGGTGGGGCAAAATTACATTTAGAGTCAAACTCCACACCTGCCAGAGACGCACAGAGGGCTCAGACATACCTTGTGTGCACCAGGACCCAGGAGAAAGGAGCAGTGACCCTAAAAGAGACCGACCCAGACTTGCCCATGAGTGTCCAGGACTCTCTGGCAGAGGCGTGGGTCAGTGGTGGACTGTTGCAGGGTTGGGGGCACTGAGTGTAGCAATGCTTGCACAGGGTCTCGTGAAGGAGGTCACCGTCATCTTCATCACCTCCACCATAGTTTGGCCTCAGGTCAAACAACAGGGAGGGAACACAGCCCCACCCACAAACAGAAAATTGGATTAAAATTTACTGACCATGGTCCTGCCCATCAGAACAAGACCCAGTTTCCCCCTCAGTCAGTCTCTCCCATCAGGAAGCTTCCATAAGCCTCTTATCCTTCTCCATCAGAAGGAAGACAGAATGAAAACCACAATCACAGAAAACTAATATGATCACATGGACCACAGCCTTGTCTAACTCAATGAAACTAGGAGCCATGCCTTGTAGGGCCACCCAAGACAGACGGGTCATGGTGGAAAGTTCTGACAAAACAAGGTCTACTGGAAAAGGGAATGGCAAACCACTTCAGTATTCTTGCCTTGAGAACCCCATGAACAGTATGAAAAGACAAAAAGATAGGACATTGAAAGATGAACTCCCCAGGTTGGTAGGTACCCAATTTGCTACTGGAGATCAGTGGAGAAATAACTCCAGAAAGAACGAACAGATGGAGCCAAAGCAAAATACAACACCTAGTTGTGGATGTGACTGGTGATAGAAATAAAGTCCAATGTTGTAAAGAGCAATACTGCGTAGGAACCTGGAATGTTAGGTCCATGAATCAAGGCATATTGGAAATGGACAAACAGGAGATGACAAGAGTGAACATCAACATTTTAAGAGTCAGTGAACTAAAATGTACTGGAATGGATGAATTTAACTCAGATGACCATTATATCTACTACTGTGGGCAAGAATCCCTTAGAAGAAATGGAGTAGCCATCATAGTCAACAAAAGAGTCCAAAATCAGTACTTGGATGCAATCTCAAAAATGACAGAAATATCTCTGTTCATTTCCAAGGCAAACCATTCAATATCACAGTAATCCAAGACTATGCCCTGACCAGTAATGAAGAAGTTGAAGTTGCACAGTTCCATGAAGGCCTACAAGACCTTGTAGAACTAACACCCAAAATAGACGTCCTTTTCATTAAAAGGGACTGGAATGCAAAAGTAGGAAGTCAAGAAATACGTGGAGTAACAGGCAAATTTGGCTTTGGAGTACAGAATGAAACTGGGCAAAGGCTAATAGAGTTTTGCCAAGGGAATGCATTGGTCATAGCAAAAGCCCTCTTCCAACAACACAAGAGAAGACTCTACACATGGACATCACCAGATGGTCAATACTGAAATCAGATTGATTATGTTCTTTGCAGCCAAAGATGGAGAAGCTCTATACATCCAGCAAAAACAAGACCAGGAGCTGACTGTTGCTTAGATCATGAACTCCTTATTGCCAAATTCAGACTTAAACTGAAGAAAGTAGGGAAAACCGCTAGACCATTCAGGTATGACCTAAATCAAATCCCGTATGATTATCCAGTGTTAAGTGACAAACAGATTCAAGGGATTAGATCTGATAGACAGAGCACCTGAAGAACTATGGATGGAGGTTCATGATATTGTACAGGAGGCAGTGATCAAGACCAACCCCAAGAAAAATAAATGCAAAAAGGCAAAATGGTTGTCTGAGGAGATCTTAAAAATAGCTATGAAAAGAAGATAAGCAAAAGGAAAAGGAGAAAAGGAAAGATATACCCATTTGAATGCAGAGTTCCAAAGAATAGGAAGGAGAGATAAGAAAGCCTTCCTCAGTGATCAATGCAAAGAAATAGAGGAAAACAACAGTCTGGAAAAGACTAGAGATCTCTTCAAGATAACTGGAGATACCAAGGGAACATTTCATGCAAAGATGGGCACAATAAAGGACAGAAATGGTATGGACCTAACAGAAGCAGAAGATATCAAGAAGAGATGGCAAGGATACACAGAAGAACTATACAGAAAAGATCTTCATGCCACAGATAATCATGATGGTGTGATCACTCACTTAGTGCCAGACATCCTAGAATGTGAAGTCAAGTGGGCCTTAGGAAACATCACTATGAACAAAACTAGTGGGGGTGATGGAATTCCAGTTGAGCTATTTCAAATCCTAAAAGATGATGCTGTGAAAGTGCTGTTCTCAATATGCCAGCAAATTTGGAAAACACAGCAATGGCCATAGGACTGGAAAAGGTCAATTTTCATCCCAATCCCAAAGAAAGGCAATACCAAAGAATGCTCAAACTATTGCACAATTGTATTTATCTCACATGCTAGCAAAGTAATGCTCAAAATTCTCCAAGCCAGGCTTCAACAGTATGTGAATCGTGAACTTCCAGATGTTCAAGCTGGATTTAGAATAGGCAGAGGAACCAGAGATCAAATTGCCAACATCCATTGGTTCATCAAAAAAGTGATAGAGTTCCAGAAAAACATCTACTTCTGCTTTATTGACTATGCCAAAGCTTTTGACTTTGTGGATCACAACAAACTGTGGAAAATTCTGAAAGAGATGGGAATACCAGATCACCTGACCTGCCTCTTGAGAAATCTGTAAGAAGCAACAGTTAAAACTGGACATGGAATAAGACACTGGTTCCCAGGGGCAAGTGTCCCTTATTTTCTGAATGTAGTCACTATCTGCAGTGGTTTTGGAGCCCAAGAAAATAAAATCTATCACTGTTTCCACATTTCCCCATCTATTTGCCATGAAATGATGGGACCAGATACCATGATCTTAGTTTTTTGAATGTTGAGTTTTGAGCCAGCTTTTTTACTCTCCTCTTTCACCCTCATCAATCTTTGTCAGTTACTTTCCTTCAATATATGCAGATGATACCACCCTTATGGCAGAAAGTGAAGAGGAACTAAAAAGCCTCTTGATGAAAGTGAAAGAGGAGAGTGAAAAAGTTGGCTTAAAGCTCAACATTCAGAAAACTGAGATCATGGCATCTGATCCCACCACTTCATGGGAAATAGATGGGGAGACAGTGGAAACAGTATCAGACTTTATTTTTTTGGGTTCCAAAATCACTGCAGATGGTGATGGCAGCCATGAAATTAAAAGATGCTTACTCCTTGGAAGGGAAGTTATAACCAACCTAGATAGCATATTAAAAAACAGAGACATTACTTTGCCAACAAAGGTCCGTCTAGTCAAGGCTATAGTTTTTCCAGTGGTCATGTGTGGATGTGAGAGTTGGACTGTGAAGAAAGCTGAGTGCTGAAGAATTGATGCTTTTGAACTGTGGTGTTGGAGAAGACTCTTGAGAGTCCCTTGGACAGCAAGGAGATCCAACCAGTCTATCCTAAAGGAGGTCAGTCCTGGGTGTTCCTTGGAAGGACTGATGTTGAAGCTGAAACTCCAATACTTTGGCCACCTCATGTGAAGAGTTGACTCATTGGAAAAGACCCTGATGCTGGGAGGGATTGGGGGCAGGAGGAGAAGGGGATGACAGAGGATGAGATGGCTGGATGGCATCACTGACTCGATGGACATGGGTTTGAGTAAACTCCGGGAGTTTGTGATGGACAGGGAGGCCTGGTGTGCTGTAATTCATGGGGTCGCAAAAAGTCGGACACAACTGAGCGACTGAACTGAGCTGAACTTCCCTCAAGTGAAGGGATTAACATCTCTTCCTCTCTGAGATGACTTCTACACCCTCCAGCTGAGGCAATGACACTTCATCACAATGCATTAACGACAGTCCCTAAATGTTCATGACATGAGAGAAATGAATTCACAATTTCTCTAACAGCTTCATGCCTTTTAGAGTGAGTGCATATCGCCATATTGCATATACAGCTAGTGTTTAACAAGCATTTTCATACAACATGACCCCAATGAAGAAACAGTGATATATTTTAATGCAAGGAAATCTGGTTGTGAAGGAACCACTGAAAAGATAGCGTATGCGCACTATGTTTTACAGGTGATTAAAAGGATTTTCCAAGGTTATTTTGACTATAGGCAAAATAGTCATGTAATTTACCACACAAAAGGGAAAGCTTTTGAGTAAGTTAGGAAATGAATGATAATTACACTGAGACAACAGACATAAAGGAAGACTGTCCTGGCGAATCAAAATGGAATGTCATCTTAATTGTTATGGGCTAAATTTTGTTGCTCCTCAAATTCTTATTTTGAAATCTTCACTCCCAGTACCTCAGGGTGTGATTGCATTTGGAGACAGAGGCTTTAGAGAGGTAATTTTACCTTTTTTATTGAGGGTATATGGATATGTTTGGCCCTAATCCAGTATGACTGATGCCCTTAAAAGAAAAGGCAATTAAGACCCAGACACGTACAAGCACAGAGGAAAGACCATGTGAGGACACAGCAAGAAGAGAGTCATCTGCAATTCTAGGAAAAAGACCTCAGAAGAAATCAAATTTGCTGACACCTGACATCTTGACCTTGACCTTTTCTAGCCTCCAGACTGTGATAAAGTGGTTAAGCCACCCAGTCTGTGGTATTTTGTTATGTCAACCCTAGCAACAAGTATATTAACTCTAATGATTTTCATTTAAATATTGGCCTCATATGCTAGCAAGGTTATGCACAAATTCCTTCAAGATAGGCTTCAACAGCATGTGAACCAGTAGCATCCAGATGTACAAGACGGATGAAGAAAAGGCAAAGGAACCAAATTGCCAACATCTGTTGGGTCATACAAAAGAACAAGGGAATTAAAAAAAAATTACTTCTGCTTCATTGACTATACTAAAGACTGACTCTGTGGATCACAACAAACTGTGGAAAATTCTTAAAGAGGTGAGAATAACCAGACTACTGTACCTGTCTCCTGAAACCTGTATGCTGGTCAAAAAGCAACAGTTAGAACTGGACATGGAAGAAAGGACTGGTTGCAGATGAGAAAGGAGTATGTCAAAGCTATATACTGTCACCCTGATTATTGAACTTATAGGCAGAGTACATCATGCGAAATACCAGGCTCAATGAAGCACAAGCAGGAATCAAAGATTGCCAGGAGAAATACCAAAAACCTCAGATATGCATACCACCATATGATACCACCCTTATGGCAGAAGGTGAGGAGGAACTAAAGAGCCTCTTGATGAAGTTGAAAGAGGAGAGTGAAAAAGCTGGCTTAAAATTCAACATTCAAAAAAATGAACATCATGGCATTCCGTCCCATCACTTCATGGCAAAGAGATGGGGAAACAATGGAAACAGTGACAGACTTTATTTTCTTGGGCTCCAAAATCACTGCAGATGGTGACTGCAGCCATGAAATTAAAAGACATTTGCTCCTTGGAAGAAAAGCTATACCTAGATAGCATATTAAAAACCAGAGACATTACTTTGTCAACAAAGGTTTGTACAGTCAAAGCTATGTTTTTTCCAGTAGCCATGTATGGATGTGAGAGTTCGACCATAAAGAAGGCTGAGGCCAGAGAATTGGTGCTTTTGAACAGTGCTGTTGGAGAAGACTCCTGAGTGTCCCTTGAACTGCAAAGAGATCACACCAGTCAATCCTGAAGTAAATCAACCCTGAATATTCACTGAAAGGACTGATCCTGAAGCTGAAGCTCCAATACTTTGGCCACCTGATGTGAAGAGGACTCATTGGAAAAGACTCCCATGCTGGGAAAGATTGAAGGCAGGAGGAGAAGGGGAGGACAGAGGCTGAGATGGTTGGACGGCACCACGGAATCAATGGACATGGGTTTTAGCAAACTCTGGGAGATGGTGAAGGACAGGGAATCCTGGCATGCTGCGATACATGGATTCTGAAAGAGTCAATCATGACTGAGTGACTGAACAACTTATTTATAAAATAACTTCACATAAAAAAAAAAAGTAACTTTGTATCTGAATAAAGTGTGCCAGCAAAAGTAATACCAGACATGATACCCACTAGTATCACTAAGAAAAGTAAACCCTCCAATGTACATGGTGGTCCACCACTAAGCCTGTGTGCCACAACTACTGAAACCCAGGCACCTAGAACCCTGTGCTCTGCAATAAGGAATACCCCCAGATTGCTGCAAGTAGAGAAAGCTCAAGCCCAGCAAGAAAGACCCAGCACAGTCAAAATAAAAAAATAAAATTAAAAAAAAAAAGTAACTCCTCATCTCTAAAAATGACCTTATTTCATTTATTTTTATGACTAAGTAATATTCCATTGTATGTAGGTACTAACCACATCTTCTTTATTCATTCGTCTATTGATGGACATTTAGGTTTCTTCCATGTCCTGTCTATTGGGAACCGTGCTGCAGTGAGTCACTCAGTCGTGTCCATCTCTTTGCAACGCTATAGACCGTAGCCCGCAGGCTCCTCTGTCCCTGGGGATTCTCCAGGCAAAAATACCAGAGTGGGTTGCCATGCCCTCCTCCAGGGGAATCTTCTCAACCCAGGGATCGAACCCAAGTCTCCCGCATTGCAGGCAGATTTTTCACCATCTGGGCCACCAGGGAAGCCTGAACATTGAGGTACATGTGTCTTTTTGAATTATAGCTTTCTCATGATATAGGTCCAGTCATGAGATTGGACCTAAAAAATTTTTAGTTTTTTAAGGAACCTCCATAGTGTTTCCATAGGTAAAATAGAAAGCTAGGGAGAGCCTGTTGTATAACACAGGGAGCTCAGCTGGGTGACCACCTAGATGGGGTGGGGGAATGTGGTTCTGGAAGGGAAACTCAAGAGGGAGGAGATATATGTATACATATGACTGATACACTTCATTGAACTGCAGAAATGAGCACAATATTGTAAAGCAGTTATATTCCAATAAAAAAATAGAGCACTTAAAATCTGGACCACAAAAAGAAAAGTAAATCCTGCCTTCACATATTCATTCTTTCATTCTCAACTTATTATTGCTACAAAGCATTTCCATAGACATATTTATAACATTTATATCATTGCCAGCTCTTTTATCCAATGATTTTTCTTAAAATGTTTCTCTTAAAGTCTAACAGATATTGGCTTTGGTTTTTCAATACGATTAATATATTTTAATTTTCATATCATTAAAATCCATCTCAGACTAAAAAAATGTTTTATTGTTTTCATATTTATGGAAACTTCCTCTATCTTCAAGGTGAGTTTGACCTTGTTTTGCATTTTTCCAGTCCACTCATCGCTTGACAAGGAAATTATGTCAACTAAATTCAAGAGCAGGCATTTACTATTGGTTCTATGTTTCAAAGTAATATTCATGTATGTGGTATATAAGATCTCTGAAATAGCCTAACCACTGAAACCAAGATTGTCTGGCTGGATTTTTGCAGCATGTGAGGATCACATATCTGGTAAAGGCTATATTTCTATCAAAAAGTGTGTGTGTCTGTGTGTGTGTGTATTTTAAAATATAGTGTATTATATACACCTCTTATGATAGGAGCCAGTGATTGAGGATCTTATAGAAAATAAAGACTCTCCACATTTAAAACTGATTGATGATGGTACACGATGACGTTTTTCATTTTGTGGGAGGCCACATATTAGACAGGTTTCCATTACTGTACAAGTGTCAGAACGCTCACTTTCCCTCCATCTTACAGTGAGGAAAACACTTGTGAATAAGTCAGTTAACTTTTCTTATTTATTTGTTCAACAAATGTTTATTTGAGAATGAACTCTGTGCCAGGCACTATTTTAGGTGCTGGAAATATAACAGTGAATTATTATATGAAAAGTCTTGCTCATGTGGGCTATATTCTGTAAAGACAGGGTAGTGTAGAAGCACATAGATTTTCAGCCTGAATTTGAATCTTGGTCCTTCACTAGTGGGTGTGTTTACCCTAATTATTTGATCTCTCTCAACTCCACATTTCTTACTTGTTGACTGCTATCTTATCATGTTGTCAAAGGACTGAATATAATAACCTAAATGCCTGGTAATGTGATGAGCATTGTTCTTTTTGTAATATCCTGAGCCATTTCCCTTTAAAGGGTGTATTGAGTTAAATCATCTCTTCCAAAAAAGATGTGTTGAAATTCTAACCTCTAGTACCTCAGAATGTGACTTTATTTGAAGATATAATTTTTTTTTTGAGTTTTTGAATCTCACAGTTTTAATATCAGTATTAAGCCTGCAACACTGACCAAATTATATAAGTGGCAAGTATTGTCTGGACATGATCTTTGACTCTGGAAGATCCTGGGAAGATAGGAATTTTATATAAGTAATCAAGTTAAGATGACGTTATTAGGGTGAGCTTTAATCCATTATGACTGGGGTGTGTGTATGCTGGTATGTTGTGTGTGTGCTCAGTCATGTCCAGCTCTTTGTGACTCCATTGACTGTAGCCTGTCAGGCACCTCTGTCCATTGGATTTTCCAGGCAAGAACTGGAGTGCCTGGAAGCCTTTTCCTTCTCTGGGGGATCTTCTTGACCCAGGAAGGGAACCCACATCTCCTGCATTAACAGGCATATTCTTTGTCACTAGCACCACCTGGGAAGCCCATTATGGCTGGGGTCTTTATAAAAAGGGGAAATTTGGACACAGAGACAGATATAGGGAGAATGACATGTGAAGAAAAATAAAAAAATTGGGGTGATGCTTCTATAAAGCTAGTACAGTTAAATATTGCCAGTAAACCACCAGCCAGGGAAGAGGCATGGAACAGATTTTCCCTCACAGCTCTCCAAGGAGCCAACCCTGCTGACACTCTGATCTCAGACTTCCAACCTCCAGAGCTGTGAGACAAGACATTTCTGTTTAAAGTCTCCATGGTATGGTACTTTGTTAAGCAGCGATGCAAATTAACATAAATTGCTTTGCCTTTAGGTGTGAGTTCGAAAAGCACTTTTTATTCTATTTTCTTAAAGATGAGCATGTGATAATCTTAATCACTACAGATAAGGTGAACAAATTGAAGGTCAGAGAAGGCATGCTGGTGTGTATGTACGCTCAGTCGTTTCAGGCATGTCCGACTCTTTGAGACCCTATGGATTGTAGCCCACCAGGCTCCTCTGTCCATGGGGTTCTCCAGGCAAGAATGCTGGAGAGCGTTTCCATGCCCTCCTTCAGGGGATTTTCCCAATCTCAGGGATTGAACCCATGTCTCTTACATCTTCTGCTTTGGCAGGTGGATTCTTTACCACTGGTGCCACCTGGGAAGCCCCCAGAGAGGGCATAAGTGTTTATAAACTTTTCAGGAGAATTATTATTCTGCAAACACTGTGCCCTGTCTCTCTCTTCAGATAATAAAAAATCAGGAAAACATATAAAATACCACTGTAAACATTCAAGACCCTTTAAAATGTCCATTGTGTTGAAAGAAATTGACCTGTGAAACATCTGCAGAGACTGTTTCCAGTGATATAAATTTATTCTTGTGATTTTTAACAACATCATCAGCTCATGACACACATATATGGCCATGCTATGAAATAGTGTTCTTGGCAATCAAATTGGTCCTGGGGTTCAAACATTTTCTGAAGAATACCATGATGAAATCAGATGAATGAATCACTTCTGTTCCATGCAATTTACTTTAGATGAAGGGATAAAAGTTGGAAAATTGATCATTCTTCTACCAGTAACCAACACTGAGTTATCAAGAAAATAAAGACAATGAGATTTAATTCTGCAAAAAAGACTCAGTTTTAATTCATAACCTTTTATACAGGAACACGAATTTGCAAACAGTATGCATTATAGATTCACTCACTCATTCAACCATCCATCCACTCACTTAAAAATATTTATTGAGCCCTACTCTGGTAATCTCTGTCTCAAAATTTAAACTGATATTTCTTCAGAATTAATTTTTTAAGGAGTTTGATTCAATGAGCATTTTGTTGATACATACCATATCAGTCCTATCAAGGGTACAGGTAAGATTCCTGCTCTGAGGAACTTAGAAGGATGAATAAACACCATGGCAGGTGGACACACACACACACACACACACACACACACACACACACACACACACACTCCTGCAAGGTGTTTGGGGTTTGGGGAGGAGGAAGAGGAAGTTGACGGATCAGGAAAAACACTACAAGTAGATGGTATATAAGTTGAGCTCTGAGGATCCCATAAAATTCCTGGTAAACTGAGAAGGAAAGGCATTGCAGAGTGAGAAAACAGTAACAGAGGCAGCGGAGCAAAGGGAATGCTGGAAGAATTGTCTCCTGGCTCAGAGAAGCAATACAGAGAGTCAAAAGCAGAGAGGCTGGATTTAAGCCTTGAAATACAAAGCCTTGAAAGCCATTCTAAGAAGTTTGGCATTTATGAGGAAGGCAATAACATCATTTGACCTGTTTTAAGATGAAAATTCTAGACTTGGAAAACCTAGAAATTGATGGCAGGTAAACCAGTTAGGAGGCTGTGGTAGTCCTTTAGGTCACAGAGGTCCCCATCCTTTTTGGCACCAGGGACTGGTTTCATGGAAGACAAGTTTTCCATGGACCGGTGTGGTGGCGATGGCTTTGGAATGAGTCACGTATATTACATTACTGTGACATTATTTCTATTAACACATCAGCTCTACCTCAGATTATGAGGCATTAGATCCCAGAGGTTGGCGAAACCTGTTTTGTGTGCTTAGTCGCTCAGTCCTGTCTGACTCGTTGTGACCCCATTGTAGCCCACCACATTCCTCTGTCCATGCAATTCTCCAGGCAAGAATATTGGCGTGGGTAACCATTCCCTTCTCCAGGGGATCTTCCTGACCCAGGGGTCAAACCCGGATCTCCTGCACTGCAGGCAGATTATTTACCATTTGAGCTTCCAGGGAAGGAGGCTTGAAATTAGCTTAAGTCAAAGGGAATGTAAATGGATAAAATAAGAGAGTCACTGAAATTCAGGTAGGATATAGCAAAATATGGATGTATCTTTTAAAAATACATTTCTGAACATTAAATTTAGTAATTAATGAAGCTGATATTATATCATATTTGTAGATACCAGTTAAACATTTAGTTATTTATATTTTGCAATTATCTTGTTTTCTGCAGCAAAAATATTGTTTCAGATCTCAAGTTTCAAGTATCTTAACAAGGTTTTGAAAAGTTCTTCAGTCCAAGGCCTGTGATTATGTTTACTGAATAAAATAGCCTGGCTATTTCTACACTTGATATGAAACCCAGACACCATAAAGAAAATTACTGATAAGTGTGATTATATAGAAACATAAAACTGATAGATTTGAACACACAAAAATTGAAAACAGCTATAAGACACACACAAAAATACTCTATACAAAAGTAAACCATAAACTGGGAAACATACACACCTACCTAGATAAGAGCTAGTATCCTTAATGTTTAAAACAAACAAAAGAGTTAATAAATCAATCCAAAAGAGCAACAGGCAAAATTAGAAGAATCAAATATGTTGCCTATGTTTCTAGTCTGGGACAACACATAGATGTTGGTGACATTATTTCTAAAATAAGGAATCAGAAGAAGGAAGAGCAGGAGTTTTGGAGGGGAACAAGAACAGAAAATTATAGAAGGGTTGAAATAATATTTGGGAGATGATAAATATATGGTGCTGGAATTATCTATATTGATAAGGTCACCAGGGAAGTAAAATTTGAATCTGAAAAAAAAAATGCGATACACATTCCTATCTCCATTTTTACTGCACTATGTGACTTTCTGAAGACATATATTTTGGGTTTGGGATTTTTAGCAATTTTTCTGGATACTCTGTTAAATATATTTATACCACAAAACTACCCCGGCCAAAGAGCCTAAGGTAGTCTCCATTACCATGCTGGAGAAATATGTTTGAAAGAGACATGCAGATTATTGAAAATTCCTAATTGTGTCCTTACCAGTAGACACATTTATGTTTCTGTGAAATAAGAAGCCTGAGGCAAAAATTGTTAATGCCTGCTATAAAATTTCCACTTGTATTTTTTACTACAATTTACGTTCATCCACTTTGTTTTTGTTATTATTGATCACTGAGCATGTTTTATTAATTACTGTTTTACATAATCTCTACTGGGGTTTCCTCTCCCTGTAAACAGGCTTTTGTCCTTCCATATAGCTCTTTTAAAAGCACCATCATCAAGTCTGTTTATAATGACTGTCCTTTGCCACACCTGCCTTATCTCTTCACCACGCTTTCAATAAACTCCACTGCAGCGAGCCTGCATCAGAATTACCTGGAGGGCTTGTTAGAACACAGGCTGCAAGGTGCCACCCCTACAGGAGTGATCGGCAGTTTGAGAGCAAGCGAGGCTGGGAACCTAAATTTCCTAACAGGTTCCCAGGTGATGCTGATACTGCTGATCTAGGACCTCACTTTGAGACTCAGGGCTCTACCAGCATGCTGCGTGCCTCGTGCTTAGAACGGGTTGCAAATTTTCACAGCTAGAGGCACTTAGCTCACGTGTGTTGATTTTGCGCCCTGCAGGTAGGCAGGAATACAGGCCTTTCATTGGTTCACGTTCCCTACGTGTCACGTGATATAAACGTAACAGGGCGATTTGGTCGCAGAGCTGAGCCTTTGCTGACTTTTCCAACTCCCATACATCATCCTTTCCATGGAATCCCATACATGGATTCCTTGCGGGACGTGCTGTTTTCTGTGGGACCAGAGCACTGATTTCCCTTGCTAAAGTTCCTTCTGGAAGCTGAAGATGAGTAGGTAAGTTCACTTCCCATATCTGGGCATCTGCTTGGTTGCCGTCTGGACATTTGTGACAGAGTGGGTTTTCCTGCGCTGATTTCTTTCGTTGCTCCTTGTTAAGGACCTTGAAGTTTGCCTTTTTGTGCAGGTGAGTCTAGTGTTCTGGGCCTGGCATTCCCCAGACTGACTTCAAACACTCCAGGTTACCTTCTTCTCTGCTTTTCAAACATGGATTATTTATTTAGTTGAACAATGTTGTTACTATTTCTATGACTGCTGCCCATTTGAGCCCTCTCTTGATTTCTGTATGAGTTTCCAGACCCCTCAACTCCCAGCTCCCTCTCCCACATGCTCTGAGACTCAGAGAGAGCATTCTGTTTTGGTCTTTTTCCTCCGTGAATGATTGTTTTTTCTGGTAAAATCGTGTACCTTGGTTGGAAGGTTCTAATGCCACCTACACGCATGAATTAGATCTAAGTAAGTCAACTATATCATTTTTGAATCTGGGTCAACGAGGTCTGTGGGCTTGCTAGGCAAAGTGTAGTCTGAGGATCAGTGGCTTTCAGCGTGTTAGGGAAGTTTGTTAGAAATACAGAGCCTCATGCCCCACCTCCTATGTGTTGAGTTAGAATCCAAGGTGTAACAGGAGTCCCAGGTGATTGTCATGCACATTGTAAAGAACTGATTTATAGTGTAGCCCCTATAGGATGAACTCCTCCTACCTGTGACTAACTGTGACTCAGCATTACCAATCACTATATTTTCCAACTTGATCATGCCACAGATACAAGTTTACAAAACCGGGTTCGGTGAGTTTCCTACTAACAGTGTGAACTACCATCAATAACCTATGATTCTGCAGGAATCCAAAGTGTCTCTGTGTACATCTCACGCTTGTTGTTTCTTGGTGTATCTTTTGCACAAGGCCTTTTCAACTATGTCAGTAAACCAAAGGAATATTCCTTCATGCTTTTGGCCATGATTTGATGTGGGTGTGGATGACAGGCAGCCCAAGGGTCCAGGGTACTTGAGTACCACTCCAGTTCAACAATAAATTTTAGGTTCTTAATGTAATGCTGGCCCATAGTAGATGACCATCCGGACCTCTCTCATCAGCATTTATTATGAAGAAGGTGTTGAAAATAGATCAGGCTGGGTGAACTTCTGTTGTGGTATTCACCAGAGCTTCTGTGTTGGGTGGGACCAGCAGTGCTGAGACTAGCGGCTAAGTCTGGTTCAGGCACCTATGGAGTCAGTGCTTTTGCCCTGGGCGCTGGTGTTTGTGAGGTCTTGTGTGTGTCCTCCAAGAGTGGAGTCTCTGATTGCCCCATCCTATGGAGTTCCTGCAGTCAAGCCCTGCTGGTCTTCAAAACCAGATATTCTGGGGGATTCTCCTGATGCCAGACCCCTAGGCTGGGGAGCTTGATGTGGGGATCAGAACTTCTGCAATATAATTGTTCTCCAGTTTGTGGGTCACCCAACTATTTGGTATGGGAATTTATTATATAAGTGTGTCTCTCCTACTGTTTCGTTGTGGTTTGTGTTTTTACACACACACTTTTTTGCTAGGTGTCTAGATGTGTGTGTGTGTGTGTGTTGGCGTGTATATATAATCAATGGTTGTTCAGTAGTTGTGATTTTGATGTGCTCATGAGAGGAGGTAAATTCAAGGTCCTTCTACTCTGCCATTTAGTCCATTCTCTTTTTTCAGAATTTATAGTTAAAATATATCTAATCTTCTACAGTTGGTTGAGACAATCTTATATTTATTTCACTTTACTACAAAATATAAGCAATACAATGATTTTGATTAATTACTCTATATCCTGAGTGTATTCAAAAATTAGAACAGTTTCATAATAAATTTGTTTATGTCTCACCTGGTTTTAAAAAGGGATGTGAAAAGGCTTATCTATCCAAGTAAAAGTCATTCAGAGCTTTAAAAGAATATTGACTTTGGTATTTGTTTTCTTGAGGCCTTCTTTTTGAAGAATTGACATGCTATGAAGAAAATTTTGTTAGTTTTTTTGTGTGTTTTTTCTTTTTGTCCAGAAAATATTCCTAGTCAGTGTATAATTACCTTTCAGAAGTACAAGAATACATTATAAACTAATGGATTTCCTTAACAATGAACCCTGTCCATGTACTTTGTTGTGTTTTCCATCACAGCCTTTAAGAAAAAGAAGATAACTGTTTCTAAAAATTCCTCACAGTATAAACCCCATTTCCTTTCTATGTTAAAAATATAGTCAAAATAATGTTAATCATATAAATATACATGAAGCAGTTTAAAATGAATCATAATTTTTGAATTGAAATTATGAGTTTCTGCCTATAAGGTTTTGGTTAAAAAAAAAAAAGCAATTATCCTCACATTCTCTCAAGTCGAGGGCCAAGTTTCAGTATTCTCCAGGATCATTCTCAAGTTTCAAGTCCATAAATCTTTTAAATTTTGCTTTAAATCAGCATCCATTGCTGGACCTTGGCAGTCCAGAGGTGGAAACTGGCTCAAAGGTATGTTTTTCTTGGCTAGCACACCTTTCTTCTTCATCCTCCTCGTCATCTTACTTACTTGCTTTAGGGAGATGTAGACTCTGCAGTTCCCACTTCCTAAATTACTTCCTTCCATGTTACTTCTGGATACTTTGGACAGGAAGAAGGGAAAGCTTAATGTTGAAGTCAAAGATGCTTGGGTCAGATGTAGTTTGCAACCTTCCTCCAGTACTGGTTAACTGTTGCACTCACTTTTGAATGCTCCAGTTTCTCCATCTATAAAATTAGTGTAATAGTCCTGGCTTCAATTGCATGTAGGTAGGACTGGGTGCAGTGCTCCTTAAAAGTGCCTCAAACATTATCTGGTATGTAAAGATGCTCAAGAAGTGTTAGCCATTTTTCTTGTCTGCTCCCTGAAATTTGCGTCTACAAACCATCCTACAGAGGACTTTACTCAGAGAGGGACAATAAGACAGTTAATATTTTAAAATGTTAACTCTTTTTATGGTCTGGCTCCTAAAAAGATTTGAGTTGTAATTGCCATCAAAGTTTACTTTATCGAAAGAACTAAGTACAGCTTTTAAAGTGGCTGTGACCTCAAACACTGAAGTCTTTTGAATTGTGTTATTCTACTTTTCTTTCCTTTCTTCCCACTTGTAAGTGATTCATGTTCTAAAAATCACAAAAGGATTAAAGAATGAACTATATGAACAAGTAAAATGTATAAGAAAGTGTAAGAAATAACTCTTGTATCTGTTATTCACCCTCACCTACTTTATTGTAATCACTAATAGTAATAACAGCCAGCATTTATTGAGCTAAAGTGCTAAACACTATATATGTGTGTGTATATGTGTGGGGGTGTGTGGGGGTGTGTGAAATCTCACCAAATCCTCTCAGTTGCTCTTTAATTCTTTGACATTGGTTCTCTTTCTTTTTTAATCTGCTTTTTGAAAATTAAATAGAGGCTAAGAGAAGTTAAGCAACTTGCTCAAGACCACACAGTAGTTGGTGAGAACTTGCTTACTAGCTAGTGAGTGGTGAAGCCCTTATTTCGATGCTTGTCCATCTGATTCCATGGTTTCTCTTATACTCATGTTTCCAGTTCCTCTGATCCTTGGGTGTTGCACTCTGAAGACTGTCCCTTCCCTGCAGCCCTCCCTAATCCACTTACTACCCAGTTGGATACACTCAAGTCGTAGCTCTGAGCCCTCTCCTGAGCATTATGTCAGGCTTACTTTCTGGTCCAAAGTGCCCACCACTGTGGATAAAAACATTGCTTCTCAAGCCTTGCCCTAGCCATGTGGGGCCTGACTTTTTAGGATAAATGTATATACAGTGAACCGGGAGTGTTTGCCACCCTGCTTTTATCACCAACAGCACTAGCATTAGGAAAATCACCAGGTGACTACATTTTTCATTGGTAAAATAAAAATCCACATTATGCTTACAAGTTATATAGCTCTTCTGGAAATGAGAAAATTGAACTTTTCAAATTCTTGGTTGCAAGCTGTGCTGTAAAACCTCATTACTGATTTTTTGATATGTACTTTCTGGTCCTTGCAATTCAGAGATGATGGTTTTGACCATCATCACTCTCCATGTGGACAGCAGGAGCAGAGGGACCGAAGCTTGAGGTAGCCCTGTCTCTCACCGGAGGGCTGAGGTAAAATGTTTTCTTTGGGAGTGGAAGTGCATAATTAGGAATTGTCTCCATTCTTGCTCCATATTATTTAGGAACCTGTAAGGATATAGTGACAGAGACCATAAATGCTGTTATACTGATTTCCCAAATCAGAAAGTAAATACTCATGGCTCAAAGTACTCCCCTGTTGGCCACCATTTTGAGACCAGAGACTAGATACCTGATGAGATGTGAGTGGTTTTGGTTGTGGTGGCTGGGAGGATGAAGTGGGGCTAGGTTTGCATGGCAGGAGTTACTCATCTTTAGACCAAAAAAAATGTGACCCCCATTAGACCTCTATATCTCGATGATGCTTCTTTTGCAATTCTCATTGTTAACAGTTAATTTAAATAACATTATAAGTACTCTCCCCTTAATTGGACTTTTGCCTCCAAACACATTACATCTGTAGTTACTTATACATAAAATTATTTTATGTATTCATTCTTCTACCTATCAATGCATTCAACCTTATGTCATTAAACAGACATTTATCTAGAGCCTGTTAAGTGCTAGGTGCTGGGAGATTAAAGCCGCATGGCATGATTTCTGTCAAAAGGTATATATTATTAATTCATGAAAGGCAGAATACTATTATATAATGTGATGAGAGTTATAACAGTGATGGGTAGAAATTGTTCTGAGAAAAACCATTTGGACAGAGTACCCGTGTGTGTGTGTGTGAGTCACTCGGTCATGTCCAACTCTCTGTGACGCCATGGACTGTAGCTCTCCAGGCTTCTCTGTCCATGGAATTCTCCAGGTAAGAATACTGGAGTGGGTAGCCATTCCCTTCTCCAGGGAATCTTCCTGACCCAGGGATTGAATCTGGGGCTCCTGCACTGCAGGCAGAGTCGTTCCTGTCTGACCCACCAGAGAAGCACTTTCACTCATACATAGGAGCCATCAATCACATGTATTGGCTTCAAGAACATATAATCCACAGGTTGTAGATGGAAGGATTTTAAGATAGTACCTATTATAAACTTAATTTTCACAACATAACATGCATTTTATATGATAGGAATGAATGAATAAATGAACAACAAGCAAATGCATACATGTTATGGGAAAGGAAGATATCAGAGAAAGCTAAAGAGAATCTTAGTAACCATATAAGCAAGTAGATCATGAAGCATGAAGGGACACTAACCAAATTAACTGCAATAAAAAAATAACAAGAGGGAGGGGACATGTGTATACCTATGGCTGATTCATGTTGATATATGGCAAAAACCAACATGATACTGTAAAGCAATTATCCTTCAATACAAATAAATTTTAAAAAGTTTTAGTTGAATTAAATAACATTAGAAAATGAGAATCATATAAATAAAAGGTGGATGATTTTATAGTATGAAGAGTGCTATTGGTCAGGGGCATTTATCTTGGGAGGGGGGAAAATGTATGTATTGGACCTTGAGGGTGTGAGGCTTTTGCAAAGGACCAAGTCAGGAAAGGAAATTGTGAATGGATGTAAGATGGCACAGCAGAGGAAGATGGTGGGTAATTAATTATGGGATACACTGAATTTGGCAGAAGTGCCGAGATGGAAGGGAGCTGGAAGGTAGTTTGTACCAAAGGAGAAAGGACTGTTCTCCTAGGGGTTTGGACTTTATGGTAAGCAACAGGGGAAAGTTCAAGTGCTCGGGGCCAAGAACTATCATGACTCTAATGCTCAAATTCATCAATAAATACTATCTTTATTTTCTGCATTATATTGAGAAAAATTAAACATTTTCCTCAAGCAGTTGTATTTTCTCAATCATATTTAGGTTTGACTGATTTGAAACGACCTGCAATTTGTTTCTTACTCTATTTTGTTCTTTCACCCAACAGCTATTTATTCTGTTTCTGTTGTTGTTATTAACCTTGGCAGTGAACATTTATCTAAAACACCTTCAGAATATAAATTATTCAGATTAGCAATAATTTGAAGCCTGAGATCTGGATAATGTATTTGTGTTCATTAAGGAAATATTCATTCCTCAGTTTTAACTAGCTCATATCCATCAAACTCAAGAAGACCCACATTCTGAAATATCTGAAATTGCAGATGTTAATTTTTATGCAGATTATCCTGTTATTATTTTTCCCGTGTTGACCATTCTGCCCAAGCCTAGCCTCAGTGATTGTCTGGTGTAAAATACCTAACTATATTCATGTTCTTAAAGGTTGCTTGACCATCCTATTATGAATAGACAGTCCTTTGATATAAGCAATAAATTTGAGGCTTAGGTATTGAATTTTCCACATATAGCAAGAGAAATGTAGTCACCATCTCTCTTAATGCTTAAATGCACCTTCAAAGTGCAAGGTTTGAATGCTGTTGGCAAATACTTTATGCTCAGCCAGCTAACCCAGAGGTGACAAAGAAGGAATGTGGTTGGTTTGGCAGAGTCACCCCTTTCTCAACATGTTAAAGCACTCTAGCTCACAACTGGCAAGGGATGCTGCATTGCAATGCAATTATCATGAATCCTTCCATATTTCAGCCATTCATGCAATTGTGTCTACCTCATATGGAAATCTCCCTTGTAGCCCTGTCTTTAGGAGAGAAAGAAACGCCAGAGGGTCACAGCCAGGGCACTACAGTGAGAGAGAGTGTAACAAGTATGTGGGCTGGCTGGCTCAAGAAAAGTGATGTAAGGTAGCCCTTGAACTACAAAAGACTGATTTTATCATGAGGTTGAGGAAAATCTCATTTTTGCTCTCCATTACATAAGCCTTAAGTCTAGAGGTGAGGAGGGGAAAAGATCAGTCCCAATTCCACTGTCCCTGGTCTTTACCCGAGGGTGGGGGGATGAGAATTAGATAGAGGGGAGAGATGGTTCCAGTTGACTCTATCTCAATCATTCCTCAGATAAAACACATACAAAGATTCATTCTTACTTTGGCTGAGTGACCCTAAAGTGGACTGGGAAAGGGGATTCATCACCTGGCTTTTTATACCAGTTTTATCCTCCTGGTACCTTGTATACCCACTCTATCCTACCTTGTTTTGTTTTAACTACCTCATTTAATTATCTGCATATATCTGTCTGTATCTGTTTTATTCTTTTTGTCAGGGTCTTAGCCAAGCATTGTTCTGTGTGCTAGAAACCTCATAAAATTGGACATATTTCTTGCCCTTTCAAAAGAGCTCAAAAGACAGTAGTGACGAAAGATGGTGGTGCTCAAAATCAAGGCTGGGCCTTGATTCATTTCTAGAAAAGTCAGGCATTTTATATTCAGAAGCATTTTATAACTTAGAGAGTATTTAGCATTCCTAAAAGGTTGTCATGAAAACATCCCCCAACCAGGGCAGCTGAATGAGAAACTAGCCACATCATGGAAATGCAGGGCTGCAGGAGGAGCTTGCAGTAGTGGAAACGCACCTCTGTAGGAATTCATTTCAAAAGAAGACACAGAGCTACATTTTACCTGTCAGGGAAATTTTAAGTCTGCATATGCAAAGTCAAGGCTGTTACCTGCTTGTAAACACTGAGTCTACTGGGAACATTCACAATCCTGACATCTCTCCACGTCTGCTGCATTTGATCTGAGATAACAAAAATGCCAGCGAGTCCCCAAAGACTCCATATACAAGCAAGCTTGTAGCTATTGTTTGTAACTGGCAGAGATTCTGAAATCAAAACATTTTTAACACTAAACACCTCCTCCGGGGCTGAGATAAATGCCATTTCAAACTGGTCAGCCTGGGTGTTGTAAAGAAGGCCAGATTTGAACTCAGAAAGATGTGAGTTTGAATCCAGGCTCCTTTACTGCCAGTCTGAGAATCTGTAAGGTCCACTTTGATTGGGGTAGTGGTACCTGCTGAGCTTAGGGTGATGAATAGAAACGATGTATAAGAGAGTAGTATTAGAATAACTAGAATTTTAGACATTTTCAGTACAGATAAAACATGGTGAGTTACAGTAACAGTGGTCTGACTGAACAATACAAAAGAATAAAGCTCATATTTGTGGTTAAAGCTGCTTCTCCTAGTGATATCTAAAATTATTTGTAACTAAATAAAGCATGTCTAAGACACATGCATTAATGTATCCACAGGATAATTAGGCAAAATATATAATAAGACACATACTGTAAGCCAGGACCTGTTCTAAATAATTTACATGTGTTAACCATTTTTATTAAGTCTAATTATTATTTTCATAAGACACATACTATAAGCCAGGATCTGGTCTAAATAATTTACATGTATTAATCCAACCATTTTTACTAAGTCCATTATTATTTAAATATTATCTTCACTTTGCAGCTGGAGATACAAACACTCAGTGAGATTAAATAATTCGATCAACATTACACAGGTAGTCAGTGCTGTGGTCAAGTAGACAAACAGTCTAGTACTAGAGCCTGTGCATTTACTAATGGTATTACACTTCCTATACCATTCCTAAATAAGTTGACAATTTTTTCTAAAGAAGAAAGGAACCCCCATATAGGGTCAATTTAATTATGACCCTTATCTTGTAGTTTTCAGATGAAAAGAAAAACTGATAAAGTACTCTAGTGTCTGTGTGGTTAATTGGTGAAATGCTGTAGGATAATCTGATTGTGCCCCAGATTATATATTAAGATAAGAGAGTAAACTTGGAATGCCCAAGAACAGTCTTCATTTGCCTATCCACCCACTCACCCAGCAATCCATCCTTTCTGGTTGTAGAAAAGTGATGCAGAACAAAGTTTTTAGCTAGGTAGACCTCAGTCCTAGTGTTTTACCACTCACTAAATATGTGACCTTGAGAAAGCAAAATTATCTGATAGTCTTTTCTAAAGTATTCTTCAATGGGGTATTATAAGAATCAATGATATGATGTTTTAGACCTCTAAGCACAGTATATGATACAAAATTAAACTCAATATATGATGGTTATTAATATTAGCATTCAGTATTTTATATGTTCTGAACCCATAAATATGAATAAAACACACTCTTTGCCCTCTACAAGATCTAGTGCTTCAATAGGGACATGACATAAGTGTGATAAATATGGAATGGTTAATTCTATGAGGGTTTAGGTACAGAGGAGTCAGGAATGGAAAAAATGATTAATGACTTGAAATTCTATAATGTGTCAAGCACTGAGATAAGTGCATAGGCACCTCACTTGCCATCTTCTTTAATTCTCTTGATGACCCTAAGAAATAAGAACTATTATTTGTATTCTACAAATGAAGAAAATAAGTTTAGAGAAATGAAGTTATCTGCCCAGAGTATATACTCAGGAGAAAAGAGTGGAGACCTTAACCCAAGTTATATCTAACATGAAAAACGAAGCCTTTAAGCTGAGTCTTCAATGATGACCAGGTATTCTTGAGCACACCAGTAGCAAAGGATATTCAAGGCACTGGAAGCAGTAAGAAAAACGGCAAAAGGAAATCAAACCGTCTAATGTATTTAGAAACTTTGGGTAATTCAGTATTCACTTGAGGACTACCTATTGAGGGTCTGTGATGTGCCAGGGGCTTTTTTAGATGCTGGATATATGAAGCCTAAGAGACACAGACTGAAATTCCTATCTGGACTTTATTCCTTTGGAGAAAGATACCCAAAGTAACACATACTCACATAAGATAAGTCCTTTACAAAGTAAAATATAAAAATACAGTAAACTATAAAACCTCTGTTCTAATTACTACTGAGAAAAATGAAGCAGGAGAGAGGTCTAAGTATGCTGACAGCCGGAAAATTTTCTGATTTTCAGGAGACAGGGAAGGCTTAGTTAAGCAGAGATATGAGTGTTGCACGGACCAAATCATGAAGAATCTTCTACACCGGGCTCAGAGGTTTGGACTTTGTCCTTTTGAAATGGGTGCCTTTAAAAAAAAATTAGGGACTGGAATGAGCTTCACGATGAAGGTGAGACTGTGGCTGAGCTTTGAGGCATTTATAGGGTTGGAAAAAATGAGAGGGTGAAGGAGAGAACATTCTAAGGAAGAATGTTAACACATCACAATTTCACGAATTTACTAGAGATGAGCTGGAATGAGAATGAGTTTGGTGTATGAGAAACCAGTAGATAACAGGCCTTTCTGGGGAAAGCCTGGATCATAGGAACTACATCTGGAGGACTCTGCAATTAGCTTCCTGGGAAATTGAGCATGATACCTAACTTCTCTTCCTCTAGTCACCCCTTACAAAAGTTATGGATAATATAGCACCTCCCTCATAAGAAGAGTTACACTAAATAATACAGATGAAATATTACTTTTGTGCCTGGTACACAGTAAATTTTCACAAAAGGTTAGCTGTTACTATATGCAGTATCCTGGGAGCTGGGAGGGTATAGCAGAGATTGGCCCCAGGTTTAGGGATTATTATGGAAGGAAATATGATTGAAAGTACTGTGATTTCAGGAGGCTGATTATATTACATAAATCTAAATATTCATCTCTAATATGCAAATTCATAACCTAAAAGGCCATGGCTTATAACAGTTTAATGTAGACTAAGCCTTGAGATAATACAAAGGTCAAAGTAGCTCTAATAAAATTTAATATTTAGGAAGTTTGAGCTTTGGTAATGGAAAGATATATGAGTAGCTCAAAAAAAGTGTCATTTTAAATAAATGCAATGCCTATCTCCATACTGCTGCCAAATTTTCATTTTTTATGAATTCAAATAGACTAGGAACAAACTTCAGTGCTTCAGAAGAATGTCTGATTGATGGTCATTTCTCTGTAATGAGAGTTATTTGAATGTGACAGCAGGCACCAATGTGTTGGATTCAGCAAGAAGGACATGCATTGTACCATCGCCTGTCTTGGAAGGGGTCTTAACATTTACCAGAAACCCAAATGATAAATAGAATCTTAGTCTCACCTATCACAACAATAAATTGCTACCTACGTGTATCTTAATTTTATCTTGAAATTACTTTTCTTTAAAGTTAATGTCTGCTTAATGAATCAAATTGGACAGAGTTCTTTTTTTTTTTTTTTGAGATTTCCAGCTCAGTAGAAATATATACCTTGCTTTCCTGAGAAACTGCCTGTTATCACTCAGTTCTGGTTTATGCATTAAAGATCACAGCAAGTAGGCTTTTAAAATGTAATCATAAGGTTCTATTCTGTTTAGGGCTGCTCGGCTAATGTCTGTCACTAAAAGTGGGAAGAGAAACTGATTTGGTTTTATGATAACAGATTTAACTCTCAGTATTAAGAATTTTTGTCAAAAGGGATGTTGGATTGTAGTAAATTCATGAAATGTCACCCTTTGATCACAAAGAAAACTACAAGGAATTTGAACTAAACAAATCTTAAGGGGCCACCAGAGGAACAACTAGATGATAGTTATCAGGCAGATATCAGCTTTTATGTTCAGTTCTCAAAATAAATACCAGCTCTCCCAAAATATTAAGGAGTGAATATGACAGCTTTAATCAAGTTTGCAAGATAAATTTCATTCTCAAGTTGACAGGTTCCTGGGTATAGGGACACTTAACTTCTGAAAATTGTAATTTATATGGTTGTGTTGAGAAGACTCAGTTTAAGTGAATGCAAGCCTACCAGATTATTGGGCATAACAAGTAATTTAAACATAATTTCTCCATTAATTAGTCTTAATGTATTGAATAAATGGTTCATTAAACAGATTATATTGAAGAGCGATTCTCCTGGTAGCAAAAGCATCTGTGAGAACATCCTTAAAATACAAAGATGTGATATAAGAAATCTTAGGAAGTAGAAAGAATAGTCAGTTTGATACAACTTGTAGTCAGGATGGCCTGGGGGACCTAGACACTTGTATGATGAACATCTAGTGTTTGGTTCTTTTCAGCATATATGTTCTGTTCTTTTGATAAAAGATGCTGGGTTATCCTTTGGGGAACTGCCTCAATCCCACGACATTGCACACTGTCATGTTATCTTGGTATCAGTGTGACTTAAGAGAAAGATCAAGGGACACGAGGCCAGAAGACTGAGGTCCATGGCCAGGCTCTGGTTCAGTGTAACTCTGGGCAAGTCATGTAACCTTTATGACCGTTTGGTTTCTCATTTTTAGCATGAAACCAATACTATTAATAGTACTGATAGAAATACCTTGCAGGGTTATTTTAAGGATTACATAAGTCATTCATGAAAAAGCATTGCTGCACAGATATTAAAAATACCCAGGGGATGCTTGCTAATGTAGTTCAATGTGACTAACCTTTACTGGCAAGCTTATTACAAGGTTAAAAAAATATGAAAGCAACAATTAGTGCATTTTACAGTATGTACATGATACCTTAATAGAGTGTTGTGTAAACAGCTTATTTTCATCTGGGAGTTGCCTTTTCATTATTGACATGAGGGTAATAAATGTATCTTATGTAAAGTGAGGCATCAGATTAATGCCCATTTGTTATTTCCCATGGATCAGATTGACACGTGGGAGACATTGGTCACCCCAGGTGTACTGTATTGGCTTTCGCTTCTTGGGAGTGGAGGGCAGCCTGGTGAGGGGCTTGAGCAGAGAGCCGCAGGCCGCTCACCATGAATGTCTAGTGAGCACGATCATGGATATTTTTGTGGAGTTATTTACGCCACCAAGGCTAATTGTTTTCCTTTTGTCAGTGAGATAGAACCACTTGCCCATGACATGTTTACCTCAGGATTGTACAGTGTCCTAATGACAGAAGAAATACTGCTTATTTTATATTCATTTTTTCCCCTTAAACATCGTACACACAAAAGAAGTGGCACAGAATTCAGAAGTAATGGGGGACCAGAAGCACTTAGTGTGTTAATTTAAGGAATGTTTATAAACTTCATGCAGATTTAAATGTCCCAACAGCTTGCAAATGGGCTGCTCACGTATTCAAGGCAGCAGTTCTGAAGGTACTTTAGTCATAAAGACCACAGAATGTAGCTTTTTATGTTTATTGTTTGCTTTCACAGTCTGTCCCACCCTGAGTCTCATGTCTAACAGGGTGGTACACGGGTGCCTGACTGCATCCAAGAATGTCTGTGGGAACTGAGCCCCTCTGAGTGGAATAAGAATAGGGCTTCGAAGTAAAAATAGCCTGAGCTCAAATACCAGTTCACCACTTCTGAACTAGGGTGGCCTATTGATCTTTGGCCATTACTTTCTATTTTCTGATCCTGAGTTTCTTATCTGTAAGCTGAGGGACTAAGGATGCTCTCACAGCACAGCGGTAAAAATAACACGGGAAATGTATGCAAAGGGCTTCTTAGGTCCAGTGTAGAGAATTTTATCAACTGAATTAAATAGGAGTTATTAGTATTCACCTTCACAATAAGAGTCTGGGGCAGTGAAAAAGTCTCACATTCAAAAGGTATTTCACCCACTGGGTCATATCTCCCCCTGAGTGAGAAAGGATTCTAAAAACAAGAAGTCTACCATGGTGTCTCATCTCCTGGTTGTTCAGTTGCTCAGTCATGTCTGATTCTTTGCAACCCCATGGACTGCAGCAAGCCAGGCTCCCCTGTCCATCACCAACTCCTGGAGTTTGCTCAAACTCATGTCCATCGAGTCTGTGGTGCCATGCAACCATCTCATCCTCTGTCGTCCCCTTCTCCTCCTGCCTTCAATCTTTCCCAGCATCAGGGTCTTTTCCAAGGAGTCAGTTATTTGCATCAGATGGCCAAAGTATTGGATCTTTAGCTTCAGCATCAGTCCTTCCAATGAATATTCAGGACTGATCTCCTCTAGGATGGACTGGCTGGATCTCCTTGCAGTCCAGGGGACTCGCAAGAGCCTTCTCCAACACCACAATTGAAAAGCATAAATTCTTCGGCACTCGGCTTTATTTAAGGTCCAACTCTCACATCCATACATGACTACTGGAAAACCCACAGCTTTGACTAGACGGACCTTTGTCAGCTTTTTAGTATGCTGTCTAGGTTTGTCATAGTTTTTCTTCCAAGGAGCAAGCTCTTTTACTTTCGTGGCTGGAAATCATCTCCTGGGAATCAGTCTGATTCTTCATGCTTCTGTTCAGGAATATCTCAATACCTCAGGGAAAAAATTTTGTGTGCTTTTCACTAAAAGTACAGATATATCTTCTCTCCAAATTATTGTACACTTTATTTTTTCTTCTTTCAAAATTTTTGTTATAGGTAAAAATTCATTTTAAAGGAGTTTGAGATAATGAAAAGGAGGCTTCCCTAGTGGTTCAGATGGTAAATAATCTGAGCCAGCAGTTCGGATTCTTTACCATCTGGTAAAGACCCAGGTTTTACTATGTGAAGGAGACTGGGGTTCCATCCGTGGCTTGGGAAGATCCCCCGGAGATGGGAATGGCAACCCATTCCAGGAGTTGGAGATAATAACATTGCTAAAAAATTGCCATTTGCACAATTTTGCTAAAACTAGATTACTTCTTCCCACACAGCAACATGTTACTTTTCCCTAAAGTAGAGATGCTTCCCTACCTTCAAAATGAAACGGAGGACCTGAGGACAGGATTATGCAAGTTTTTTCAGATTCATGTCCAGCTTGGATGCCAGATCATACAAAGCATTTCTCCAATCCTTACCGCCTATCTATCTGTAGTTTCTCAAACACAGCCTGGTCTTTCAGGAATCCCTGCCATTTCAAACATTTTTCCTTCTGGCCATTTGTCCTTCCACCATCTCTCCTGGCTAGCCGGTTACGGCCTGTCCTTCAAAATCACTTCCTCAGTAAACCGTGTTCTAGTTGTCCCCACCTGCCTTGTCTTGCTGGACTTCTGGCTCTTCCTCTCTCTACGTAAAGCATTTCCTGCAGACCTGTACCATGCAGCTTACTTCTGTGTTGGATTTGCCTCTGCCTCCCTCCCCGCAGTGCGGTCCTTCATGCCTAAAGAACAGGTGTGTGTCTTTATCTCCTCACAGGGCCAGGCACACAGTAAGACTCAGTAATTATTCCTGTTTGGCCCCGTGGTTTACATCCAAAGCAAAGCTGTTGTAGGCAACATTAACACTGAGAAATGCCACAGTAACTGAATAAACACATACAGCAGATTACTATATCCACAGCAAAAGAGGTTATTTTAAGAACACTGCTTGTTTTGGGTCTAAGTAAAGATGGAATATCAAATGTCATTTCTTTACCACCAAAAGAAGCTACCTTCCAAGATAGGAGAGCCTCTATTTTTTAAAGAAAGGAATTAAATTAGAGGCAGCATTTGCATTTTCACATTAGTCTTCTCTGAATATGCATGGCTGGTTGAATTCTGTCTGACACCTTCACAGAACTCGCTCAAGTAAGCTTTCCATTACTAAGTAAATTGCATCCATTCTAATTAAAGATATGCAGAATACTACCCAGACAGAAGAAGTAAGATAGACTGGAAAGCTAGAGCTTCCATGGTAACCCTGCAAGGGACAATGTAATTGATTCATATGGTCCCTTTTGCCACATATTGATTCCATGCCAACAAGCCTTAAAAACTGTCCATCATTTCACAGAGCTATTTATAGACTAAGTCCACCTGTGACAAATAAATGGTGACAGAAATACAGGGACAATTACTAAAAAGAATAATAATAAAAAAAATTCCTGCTTTCTAGCTCCCCTGTCCATTAGTTATCAACAAGCTTTAAGTAATCATTATAGTAAGTATAAGGATAATTTATGGAAATAAAATATTTGTATCAGATCTTTTTGTACAAAGGATCTGCTGAAGGAGGAATAGAAATAAAAACTCAAGTCTGATGTTACAAGCACCACATCACTGCACAGAATCGGTACCTCATTCTGCCTTATTGCTGGTTGTTAGCATTCAAGTTTACCAAGCAATTTGTCAGAATATTAACCACACATAAAAGGAAGTGATAAATTTATGCTACCCAGGACATAAAGATCAGTCCTGGGTGTTCACTGGAGGGACTGATGTTGAAGCTGAAACTCCAATACTTTGGCCACCTGATGTGGAGAGCTGACTCATTTGAAAAGACCCTGATGCTGGGAAAGATTGAGGGCAGGAGGAGAAGGGGACAACAGAGGATGAGATGATTGGATGGCATCACCAACACAATGGACATGAGTTTGGGTGGACTCTGGGAGTTGGTGATGGACAGGGAGGCCTGGCGTGCTGTGGTTCATGGGGTTGCAAAGAGTCGGACACGACTGAGGAACTGAACTGGACATAAAGATTCAGAAACTGAGACACGCTACAGTGGCACAATCAGTCTTCATACCCTTGAAAGCACATCACAACTCCTCTGGTTGGGGTACTGGTGAGAGAGAGAAGTGAGTTGTGCACTGTCCATAGATTTCTGTAAACCAGACTTCTAAATCATAATACCTCACAGTCCCAGAATTCAGTTTGATGGCTGAACTTGCCAGCAGCACCCAAGGCTGAGCAGTTGGTTTCCACTAAGAGATGGGAGTTTGTCTGTGGTGGTAGCGATGGGAGTGGTGATGATATTTGCTGTTTGAGCAGGAAAACACTGGCATCAATAGCCTGGTTTAACTAGCTTGTCCAAACATTTGCTTCAAATATTCAATATGCTTTAAACTTGATCTTGAATTGCTGCCTGGGTTACACTTGCTAGTAATAGTAAATTCTTGAAGATGATTGCCAAATTACCCCATAATTATTTTACCTTAAACCTAGTAGAAACTCAAAGTGAGCTCTTTCAGCTCAACTTTGGTTTTTGAAAATTTTCTTAAGATTTCAGACTTTCATATATCTCACTCCTTGGTTAATAAAAAAGTTAGTGCTATTTTTTTTGCTTTTATTTTTTATTGGAGTATAATTGCTTTATAGTGTTGTGAGTTTCTGCAGTACAACAAAGTCAATCAGCTGTACGTACACATATATCCCCTCCCTCTTCAATCTCTCTCCCGTTCCCACCATCCCACCCCTCTAGGTTATCACACGGCACCAAGCTGAGCTCCCTGTGCTACACAATAGCTTCCCAGTAGCTATTTGTTTTACTTACGGTAGAGTATATGTGTCAGTAGTACTCTCCCAAGTTGTCTGATCTTCCCTTTCCCCTCAAGTGTCCACATGTCTATTCTATGTCTGTGTGTCTATTCCTACCCTGCGAATGGGTTCATCTGTACCATTTATTTCTAGATTCCATATATACGTGTTAATATATGATATTGGTTTTTCTTTTTGACTTCATTCTGTATGGAACTCACTCTGTATGACAGACTCTAGGTCCATCCACATCCAAATGACCTAATTTTGTTCCTTTTTATGGCTGAGTAATATTCCATGGGCTTCCGTGGTGGCTCAGCTGGTTAAGAATCCACCTGCAATGCAGGAGACCTGGGTTCGATCCCTGGGTTGGGAAGATCCCCTGGAGAAGGGAAAGGCTACCCACTCCAGTATTCTGGCCTGGAGAATTCCATGGACTGTATAATCCATGGCGTTGCAAAGAGTTGGACATGACTGAGTGACTTTCACTATTCTCTCTCTCTATTTTTATACAATAGCCGGAACATGGAAGCAATCTAATTAGGTTGCTTCCATGTCCCGGCTATTGTAAATACTGCTGCAGTGAACACTGAGGTACATGTGTCTTTTAGTGGGATTGCTGGGTCATATGGTAGTTTTTTTTAAAAAACCTCCATACTTTTCTCCAGAGTGGCTGTATCAATTTACATTTCTACCAACAATACAAGAGTGTTCCCTTTTCTCCACACCCTCTCCAGCCTTTATTGTTTGTAGATTTTTTGTTATTGGCCATCTGACCAGTGTGAGGTGATACCTCATGGTATTTTTGATTTGCATTTCTCTCTAACAATGGCTGATGTTGAGCATCTTTTCATGTGTTTGTTAGCCATCTATATATCTTCTTTGGAGGAATGTCTGTTTAGGTCTTCTGCCCATTTTTTGATTGAGTTTTTTTTTTGTTATTCAGCTGCATGAGCTGCATGTATATTTTGGAGGTTAATACTTTGTCAGTTGTTTCATTTGCAAATATTTTCTCCCATTCTGAGTGTTGTCTTTTCTTCTTGTTTATATTTTTCTTTGCTGTGCAAAAACTTTAAAGTTTAATTAGGTTCCATTTATCTATTTTTGTGTTTGCTTTTATTTTCATTATTCTAGAAGGTGGGTCACTTTTAATGTCTTATTTTCTAGTATCTCTTGGTGTCTACAACCATAATAAATTCCTCTAATAAAAATACTCCAATGGATGCATTAAAAAAAATTGTTGTACAATATTCTCTCTTAGTGGCAGTGATGGAAGTCAGCTCTCTCCTTTTAGAGGATGTGGGTATAGAGTCTGCATCAGTTGAGTCTAGATTCTATAAACTGAAAGTCAAGGCTCTTTCCAAAAGTTGGCCTGTGATTTCCTGTCTTTCCTCTTGTTTGTGTTTGACAGAATCACTCTTTTTCATTTTTACCTTTTGAAATACTACCAGATATTTATTAATCACCTGAAACCGTCTGTCCTTGCCCCTCCAGATTACATTTGATCAGGTCATATCAATCCTCATAGCATTTAGAAATAATTTCTGGATATTTCTTCAGATGAATTGCCTTATATTTATCGATCCTTAAGTGTTTATAAAGATTTAGCCTTATTGATCTCTATAGTCTTTAAATTTTCTTAAATTTAGAAATGTGGCAAACTACTTGTGTACACACTACACAGCTGCCCATGTAATATCTATTAACATTTTGTCAATCTTTTTAAAGATATAAAACAATACATGTAGTTGAAATCATCCTTTTTTCCTTTCTTCCAGTCTAATTTCTTCCCCATTTCTATTCTGCCCATAGGTAAGACCACTCGATAAATTTGTTTATCCTTATAATCCATTTTTCATCTATATAGACATGTGTCTATGAATATATAGTACTGTGAGGGGTTTCTTGATTCATAGAGATTCTATCAGATTAGTACTATTGTGTATATTATTTTTGGTGTTCAACTTTATTTTTGAGATTTCTAGAATCTTTAGATTATCAGTCTGCCACATTCTTTTTAACTGCTGAATAGTGTCATTGTATGAACTTCAGGAATTTTCCACAATGTCATTGGCTCTATCTTCAAAATGTATATACAGAATCCATCTACTCCTCACCATCTCTACTGTTATCACACTGGACCAATCTAATCTGCATTATTGAACATTCTTTTAACTGGTCTATCTGTGACCTCCTTGGAGACTCAGAGAAACTTATTCTCAAGGTAGTCAGAGTTATTCTTTTAAAATGTAAGTCATATTGTGTCACTTATCTACTCAAAATCCTCAAGTGACTTTGCCTCTCACTGACACTTTAGCAGCAGACACTTCAAAAAATGCTGCATTGAGTCTCCTTTTATTGTTATCTAGGGTCAAATTCCTATAGAGGAAATTCTGCTTATTGACACTGAGTCACACATTTTTTCAATATTACTACATTCCTCTTTGCTAATTTCTAATCGGTTATACCAATTTATGATCACACCAACAATTCATGAACCATTTTTATGCTTTCATAACACCCTGGCATACAGCCTTGTACACAGCAGATGGTAAATACTTATTTAACTATTTCCTCCTTCAAGGGACAGTTCTTCAACACCCACCCAACCTTAACTCTTCTTATATAATCCACTCAGAAGGATCATGCTTGGCCTTCTCTGAAAATTTTGTAAATACTTTTACTATTTCATCTGCCTTTCATATTGTAATATGTATTTCTACTTCCCCCTCCCCCTCCTACTTATAGATCTATTTGACCACAGGGACAGGGTCTTCATTGCATTATAGTACCTAAGAAGAGAAAATGAAAATTCTCTAATTGTGGATCATCTATGGCCAAGCACAGGGAAGTTTCCTTGTACACATAATGTTTTCATATTTATAGTTATTACTGATGATAGATACTGTTATTATTCCCATTTTACAGATGAGACAATGAAGGGCCATGATTTTCTCACTAACAGAATTAGAAGAAGGCAGAGCCTGTGTCATAAAATTGCCCAACTTTACAACCTAAACTTATCCTACCACACCATGTGCTTCTTATATCTCCTTGTCCAATATACAGGAGGTGCTTCATATATAGTTGCTGAATAAATTCCTTAGTTGATACTATACAAATATTGACGAATTCTGTTCTATTTATCCAATATCAAATTTTGTGAATGTTTTATTTACTTTGATCTTAAGTCCTTTATTGAGATAGCCTCAACAACTAGAAAAAAATTAGTTTTTCTGTCAGCCCTTCTGTGTGTGTGGGGGGGGTGGGGTGGCTATTGAGGGATTCTGAATATTGCCTCTATATCTAAGGTAAACTATAGATCACTTTTAATTTGAGGATTTTTTGATGATTATTGATGAACTGGTTTCCAAGAATGATTCATTAAAATGCTAAGATGGAACATCTTAAAATTTACTCTGACCAAGTTGTTATCAGTGAAGAAAATCAGACATTTTTTAACTTGAATTAACAGTTAAACTTTTAGATATAGATTAACCACATATTGTTTACCATATTGGACATATCTATTTCATTTATATATAATCTCTAAAATCCACTTTTCTCCATCATTCAGTGCCTTCCCCCACCAGTCACATATATACCATATTCCCATTTGTGTTGCTGATACACAGATAACATTGATTGACTTGAGAGATAGCCCACTGATTTTTACAGCGCAGAAAGAGGCATTTGATAAACTTGGCAAAAGGTGCCTGTTCTAACCTCAGCCCTGTGAAGCTTTGGATGCAAGCTCAGTATGTTTGCTATTCTGCTCCTTTAAGTCTGAGGGTCAATGCTCTTGTTTACTGGTGATAAAAGGGGGCTGTGGGTAAGATCTGCCGTGTCAGTGTCTACAGATTTGGCAATGAAGTTAAGTAAACAACTAAGAGGTGTTCTGAACATTAATAACTAAATGTCAGCTTGGGGGAAGGTACACGATGTCATTTCCTCCCAGCTATCCCACTGGCTTTATTGAAAACCCAGCTTTAAATAATAATTCTCTGCTCTTTTCACTGTCCCCCGATTAAGCTTGAAGCTTTTATTTCACTTTTTTCAAGATCTCTGTATCTCTTCAGGAGAAAAGAAACACGAAATAGATAGTTTTCATAGCATTGCAGGCAGAGAGTAGATTTGTAATGATTAGCAATGACACGTGCTATTTTGGGGCTCGATTTGTCATTCATATACATGTGCACTCCAAGTAGAATTTTTCCTTAGCTTTTAAAAGTCCTTAGAATTCTTGGGTGATTCTTGTACATAGAAAAGAAATTTACATTATGCTAAGATATTTTAGAGTTACTTAAATTTGTCACTGAAATCACTAAGAATTTTAATTTCATTCATCTTATTTCCCCACCCCACAAGATAAGGGAAAAATGTAAACCTAGGGGAAAATCATGTGTCATGTGTAGTAGAGCTTTCTTGACTTGAGGATTAGTGCAGGTAAGTTAAAATTTTGAATTCACTATAGTTGACTTATTCTTAGTTTTAAAAATCTTACTGAGATTTCATATTCTCCCCCAAATTAACTACTTATCACCATATCAGAGTGTGCAATGGAATTGAGAGATTGGAGTTTCAGTCTTCTTACCATTTTGGAATTAGCAATGAATAAGTTAATGTTTCCATGGCTGCCAGATTTATTTTCTGTCAATAGGTGTTCATTGAGCACCAACTAATTGTTCAAACAGATAAGTCCTGGAGATACAACGGTGAACAAAGAGAGACCCAGAAAGTCCCCTGTGGTGTTGACCGTCTAATGGAGGCATGACTAGTCCAGCACTGATAGTTATTAAACATTAATAAGTCAAGTTAATAACTGAAAGAATCACCGTGTTGTAAAGGGTGCAAGAGAATTAGCTGCAGCTAAGGCAGCCCAGACCAGATGGCATAGCAATTAGTTTGAGGGAAGGGGCAATATTTCAAAAAGTTATCTTAAGGAAATGTTGTGTAACCTTAGATGAATGTAGGATGAGAATGATGGAAGGACAGATTTCCTGACAGAGATCACAGCACAGGCTAAAAGTCGGTAACACTTAGAATGATCAAGGAACAGGACAGAGAATGGCAGGCCGAGAGCCCAGTGAGGTAAATGAGAACATCCAGGGCATCACAGAGGATGCGGTGAGGATTATGGCTTTCATCTGAAGATCAATGGGAAACATAGATGAGTTTTAAGCAGGGCAATGATCTGACCAGACTTATATTATAAAGAGATCACCAGACTGAAAATTGAGTATAAATATAGCTTGTATTAGCTATCCTGGTGACTCAGTGGTAAAAAATCTGCCTGTGATGCAGGAGACCTGGGATCGATCACTGGGTCAGAGAGATCCCCTGGAAAAGGGAATGGCCACCCACTCCAGTGTTCTTACCTGGAAATTCCATGAACAGAGGAGCCTGACATGTTACAGTCCATGGGATTGCAAAGAGTAAGATATGACTGAGTGACTAACACTATAGTTTGTATTGGGCTTCCCTGGTGGGTCAGATGGTGAAGAATCCACCTGCAATGCAGGAGACCTCCATTTGATCCCTGGGTTGGGAAGAGTCCCTGGAGAAGGGAATGGTTACCCATCCCAGTATTCTTGCCTGGAGAGTTCAATGAACAGAGGACCCAGATGGGCTGTAGTCTATGGGGTTGAAAGAATCAGACAAGACTGAGCAACTAAGCATGCATGCCTAGCTTATACTGGAAGAGTCAAAGGATGAGTATAATGACTGAAAAGGACCATATGAATAAATTCAACTGAGTTCAAAGTAAAAATTAAAATTATAATGTATCTAGTAGAGTTAATGGGTGCATTCTCAGGGTGTGACTGAGTATATGGTTCAATCTATTATTCAAAACATAGACCAATGCTCAAACTTTAGAAACCTGCTCTAAAAATGGAGCATTAATGGAAGATTTCAGGATTTAGTAACATCTTCACCCACAAGAATCCTTGAATCTTGGTAATAAAAAAGCCTATTGCCACTTAATATTTTATTTATTGAAAAGGAAGCTGAACCTATGGCTCAAACCCCAGATCACCCAGGAATGAATATTCTTGGAGTTGTAAATGAAACATTACCATATACCCTTTGATATAATTATTATTAAAACAATAATTATAAAATAAGATAAAATTGATCAACACATACTTATTAAGTACCTACAATGTCCCAGATACTGAGTATACAACAATGACTAGTATGGGCTGAACTGTATCTCCCCAAAACTCATATATTGAAATCTTCACTCCCAGGATCTCAGAATGTGGACTGAATTTGGAGATAGGGTGTTGAAAGAGGTAAATAAAGTAAAAGGAGGTTATAAAGGTGGGGCCTAATTCAATGACAGATGTCCTTATAAGAAGAGGAAACTTGGACACCAAAATAAACACCAGAAAGAAGTATGACAAGAGAAAGGCCAGTGAGGCTACAAGAAGGCCACCATCCACCATCCAAAGAGAGAGGCCTGGGAAGAAATGAAACCTGCCGACCCCTTGATCTTGAACTTCCAGTCTCAGCATGTGATGAAATAAATTTCTGTTGTTTAAACCTCCCTATCTGTGGTATCTTATTATGACAGCTTGAGCAAACTAATTACTCTGACAAAGCTGTGGATTTTTCTTCATGCAGTTTACAGTTTCATGGGAAACAGATAAGCAAAGACACAGAGAGACAGAAAGTTTCATGATGGGGGGTGGCGTACGTTGCTATGAAATAACTCATCTTAATTTGGGAGTTAGGGAAGGCTCCCTGGGTAAATGATACGCAGGTTGAAGGCTAAGTAGAAGTAACAAGGCAAGGAAGAGGGTAGACGTGTGTTTCAGAAAAAGAATACAGACAAGAATGTGTGCAGAGCCCAGAGGACAAGTAGGAGAACATCTGGCATTGCTCCAAGTCCATCTGTGCGTATTTGCTGATTCTTTTATAGGCTTATCTATGATATTGTGGTTAAAATATCCTCATACTTCATCTAGATTGATGCAAGTTCCTAAAGTTTGTTTTCGCTGATTTCATTCCTACTCTATATTACCCTGTCCCACCACAACAACCAGAAGAGCCTTCAAAAACCCCAGTTAGGTAAGGCCTGCCCTTTTAAAGAGCCTTGGGGACTTCTCACATCACTCACACGTAAGTAAATAAACGACTTCTTACCTGTGAAGCTCCTAGTGATCTAGTACATGCCTACCTCTCACACTTCCTTTAATTCCAGTCTCCATCCCCTTTTCCCATCCCAGGCCACACTGGCTCCCTGTCTCTCCATGAGAGTTTTCTGGGTTTACTCCTGCCTTAGGAATAAACTTGCTCTTCCCTTTATCTGGAATACTCTTTCATCAGGTTTTTGCATGTCTATCTCCTTATCTTTCAGGCCTCACCGGAAACATTACACCCTCAGAAAAGTCATCTCTAACTTAACTAACTGCACTTCCCTCCTGCTCTTCCACGGTGATATCCATCACATGACTCTTGTTTATTTCTTTTTTATAGAACTTATGTTAAACCATATTGTTAAGTGCTTCCTCTGACTTTCCACTGTCCCTTCTCCCCACACTATAAAACTTCATGGAAAAGGAAACTCATCTATGCATCCACTCCTCTCCTCAGCATACTTACTGGCACTCTGTAATTATTTTTTTAAAATTTTTGAACATTTTTATTGGGGTATAGCCGATTAACAATGTTGTCATAGTTTCAGATGAACAGTGAAGGAACTCAGCCATATATATACATGTATCCACTCTCCCCAAGCCCCTCACCCATCCAGGCTACCACATGACATAGAGGGGAGTTCCATGTGCTACATAGTAGGTTCTTGTTGGTTATCCACTTTAAATACAGCAATGGCACAATGTAATTATTAAATAAATATGTGCTTAATGAAAAATGTCATTCAAACTCACTCTAATTGTAAATTCACATCATCTGTCTTTAAAATAAAACAGTAAAAAGTGGGAAAATTTTGAACCATACCTTTAATCCCCAGGTATAAGAAGATAGAAGCATCAGTAATACCCCATCCCAGATTGACACGTAACAACATGTGGTAGGTTGTTAAGTCTATGCCTGTTATAATGCATTGACCATTTCTTGTCTGTCCACAAATCAGTGATCCAAAGGGACAGGAATTGATCCAAAGGATTTGCCAACTGGCATGTCATTTGACTCTGAGAAAGACATTTAACCATAGAAAGTATTCTGTGACTTATAGATGACAATAACTGGCCATGTCCCTGTCACATAGAAATAGTTTCAGGAGTAACAGAATTTTTGTTTTAAGTAGCTGAGCTCCCTGAGAAGAAGGTGGGAAGGAGAGGTGAAATAGATTGTAGTCAAATTGTTAGCTCTATATATCTGCAACATAATTTACACTGATTTACTGGGTTATTCTTGGCACTCGGAGGGGGGTGCTTTGGCTCCCTCCTGAAGATAAACTTCATACATTTTCAATGCCATAATAAAGCAGAGCTTGCTGGGACATCATTGATAGATACCCAGACCCTCCAGGTTAAAAGATGGTACTGGGAGTAACTGGATGGAGTGGTGTAGGAGTTGGGTAAACAATGTTCCACCAGTGTCTGAGGCTCCCTAAAGGATACTGGGTCTAGAGGAAATAAGACCACCAGCATGAAGGGCATGTAGTGCAGTGGTTAGAAGGGTGGGCTCCTGTACTAGAATGCCTGCATTTGAATTTCCATTTCATAAGGGATGACCTCAAGCAACTGACTTGATTTCTTTAAGACTCAGTTTCTCCATCTCCATGAGGGACCAATGCTAGAACCTATAGGATGGTTGTGAAGATTAAAATGATTCACATATTTAACATATCTAGATTGGTTTCAAACTTATAACAAGTGCTCAGTAAATGTTTTTCATTATCATCATCATCAAGGACTGGATTGATATGGTAGAGGTTAGAGAGGGTGCTTAGATGGGTCAAGGGCTGGATAACACTAGCCAGAAATGTTGCAATCAGATGTCACCGGATTTATGTGTGAAATGTTAAAGAATCTGCTGGAGAAATGATTTCATTCCAAATATCACGAAACAATTTTCCCCATTCCCTCATAATTTTCCTGCACACATCAAAATTGGCTCAAATAGGGAATAGAGCATACACACCTTTGGGAGAACTGGAACAAGCCATGCTAGCGGAACTTGATGATCTAATACTTGTCAACCAAGGAAAGAATATACTCTAATTTCCTTCCCAAACTGTATTTTAGTCTATAATAGATGGCATAAATTCTGGGGAATGACTTTTTAATAGCAGATGCTCTAGAAACAACAAAGAAGCTGACTATTAACTTTTCAGAACCTGGTGGTTTGTATGTAATTTTGCATTTTTTTCATTATGGTCTTGTATCCTTCTTCATTCTTGGAATGGAATCGACTCCCCTCTTAGACAATAATGGGAAACTGAACAACTGCTGAGGCAATGAATTTCCCCCCATAATAGACATGAAGCTTCTCAAAGGGTACATGAGAGAGATGATCTCTGTTCCACTGCTTGCTCTCAATCACCTGGTCCCTAAATTGGACTACAGTTAGGACTACAATTTGACTGCTATTTATATTCCTACCATATTTACAAGTGATTTTCTTAAAAAATGAGGGAAAGTACTCTCCATATCTTCTATACTACTTGTTGGGAAACCACGCAATTCCCTCTGGTGAGATATACTTGGCATAGAAACTTATTAATCCATTCCTTAATTAATATGTCTAAGCATTCCTAATAATAAAATGTGTCTAAGCACACTGTTATGCAATTCCAAGGCTGCAGTGAATAGAAATAGTCTCTACCTTCATGAATCCTACTTTTTTAATAGCTTCAACACAGAGTACTGAGTTCTATGTACTTCTTTCATCCCTCAGGTGAGGAAGGGGAGATAGATCGTCACTTCTTGAACATTTATTGAGCTAGACATCATGCTACATACCCTGCGTATCTTTGGAGGGACCACTTACCTTCTGACAAGTATACCCAGGCAACCAGTTTACCACTGTGGCTGTCCATCTGGTCTCATTATCTTCAAAGAATAATTTATACAAACTTTAAAAAGAAAAGAATATTCAGAAAGCTCATTTCCTAGACACTGCCCCTGGAGGAGGAAATGGCAACCCACTCCAGTATTCTTGCCTGGAAAATTCCATGGACAGAAGAGCCTGGCAGCTATGGTCCATAGGGTCACAAGAGAGTAGGACACAATTGAACACACCCCCACCCACCCCTCTCTTATACATCTTAAACTTTAAATTCTCATTTTAGTGGAAAACCCCAAAGAGAAATAACTTCTATTTGGTATGAGATGTAGGAATTGCATTTTGGAGACAAGAGCCTGAAGATTAATTTCATACCAAGACTCAGACTATGTTATCTTTAAATAGAGCAGGCAAGAGAGGAAGGGAAGGAATATCAATTGATGCCACCACTTTCACAAGTCCTTTATGGACAGCTCAGTAGGAACTAAATAATTGGTAATAGCTATTGTGTTTTTCTGTATCACTAAACCAGAAATGAGTGTTCATGGAAATGTCACTCTATATCCAAGAGAAAAATAAGGAACAATGATCAGTTTGACATTTTAAACAGGAGACATTTTTCTTTGGTTCAATATAAAAGTTTCTATGGAATGTGTAATTATATTTTACACCAGATTTCAGGTGTGCTTAATTACTCTATCAACTCTTTTGTTGATGTATCCTAAAATACACTTGGTTACTATTCAGAGAATGTCTTTAGCCTCTCTTCATGAAGCTCGGTAATCCAATCAACGAATGATATGTCATCAAAAATAACTTGTAAATGGGGTAAGAGGTAGAGGTTACACTTTGATTTTATTTTTAAAGAAGAACAATACACACTGTCAAATTCCTTGTTGAGAAGGTTAGTCCTTGTGAATCCTCTCTCCAGGATGACCAAGCATTTTGGTTTGCCTGGCGCTAAAGCAGTTCTGGCGTGGATTTTCAGTGCTAAAATGGGAAAGTCCCCAGCAAACCAGGATGAGTTGGTCACCTTACCTCTCTCTTCATCAATTTGTTGTAATGATTAAGTAAAATAATGCTTAGTAAAGGCATATCGTTTAAAAAAAAAAAAAATGCTTAGTACTTATAAACATTAAAAAAAGCCCAGCTATTGTTAAAGGGCTTCCCAGAGACAGGTGTTATATGTTAAACAGTTATTTTTGCATGAAGCTTCTCTGCTCCTGAATATCTCAGCTAGCATAACTGACGTTAGAGACAACTCAGAAAGGGAAATGAGTAGAGGTCAGTATATCCCTTTCTCTGAGGTGAGGATTGGGGTATTTACATACACGAAAGACTGGAAGGGAGGGTTAGAGAGGCCATTTGTTGTCTGAGAATAGGTTCCTGAGCAAGAACGAGGGGAGCGAGGAAGTTAGCCACAGGTGAGAAAACCATGATGATGACAACTATTTAAGAAAATGTTTTTACAATATACTTTTAATATAGCAGCTATTTATACACTGCATAACTATAATTTGCTATAATACATTTTTGTAATAATATATTTCACAGCTATCCCACCCACAAACTGTAGCTCTGAGTTTTGGTTTTCTTGCCTGTAAAATTGTGTTAAAAATGTCCCTTTGTCATAGAGAAGGTTGCGTCAATGAGTAAATGAGATAATTTATGTATATTATTTTCATGTATGAAGTACTCATATTACTTTTCCATTTCTTGTAACAGCTTTTTTGAGATATAGTTCAAGTACCATACAGTTCACCCTTTGAATTATACTGAGTGAAATCAATGGTGTTTAGTGTATTCACAACTGTGCAATAATCAGCATAATCAATTTTAGAATATTTTGTTTGCCCTGGTCCCCCAACAAAACCTTGTACCCCTAGCAGTCACCCTCCATTTCTCCTTAATGCTCCAGCCCCAAGCACTTCATAGAATTATCTACCCTAAATAATACATATAAATAGATTCATATAATCTTTTGTGGATCATACAGTCTTTTGTGACTGACTTTATTCACTTAACATACTGTTTTCAGGGTTTATCCATGTTACAGCATTTATCACTAATTCATTCCTTTTTTATTGTTGAACAATATTCCTTTGTATGTAATACGTTTTATTGATATTTTCATCACTTCTTGGGTATTTGGGTATTTTTAATACTTCTTAGGTATTATGAATAACACTGCTATGAACAATCTCGTATATGTTTGGTACAGAGTTATGTTCTTATTTTCTCGGGTATATTCCTAGGAGTGATATTGCTGGGTTGTGTGGTAACTCTCTGTTTAACCTTCCAAGGAACTGCCAGACTTTTTTTTTCCCAAAGTGAATGTACCGTTTTATATTCCTGCAGTGGTTCATGAGGGTTCTAATTTTTCCACTTCCTTGCCAGCATTTGTTTTTATGTGTTTTTCATTATAGCCATCCTAGTGGGTGTGAAGTGGCATCTCCATGTGGTTCTGATTTTCATTTTCCTAATAGTGATGTTGAGCAGCTATTCATGTTTACACTGGCCATTTTATATCTTCTTTGGAAAAATGTCCTTTCAGATCCTTTGCCCTTTTAAAACTTGGACTATTTATGTATCAACTCGTATTAATATGAATTCATTCCTATACTCTCTCAGTATTTAAAGAGCACTTACTATGTTCCACATACTTTATAGTCTCTAATCCCATCACTTCATGGCAAATAGACGGGGAAACAGTGGCTGACTTTATTTTTTGGGGGGCTCCAAAATCACTGCAGATGGTGATTGCAGCAATGAAATTAAAAGACACTCCTTGGAAGGAAAGTTATGACCAACCTAGACAGCATATTAAAAAGCAGAGATATTACTTTGTCAACAAAGGTCTGTCTAGTCAAGGGTATGGTTTTTGAACTGTGGTGTTGGAGAAGACTCTTGAGAGTCCCTTGGACTGCAAGGAGATCCAACCAGTCCTTCCTAAAGGAGATCAGTCCTGGGTGTTCATTGGAAGGACTAATGTTGAAGCTGAAACTCCAATAATTTGGCCACCTGATGCAAAGAGCTGACTCACTGGAAAAGATCCTGATGCTGGGAAAGATTGAGGGCAGGAGGAGAAAGGGACAACAGAGGATGAGATGGTTGGATGACATCACCAACCAACTCAATGGACATGAGTTTGGGTAAACTCCAGGAGTTGGTGATGGACAGGAAGGCCTGGCATGGTGTGGTTCATGGGGTTGCAAAGAGTTGGACACGATTGAGTGACTGAACTGAATTGAATTGAATATTTATAAAGTAACCCTTCAAATTAGTATTGTAATCTTTTAGGTTAGGATACTAAAGATCAGATAATAGAGTATTTATCCAGATAAAAATGTGGCAGATTTGGATTTAGCTAACACGAAGTCTGCGTGCTTATTTTTCTGAGGCTAGGTGGCCACCTGAGCCTTTTGAGGTATGTGAGCTCGTCCCCTGTTCTGCTACCTTCTCTGGTCCTTCAGTTTCTATTAGGAATGTGCCCTGAAAGTACAATTTTGATGGTTTCTGCAACACAGTGAACAACACTTGAACTCCTCATCATGCCACTCAGAAGCCTTCACATTCTTGGCAACCCCATCATCCCAGCCTCACTCCATGCCATCCCTTAGCCCTGCACATAATACATCTGGAAAAACCACAAGATTCCTAGTTTCCTAATGGAGATTTGCACTATTTCCTAGAAAGATTCTACTCATTCTGTGGGCATCTGCTCAAAATGTGTCATTCATTTTGACCCCTGCAGTCACATTACTTCCCCTCCTCTGTGCATGTATCTCTTCTTAATCCAGACAATACTGCCTGTGTAGCTGGTATGTTCTTGATGTATGCGAAGCAGTGGAAATATCATAGTGGACATGATTCAGTCCCTGACCCTAGAAAGCTTAAAGTCTGATCCGTGTCTGTTTTCACCACTATCCTACAAAGGATCTGAGCCCAGGGATTGAACCATTAATCTCACTACCAAACACAGTCCCTGAAAAATCTGGATTTTAAGGAAAATAATTCCAATATTTTACTGGAACTACTGATCCTCATATATTGCATATGAAGAAAGACTCTTGCTAATGACAGTAAATGGGGAGAGAATCCAGCATTATATTGCTGAGAGCTGCACATCAACACTTCCAACTATTTACTATGTGAGTTTTAGGACAAAACAATGTAACCCAAATGTGACGGTGTGAGTACACAATGAATATGCAAAGCTGTAAACTAAGTGATAATTTTTGCCTTGATTGTGTGAGCTAACTACTAAGGTCATAATTAGGGTGCATTTCTTATAGTACCAACAAGCATCTTAATCAGCCTCTATAGCATTAACTCCAATTACCATTAGTAAACTATGAGGATTCTGTTTTAAATTGCAATGAGTCAGTAAATTCCAGATGGCATTTTGGGAGTAAATGTTAACAAAACCTTATCATTTTTCTGAGCAGTCATTTAAGACATGGGTGGGAGCTGCTTTGAGGCCAAAGCAATAATGGGAGGCTGAGGGCTATTGGATTTCACAACTGGTATTTATACTCTGATGTGAAACACACAGTTATCCTTAAGAACTTTTAATAATTATTTTATAGATGAATTTTAGCTTTATAGCTTTAAAGAAAGACATTTTGTTTAGCTGAACAAACTAATAGACTAATAAACTCAAAATAAAGTCTGATAAACAGGGTCCTTTGAAACTCTCATCATTAACTTACAATATTTGCATAAATTTGAACAAAGATGGATGGCTTTAAATGACTGTCAGTAATTAAGAGACCGAAACAAACAAAAAAAACTAATAAAACATTATATACAAAGACAGGCACATTAGCATATTCTATCCATATCTCCATTGCAGTGACATGAAGACAAATATTCCTGATTGCACCTGAAGCAATATTGTAACTGAGGCAATAAATCATTTAAAGAAAACTAAGGGGGCTTCTTTTTAAACACATTGATTTAGGTATTAAGCCTGTCACTGAAATATAAACGTAAAAGGAAATCAAATTTGTGTGATGATATATTATTCAAAGATTTGTCTCTCCTTCCTGGAAAAATTTAATCAGTAGGTGGACATATGACTGTATCCCAGATGTATTTGTTAGAAAAGACTGTCAGATCATTATCAGAAAGCTTCTTTCAAATGTCCATTAGTATATATATTTATCATTGGCAGGTCTCATCACAAGGTCTAAAATCAAGATAAAAGTAGTTTACCTTGAGTGTTGCATTCTTTATTTCTTTTTTCCCCCCCTTAAAGAAGATTTAGAAGATACTTTTCCAATTAATGTAACTCTGAAGTCTTATCTTCAAAATGTATGACAAAGTCCACATTACAGAAGAAAATTTAAGTATAGAGAGACAAAGGAAGGACGGGCAGAGTCATGCCATAAAAACATGAGATACTCTGCTTGTTTTTATTTATTTTTTAATTTGGAGTATAGTTGATTAACAATGAAGTGTTAGTTTCATGTATACAGTGAAGAGATTCGGTTATACAAAATATACATATATCCTTTTTTTTCAGATTATTTTCCCATTTAGGTTATTACAGAATATTGAGCAGATATCCCTGTTCTATACAATAGGTCCTTGCTGGTTATCTATATTAAATATAGCACTGTGTACATGTCCACCCCAAATTCCCAATTTATCCACCATTCACCCCAGCAAGTAACCCTAACTCCATTCTCTAAGTTTGTGAATCTGTTTCTATTTGTAAATAAGTGCATTTGTATAACTTTGTGGAGATTCCTCATATGCTGTTCTGTGCTTAGTCGTGTCTGACTCTTTGCGACCCCATAAACTGTATCCTGCCAGGCTCCTCTGTCCATGGGGATTCTCCAGGCAAGTATACTGGACTGGGTGCCATTTCTTCCTCCAGGGGATCTTCCCAACCCAGGGATTGAACCCAGGCCTCCCACATTGCAGGTGGATTCTTTACCATCTGAGCCACCAGGGAAGCCCATGTAAGTGATATCATATCTTTGTCTTTTTTCTGTCTGACTTACTTCACTCAGTATGATAATCTCCACGCCCATGCATGTTGCTGCAAATGACATTATTTAATTCTTTTTAATGCTGAGTAATATTTCATTGTATATATGTACCACATCTTCTTTACCTATTCATCTGTCAGTGGATATTTAGGTTGCTTCCATGTCTTAGCTATTGTAAACAGCACTGCAAAGAATGTAGGGTGCATGAATCCTTTTGAACCATGTTTTTCTCTGGATATATGTCCAGGAGTGGGATTGTTGGATCATGTGGTAGCTCTATTTTAATTTCTTAAGGAATCTCCATACTGTTTTCCATAATAGCTCTACCAACTTACATGCCTATCAGCAGTGTAGGAGGGTTCCCTTTTCTCCATACCCTCCCTAGCATTTATTGTTTGTAGATCTTTTTTATTATAGCCATTCTGACTGATGTGAGGTGATACCTCATTGTAGTTTTGACTTGCATATCTCTGATAATTTGTGACGCTGAGCATCTTTTCATGTGCCTCTTGGCCACCTGTATGTCTTCTTTGGAGAAATGTCCGTTTAGGTCTTCTACCCATTTTTTGATTGATTTTTTTTTTGAACTGCAGGAGTTTGTAAATTTTGGAGATTAATCCCTTGTCTGTTGTATTGTTTGCAAATATTTTTTCCCATTCTGTGGGTTGTCTTTTCATTTTGTTTATGCTTTCCTTTGCTGTGCAGAAGCTTTTGAGTTTAATTATGTCCCATTTGTTTATTTTTATTTTTATTTCCATTACTCTGGGAGATGGATTGAAAAAGGTATTGCTGAGATTTACATCAAACATTCTGCCTATGTTTTCCTCTAAGTGTTGCATAGTATCTGGTCTTACATTAAGGTCTTTAATCCATTTTGAGTTTATTTTTGTGTAGGATGTTAAAGAATGTTCCAAAGACAGTATCTTCAATAAATGGTGCTGTGAAAACTGGACAGCTACATGCAAAATATGATATTAGAACATTCTGTTGTTTTTTTAAAACTCCATCACAAAGAGTGAAGAAGCCCCTTTATCCAGTGAGCCCCTGAATCCTATGCTGTATTGGTATACAAAACAGAGTGGTCCTGTAGACCAATGGTGACTATTGATTTGAACCCCAAGAAGTTCAAATTATTAAGAATTGATAACTTGATAGGGATTGCATTGAATCTATAGATTGCTTTAGGTAGAATAGCCATTTTGACAATATTGATTCTTCCAATCCATGAACACAGTCTGTTTCTCCATCTGTTTGTGTCCTCTTTGATTTCTTTCATCAGTGTTTTATAGTTTTCTATGTATAGGTCTTTTGTTTCTTTAGGTAGATATACTCCTAAGTATTTTATTCTTTTTGTTGCAATGGTGAATGGTATTGTTTCCTTAATTTCTCTTTCTGTTTTTTCATTGTTAGTATATAGGAATGCAAGGGATTTCTGTGTGTTAATTTTATATCCTGCAACTTTACTATATTCATTGATTAGCTCTAGTAATTTTCTGGTAGAGTCTTTTAGGTTTTCTATGTAGAGGATCATGTCATCTGCAAACAGTGAGGTTTCACTTCTTCCAATTTGTATGGAACACAAAAAACCTCGAATAGCCCAAAGTAATCTTTGAGAAAGAAGAATGGAACTGGAGGAATCACCTGCCTGACTTCAGACTCTACTACAAAGCCACAGTCATCAAGACAGTATGGTACTGGCACAAAGACAGAAATATAGATCAATGGAACAGAATAGAAAGCCCAGAGATAAATCCACGAACCTATGGACACCTTATCTTTGACAAAGGAGGCAAGGATATACAATGGAAAAAAGACAACCTCTTTAACAAGTGGTGCTGGGAAAACTGGTCAACCACTTGTAAAAGAATGAAACTAGAACACTTTCTAACACCATACACAAAAATAAACTCAAAATGGATTAAAGATCTAAATGTAAGACCAGAAACTATAAAACTCCTAGAGGAGAACATAGGCAAAACACTCTCCGACATAAACACAGCAAGATCCTCTATGACCCACCTCCAGAATATTGGAAATAAAAGCAAAAATAAACAAATGGGACCTAATGAAACTTAAAAGCTTTTGCACTACAAAGGAAACTATAAGTAAGGTGAAAAGACAGCCCTCAGAGTGGGAGAAAATAATAGCAAATGAAGAAACAGACAAAGGATTAATCTCAAAAATATACAAGCAACTCCTGCAGCTCAATTCCAGAAAAATAAATGACCCAATCAAAAAATGGGCCAAAGAACTAAACAGACATTTCTCCAAAGAAGACATACAGATGGCTAACAAACACATGAAAAGATGCTCAACATCACTCATTATTAGAGAAATGCAAATCAAAACCACAATGAGGTACCATTACTCGCCAGTCAGGATGGCTGCTATCCAAAAGTCTACAAGCAATAAATGCTGGAGAGGGTGTGGAGAAAAGGGAACCCTCTTACACTGTTGGTGGGAATGCAAACTAGTACAGCCGCTATGGAAAACAGTGTGGAGATTTCTTAAAAAACTGGAAATAGAACTGCCATATGACCCAGCAATCCCACTTCTGGGCATACACACTGAGGAAACCAGATCTGAAAGAGACACGTGCACCCCAATGTTCATCGCAGCACTGTTGATAATAGCCAGGACATGGAAGCAACCTAGATGCCCATCAGCAGATGAATGGATAAGGAAGCTGTGGTACATATACACCATGGAATATTACTCAGCCGTTAAAAAGAATTCATTTGAATCAGTTCTAATGAGATGGATGAAACTGGAGCCCATTATACAGAGTGAAGTAAGCCAGAAAGATAAAGAACATTACAGCATACTAACACATATATATGGAATTTAGAAAGATGGTAACGATAACCCTATATGCAAAACGGAAAAAGAGACACAGAAATACAGAACAGACTTTTGAACTCTGTGGGAGAATGTGAGGGTGGGATATTTCAAAAGAACAGCATGTATACTATTATGGTGAAACAGATCACCAGCCCAGGTGGGATGCATGAGACAAGTGCTCGGGCCTGGTGCACTGGGAAGACCCAGAGGAATCGGGTGGAGAGGGAGGTGGGAGGGGGGATCGGGATGGGGAATACGTGTAAATCTATGGCTGATTCATATCAATGTATGACCAAAAAAAAAATAAATTAAAAAAAAAAAAAGAATTGATAGTTTTATCAAAATCTTATCTTAACTTTTCAACCTATTTGACTCTGCTGTAATGTTATCTTTAGAGTGTTTTAGGATTTTTTAGTTGAAATTATCATGTTCCCTACTACCATAATTGAATTTTTCCACTGAACTAATGCATAATCTCTTTTACAGTTAAGTGCCTAATTTTAAAGACATCTTAGTATAGTGTTGATTAACAGTCCAATAATTAGTCATTAGCTTTCCAGAATCTACAGAATCTATATGAAAACTTATGGCATCATATCCGCTGATCAAAATGTCTGGGTAATCCATTTAATCACCAAATAATGAAATTTTAGGTGCCTACTGTATGAAGTGTGATTAATTTATCTTAAAACAAATTTCTAGTTTTTGTTTATCTACTGAGCAGTTTTTGGAGGAATAATTATAAACCTATAGACAGTCTCAGATTCTTCGAACAAATTTAGGAAAAAGAAAATAAAAATCTGTGGTCCCTTAGAGATGATGGATTATTTCAGCATTACCACTATTTGTAAAAAAGCAATGTCTCTTTTATTATATGAAAAGGAAAAATATATCTTAAATTTAAAAAGCACTGCTAGTCCTTAACTCTTATAATAGACCATAGTAACTAGTGTATTATTTTTTCTTTCCATTTCCCCTTTTCTTCGGGAGACCATTCTACCTGTAATTCTTCAAGTTCTCCCTATCTCAGCATACACAGCAGTAGAAATCATGTGACCTAGAAATGACCAGAAGATTCAATTTTCCTGCTATCAGTGATTCATAAAAAGAAATGAATATATTTAAAAATCATGTTCAATCAGTGTTTTTCTTTGGGATTACTCATATGGACCCCCAAGTTAATATGCTTTCTTATTCTGTAAGGCTGCTAACCTGGGAATATAGGACTTCTATGTTCCATACTACTAAAGAAGGCTAACTAGAGTAGTCTAGGGTGATACCAAAATGCAATGGGAAGCAGACAAAACAAAAGATAAGAGACTGATGGAAAGAATCCTGCTGTTTCTGAGTCCCAGGTCTAGTGTCTAGATTCCTCATCTCTGTACATCATCCTTGGATTTGAACTAGCCACAGTGTGCTTCCTAGTAGTATAGGCCAATCAATCTCCTTCATTTCAGTGATTTATTTTTCCCCTATAACTGAAAAAATAGTCCTGGCTTGCACTTCTCCTTTAATGTTGCTGAATAGACTTGTTAGGGGAAGCACACTGACTGAAACCTCCCACCCTGGCCAGGCACCATAGTAACCATTTGCATGAGTTGTTTTAGAAAGGGGGTCCTGGTAAGGAACACGGAACTAATAAGCCACCACCAACCAGAAGAGTTTGGGAAAAGTCAAAAGGAGACACCACATGTCCGACCACCTCCCAGAATCCTTCTCTCTGGCATCCATCTTGGCTGAACAAGGCTTGCACCACCAGAAAGGACTCTGAATCAGAATGATTGGCTAAAGACAACTGGAAACTAATCCCATCACCATAAAACCCAGGACTGCAAGCGGAATCATGTGGCAGAGCTGTTCTCCTGGGTTCCCTGACCCTCCTGCTCTCCACCCAGGTGCCCTTTCCCAACAAAATCTCTTTGTCAGCAGATGTGTCTCCTCAGACAATTTATTTCCTAGTGTTAGACAAGAGCCCAGTTTCGGGCCCTGGAAGTGGTCCCCTTTCCTGCAACAGACTAGTTTGTGTGCTATAACACTCATTAAAATTACATTCATTGAGCATCTACTATATGCCAAACCCTAGCCTCACAAAAACCAAAGCCATAATCCTTATATTTAGGAAGCTCTCACTCTATGAGAAACTTTCTACACATAAAACATTAACTACAATAAAAACATGTGTGTTCTACTGAAATATATACAGTATGCTCTCTGAACATGGAGAATTGTTTTGTATTTTTAGTCTATAAATGAGAGAAACTGTGTACAGAGAAAACGTCTACAGAGAGTCATAGACACATCTATAGAGAAGGTTATATACACATATGTTGTCGCCATCGTCATCATCATCAAAGAATCTCATTGTAAATGACATGAGGGTGGAAGTGACCTTCAAAGCACCTCAGTTTTACACTTTAAGTCATTTCAAAGTTCTAAACTACCTATTCAGTCTAAATGAAGTTTATTTTGCACAAACTGTCACTTCAGTTCCTTCTCATCCAAAACTTCTCAAAGTGGAAAAATGCTTTTACATTTTGATATTTTATCTTGGTGGCTAATATATATATATTCCACATTCCCTCCGCAGAAAAGACTGGTGATAAATACTGTCTGTATGTGATTGCATATCTTTCCCAAACCATATGAGATACACTCCTATTATCCTAATCTCAAAAGTGAGGATTCTGATACAAAGTTGACTCAGCACCCCATTGAAAGTTGTATCAATAGTAAAGTGTAGAGCCAGGTCTTGTGAGATTCACCAGTGACCCTGTATGGATCAGCTTGGTGGGCCCAAGTAATCACATGGAGGGGTGCAGAGGGGCTTAGGGTCAGAGAAGGAACTGGAATGTTGGAACAGGGTTTGAAGTAAGGCTTAAAGCTCAACATTCAGAAAACTAAGATTATGGCATCTGGTCCCATCACTTCATGGCAAATAGATGGGGAAATAGTGGCTGACTTTATTTTTCTGGGCTCCAAAATCACTGCAGATGGTGATTGCAGCCATGAAATTAAAAGACGCTTACTGCTTGGAAGGAAAGTTATGACCAACCTAGGTAGCATATTAAAAAGCAGAGACATTACTTTGCCAACAAAGGTCCGTCTAGTCAAGGCTATGGTTTTTCCAGTGGTCGTGTATGGATGTGAGAGCTGAACTATAAAGAAAGCTGAGCACCAAAGAATTGATGCTTTTGAACTGTGGTGTTGGAGAAGACTCTTGAGAGTCCCTTGGACTGCAAGGAGATCCAACCAGTCCATCCTAAAGGAGATCAGTCCTGGGTGTTCGTTGGAAGGACTGATGTTGAAGCTGAAACTCCAATAATTTGGCCACCTGATGCGAAGAGCTGACTCACTGGAAAAGACCCTGATGCTGGGAAAGATTGAGGGCAGGAGGAGAAGGGGACAACAGAGGATGAGATGGTTAGATGGCATCATAGACTCGATGGACATGGGTTTGGGTGGACTTGGCGTTGGTGATGGACAGGGAGGCCTGGCATGCTGTGGTTCATGGGGTCGCAAAGAGTTGGACACGACTGAGCGACTGAACTGAACTGAACTGAAGCTAAGGGGTGTGGGAGGTCATTAGAAGCTGAAAAAAAAAAGTACCAGCTTCTCCCCTGGAGATTTCAGAAGGAGTCTAGTCTGGCAGACAATTTGATTTTAGTCCAGTGAAACAAATTTGAACTTCTGATGTGCAAAACTATAAAAAATAAATTTGTGTTGTTTTAAGCCACTCAGTTTGAGGTAATGCATTACCATGACAATAGGTAACTAATACAGCTTCACATGTTTTCCTAACAAGGGAACTAAAACACAACATTTACTTGGCATCTGCCTCTGCATCTGCGAGGTGTTCTTTTAGAAACTTTAACTGAGGCAACTAAATAAATATGCACATATTAAAGGAATGTAGAAGACAAAGCTAAGTGTTCATAGTCAGGAATCATTAAGAATTAAATCTGAAACAAAAGACTTTATACTTGATGTGTGTATGTATGTATGCTCTGTTGTGTCTGACTCCTTGCAACCCTGTGGACTGCAGTCTTCCAGGTTCCTCTGTCCATGGGATTTCCCAGGCAAGAATAGTGGAGTGGGTTGCCATTTCCTCCTCCAGGGGATCTTCCCAACTCTGGGAAGATCAAGCCCACATCTCATGCATTGTGATTGGATTCTTTACCTGCTGAGCCCTTGGTGACACTTGATACTCTGCTTAATAAATTATATCCAAATAGCTAGGGGACAACTTCTGGAAAACAGCAACCTATCTGGCTCTGCAGTATCTATTTCAGTCTCCCTTGGTGTTTCAATTATTACAAAGGATGGGAACGCTTGAAATGAGAGAAACATTGAGATTCACATTTCTATCATGAAATCATATCATCAGAGTTCATAAATAGTTTAAATATTTGAAAGACAACATTGCCTCTGCCTTACCCAATGATCTAGAGTTAGTTTAATGAATTTGATGCTCTTGTCGAAAAGCTAAAGATGGCAGTAGATCGATGTTCACTTTAACTCTTAAGGAATAGAGGCTGTCAGTCTAAATAGAGGTGGGAGCTCCTATTTCCCATAGCTCTCTGCCCTTGGGCATGTCATTCTTCCATAAAGGGGGCTCTGCTTTGCACCTATCCATTGAACGGAGGCATTGGACTACATGATTAAGTCACAAAAATAACATGTTATTCAAGACGGCTGGATACAGAAAAGCCCAAGTCAGCTCTTACTTAAGCTACTTTTCGAAAATTGTAAGCAAACACAATCACACACACCATGGGGTCACTACCCGCAGGGATGATTTGGGAGGTTAGAGGAAGGGAGGCTGAAAAACCAGACCTCACAAGTTTATTACAGGCAGCCGCAATTTTCACTGAGGCCTGGGCCTCTCGGACTCAATTTTTTTTTGTCAAGGTTAAGTCTGGCCAAGTCTATTCAGGTCTGTTTTCCCAGAGTTTAAACCAAGATGATGAAAACTGCCTTTGAACTTGAAGGCTCTGTGGTAAGAGAACAAATTAAAAGACATCTGAAGACAGGAAAGAGGAAAACTGACTTTTTTCTTCATTTGACTGTTCAGAAAAACCAGTAATTAGATTTGTTATTTTAAAATCTGACTTAATTTTCTTTAATCTGAACATTTCAAAGGGCTTTCAAAAGCTCACAAATTACTATTAATCCCATAACACAAAAATGATCTATGTCATTTTAATGGTATGCTATGTTTTAATAAAATCACAAGTTTTGATCATTCTTCTGACATTTCAGTTTCTTTTTCCCTTTTTAATAAATTAATCTGCAGAGAAAAACGAAGTTAGTGTCAGTGATTGAACAGTAATTTTAATGCATACACACATCACATGCAGATTTGCATAGAGTTAAATTTATTTTTTTAATTGCCACAAAGAGCCCACAAAAAGCAGAGAACAGTCTAACTAGAAATAGAGTGACTAGTCTAACTAGAGTAAGTAGTAGAATCTTATATTATATTTATACTGACTATCCCACCAGCACTTTGATCCTAAACACATAAGATGCACAGGGATTCTTCTCACATAATTTTTCTCTCATAATCTTCTTGCTACCTTTCACAGTACAGGGAAATAGACTAGAAAAAATTTCATAAATCACATACTCCTTCTATCAGCTCCTCCTTTTACATGCGTGAAAATTGATCCACAAAATTAAAGCAACTTGAGTGGGTTAGTACAATAGCTAGAAGTCATGCTCAGAGCTTCTGCTGCTGTCTCTTGTTTCAAAATTTCTTCAAAAAATAATTATGTGGTTTAGGAATCTATAACGGATGAGGTGAGTGGGGTTTTTTGGTTTGTTTTTATTTTGCTTCTGTCACCCAGCATCCATTTTCCTTCAAAAAAAAAGAAAAGAAAAAGCCACCACAATTTACTTTGTAAGGAATGATTCCCAGGCACACCCAGTGGGGCCTAAGGGTGGGCATGTGGCCCAGGTCTGAACCACTGGAGTAGGGTGTTGCCCTCACCAGAGTGTAGATTCAGCATGGGGCATGTGATCCAGAGTGGGCATGAGGAATCTTCTTCTGGGTCTGCCCAGTGGGCAGGAAGCAGCTGCTCCTACCCACTTCGATTGACCCTAGCAGGATATGAGGCAAGCATTGTTAGAAATCACCTAGCACCATGGAAAGCCAGAAAATAAAGCCATTAGGGTAGAAGCCAAAGCTGAGAGATTAAATGGATTTCTGATGACATATTAAATTAAGTGCCACCTGAAGCCCAGAATTACCACCTGGGCTTCATTTATGTGGACCAATAAATTGCTGTTGTGAAGCCATGTGGAGCTGGGTTTTAGGCCACTCGAGTCTTATCTAAGAGTACTAGATAAAATACAGGTGGTCTCATTAAATTTGAATTTCAGAAAACAGCAAATAACTTTTCAATATAAGTATGTCCCATGCAATATTTAGGAAATCAGACAACTTTACTCCTAACTCCTGGAGCAAGCTATTTCTAGACGTGGAGCAAGGCCAGAGAAGAAAGGAAATACATCTGCGACCACAGCACAGAGACAAATAACTGCAAGGCGAGGTAGTCTACACTTCTCTTTAGAGGAATAGGAGTTAAGAGAAGGCAAGGTAGTTATCAGGCTGATGTTCCAAATCCTTTCTTTCCCATCCTCTCTGTTGGTTTCAAGCCAAGGTCCTGGAATTCATCCATTAACGGAGGAGGCACTGAGTTATTTTAAACAGGACTTTTCTTCGAGTTCAGTTTCACTCTCTCTGTTTCCACAATCACTCACAGAGGATTGCCTGTACCTCAGATTTGCAAGGCATTGTTGGGGAAAGTGGGTAAGAAGGTCTCAAAACTTCAATTTCAAAGGCCTTAATCTGTCCAAAGGACCAGATAGAGGTGGAAACAGGATAACATTGGTAGAGAGAGAATAAGAAGGTCAATTTTGCAGGAGATTGCATTTGAACTGGACCTTGGTGAAGAGGTATTTTGTGGTGGTGGGGGGCGGAGGTACTGCTCATCTGGAAAAGAAAAATGCCCTCTTAACAATTCCTATTTCCTTCCTTCTCCTTCTGTTTCCCCTTTGCCATTCCTTCCCCCCCCCCCACCTTCCTTCTGCTTTTCTAATGATGATGATGTTTAGCAAACTAGCACTGTCAAGGGCAAAGCTAAACACTAGGGTAGAGTCTAGGGGGCTCAAGTGGTTCTGGCTTGGTTAGGGCTCATGAATAATCCTGCAGCCCTCAAATCCATAGAATTAAGAGCTGGAAAAGACCTTTACAAAATCCTGATTTTATAGGTGAGAGAACACATGGGAAATCAGACAACTGGTGACAGTTGTGGATCTGGGACTATTACTAGAACTCAGTGAGGTTGACTGTAAAGTCCAGGCTTGTTCTGCCTTACATGAGGGCGTTTAACCAGCAGGTTCTATGCTCAATATGAGTGCCTCTCAAAGATTACCAAGTAAAAATATTACCTGAGCTTTATTTTCATTTTATTTTCTAACAACTTAGAATGATCTCATTTAGATCTTTATCAAATCAGGAAAAGCATGGACTTTCTCTTTAAGGAATAAAGATGTGTGAGGACTGGCCCATTTTACAAATCTCCTATGCCCGTGCTCAAAGGGAAACCCAAGGGGCTCCCCAAACCATCCACTTCTCTTTTTCTGGGGCAGACCTATTAAGGTGTCACTGTTCAAAAAACTCAGCAGCAAGTGAACTTGCCTGTGTTGGATATGGGTCTGCTGAACTTGAGACAAATCATTTGCCCATTTCAGATGTGAGTGTAGCAAGAAAAGGAATCATTTTAAGTTTCTTAAAACTAGACTAATGTACTTAAGAAAGGTTGGCAGCAGAGAATTAAGGCACACAGGATCCTGTCTGCTTTTACTTACGGCAATAGATGCACACTGTAAAACCAGGTTACCAGTGAAAATGAGTCTGATGTGCTAATTCATAGCTCATTCTCTATACTTATGTCATGGGTTCATTATATAATTTAGCAAGATTCTGGGGCCTTTCTCTAGGGAGGGCAAGTTCCAGAAAATAAAGGTGCTAGACAGGCATGAGGGTAGTCCTTTGATGAAGGGAGATTTTAGGTCTTTGTTTCTTAGAAGCTCATGCTATTTATATCTCCAGCCTCTGATACCTTAATAATGAAAGAATGGTGCAGATTTTTACTGTCCTCAAAGTATACACTTCCACATACATGGAAAGGATCCTGTAGCATGTCATGGATGAAAAGGCAAGAAATGACCTATTAATTTAAAATGAGGCATTAAAGGGTCTTTGATGTAATTCATCTTTTAAAAAGCATATACTTTATCCTCCAGGTTACTTACAGTGGAAATCTTTTTAACTGCGCTGGAATGCAGAGTGAGGGGAAAAAAATGATTCGTCATTTTCATATTCACTCCATATTCATATTCCAGATGAATTCTCTGGATTTACTTCAGTTTCCCCAAATCTGAAGGCTACATTTTTTAAGAAAGCAGAGTTATTCAAAAAAGATAGTTTTCTCATGGTTGCAAATTCATATTTCTTCAATGGAAGCACATGCGGTTATTTCTTCCCTGAAAAGTAAATGAATCACAGCAAATTCTCATCCACTGGTCTGTCTCTTCATATTACCATAGTCATGAATATGATATGGTCATATCAAACAGGAATATCTCATCATGGAATTCTGTTCATAGAGAAAACCAAAGCATTAAATGGCTAATAGGCCTTGTCAATCCTCCAGTGCCTCCTCGTAGGTGGGCCGACTACCTTCTTATGCTGGTTTCCTGACAAAGCTCGTTGCAGACAGATGCAAAACTCTTCCTCTTCCTTTACTACTGTTTCTAAAAGTCTTTAGCCCTGCAATGGAACCTTCATAATGAAATGCACACACAGTCCCACCTGCCAGTCTCTTCCCTGCATCTGCTTGTGCAGGGTTCTCTCTTTAGTTTCAGATAAAACACAGCTAGGCTTGGATCTTAGAGCTACTCTTCTACCCATTCTGTGGATCCCCTTAGCTCTCCAGGGAGCACCTATTCTCTCTTACATCATCATTTCCCCTCTTCACTAGATTATTAGTATATGAGTATTTTATAACATATCCTCGGGCTTCTCTGGTGAATCAGGTGGTAAAGAATCTGCCTGTAATGTAGGAGACCCAGGTTCAATCCCTGGGTCAGGAAGATCCTATGGAGACAAGAATGGAGACCCACTCCAGTGTTCTTGCCTGGACAATTCCATGGACAGAGGAGCCTGGTGGGTTATAGTCCATGGGGTCACAGAGAGTCAGACATGACTAAGCAACTAATGCTTTCACTTTTCATAACAAATCCTACTTTTAATAAAGCCTTCCTTAGGCCCCTCATTGCTTTTAGAGGTTTCCTGTGCCCCTTTAAAATGAAACCCTTTGCTTCAATATCCCTTGTTACTCTTTCATGAATCCATAAGCCCATTCCAGTCAGAATTTAGTCTGTACCACTCCATTGCTATGGTTATGCACAACTCCCCTTTGTCAAATTCAGTAGTCTTTTCTAGTTCTCATCTTGATGGATCAGCAGCATTTGACACAATTGATAATTTTCTCCTCCTCGAAACATTTTCTTCCCTTAGCTTCACCAAGATGTTCTTGACTCTACCTCCAGGCTGTTCCTTCTCAGGCTCCATTTTTAAACAGTTTATTGATCTTTAAATACTGGAAGGCCCCAGGGTTCTGTCCTCCAGTCTCTGTTATTGTCTATGTACATTCAACCAGAATTATGTTGGCTCTGCATTTAAGATACATCCAGGAGCTGACTATGACTCAGGATTTTCACTGCTGTTACTCTAGTCCATATCCTCGTCTTCTCACCTCTGTACAATTGAAGTGTTGTTCTAAGAAGTCACCAAGCTGCCACTTTCTGAAGAATGCCACAGCCTTCTTAATGGTCCAGCTCTTACATCTGTACATGATTACTGGGAAAACCATAGCTTTGAGTATGTAGATCTTTGTTGGCAAAGTGATGTCTTTGATTTTTAATATGCTGTGGAGGTTTGTCATAGATTTCCTTGTAAGGAGCAAGGGTCTTTTAATTTCATAGCTGCAGTTACCATCTTCAGAGATTTTGTAGCCCAAGAAAATAAAGTGTCACTTTTTCTGCTTCTATTTGCCATGAAATGATGGGACCAGATAACTCAGATATCACCCAATAAATTTATACCTCCCGCCCCATCACTCTCTATTCCCCTCAACCTTCTTTATTTTTTAAAGTACTTACTATAACAAAAAATTGTTTATTACTGTTTTCTGCCTCCATGGAGATTATAAGCTCCATGATAGCAGGAATTTGTTTATTCTCTTCTGTTCCCGCAAAGTCTAGAACAGTGCTAGTCACTTAGCAGCTCTTAGTAAATACCTCTGGTTGAATGACTCCGTATTCCTTCTGTATAATATCATCTGTATCTGTCTCACTTCCTAACCCAAAATACTTGTGAATCTCATTCAGATGTTGAGTAATTATTTTATTTTCAAATATCCTAATTTCATACACAATTGAACAAATAAATTTTAGTTTACATACATGCACACATTTATAAAATATAAAGAATTTCCTAATGATCAAATCAACATCTAATATGAAAAGGTGTTACAGACATATTTTTAAAATGTTAGAGCAATTTCTAGCTATTGTGTATGGACCAAACAATAAGTGAATTATACACATTGTTTGAAGGGAAAACATTTTTAGATTTAGTGTAAAACATTAGATCGGTATGTATGGTAATTGCAGTTGATTTATCAAACATCAGAACTCACTGGTAACTAAACTATGAAATAACTTAAGATATCAAATTTTTGGTATAATTTCATAAATAAAAATAGAAACTTCTGATATTATATCCTCTAAACTAGAACTTTTTAATGAAACACCAGTAGTTATTTCTTTTGTAATACTGGAGGTCAATGTCTTAGGCAAGGAAGTGCTTGGGGTGGTGGGGTAAAACAATCAGTTTCTGAAGCTGCACAGACATAAATTAACATCTTTACTTTGCTACCTACTAGCTCAGCAACTTCTTTCTTTTCTGTGCTTCAAGGGAATTAAAATGAAATAATGTCTATAAAGCACTAAGCATCATGTATAACACATGAAAAGAGCCAGTAAATGTCAGTCACTATCTTTATTATTCTAATTACTCTCAGTCCAAGTATTAGCTGTAAATATGTAAACTGCTTATAGTTTGTTGGGCCAGCCCAAGATCCCATCACCTAATCAGGGAAGCCTCAGTCCATCACAGCTACTGTCTGTCATCTTTTAAGTCTTAAAGATAGAAGGCCTTGCTCAAAACACTCTCCGACATAAATCACAGCAAGATCCTCTATGACCCACCTCCCAGAATATTGGATTTAAAAGCAAAACTAAACAAATGGGACCTAATGAAACTTAAAAACTTTTGCACTACAAAGGAAACTATAAGTAAGGTGAAAAGACAGCCCTCAGATTGGGAGAAAATAATAGCAAATGAAGAAACAGAAAAGGATTAATCTCAAAAATATACAAGCAACTCCTGCAGCTCAATTCCAGAAAAATAGATGACCCAATCAAAAAATGGGCCAAAGAACTAAACAGACATTTCTCCAAAGAAGACACATAGATGGCTAACAAACACATGAAAAGATGCTCAACATCACTCATTATTAGAGAAATGCAAATCAAAGCCACAATGAGGTACCATTACACGCCAGTCAGGATGGCTGCTATCCAAAAGTCTACAAGCAATAAATGCTGGAGAGGGTGTGGAGAAAAGGGAACCCTCTTACACTGTTGGTGGGAATGCAAACTAGTACAGCCACTATGGAAAACAGTGTGGAGATTTCTTAAAAAACTGGAAATAGAACTGCCATATGACCCAGCAATCCCACTTCTGGGCATACACACTGAGGAAACCAGATCTGAAAGAGACACGTGCACCCCAATGTTCATCGCAGCACTGTTTATAATAGCCAGGACATGGAAGCAACCTAGATGCCCATCAGCAGATGAATGGATAAGGAAGCTGTGGTACATATACACCATGGAATATTACTCAGCTTAAAAAGAATTCATTTGAATCAGTTCTAATGAGATGGATGAAACTGGAGCCCATTATACAGAGTGAAGTAAGCCAGAAAGATAAAGAACATTACAGCATACTAACACATATATATGGAATTTAGAAAGATGGTAACGATAACCCTATATGCAAAACAGAAAAAGAGACACAGAAGTACAGAACAGACTTTTGAACTCTGTGGGAGAAGGTGAGGGTGGGATGTTTCGAAAGAATAGCATGTATACTATCTATGGTGAATCAGATCACCAGCCCAGGTGGGATGCATGAGACGTGCTCGGGCCTGGTGCACTGGGAAGACCCAGAAGAATCCGGTGGAGAGGGAGGTGGGAGGGGGGATCGGGATGGGGAATACATGTAACTCTATGGCTGATTCATATCAATGTATGAGAAAACCCACTGAAATGTTGTGAAGTAATTAGCCTCCAACTAATAAAAAAAAAAAAGAAAAAAAAGAAGGCCTTGCTCTCTATGCAAAAGCCAACATTTGTCAACCTTTCTTGCAGATAAGTGGCTGAGGAGATGAAAACTTAGAGAACTTTGTGAAGATACTTTTTTGGTTAGAAAAACTTCTATAAAAGGGCACAGTGAGACCTTCTTCTGCCTTTTCCTCCTAATCCAAGATACAGAGTATGTAAATATTATCATTGACAAAATAGACAAAAATGTTTTTGTAGTTATGCTAAATGTTACTGGCTTTTTTCCACTGAGTTGATGTTTGTACTAATAGTAGAAAGTCAGAGGTGGGTATGAAGAAGGAATTCATAGGGCCTGGACTCCATCTGAGGCCTGATCATGCTAGGCCACCTCTCCGGTGGACTCTGAACTTTCCCACAGTGCCTGTGGGAAAGACAATGGAAGGATAAGACCCCCTCTGGACAGGGGAACCTTGAAGATCGTATCCAGGTTACTCATCGCCTAAGAGAAAACAGACACTAATCATCCCTGCCTCCGGACAGTATCTATCAGAATGTAACCACAGGCTTATCAGTTATTAACTGGTTGGAATGTAACCGCAGGCTTATTGATTATTAACTGTTTGAACACATAACACGTGAATGATGGGGTTATTGTGATTGTATTTACCCTTCCTTTGTAAGCCTCAAGGGATTTAGGGTGGTGGGTTTGGACATGTACACATGGGGTATAAAAGATTTTCACAAATGCTGGTTGGGGTCCTTGGCTAAGAGGAGACTCTGCCTTGGGCCCGCCGGCGTAATAAACTGCACTCCACTATCTGCATTGTCCTTCTGAGTGAGTTTGTTTCCCAGAAAGTGTGGCTATAACAGGTAAAACAACTAATGTTTTAGCTGTGGCATCAAGCATTTTAGTAGTCACTGTGTTCTTCATCATCACACATTGGCAGAGAACTAGTAGGCCAGTTTCAGTTTATAATGTACTGAATGAGCAATAAGTACACTTATTAAATCTCAACTCTTGAGCGCACGTCTGTTCAGTCTCTGGGTCAGGAAGATCCTGTGGAAGAGGAAATGGCAACCCACTCCAGTGTTCTTGCATGAAAAATTCCATGGACAGAGGAGACTGGTGGGCTATATAATCCATAGTATTAGACATGACTGTGCAGACACACACACACACACACTGTACTTCTGTTGCCGACCTAAGTATATTTATCGCAAGAAGTGGTACTTATATAATTGAATTGTGAACTCAATTAGTCACCTTTTTACAAGGGCCAGTGTTTTTACTTGAGAGAACAACTGAGAAATTCTCGGGAATTATTCTCGGGAATGATCAGTGGGCCTAATCCTTCAAGAAACAACTGACTGAATTTGAAGTTAATGATAAAATTTGAGTTTTCAGGCAGAAATTAGAATTTCAGAAAACTCAAATCTTCCACCCTGAGCTTAGCAGTTCTGCAATACTTCTGTCTTTTCTGATGAGATTGGTGGCAATATTAATGAATGTGATTTTTTATATCATATAATAAAATGTGACAACTTTTGAAAAATGAACATAACTCTTATGACCCAGTATTTTCCAAATGACCAATGCATGGTATTACAATACCATGCATGAGTAAAAGATCCATGGTTCAAGGTGCATCTAGCACATTTTTAGAGTGACTGCAATTCTACATGGTTGTGACAAGTCTCTCCTCTCACCTACTCTTTGTTCACTGCTTTCCAACAAGGCTGAACTCCTTATATTTTGTTTTCATTAACATGTCTCTGGGCTCTGCTCATGGTACATCCTCTGCCTGGAGAACAGAGGTACATAGCAGATTTTAACTTTATTTAGTTGTTCAGTTGCTAAGTCATGTCTGACTCTGCATCCCCATGGACTGCAGGACACCAGGCTTCCCTCTCTTTTCCCATCTTCCAGAGTTTGCTCAAACTAATGTCCATGTGAGTTGGTGATGCCATCCAACCATCTTATCCTCTGTCATCCCCTTCTCCTGCCCTCAATCTTTCCCAGCATCAGGGTTTTTTCCAGTGAGTTGGCTCTTCGCATCAAGTGGCCAAAGTGTTAGAGCTTTAGCATCAGTCCTTCCAATGAATATTCAGGGTTGATTCCCTTTAGGGTTGACTGCCTTGATCATCCAAGGGACTCTCAAGAATCTTCTCCAACACCACAGTTCAAAAGCATCAATTCTTTGGCACTCACTTCTTTATGGTCCAGTTCTCACATCTGTACACGACTACTAGAAAAACCGTAGCTTTGACTCTTCAGAGTTTTGTCAGGAAAGTGATGTCTCTGCTTTTTAATATTCTGTCTAGATTTGTCATAGCTTTTCTTCCAAGGAGCAAGCATATTTTAATTGTATAACTGCAGTCACCGTCCGCAGTGATTTGGAGCTCAAGAAAATAAAGTCTGTCACTGTTTCCATTTTTTCCCCATCTATTTGGCATGAAATGATGGGACCAGATTCCATGATCTTAGTTTTTTGAATGTTGAGTTTTAAGCCAGCTTTTTCACTCTCCTCTTTCACCTTCATCAAGAGGCTCTTTAGTTTCTCTTCCCTCTTTGCCATTAGGGTGGTATCATCTGCATGCCTGAGGTTATTTTACATTTCTCCTGGCAATCTTGATTGATTTCAGCTTGTGATTCGTCCAGCCCAGCATCTTGCATGATGTAATTCTGCATATAAATTAAATAAGCAGGGTGACAGTATACAGTATACACTCCTTTCCCAACTTTGAAACCGTCTTTTGTTCCATGTCCAGTTCTAACTGTGCTTCTTGACCTGATACAGGTTTCCCAGAAGGCAGGTAAGGTGGTCTAGTATTCCATCTCTTTTAAAATTTTCCACATTTTTTTGTGACCCACACAGTCAAAGGCTTTAGCGTAGTCAGTGAAGCAGAAGTTTTTCTGGAATTCCTTCGGTTTTTCTATGATCCAATGGATATTGGCAATTTGATCTCTGGTTCCTCTCCCTTATCTAAATCCAGCTTGTACATCGGAAGTACTTGTTTTACATACTATACGTTGAAGCCTAGCTTGAAGGAATTTGAGCATTGCCTTGCTAGCATGTGAAATGAGCACAATTATGCAGTAATTTGAACATTTTTGGCATTGCCCTTCTTTGGTATTAGAATGAGAACTGATCTTTTCCAGTCCTGTGGCCACTGGTAAGTTTTTCAAGTTTTGCTGGCCCTCTGAGTGCAGCATGTTAACAGCATCATCTTTTAGAATTTGAAATAGCTCAGCTGGAACTTTATTTCAGATCTCTCCACAAATGCCCCCTTTTTTAAAGAAACTATCTATAATAGCCCTATTCAAATCAGCTTCCCTCCCTATGTTCATATTTCCTCATTGTAATAGTTAATAACTACTAGCCATTCCCTAACAAATTAACCAAGTGTTTCCAGTCTTGTCCAAGGGGATGCAAGCTCTAAGCAGCAGCAACTTGTCTGTCTTTTTCACTAATGTTAGCCAGAGACTTGAACAATAACAATGTCTAGGGTAAATTATGTACTCAATAAATGTTGGTTAAATGAATGGATCAACGAGTGAACAAACATTTTAAAGTTTTTTATTCTCCGGGTCAGAAGAGTAAATACCTGGAATAGACTCGCATAGATTTTTGGTGACAAAGTTAGAATTTATATCAGCTTAATGCCAGAATTGAAAGTCTTATATAGTACCATTTTCTACATTTTGAGTTCTCTAAATTTATAAGTACTTATCTCTCCATTTCCCTTGCAGCCATTTATTTTAGGCAATATAATACAACTTAATTTAAAAAGACTATATTTTTTGGTTAGGAAGCTGTTCCTCTTTCAAGTAATTTAATTAAGGAGAGAAAGAGTAAGATGTATAGTCAGTTATAATAAGACTTTCAGACTATACATACATAGGCTATCCAGAATGCTGGAATAAAGCTATTTAATAGATGAAAACTTGCAAAACTGATCAATATTCACAGGGAAAAAAAGCAACAGAATCTCCCTAGGATATGATTTTGGTTTTCTATGGATAATTTACAGAATTTTAAAATACACAAAACACAGAGACACAACCTCATAGAATCAAAAAGACAAAATAAGACAACATCTTTAGACATCAAAGATATCCAGCAGTTGTTTTGGTCCATTTCAAAATCTTTTGAAATTTTTAATACAAATTTTTCATTAAAGGGCAATGAGTGTCTTTCAGACCTAATGACAACATAAGTTAGGATGTACCTTATATACTAATATGATAGTGTAAAACTATTGCCCATTCAGAGACTTCCCAAATCCTTTGTCTTGATTTCTGTCTTCCCTACCCAGGTAGAACTGAGTGTTGATCTGCTCAGGTTGGGGGAAATAGCTTGTTTTGCTAACCATGAGACTGTGTGAAGAGACCAAGGACAAGAATGGTATTTGGACTGACTGACTTTATAAAGCGTCTGGAAGAGAGCAGAGAGGAGGAGAAACTGGTGGAGCATAAGCCGAGGATTTCTGAGGAGGGCTTGAGGAGGAGACTTTAGGTGTAGCTCTCATGGTGCACAGGTTTGTAGTTCTCATCTCTCTCATGGAAAGAGATGTTTAACGGTATCTGGGAGAGATGTTTTGCTGTGTTCATTGCAACATAATTGTTTCGGATGCAATTGTTTCAATTCATTTGTTTCCATACAATGTAATTTAATCCTTTAGATCCTTTTTTGAGAAATGTTATGAAAGCCAAGTTACTTTGCTATTCTATTTTGCACCTGGGATTATTATATTTTATTTTATATGTAACAAGCAAGATATGGATCTTTGCATAAGGAAACTCAGTCTAATTATTGCTATAGGAATTTGCTAACCAAATTTAATTTTTGGAGTTTGGTCATATAAAGTGTTGATATGAGCTATATTTCCTTTCACTTTTTCACTTATAGGTATTGCTTTAAGTAAGGATTAGTTTACAGCCCACGAACATGCCAAATTTGCTTCTTTCTTCTATGATTTTAGAGTTGCACTGCCCAATATGGTAGTCATTTGTCCTATACTATTATTGACCACCTTAAATGTGGTTATTGAGATAGAGAAATGTAATTTTTATATTACTTCACTTAAACTTTAAAATGGATACTAAATTTAGTTCTTGGAAAACTTTTAAGTATTTTTACAATAATTTGTATGTGGATCTACTTTTTTGACCTATATATTTTTATGAACTCTATATACAGATCTGGTATTTCTGATGAAAATTTAGCATATGAATAACAGACATATAAAAGACATAGGATTTTGGAAAACTTAGTACAAAAATAATGTAAAATATCTTTTTTACATTGATTACAAGTTGATAAAACACTGAATAATGATTAAACAAAATCATTTAATCTAATATTGATTGGTTCATTCAACAAATATTTAATGAGTAGTTGCTATGAACAGGCTTTGTTATAGAAAGAAACGTGGCAAAGATAGTCATAGAAAAAATGAGACTCAAATTTGTCATAAGAGAATTTAAAAGACAGAACAGAGGAAGGAAGAATAGTCTCAGTAAAACCCTGAAGGCAGCAATAAAAGTCACAAGCACTGAAAGAGTGAGAAGACCAGCCTGGTTGAACTGGAATATATTTTTCAGGAGTGAAAGAAAAAGTAATGAAGCACACTTGTAATATTAAATGTGGTTGATGTGACTCCTTTTATTGGAGTACATTAAATACACTATGTGTGTTAGTCGTTCAATCATGTCCGACTCTCTGCAACCCCATGGACTGTAGCTTGCCAGGCTCCTCTTGTCCGTGAAATTCTCCAGGCAAGAATACTGGAGTGGGTTGCCATTTCCTTCTCCAGGGGATCTTCCCAAGCCAGGGCTTGAACAGGTCTCTTGCATTGCAGGCAGATGCTTTACCATCTGAGTTTCTGGGGAAGCCCAAAATATACTAAATGTACTATAGCATGTTCAATAAGCCAGGAAACATGAAGAAAATAGTATACTTACTATACTTTGTTCAGATTAACAATGGAACTTATTTCTTTACGTTTAGAGGTATTTTACCTAAAAAGGTATGCTGGAGATTGAAGAGAATTATATTGAACATATTCCTGGAAAATGTAATTAAGGTTGTAAGGTCTGCAAATTCTTTGACAGTTCTCCCTTCCAAAGGCAATACTTAATTCCCCTCCCTGGGAATGTAGGTCGGACTTAATGATTCCTTTCTAGCCACAGAATGTAGGAGTGACTTGCTATGTGACTTGCAAAGTCATCAAAAGGAAATAGCTTCTTCCTGTCTCTCTCTTGCATCCATCTCTCTGAGGGAAGCCAGCTTTCATGTTGTGAAGACAAAGTTGCTCCATGGAGAAGCGACATGTAGAGGAACTGGGCCCTGCTGATCAAAGCCAGTATGACCTTACCAACCACATAGGTAAAGTATCTTCAAAGTGGGTCATCTAGTCACAGTTAAGCCTTCAGGTGACAGAAGCCTGAACCAACATTTTGACCACAACCTCATGAAATATGGAACCAGAATCATTCAACCAAGCTGCTTTCAAATTCTGGACACCCAGGAAACTGAATTATAAGTAATGTTGATAATTATAAACCAATAAGTTGTGTGCAGGAGAAGGGGGTGGCAGAGAATGAGACAGTTGAATGGCATCATCAACTCCATGGACATGAGTTTGGGCAAACTCCAGGAGATGATGAGAGCAGGGAAGCCTGGCATGCTGCAGTCCATAGGGTCCCAAAGAGTCAGGCACAACTGAGTGACTGAACAACAAAGTTTTGTGGTGCTTATTTAGGTAGCACTGAATAACCAATGAAAGCATACTGTTTATAAATAGATCCTATGTTTTCTGACCCTTCAGATATTCTGTAGGTACGTGCAATAGGGAATGTCATGATGATGGTGTCATCTTGGCTGTACCAGTTTGGTAACATTGACAAAAAGATCAGATGGCCGAGAGACAGACCACATTGAAAGGTGACTGGGTCTATTTTAGTCTCCCAGAGTAGAGGTGACCTCGAGAAGGGCAGCTATAGAAGAGAGAGAAAAATAAAAGATGGAACCTACAAATGTCAGAAATTTTTCATTCAAAGATGACGCCACATTTTTGAGCTAGAGTACCTTAGTGATTGACACTTCCTTAGGTTAAAATCCCTAGGTGTTTAGGGAGATGGGTTCAGTTTTGGACAGAGTAAAATTCAGGGTTACAGATGACTTGAGGCTGGAAGAGGGTAAAGAGTCTATGGTAGTGAAAAGTGAACTTTAATATAACTGTCAATTTTAAAAAGGCAGAACAGTTAACTTTTAGATAGTGAGGAGAATCTATCAATATTTGACCAATCATTTGGATCTCATGACATGTTTGGATCAATCATGCTGGAAAATCTATCAATGGACCTTTAGCTGATTATGCTTATTGATGTTACAAACTGTAAATGAAGATCAACACCACTGGTATTAAGTACAGTGAAGGTCAAAGCATCTTTCCTCAGTTCTTATTAATGAGAAGTCAGGATTATCTTACCATCTTTTTCTTTTCTTTTCCCACTTTGTTATTATTGAGTAGTTAAGTCCTGTCTCTATTAATTCATTGTCATCATGGGCCCCCTGCTCCTTTTCATCTTCATTAGAGGAGAAATCAGAAGAGCTCTGTATGTTGATCACAAATTACCTCTGTGTATAGAAAATTTGTATGGGGGCTTCCTTTGTGGCTCAGCTGGTAAAGAATCTGCCTGCAATGTGGGAGACCTGGGTTTGATCCCCGGGTTGGGAAGATCCCCTGGAGAAGGGAAAGGCTACCCACTCCAGTATTCTGGCCTGGAGAATTCCATAGACTGTATAGTCCATGGGGTCGCAAAGAGTCAGACACAACTGAGCAACTTTCACTTCACTTCAGTTCATGGAGCATTTGGTATACTCAGCTTTTCTTAGCTCTTAATTGTCTGACTGTTAAAGAAGAAAATGCTTGTTATCATGTGCAAATGAGAGAATTGAGTATAAAAGAAACTAAGTGTCCATGGCCTGGGCTGAAGACACTGAAGCCCTTGGTCTTACCATTCTATAGCTCTTAAATGGTTGCTCATTATATACACTGGAGAAGGCAATGGCACCCCACTCCACTGCTCTTGCCTGGAGAATCCCATGGATGGAGGAGCCTGGTAGGCTGCAGTCCATGGGGTCGCTACGAGTCAGATACAACTGAGCAACTTCACTTTCACTTTTCACTTTCCTGCATTGGAGAAGGAAACGGCAACCCACTCCAGTGTTCTTGCCTGGAGAATCCCAGGGACAGGGGAGCCCGGTGCGCTGCCGTCTATGGGGTCACACAGAGTCAGACACGACTGAAGTGACTTGGCTGCAGCAGCAGCATTATATACACAACCAACACCTTTTCTCTTCTTTTCTGTTCATAAAATGTTCTTACCTAACCCTCTCTCCTGAGTATCCTGATACACTCTCACAAAGAATGCCTTCTGCTATTTTCCACTCATTCAGCACGGATTCACTTTCCATAGTTCCTCCACATTTCTTGCCCCTTTCTTGAAATCTTCCTCTATATGTCAGCTCCTAAAGAACTTTATCTGACCTTTAAATGAGAGTTAGTGACCTATGGCTTGACAATGAAGCACTTCACTTTTTTTATTGAAGCATGGGTGATTTACAATGTTGTTAATTTCTGCTGTACAGTAATGTAAATCATATGTATATGTACACGCACGCATTCTTTTGCTATTCTTTTCCACTATGGTTTATCCCAGGATGTTGACTGCAGCTCCTTGTGCAATGAAGCACTTTAGACTCCGGTTAACAACTTGATTGTCTCCATGGCTTTTGGAGAACAGGGGCTATAATTTCTGCTTCTGTGACTGCCTCCATATCTTTTTGATTATTGGTAATCAATCATTTTCATATATTTATTTGTTTTTAAAAGTCACAAAGGAGCCATTCTGATCTGTCTATAGCCTCATTTTTGGTTTTTTCAAAATTTCCAGATACTTCGTCTTCCCCTACATCCAACACAGTTTTCCCACAATGGTACATGCTGTTTTCTATTTTCATCATTTTTCATATGATGATTCTGTTCCTTCTAACTTTGACATTTTTTTTTTCCATCTCCCTGGAAAGTCCTTACTCATCCTTTAAGATCATAGGGCAAGTTGAAGTTGCTATGCCTGGTTTCTCCTTTGTGTAGCTGCTCTGAGTTTGGGTAGCAACAGCTGCAATACTCTGCTTCAAAGATGGATCTTCACTGTCAAAAGCCAGAGACCCTAGTTTTATTATCCTTGCCCTAACAGTGGGTGTAGGGCTGGGCAGGGAATTCATACATGGGTCAGTTAATCCATGACATTTTCTGGGTACAATAACTGGGGAAACAGTGGGCAGTGGCTTTAGATGAACCTGTGGTAGATTAACCACTGCAGTTTTATTCAGCAGTTGGGGAAGAACCAACTACTGATGTGGATAACACTGGGGGGAGGGTAGGCAGATATGAAATGTGGTGCTGGTAGTGTCATTTTCAACTCGTGAGAGAAGCCAGTCTGGGGCTGAAGCTGCCATGGGGAAAAGACCAGACCTGAGCAACAGAGATGGCCGTGAAGATCTGATCTGTAACTCTGAATCCTCTCTACCTCTGGCTCTTTTTTACTACTTGAGTCAAGATATCTCCTTAATTGCTTAAGCCTAATTGAGTTTCCCATTCCTTGTAAATGAAAATATCCTAAACAAAAACTAGGTAAAACTTTAGCTTCCTTTGTAAGGCTTTCCCAAATTTCTATAGGCAGGTCAACTTATTGACCCTTTTCTTTCCCAGAATTTTGCTTATACAGCACTCATACTATTGAAAGTGTTGAATTGTAATGAACAGTTTTATTATCCATTTCCTGGGTACACTATGAGCTCATTAAGAACAGAGATCAGATCCTATTCAGCATGATATCCACAGAGCCTTGCATACTGCCCCGTCCCTTGCCTTAGAAGTTATCAATATGTGAATGAATGAACCTTTGGCTCCTTTTTCTTGTTCCTTATGTCAGCTTCTGAAAAAAACCAGTATGTTCAATAGTTGGGGAAAATTAGAATGTTAAGTGTCTGGACTAGCATAATGCAGTCTGCAGTGATTCAACCTATTTATCACAGAGTTATTAGTCTCTGCCCCAAGTCACCTTTGTACCAATCCCATTAAGCTCAATTTCATTTTGAAATTACTTACAGATTCTGCAGAACAGATTGCTTTCATGTACATTCATTCATTTATTCAACAAGTGTTTATTTCAAGCTTACCTTGTATTGGTCACTGGTCTGGGGATATAATAGTAAACAAAGTAGTTTCCCTTAGAATTCTAGCATAGGGAAGCAAACTCTAAAAAAGTGTATAAATACAGTATGTTAGATGGTGGTAAGGTCTGTAGAGAAAAAGCAAGGGCAGTGGGACAAGGAATGGTGAAGGTGGTTGGATCTCAATTTTAAACAGAGTGATCAGAATAGCCTCACTGAGATGGTGACAACAGAAGGAGGCGAGGGAGATGCATGCACATCTCACAGAAAAGTGTTCAAGGGCAGGAAATGTGAAGTGTGAAGACTTCAAGTGGATACCTGGTGTATGAGAGGAAAAACCAGGAAGCGAGGGAGATGGGGGCAGAATGAGCCCAAAGGAAACCACTAGGGAATGATAATATCAGAGAAATCATGTAGGTTGGTAAGCCACTGAACTCGTCTGACTGGCTTTTTTAATCAGAGTAAATTGAGAAGCTTCTGGAAGGATTTAACAGACAACACAGGATGACAGTATCGCCATTAGAAGGCTGGAAGGCATAGCCATGAGTATTATTCTGAGGCTCAAAGAAGCATCTGCCTAGCTCCATGTAGGGAGGCTTTATCTAATTAGTATTTGAATTTCGTATCAAGTTGCTCTGTTTCCGTCTAATGAAGCCCAGCATATTTAATTCTTATTAAATATTTTAGCCAACATGTCAGTCATACACTTTTTAATATAAGGGTGGTGGCATATAAGTGGAAATGAAATACACAGAGTTTCAAATTATGTGTAACGCGATAGAGGGATTAGAAGGCATCTTGTAAAGAGATAGTGTGTCTAATATTTCACTTTGTTTTTCCTGGGAGAGGACAGCATAATAGAACCACCTTTCTATTTTCTCCTCTTGCAGGCCTGCTGCCTGTGATTGATAGCTATTAAATTAGGTTTTACCTCCCCAGTTTGGTCGAGATTAAATACATTTATAGCACAGCAAGCCACTGAGAGACAAAGGAACAAGTGGCAATTACTTTGTCTATTTTGGTCTTCTTCGTAGTTAACCATCATTTAAATATGCAAAGGAAAATGGTTTGAAGACAGGAAAAAGGGAAAATGAATGAAGTGCACTGTGCATTAAACACATTTAAAACTCCCCCAAATCTACAAATATAAGCTAACATGAGCGTTTATTTCTTTTTTCCTTCTTTTTAATAATAAAAAACATTCTTGTCCTTTTTACTTATTTTTAAATATTTATTTATTTGGCTACACTCAGTCTCTTAGTTGAGCATGTGGAATCTAGTTCCCTGCATGTGTGTGTGTGTTAAGTTGCTCAGTCATGTCTGACTCTGCAGCCCCATGGACTGTAGCCTGCCAGGCTTCACTCTCCATGGGATTCTTCAGGCAAGTATTCAGGAGTGGGCTGTCATTTCTTTCTCCATATAGTTCCCTGAATGGGGATCAAACCCAGGTCCCTGCATTGGGAGCATGGAGTCTCAGCCACTGGATCACCAGGGAAGGCCCCTAGCTAACTTCAAATGCAGGAGCAAGGGAGGAATCCTGCAGAACATGTAAGTTCACCGAGAGTGATTTGCAGTATATAGTCCTCTTTCCCACCCCCTCAGGGGAATATATGTCAATCCTATTTGAGGAGAGTTGATTTGGGAAGAATTCCACATCTGCTGTATACAGGACAAAATCACATGTTCCTTAAACAGTGATGCCAAGGTTACTACTTTGAAATGAGTAGGTCAAAGTCATACTAATAGGAGGAATTTGTTTTCCCCATGTGAAATTGTGTTGCCTTTAGAAAAACAAACCATATTTGCTGCAGTGAAGTGCTTTTGCCTTTGGTATTTCATAAGGAAACAGATGGCGGCTTCCACTCTTTAAAAGTCTGAGCTCAAACCATAGCACCCATCATGACTTTGTCCCTCAAGAGATTGGGCCCGCACTGCCTCTCACCAAAGTCCATCTGCAAGGGAACCTTGTTTAACATCCTGCCTAAACGTTAGGGAAGCACTTGCAAAGCGCAAGAAAGCTGAGAGACTGAGACCTTCATTAGAGTTCCTTAAAATGTAGCAGAAGGATGGGACCCCAGACAAGGGACTTGAAAAGAGACCGTGGTAAGATAAAATGCTGGGACTGTCTCTAAGGATTTGAAATGTGTGACTTTCTCCTTAGTTTTGTGGGATTAAGAAATAAACATAGTAGCATTCCCAAGTCCTCCTTCTCTCTTCTGTGTTGAAAAGGGGACATAGAAGAACTCATGATCTCCTGAGGGACCCAGTCAGAGCAGACTCTAGTCAGGAGGTCACACTGACCCATCCTATGGGTCACATAGATGGTCTGACACATCCACAGAACAGCAAGTCCCTCCTTAGCAAGAGAGGTCATGAAGCAGCTTTCCAGTTTTTCTTCTGTCTTTGGGGAGGAAAGTAAGTTCTTTCTGTATCTGCTCACAGATGATAATGGAGCCATTGGACCAGGACATACATTTCTGAGATTTTCTCTCCTTTCCAGAAAACTGTTTCTCAGTGTGACCTAAGTTAGACATTAGAACAGATGATGGAAGTGAATATTTAAAAGTGAAGGCAGAGGCAGGAACCAATACCCTTTAATGGCAGAGTTAGCTCTTGTTTAGTTGCTAAGTCATGTCTGGCTTTTCAACCCTGTGGACTATAGCCCACCTGGCTCCTCTGTCCATGGGATTTCCCAGGCAAGAATTGTGGAGCAGGTTGCCAATTACTACTCCAAGGATTCTTCCTGACCCAGGGATCAAACCCGTGTCTCCTATGTCTCCTGCATTGGCAGGCAGACTATTTACTGATGAACCACTAGGGAGGTCCCAAGAGTTAGTTCCTGTAATTTTTGAATCTCTATAGGGAAACTCAAAGACTAGGAGAACAAAGGAATTCCTCTAGAATATGGTAATAAGAAGATGTTTTTTTAGCCATGATTTGTTTATCTGGATAGTTGTTAAAACTATGGGGGATCTGTGATGTGATGATCTGTATCTTTCTAGGCGTATATGTACACACACACACCCCAATAGGAACACAGGACCACCGGATCAGGAATTGGACTTTTTTGTTTATTCACAGAGCAACTTACATCAGTTCTTCATGCCCAAGTATTGCAGTGAGAGCCAGGTGTGCCCTGTGCATATGTTGGGGTTTGTAACTTAGAAAAGGAAGCCTAAAATTATGAACTTATAGCTTATACAGGGTGACTTTCTCATCTGTCCCTCTGCACTCTGGAGACAGAAAAAGCAACTTTTGCTCTGCAATGTAAAAATTGATATTTGTGGAGGGAAAGGGGACAGCCTCTACTTCAGCATCCTGGAATGTAATCACATGTCTCCAGGGAGAGAGCAGTTTTATTTCTCTCTGGAGCACCCCACCTCGAGGGCTGCTAGTCAATCATCCTTTAGCCCATGTGCCAAGTGTCCTTTGTTCAGAAAGCCCTAGTTGTTCAGAAACATGAAAATGCTCATGGAGAGTTATTTCCCCACAAGAATAGGGATAATAAGAATTCTTTTCTTCCGAGTATGGTTTGAAGCTAGAATGAGATTATACAGATATGGAGACAAAAAGCAAAGGAAAACAAGGGCAACAAGCCAGGACAGAGATGGAGACAGTGTGTGATTCCTTCAGTGTCTAAGGGGGAAGCCGTGCCCACGCAGGGTCTTCCACTGGGAAGTTTTCACCTGCACTCCACGTTGTACCCTTCTGAGAATGAGAACCAAAGCTGATGCAAATCACTGCACTTGCATTCTGCCATGGTAGTTTTCCTCTTTTCCACACTATTTTATAATGAGATAGAAACTTGTTCATAATGGTATTTCTAGGTTTAGTACCAGATACAGTATCTGTAAATGTGAAAAGTGTTGAAAAGTTAATGACCCAGCGTACTATACTTTTTCATCCCAAGAAACAGCTTCCTAGAGCATATTCCTTATTTTCAAGATATGATACCCCACACACACACATACGTATATGGTAAGATGATTTTGGTGGAAAAGAATGAAGAGCATAGGTGTACAATCAGTTACACTGAGTCAAAGAGGGCTGTGTTTAATACTATTTCCATCACTTATTTTTTTTAGAAGCCTTTGTTCATCTACATAGTAGGAACAATGATAACAATAAGAATATCTATTGTATCTAATATGAGAATATCTATTTTTAGGATACCTAAATGAAATGTTGTATGTATAGTCCTTAGCGTTGTATCAAACACTTAGCAGGGCTCAAAAATATTACTGTTATTAATTATCATTATTGATTTATTTTTTTAAAGGCAATAAAGAGCATAGGAAGGCAAGCAAACAAAAATGTAAATGAAATTTTTTGATTTGATTCTATTTGGCTTTGCTCCCTGCCAAGTTATTGTTACAACCAATCTGAAAAAGAGACGGATTGTGCAAAAGAGATTTAGAAAAAAACTGAGACCAAACGACTCTCAGTTCATGCAGAAATTACATTGCCTACAGCTATTAGATTTGGGCAGGGACAAATGAATAATTATAAAGGAGCTGTAATTTTGATTTTCCTTCTGAATTTGTACAGGGGTCATTCTGACGTCAAAAGTAATTACAAGCAACAAGCCTTCACTTGTAGCTTTGACGTTATGCACAAGCTGGGTCACACCTTTCACAAGTGTCACAGACTCACTTTTTTCTATCATGTCTCTATCATGTCTGCAAAAGTAGCTCTTTTCCTCATCCATTTTTCAGTTTATATTAGACTTTTGAGGGTGGGGATAAAAAACATGTCCTGGTTTTACAGTCGTAGCCTCCCATAGTCTCCCATAGCATTTTTGCATTTCAGTTACCTTTGTTTCTCTAGCTCTAAGCATATGGCTACCTATTGTTGTTTAGTTGCTAAGTCGTGTCTGGCACTTTGCGATCCCATGGACTGTAGCCCTCCAGGCTCCTCTGTCCATGGGATTTTCCAGGCAAGAAGACTAGAGTGGGTTCCCATTTCCTCTTCTAGCGGATCTTCCCAGTCCAGGGATCAAACCTGCCTCTCCTGCATTGGCAGGTGGATTCTTTACAAAATGCTGGGTCACCCGGGAAGTCCATGGCTCTCTGCTGGGAAGTCCATGGCTCTCTGCTGCTGCTGCTAAGTCGCTCCAGTCGTGTCCGACTCTGTGTGACCCCCATAGACGGCAGCCCACCAGGCTCTGCTGTCCCTGGAATTCTCCAGGCAAGAACACTGGAGTGGGTTGCCATTTCCTTCTCCAATGCATGAAAGTGAAAAATGAAAGTGAAGTCACTCAGTCATGTCTGACTCGTAGCAACCCCATGGACTGCAGCCTACTAGGCTCCTCCATCCATGGGATTTTCCAGGCAAGAGTACTGGAGTGGGGTGCCATTGCCTTCTCCCCATGGCTATCTATACTATACTATCTATACTATGCAATGGCTATCTATACTCCATACTAATTAGTATGGGTTGCACAGATGAAAAAGTACAAATACTGTATTTGTAAAAGCTGCCCTCTGTGGCCACATGAAGTAGAAATTTACTCTATGCCTAATTGCCAATGTCAGTGAAATGCTCCAAGATTAGCTAAAAGAAACACAACAGAATATTATTGTAATTGAAGTAACATTGTACTAGATATCTAGGTGGTTTTTTTTAATTCAACTGTTTTAAAAGGATAAAATATATCTTATTTAACTCTTGTTTGTATCCTTGAATCTCTCCCCTCCCCACTGTCCCCACTCTACTTCACTCCAGTTTAAGCTGCCATCATCTTGTTCCTGAACTGCTCTAATAGCTGCCTATGACTTTTCCTCTTTACTGTCTTGGTCTGTTCCTTCCCTCCAGTTAATCTGTTCTCCACAGCCACCTATGTGACATATACAACAGATAGAGTCAATATCTTGCTGATAAGCTTCAATAATCTCCCATTAGGGAGGTCCAAAATCCTTAAAATGGTTTAGGAGATCTTCCAGTTTCTGGACTGGTTTCTATGCAATGTGCTTTATTGCCCCTGACCCTCTACCAACTACCTGTTCCACACATTTTTGATCTTTCATTGTTTCCCCTTTAAAATATGCAATTCTAAGGAGAATGACTGCTATTCAACTTTAAGAACTTAATGCTGAAGAATGTCTTTTTCTCTGAGAAATCATTCTTCATTCTAGACCAATGTGCATGTGTATGTGTTCAGTCACTAGGTTGTGTCCAAATCTTTGTGACCCCATGGAATATAGCCCCCTAGGCTCCTCTGCCCATAGGATTTCCCAGGAAAGAATACTGAAGTGGGTTGTCGTTTCCTGCTCCAGGGGATCTTCCTGAACCAGGGATTGAACCCACATCTCCTGCAATGGCAAGTGGATTTTTACCACTGAGCCACCACTACCAAAATAAATGCATGCCATTTCCTCTGGTGGAGTCTATATGCCCTCAACTGTCCCCCTCTTTTATTAATTGGAGTATAATTGCTTTACAATTTTGTGTTAGTTTCTGCTGTGCTGCAAAGTGAATCAGCTATATGTAAATATATATCCTCTCCGTCTTGATCCTCCCTCCCGCACCCCTTTACACCCCTGTAGGTCATCACAGAGCTCCAAGCTGAGTTCCTTGTGCTATGCAGGTGCTTCCCACGGTCTATGTATTTTATACATGGTAGTTATATCTAGGGCTTCCCTGGTGGCTCATATGGTAAAGAATCTATTTGCAATGCAGGAAAACAGGATTCAACCCCTGGGTAGGGAAGATCCCCTGGAGAAAGGAATGGCAATCCACTCCAGTATTTTTACCTGGAAAATTCCACGGACAGAGAAGCATGCTACTGTCTCAATTTCATCCCCATAACACCCCACCAACCACACAATCAGTCTTTATGTCTGCTTTCTATTCCTGCCCTGCAAAGAGGTTCATCAGTGGCATCTTCCTAGATTCCATATATATGTGTTAATACATGATATGTGTTTTTCTCTTTATGAGTTTACTTCCCTCTGTATGACAGATTCTAGGTTCATGCACATGACCCACTTTTGTTCCTTTTTATGACTGAATCATATTTCATTGTATATATGTACCACATCTTCTTTATTAATTCATCTGTTGATGAACACTTAGGTTGTTTCTATGTCCTGGCTATTGTAAATAGTGCTGCAATGAACACTGGGGTACATTTATCTTTTTGAATTATGGTTTTCTCAGGGTAATATGCCCAGCAGTGGGATTGCTGGGCCATATGGTAGTCTTATTTTTAGTATTTTAAGGAACTTCTATACTGTTCTCCACAGTGGGCATATCAATTAATATTCCCATCAACATTGCAAAAGGGTTCCCTTTTCTCCACATCCTCTCCAGGATTTAATGTTTGTAGACTTTTTGATGATAACCATTCTGACCAGTGTGAAGTGATAACTCTTGTGGTTTTGATTTGCATTTCTCTAATAATTAGTGATGTTGGGCATCTTCTCATGTGTTTGTTGGCCATCTATATATCTTCTTTGGAGAAATGCCTATTTAAGTCTTCACATTTTTTTGATTATATTTTCTTTTTGTTTTCTTACATTGAGCTTCATGAGCTACTTGAGTATTTTAGAGATTAATCCTTTGCCAGTTTTGATTGCAAATATTTTCTCCCATTCTGAGGGTTGTTGTTTAGTCTTGTTTATGGTTTCCTTTGCTGTGCAAAATGTTTTATGTTTAATTAGGTCCTATTTACATGTTTTTGTTTTTAATTACTCTAGTTGGTGGGTCAAAAAGGATTTTACTGTGATTTATGTACAGGAATGTTCTGCCTGTGTTTTCCTCTAAGAATTTTTATAGTGTCTGGCCTTACATTTAAGTCTTTAGTCCATTTTGAGTTTACTTTCATGTATGGTGTTAGGAAACTTTCTAATTTCATTCTTTTACATATAGCTATACAGTTTTCCTAGAACCACTTATTGATGAGGCTGTCTTCCCCTTTGTATATTCTTGCCTCCTTGTCAAAGATAAAGTGACCATTGGTGTGTGGGTTTATTTCTGGGCTTTCTATCTTGTTCCATTGGTCTATATTTCTGTTTTTGTGCCAGAACCACACTGTCTTGACTACCGTAGCTTTGTGGTAGTGTTGAAATCAGGAAGCCTCATACCTCCAGTTTGATTTTTTTCTTCAAAATATTACTTTGGCTATTCATGGTTTTTTTCTGTCTTCACAAAAATTATACAAATTTTTGTTCTAGTTCTGTGCAAATGCCATTGGTAATTTGATACGGATTGCATTGAAAATGTAGATCGCTGTGGGTAGTGCAGTCATTTTCACAATGTTGATTCTTCCAATCTAAGAACATGGTATGTCTCTCCATCTGTTTGTGTTCCTTTTGATTTCTTTCATCAGTGTCTTAGAGTTTTCTGCATACAGTTCTTTTGCCCCCTTAAGTAGGTTTATTCCTGAGTATTTTATTCTTTTTGCTACAATGGTAAATGAGATCATTTCCTTAGTTTCTCTTTCTGATTATTCATTGTTAGTGTCTAGGAATGCAAGAAATTTGTGTGTATCTTGCAACTTTATTAAATTCATTGATTAGCTCTAGTAGTTTTCTGGTGGCATCTTTAGGATTTTCTATCTATAGTATGTCAGCTGCAAACAGTGATAGTTTTATATATTATTTTCCAATATGGATTCATTTTATGTCTTCTCTGATTGTCATGGCTAGGACTTGCACAACTGTGTTGAATAATAGTGGCAAGAGTGGGCATCCTTGTTTTGTTCCTGATCTTAGAGGGAATGCTTTAAGTTTTTCACCATTGAGAATAATGTTTGCTGTGGGTTTGTCATATGTCAATAAATATACGTTTACTATGTTGAGGTATGGAGAAGGAAATGGCAACCCACTCCAGTAGTCCTGCCTGGATAATTCCATGGACAGAGGAGCCTGGCAGGCTGCAGTCCATGGGGCCACAAAGAGTCAGACACGACTGAGTCACTAACACGCACACACAACATGTTGAGCTATGTTCCCTCCATTCCCACTTTCTGAAGAGTTTTTTCTTTTTCTATCATAAATGGGTGTTGAATTTTGTCAAAAGCTTTTTCTGCATCTACTGAGATTACCATATGGTTTTAATCCTTCAACTTGTTAATATGGTGTATCACACTGATCAATTTGCATATATTGAAGCATAGATGTTAGCTCTTCTCTAAACGTTGGATAGAATTTGCCTATGAAACCATCTGATCCTGGGCTTTTGTTTGTTGGAAGATTTTTAATACCATATCACTTTTTACATTGTGTTATTTATGTAGCTTGGGTAGTCTCTGACAGACCCTGTGAAAGACCATATAATAGTATCAATTCTTTGAACCTAACCTCCGTCATTAAACAGAGAGATTAATCCTATAGGTAAGACTAGAAGGCATAAAATGAAGTTTTTGGTTTCACAAACACTCATTTGAAGCTCAGAGCCTGAACACAATCATGAAAGCCATGGTACTGAAATTATGGGAAGGTTTTTTTTTTTTTTAATTTAAAACTTCTTCAGTATATTTTTATAATAATGTTTTATTATAAGCCAAAGCTTGGAGAGAATTGGCAGAATTTAAGAGAAGGTCCCATAAGACCAAAAGAAGAATTAGAGAATCACCTGCTATCAAAAGAGGAGATATGTAGGAGAGATACAGGAAATTAAGTTATTTTTCTCTCTTGGGGTTGATGCTTCAAGTGAAAACAATATGAACTGATATGTAGTTTCTAAATTTTCATTTTGCTCTACTTAACAGAAGCTGTGGCCCTATGCCTCACTTTTTTCCTTGTATATTTGACACTCTGCCTACCACCAAAGAAAAGACCTTTTGTAAACATGTGTTGAATGACAAAGTAACTTGGTAATGCTAATTTGGTGATTAATGCTAGTTTAGTGATTGAGTTCTGTTTCCTTAACTGTTTCCACGTTGCTCTTTCTGTATGCTTTTCCATCCCTGCACTTCATGTCCACATCACATCATTTGACCTAATTGATTTTTTAAGTTTCACAGAGTAAAGCTATACTATTAGCTTTGCACTTTATTTGAATGTATAGCATCCTATATTTGAGTCATGTGATTTATGGGTTTTTTTTTTTTTTTTTTAATTCAGTGCTTCTTTGATTTGCCAGAGCTGCATGGAAGACAGGTAAAGGGGTGTGTAAAAGCACGTTTATCTTTTGCATCAGTAAAGGAATGGAGTCTCTACATTTGGATTATCTAATTATAATAGATACTCAGTAAAAATAGTGAAGGAAGTTTCTTTTTTAGACCCATCTCACAAATTTCTACTAAACATTTACCTAAGATTTCTAAAATATAAGAGAGAAACACAAGTATTTAAAAAAAAAATAGAACATTAGGATATTATAGATTTTCCATTTTCCCCTATTTCATAATTTTTAATTTGTGAATACTGCATGTATTCCAGATAGGATACCCACTGCCATCTATTAGGAGACACAAAAGCTGGATAGACTAGATCTAGCCCTCAAATGTGCATAGGCTCTCTTATTTTTATTTTCTTACTACTCTTCATAAATACCCTGCCTTTCATAATAAAGTTTTATTGTTTTGTTTTGTTGGTAAAGTATAAAAGAGGAGAAATTTATCCAGGTCTAAGATGAGACATAAAAAATTTTAAAATGTGGAAAGAGATATTGAACAAGAGAAGAAAGAAAACTCAGGAGAGATAAATGAAATATAAGAATCCTCAGCAATGTGTTTTCACTTGACCTTTGAAGGATTCTGATTATATCTGGCCTTTTCTCTGTCTTGCTCTTTTACATTATTAATGAAATAAAATGAATTTACATAAAATGCTTCCTTTCTCTAACATAACTGCAAGTTCAATGTTATAGGATTTAAAAAATGGTTAATTTTTCCAAGCCATCATTTCTCAGTTAAGCACTATCATTAGTTTGTCTTGTCGAGAAACAAGTAAAACTTCTATGATAATAACACTACAATTTCTTATTGCTTTATATGAGTTAGTAAGATAAAACTTAACTCACCCATATCTTTCTATAACTCATCTGAGGTGAAATATGTAAGTGTTTATGTGTATTAAGTACAGGAGAATTTCAGTAAAGGTAATATTTTTTTTAAACTAATAGTTAAATAATTAATTATGAATGGATAAAATGAATACACAAAATTTAGGAAGGTTTTTCTGTATATTCAGATTTTATGCATATATAATTTATGGATTATTAACATTTACTGTCATTCAGAAGTTATGACATAAATTACATTAAAAACTATTTAGAGTTTAGTTAAAACACATTTGTCTTTAGTGATATATTTCATGTTAATATATATTGCAGGCAGTGTATGGAAATATCCCTCATTAATTTTAAAAAAGTGCAGTATTAAAACATGATAAAGCATGGATGAACTTCCAAAACATTATGCTAAGTGAAGTAAACAGGCATAAAAGATACATATTGTGTGATTCAATTTATATTAAATCTCTAGGAAAGGCAAAGACAGAAAATATTTTAAGAGTTGTCAGTGTTATCAGGGCCCAACAGTGAAGATGAGAGATTGTAAATGGACACTAGTGATGTCTTGGGTATGATGGAAATGTTTAAAATCGGATGGTTTTAATGGTCGCACACCTCTATAAATTTAAGGAAAAGTACTATACACTTAAAACAACTTAATCATATTACATGTAAATTACCCGTTAATAAAACTATTAAAAGTCTGTACATTCATTCTCAGAAGAAGTAGTCAAATATTTAGACTAGCACAGAAAGAAAAGTGTATAACAACAAGATTTTAAAAGTCTGGAAATACTCGTTGTTGTATTATTCTTTTAGAACAGACTCTTTTTTGTTTATTTTTGTGAATTTCCTAGGAGTTATTTTAAAATGCAAATCCTTTTGGTTAATATGTGGAAAAAACATATCATTTGATAAAAATAAATCAACATACTTTAAGACATGAACTGGGTTTATTTTCTGTAAAATCCAAAGTATTTTTAAAAAAACATTTTAATTGAGCATTTAAATCCATTTTTTCTTTTTTCCTCAATACATTTTACATCAAATTACATCCTTAATACCTTTCATATTGATCATTATCTTTCTATTCTCACAAATGTAGTCTAATTCATTCTGACAGCAAGACCAACTCTTTTTTTGCTTAGGGATTAGGGTTTTCCTAAACTGGGGTTGAAATTTCCAGTAGCTGACTAAGAAAATGTCTGACTTAGTATAAGCCAGACTAAGAAAAATGGGCCTTAATATAAGGACTTTATGCTAGGAAACAAGTATACCCATGAGGAAACTTTAGGTAAAGACATAATTTATTTCCCTGGAATAGTTGTACTTGACATTTACTTATTTAACAAATGTTTATTGAGTATCTACTATGAGCCACCTGGGAAGCCAATATTTTAGGCACGGAGGATAAAACTGAACAAAAAGTTTAATTTTAAGGTGTTTATTTTCAATTCATTAATTCCAATTTTCAGTAAATAAATACTTAATGGCTTCTTAAGAAATGGAGATAAAACTGACAGATAACATCATATTAGTTTTCAATGTACAACATAATGATTTGATTTATGTATATGTTGCAAAATGATTACCACAATAGTTTAGTTAACATCCATCACCACATGTAAGTACTGAGTGACTAACACTTTCACACTTTTAAGGTCTCTCTCTTAGCAACTTTCTCAATGTCTTTTTTTCAGATTTATTTTTTATCAAAGTATAAAGTGGAGTCGTTCAGTCATGTCCGACTCTTTGCAACCTCATGGACTGTAGCCTACCAAGCTTCTCAGTCCATGGAATTTTCCAGGCAAGAGTACTGGAGCGGGTTGCCATTTCCTTCTCCAGAGGAATCTTCCCAACCCGGGGATTGAACCCGGGTCTCCCGCACTGCAGGCAGATGCTTTACCGTCTGAGCCACCAGGGAACTTTTATCAAAGTATAGTTGATTTTTAAAATTGTGTCAGTTTCATTGTACAGCAGTGATTCAATTATATATATTTTTCAGGTTCTTTTCTCTTATAGGTTATTACAAAATATTGAGTATAGTTCCCTGTGTTATCTACTGTTGATTGTCTGCTTTATATATAGTAGTGTGTATATGTTAATCCCAAACTCATAATTTATCCCATTTCACCCCACTTTCCCCTTTGATAATCATAAATTTGTTTTCTATGTTTGTAGGTCTGTTTCAGTCTTATATATAAGTTCATTTGTATCATATTTTTTAGATTCCACCTGTAACCCATGTATTTGTCTTTCTCTGTCTGGTTTACTTCGCTTAGTATGATAATCTTTAAATCCATCGATGTTGTTTTGAATGTTGCAGGAAGGGGGGAGCCCCTTTTAGGGCTGAGATTGGGTTCTTGTCTAACATTCTGAATTGTCTGAGAAAACACATATGCTGTGTATCTGAAGAGACACCCTTTCCATCTGGAGTGCCAGAACTGATGCTAAACACTCAGCTCCTCTGGTGCCAAATTAAATCTTGGAGACAAGAGTTTTGGGTGAGATAGGAATGGGTAGCTTTATTACTTTGTCAGGCAAAGGGTGCCACAGCAGGCTAATGCCTTCAGAACCATATGTCCCAATTTGAAGAAGATAGTGAGAAGTTTTATAGTAATTGTTCAAAGAGGGCCTGATCAGCTCGTGGACATTCTTCTGATGGATTGGTGGTGAGGTAAGAAGAAGTCAACATCACCAACCTTCAGGCCCATCTGGTCTGGGTCTACATGCTTATGGGCAGCTTACCATTGTTAATTGTTAACTTCTCCCACCTGGGAGGGGGTTTATCTGCAAAATAACTCAAAGATATTATTGTGTGTATCCATCGATGGGGAACCAGGACCTTGTCCCAAGGCTGCACTATTGTTTCTCTTGACCGTTTCTCCCTGGTCTCACGTCCCCTCTCTTCCCTAATTAACAACTGTTGAATCTGTCATGGGAACTCAGGGAAGGTCACAGAGGCTGAATGAAGGCTATTTTCTGTCATCAAAGAAATGGGAGACACAAGCTTGTGCCCAGGAGCTCCACAGGGCCCTGCTCGGTATCATGAATGGCATTACTTCATTCTTTTTTTATGACTGAGTAGTATTTCACTCTGTAAATACACCACTTCTTTTTTTATCCATTCATCTGTCAATGGACATTTACATTGCTACTGTGGGCAATTAGAAAACTTACGCTTGGTAAACATCAGTGAAGCAAAATACAGCCTTCCCGACAGTGTGCCTCCTCTGTGATTCTCCTCAGTTGAGGAGTACATCAGTCTAACAAGAGACTACAGTAGTCAGGATTTCTAGGGGATTCTCTGCAACAAGCTTAGTCTGTAGCTGGAGTCCAATCTTTGAATAAGGATAACTCAAGGGAAGTCTCACTGAAGAGCAATGTTTCTCAAATCTGGTGTTTGTAAAAAATCAGCTGCAGGTTCACCAAAATAAATTCCTAGAAATCCTGAGGCATATGGCTGGGGAAATGTTACTTTAGGGTTTATAAGGAACTAGAGAGTCCCTTGGACAGCAAGGAGATCCAACCAGTCCATCCTAAAGGAAATCAGTCCTGAGTGTTCATTGGAAGAGCTGATGTTGAAGCTGAAACTCCAATACTTTGGCCACCTGATGTGAAGAGCTGACTCATTGGAAAAGACCCTGATGCTGGGAAAGATTGAAGGCAGGAGGAGAAGGGGACGCCAGAGGATGAGATGGTTGGATGGCATCACCGACTCAATGGACATGAGTTTGAGTAAACTCCAGGAGTTGGTGATAGACAGGGAGGCCTGGCATGCTGTAGTCCATGGGGTTGCAGAGTCGGACATGACTGAGCGACTGAACTGAACTGAAAAGAAAGGTGAATGCGCTAGGAGAAGGTGTAATCTAAGTCTTCCCCTTATGTGGATAAGAATTACCCAGGAAGGACAGAAACAGGAAAGGATTTTCAACAAAGAGTTTGAAGTTCTTTAGGAAACTTACAGCCAGACACTAGCCATAGCCAACATTAATTCTTATTCTAATATAAGCATAAACCAAACTAAGGTATGGGGAATAATAATAATTTTCCATTTTTGGCAGCAACAGATATGGTAACCTACGGCAAGAAACGTGCTGGGAAGTGTTTGAGTGAGCTTTTCTGTCTGTAGGACTCAGACAAATGGGTGTCCAAAACAATTATTACAAGCACAGGGCTATCTCTATTATTTTCTCAAGCTACTGCTTCTGAATCAGAGAGGGGCACTGTAATATTTTTAAAGCAGACACACCAGAGAGTTCCGATTTTACTTGTATACATTCCTTTGTAAATGTAATATTGTTTTGCCAGTCACATAGTTGTCCAGTAGGGACATTAGGTGACTGTGATACTAATAAGTCACAGTGAGATAAGGCATAAACGTCAATGAAATAAAAGTTGATATCTTTTCATCAGGAGAATTCATATAACTTATGCTTGCTTTGGCCAGCATTAAAATCAGCCTGTAGCCTCAAAAACCACTATAGCTGACATGAGCAAATGAAACCCATAATTATATTTAGTGGTGGGAGGAAGCTATTGTGGAATCCACAGTATTATTTAGACAATTTACAAATAAGATCCCTATAAAAATAGTTCAAACTGACAACATCTAAGTATCATTTAAAGTGGTAAATGCCTTAAATGTCTGCTGGCTAATTGGCCAAGATAAAAGGTAGAAATGGTGGGAATTCAAGCACATATTTTCTAGCATGATTTTAAACTTGGCCTCTGAAATAAGGTAGACTAGAATCACTGCTAAGATCCCTTTTTTATTTTGATCATTTATAATTCTGTAAGTTTATTTGCTTAACCCACAAACTGAACAAAAATTTTTTAAAATTCATATCTCTTATTATTTGACCATTCTTCTTAACAAAACAATATTTCTAACATTTCTTCCAATCCAGCTACCTCCAAAGTAACATTGATTAAGCCTTTTCCATTTGATCTATCATTCATTCAACCCAAAATGCACTCAACACCCATCCTTTTTCAGTCACTGTGAGGGCTAGGAAAGGAACTTCCATTTCAATGAGACTTTCTCCTGACAAAAATTGTCATTCTTGACAGTCCTGAAACACTTTGGTACCACTAACAAACCTAAAACATCATCCTGCACTAAATATGTTCTCAGTAAGTTTCAGTAGAGTTAACTTTTTCTTTTCTTTTTTTTTTTTGCTTTTCTCATCTCTCCTTTCAGGCTGCCTTTTTTACTTAGTACAATTTATCTCCCTTTTGACACATGTTTTATCCTAATGAACTGAAATAAAAATGACTTCATAGTAGCCTCTTCTTGCATCATAATGCATCCTTACTAGCATATATTTTAATGATTTGCACAAATATTTCAAAGTGGTAAAGGCTCTTATGAATGGCTTTTCTTCTAAGGGAAGGTATCCATAAGAGCTTGATAGGGAAAAGGCTATCAGCAATATTCTATTATGGAAATAGAAAGAGATCAGCATGGTATGAGGGAGGTCTTGCTTTTACTTTCAGGGAAGCCTGCCACATAACCATTAGCAGCATAGTGCAATGATGTTAAAGAGAACATCAATTAAATCAGTTTACCCCAGATTAATTCTGTGGGTAATGACTGAGAGATAATTTTCTGACTATCCTTCAAGCAGATGTCAGCATCATTTAACCATTGTTTACAAAGGGTATACCATTTGTCAGGTATTTTTCTTTATCCTCACAATAGCCTGTGAGGGTTAAAGGCAATGCAAAGGAAACCAGAAGGCAATTTACCCAAGGTCACATAGATAGTTAAGTGGCTGACCTAGGATTCAAACCCTTAGACTGAGTATATCCAGCTCTTTATAATACACTATACTGCTTCTAAATTGGATCATGAAATATAAGTGGAGTCAAAGATAAAAATAGTCACACTATTCCAAATAGATTCAAAGACCTTCAAAAGAAAGGCACTGATTCAATATATTATTTACAAAAGAAATTTAAACAAAGCATCAAAGCAATGTAAAAGACGGAATGGAATGTGCTTCTGGTGTGCACTTCTTACAAGAACAACCTCATTAGATATAAGGAAATATGAAGGATGAGGCAGATTGTTGTCAACTTTGCATGAGCATCTCTTTAATAAAATATATTAAGAACAGAGGATAAGAGCCGTGATACCCAATAAATTCAAGGAAAGGAAGGGCAAAGAATTCAGAACTGCATGTAAGAAGATGAGAAGAATATCAAAGAGAACTATGAAAAATTCAGTAAAAAGTTGAGTGCAGAACAAAAAATAAAATTCTAAATAAATGAAAGATCTATCTAGAATATTCCAACCACTAAAATGTGAAATTAGAAACAAACAATAAATACAAGAGGATATGGTTGAAATAGTAATTTTTTTTAACCCCATAGTACCAACCAGAGTACCAGTTGGTACCAGAGTACCAGTTCTCTAGTTTGCTTTGACTCTGATTTTTCCCAGACTAAAGGTTATGAATGTATATGTACTATACAACGATATTGAAATGCATTCATAAGATGTCAGAAAATGATATTCAGACATATATGAATTCAAAACTGGTCCCTAAAGGTAATTTTGTTATAGATTATGTACCGTGTGTATCTCAGATAACCACCAGGTAAGAGTGATACAGTCCCAGAGAAGTACAGAGCAAGAATCATCACAAAGATGATGCAGAATGGAAATGTTCAAGAAAATATAGGGGAATGCTTTAGCTAGGGATCAAATCTCAAGATAGATTAATATTTTGTATATGTTCATTTGATTAACATAATTAAAAATTGACCTATAAGCTGCTAGGACAGATTAGTGCCTACAAGCCACTTTCTCAGAGTAGTAAGAAATACAATAGGAAAACTTACAAAAATAGTGTGACTAATGTTTGAAGTCTTGATCATATAAAGTTTATTCATTGTGGTTTGGAGTGCACCATAACAGTCATTTCATAAAATGTTATTTAACTGTAAGTACTGGGCACATATAAATAAATGCTTTGTACCTACCATATTATTCTCATAAGTGAATTAGGGAACTGAGATAAAAGAATATTCATAATTCATTCACAGTGATATAAAAGTGTATACACACACACACACATGTTGTTTGGTTGCTAAGTTGTGTCAGATTCTTTGCTACCCCATGGACTGTAACTCACCATGCCCCTCTGTCTATGGGATTTTCCAGGCAAGAATACTGGAGTGGGTTGCCATTTCCTTCTCCAGGGAATCTTCCTGATTCAGGGGTTGAACCTGTGTCTCCTGGCCTTCTGCATTGGCAGGTGGGCTCTTTACCACTGAGCCACCTGGGAAGCCCATGTTTCAGTTCAGTTCAGTCACTCAGTCACGTCCGACTCTTTGCGACCCCATGGACTGCAGCATGCCAGGCTTCCCTGTCCATCACCAGCTCCCGGAGCTTACTCAAATTCATGTCCATTGAGTTGGTGATGCCATCCAACCATCTCATCCTCTGGCGTCCCCTTCTCCTCCTGCCTTCAATCTTTCCCAGCATCAGGGTCTTTTCAAGTGAGTCAGTTCTTTGCATCAGGTGGCCAAAGTATTGGAGTTTCAGCTTCAGCATCACTCCTTCCAGTGAATATTCAGGACTGATTTCCTTTAGGATGGACTGGTTGGATGTTTATTACATACATACATTTGTAATAAAGGAGCATAGAAATCTTAAAGCAGGGAGATTGTCCTCAGTTACTGCGGGAGAAAACTATATGAAGAAGGCATTATGCCAAGTGAGAATGCATAATTCTAAGCAAACTCAGAAGTCTAGATTAGGCTCAAGCTACACAATGAAATAATCACAGTCATTTCTCCCAAGAGCCAGCAGAAATTCCCAACAAAACTTAGTCTAAGTTGCTTCTCATGTTTTGACCATAAGAAAACATCTCAATTTAACAAACATAATGGTACCTGAAAAACAATTAAATTAGAATTGATTCCACATACATTGATTTTGGGGGAAGATATGCACTGTAAATGTATAACAAGGGATGATATTTTAACAGCTCTATCGGGGAAGGCAATGGCACCTCACTCCAGTACTCTTGCCTGGAAAATCCCATGGATTGAGAAGCCTGGTAGGCTGCAGTCCATGGGATCGCTAAGAATCGGACACGACTCAGCGACTTAACTTTCACTTTTCACTTTCACTCATTGGAGAAGGAAATGGCAACCCACTCCAGTGTTCTTGCCTGGAGAATCCCAGGGACGGGGGAGCCTGGTGGGCTGATGTCTATGGGGTCACACAGAGTCAGACACGACTGAAGTGACTTAGCAGCAGCAAAGAGTGCATCAATTCATAAGCACAAAATAAGGAGATAAAATCTTATCAAATCTTCATTATCACTGTTCAAATTAGTCAGTCGGGAAAAAGCCCAAGACAGTGATGAAGCAACTGATTTTTTCTGCATTCTGTACAAATGCAACTCAAGAAATGGAAAATGAATAGTTAGACATGAAGTTCCTAGAGAAAAGAAAAATTTAGGAAAGCAAATAAATATGTAATCAACAGCTCTATTAATGTGTACCAGCATCCTTGATAAAAGCAAACAAAGGAAACCTTAAGAACCAAAGCAAAGCATCTGAGAGTAGGGCATACCACAAACAGAAGAGTACATGGATCAGGTCAAATACTTCAACCACAGTCACAGTCAGGCTGATTTGTTCTTTTACTCATGCAATTTTCATCCAGTTTCCAGAATTGACATCTCCCAAACCAATCTGAAGTTTCAGGTCTAAATTCTAGAACAGGTCTGCAAAACAGGCAGGAGAATCTCTAGATGAATAACTGAAAGGTTTAGCAATTTCTCAGTTTTGTATGCTAGATTAATTTACTGATGGTAGTTTTTCATTCCCCTGTAATAAAATTGTCTGTCCATATTATTTATTGTCTGATGGTGAGCTGAGTATAATTCACTATATGAAACCATGTAATTTGCTTTAGCCAAACTAGATATTAGAAGATCTGATGAAAGCTGAAGCTTAAAATGTACCTATATAAATGAGCTTTTCCTGTTATGACTTAGTGATTTCCTATGAAAAGAAAACATTCTCTAAAAACTGCTGCTTTTTAAGCCTGAGCATCACAACAAAAATTCATAGAACGGATCTAAACTGAATCTCCAGTCTTTAGCCAAGGCTAGCTGACCCACATTATGAAGCAGAGATATAGCTGAGCCCATTTTAGACAAGGCAAAATAAGTCAGAATAATTATTCTTGTAAGCATTGTATTTGGAGTTGTTTTTCAGCATTATTGTGCCAATAGCTGACTGATACAAATGCTTTTGAGTGTTAGTAATTGCTGTCTTAATTACCTTGCTCTTTTCAGTCAAGCTCAGCCTTCTACTTTATCTCCAGTAACCAGATTAATGCTCTACTGCAATCAATTTCCTTTCTAATCTGAGTCCCTTCGGTTGGATTTTTGTTACAGGCTATACTACTTCTGGATACTCTGCCTAACTGAAACCTACTGTCCACCTGCTTCTGTATAAAAATATCATTATATGCTTTACACATTATGTGAGATACATAAATGGTAATAACTAATACCACTGTTTATTAAGAAACAGTTACAGGTCAGGCACATTTAGACATGTATTTCAGGTGATTCTTTAAAAATTTTTTTTAAATGCAAGGTAAATTTTATAATGGCCATTTTCTGGGTTAAATTCATTCATTTTTATTATTTCTATATCCCAAAGGCCTTAAACTCAGAAAAGGTAAGTAACCTGCTTAAGACACCTCAGGCAGTAAATGTTACAACCATGATGCAAATTCAGCTTTGCTTTCTAGGCTGTTTCCTGTCACACATTTAAAATAGAGGAATCATGAAGTTTTGAAGTGATAAGATATATACCCATGTTATGTCTGAATAGTTTCCAAGGGATCCAAATTGTCTACTATTGTGCTTGCTTTGAAAGCACACATACCAAAATTGGAATGATACAGAGAAGATTAGCATGGCCCCGATACAAGGGTGACACACACGTTCATGGAGCATTCCAAAGTTTTTGTAAACCAACTATACTTTAAAAAAACTGTCTACTGTGTAGACCTTAGAGTACTGAAAAAGTTTCCTTGGCTTGTCTAAAAGATGGTATGTACTATGTCACTTGGCAAGTATGTTTACAGAAGTGAGGATGGGTTGGATTAGGTGATGCAATTTTTATTAAAAAAAATAATACAATTCATTGCAGCCATTCTAAGAAAGATTAATGGCAAAGTTTTAGTGTTTGGATATTTTCCAAAAGTTTTAGTGTTTGGACATTTTCCAACTGACGGTCCTGATTCTTTTTTTAAGTAAAGACCAGTGCAAGTCTGAACATAAGAGTTCATGCTTGAGCTCTGGAACAATATAGAACTGAGTTTACATCCTCAGTCTAACTTTTCCTGGCTTATTAAAGTTACCTGAAATCTCAGTTTTATCATCCGTAAAATGGGGCTAACGGTAATAACTATGTCATAGAGTTGTTGAGGGAATTAAATGAAAAGTGTCTTATGAAAATAATTTAACACTATATTTGGATAAATATATTATGGTTGCCCGAAACTATATGTATTGAACTTCTAAAATATCAGGCTTCCCTGGTGGATCAGATGGTAAAGAACACGCCTGCAATGCAGGAGACCCTGGATTGATCCCTGGGTTGGAAAGATCCCCTAGAGAACGGAATGGCTACCCACTCTGGTATTCTTGCCTGGAGGATTTCATGGACGGAGGCTATAGTCCATGGGGTTGCAAAGAGTCAGACACGACTGAATGACTTAACACTGTCACTTTCCTATAATATCACTGAGAATGGGAATTATTCTTTGCTAATGGAGAATGGATTTTTGTAAGGGCGGAGAAAGGCAGGGAAATAGGCACACAGCAGGGGAGGTGGAAAAGGAAAGTGCAAATAATTTAAACTGATTTGGTAGCTGGTGTAGAAAACTCTAAACCAGGGCATGATGGAGAATACCTGGACAAACAAAAATGCTGTCTGAAGCAGCATAGAGGGTAAAAATCTTTGAAAGGTATGGTTATAGATTACATTTCACATAAGCTACCTAATGCCATTATAGTCAGTAGGACCAGGAAATGCCATTGTTTAGAGGTGAATAGAAGCAATTTAAAATGCAGCTACTTCCACTTTGTACTGGTGAGATTAATCCATGTTTTGAGCTGCTGTTTTCACCTCGTCATTGTTTATCGGGTTTGAGTCTAATTGGCCTTGATTGGAATCATGGGAAGCCACTAATTAAAATGATTAACAATATCAATAATGGCAAAGGGGAAAGAAAAGGAAGCCTCTTATTTTTAATGGGCTGAACACCATTTCTTGCTGGCAGAATGAATAGAAGTTAATTGAAGAGTGACAGTGGATAGCACATTTCTAAAATGTCTGTTTTCATGTTGTAACAAAGGGCACATTTTCTAGAAGCTATACCACAATCACAAATATGGACAAGATTTTTCTTCTCCCCCACTAGCGAAATTAAAACAATTTCTAACCTCAGATGTTTTCAGGCACATTATTATGGAGGATGTCTTCTTTCAAGTGCTGTGTTTAACACTGGAAATATTTCAGCTTTGCCATTGACCTTTAAGTTATTCTAATCTGCTTCTATATACAAACACAATTTCTGCAAATAGGCTTTGACCAGAACAGATTTTAGATGGAATAGCGGGACAAAATCCAGACTCAAGCAGAGAAGGGAAAGGCCTAGCCCTCAAGCATCTTCTTGCTACTGGATCTTGACAATGCCCAATGGCTTATTTCTAGAACATAAGTGAAATCATTTGGATAGTACATTTTCACCCTGTACCTCAAAGGGGGTTCATTGGTTCATTCCTGATACCCAGCTCCATTTCTTTCTTGGCATAGGTGAACTCAATGTTATGAAAATCATATGTAGCTACAACTGGATCGTCTTGCTGGCTTGGAGGATGAGATTTATATAGTCAGAGCCTGAGAAATACCTGGCTCTTAATTTCCTTCCTACCAGTATTTAATCCAGAAGGGACTCTGATGACTCAGGAATACTTCATAAGAAATTACTTATATTCTAGAAGCTGGAGGTGGTTCCTCCACAACCCTGTATTTTGCTTGCATCTTTACATTTTGGGTGAGGCAAACACTTCCAATTGTGACTTATTTAACTGTTTAAAAATTGCATTATTTATTTTTGGCTGTGCTGGGCCTTTGTTGCTGTGTGGGGGCTTCCTCTTGTTGTGGTGAGTGGGGGCTACTTTCTAGCTGTGGTGTGTTGGCTTCTCATCATGGTGGTTTCTCTTGTGGAGCACAGGCTCTAGGGCACATGGGCTTCAGTAGCTGTGGTGTGTGGGCTCATGACTTATTTAACTTTTGATTCATTTATCTTTCCTTGATTTAACAATTATTCACACTTGCACAGAACACCACTTCCAACATGCACTCACAAAACCACTACTATTTCCTTCTCTATCTACTACATTCAGGGTTTTCAAAAGAATCCCAGGAACTAAGCTCAGAGACGTCTCTGCACTTTGAAGGCAAGTTATTGAACTGATCTGCGCCTCATTTCCATACCTATAAGATGGGAATCCACATATTTATGTACCTAGTGGGATTGCCATGAAGATTTAAAAACTAATCCTTATAAAAGTGCTTGGAACATTGCTGGGCCCAGGTCAATTACCTAATAAATGGTTCCTGGTTTACTCTTCAGGGACTACTACTATTCTGAGTTCTTTCGGGGCAGGACAGCAGAGATCACACTTAAAGTGAAAGTGAAAGTCGCTCAGTTGTGTCTGACTCTTTGCGACCCCATGGTACTGTATAGTCCATGGAATTCTCCAGGCCAGAATACTGGAGTGGGTAGCCTGCCCCTTCTCCAGGGGATCTTCCCAACCCAGGAATCGAACCAGGGTCTCCTGCACTGCAGGCGGATTCTTTACCAACTGAGCCATAAGGGAAGCCTGATCATATTTATCTTACTGTTGAATCCTCAGGACATGGCAGAGTGCCTGGCACATAGCAGGTGCTCAACAATAACTCTGACAAGTCACTTCTAAGACAAGTGACTACGGCCTCCAATCCTTCAGGTGGAGTCAGTAGAGGAAACCAAATTTCCAATTTAAGTGCAGTGTTCTTCCTACCTCAGTCCCTTCATAAATTACTTATTTTGTCTCATATCCTGAACATCTTAGTGTTAGGCAATGGAGATGCTTAGTCATAACTTACTGGACTGAATTTTCTCTCTTAGGTGCTGTTTTCTTGTATTTTAAAATAAAGCATAGGATAATGGGTGGTTTCACTGTGTCTCACAATAGTTTCTCAGGCCTTTTTTTTTTTTTTCTTCTATCTGTTTTCCCTTGGCACAATTGTTTTCAACAACAGACAAACATTTTAAAACAAAACACACTTCCTTCAAACAAAATCTTTTATAGAAACCAAATTAGACAACACAGTTCTGAAAGAGATCTCCAGGGAATTCAAAAGCAAGGATTCTGGAACCTTGGGCTCACCAGGCAGTTGTTCCTCTTCCCAGTTTCTCTCTCCCTTCTCCTAAGCCCTGGAGGCAGTTTTGCTTAACCTTTAGAATTTCAGGGAGCACCACCTTAAATCTACTTCCTGGGGCTCAGTAATTGTGGATGCTTCAGATCCCATTAACCTAACTTCCTACCGTGTGTTATAGAACTGTTTCCAGCTATAGGGCAAGTTGATGTATATACATAAAGGTATTATGGATCTTTCAAAGTGGCTTAACTAAATTCTCAGCGATAGTATTGCTAGCAAGACAGCAAAGTAATGCTAACTCCTTTGTAACAAAAAGGGCTGATAAAGCTTTCATTACTTTCAATCTTCTTTTAATTAAAGCTTCTGTGGCTAAAGTGATTAGTCAACATGAAGTCAATGGAACTTAAGCTTTTATGTCTTTTTATTTTACAAATGGCTCAGTGTGTGTGTGTATTTGTTTGGTTAGTGGTCTGAAGAAGAGCGCTGATTAAATTTTATGCTCTTGTTATTTTTGTTCATACTTGTTAACTCTGTTATCTGACAATAGGCTTCCAGAGTCTTTTTTATGATGATGAAACATTCTGCTCTCGAGCTGCTGTTAATAGACAGTGCTCCTTGCCAGACATTTTCAAAGTGTTTGTTCACCTAAAAGCAAAGTTTTTCTATCTTAAACTTATCTGTTTAGCCCTCTGATTGAAGATGACCTGCCAAAAGCAGGTTACTTGTACCTCAAAGCTCAAATAAGGCCCAAGGAAGGAGATATGATGAGGCCATTTTGGTGCTGGTGAAGTCAGTATTTCTTTTCTAGAGCAAAAGTTCTCTAAGTATTCCAAACATACTTTTATGTAATATGCTGTTGTTTAGTAAGTGAGTGTAAAGTTAGCTTTATGTAGTATGTGTAGAGACATGATTTTTTAAACTTAAATCAAGGCAGAATTTTTGTCATTTCTATAAAACGTTTAGCATAAAAATGCATATAATAATAATTTCTGTGCAAAAGTATGACTCAAATATGTTTTTTTGGACTTTCTGTTTTCAAGGATGGCTAGTTGTAAATGTGAGTGAGGTGGTATATGCACAATTGAGTTACCAATATTGTATATGAAAAAAACCAGGGGATTTTCATAAAGGACCTAGATGGTTATACGAAAAAATGAGAAAGGTAGTTATAAACTATTAGTGAAATACCATAAGTAGATATTTAAACTAATGTGGACATGCAAGTAATATAAATTCAAATTGAGGTTCATTTATGTAGGAATTTTATTAATTATAGATGTTTCACATGTTTATGCTAATTTTAAATACACATATGAGGCTATAACTTAGAGAACATTGCTTTTTAGAACAAAAACAAGATTTCAGAACTCCAGGGATATAGCCAAGTTAAGTGAAATACTAGAAATGATCAAAAGAGGAGAAAGAAACCAAAAGAGGGAAGTCTGCACCCTGACCTGACCTAGACTTGCTGGTGACTCTTGTATCTTGTAGGGGAGTAGCTACTACTTTAAGGCCATGTTCACGCATATCTGAATTAATAAATCTACTCCTAAGTTCTAGAGGAATCTTAAACAGAATTAGGTATAGCAGACCAATGAAACCCTGGGTTTGAAATTCTTTCATCTAACCCACTAACTGTCCCAGACATGGTTGGCTGACTAATTAAGGAATGCTCATTCCCAAACTCACTGCCTTGCCTGCCTCCACTAGAAAAACTGTGAAAATGACATCTTCCCAGACACCCTTGCATGTTGAGATGGTCACATGATACAGTTCGAGCCAATGGGATATAATCTGCAGTCTGCTAGATTACTGGTAAATCAGGAGCTTTCTGATAAATGGGACTGATAAGCTCAGAGCTGACATGCCCCTTCTTCCTTCTCCTTGCTTTGAGCTCGGATATTATGCCTGGACTTGAGGCATTTGTCTTGTGAGCATGAATAAAAGACACAAGAGATACCAAATCATGGCTCAACATGGTTGATCCACAAAACTACTTCCAAACTTCTTGGTGTGAGAGGAATTTAAGGTCTACTTGATTAAGGCAGCATTTGTTTGATGTTTCATTAGAGAGGAAGCATGTATCTAATAGACTTGGTGACAGGGTATTCATTTCACAGTATATCCATTTCACTTTATAAGCATGTATCTTGACCACTTCTAACTCTAACATGCTTCTCTTCAGAAAATCACAATCCACACTTAGAGTTTTCAAACACTTATGTTGGAAAATCCAGTGAACTTACTTATTTCTCTACTGAAATTACAGAGAAAAATGAAAGCATTAAATTCAGAACCCTAGCCAAGACAACTATATTGGAAGAAAATAAAGCTTCCAAATTCACTAATATTCAACATAATATTGTTGCAGTAATGTTAATAGTACAAGCAATATAATTTCCTATATGGGTCACACATTTAGATCATAAATTTGAAATAGTAAAATAGGTATATTTATAAGTACAACCTTTGCATGTGTTCATTATAATGAGAATAACCTTCTCTCAGGTAACCTACTGAATAGAAGTACAGATCAATAATCTTAACGCAGAAACCATTTCAGGAAATAACAGAAGCTACCAATTGTCAACTAATTGGGATATTGTTTTTCTAAGTGAATATATATAAAATTCCAACTACTCAAATCACTGTAATCATTTTATTTGTCTTATTCTCTAGAGGAATTTTAAACAAAGCCTGCAGTGATTGCTTTGTTATTTCAACTCTGCCCAGTAATTTTCCAGTGTATTAAAAGACATTCAGTGTTGACTCTGGTAGGGGAAAAAAATTCAGTGTCTGCCTGATGGAACTGCTCATTTTCAGTCAATGCAATTATTCTGTATTAACACATCTGCAATTTAAACACTATCACACTTTCATTTTTTTTCTTTCATGCTAATAATTAACTTGATGGAATCATACATCTCTATTTAACTTGAATAAATACCCAAATCATTTTTATATTGTGAAAATTATGCTGAGCCAAATGAGATGATTGGGTTTGAGCTAATAAGTATCTGTCACATAACTCAATTGCATGACCTCCTGAAACAAAGCAAAACAAATCAAAACAAAGAGTCTGATTCCTAGAATATATAGCAATTTATGTAATAGTAGAAATATTTTTATAAATCAAGGGATATAAAATATATTCCCCAAGGCCTCAAAAACTGTTTTAAAATATGAAATTTCAGATCAGTACCAAAGGCTGTCAAAATAATCTTCCGTGCTCATAGTTTTGACTGCATGTTTCCATTTCTCAAACCTCCAGGGCTGCCTGTCACCTTCTGTATCAAATTTAAATTATTCTTAGCACTTCAGGGGCTTCCATCTGCCCTTGTTTACAAGGCCTTTCTCAATTTCCCTTTCCCCATTGTCCATTCACTAGAGTCCATCTAATGCACAAGACTTTTCATACTGCAGTATAATTGATTGAAAGAATGATACACTGAGAATCAGAAAGCACAGAACTTGAGCAAATAAATTATGTAACCCCCCTGAATCTTTTTTTTAATCCCCCCCAAACAAAAACAGATCAAGGGCTACTAACAAGTTGGTTTTCCCTTCTCTATTGTTCTGTTATAAACACTCATCCTTCTATGATGACTTGCAAATCTACCACACATTCCTCTTCATTTCAAATATTTTGTCAGATATACCGGAGACAAAGGATCTGAGGGAGAATGTAGGTGCAGAGGTCCTGGAAAAAGATATATTTGTTGAACATCTAATCTACTAACAACTTTACTTCATTACTTCGTTTAAGAAATACCTACAGATATCTACTGAAAAAAAGTAAGATACAAAACAGGTCTTAACTTTCCATCACTCATTAACTTATATTTTACTTTTGTGTATTATAATTCTACTTGCTCTCAGGTTTTCAACTTTACCCTCCTCTCCCCACTTTTTTTCTTTTCCATTATTGCTGAGATCAAGAAATTACTCTCAGTAATACTGTCTTCAACTCCAGGCCCTGCCAAGGAGAGATTATAACTGACAAGTTAGAGGCAACTATGGACACCTTATTCTCCAGGGCTTACAGAGATTTCCCCAGGAGAGAAAAGTGATGCCTTTAATCATTCTCCCTTCCTAGCACTTGCGGTTCACGTCATCAGTGATACCAAAATCCCTGACTGACTTTATCCACTGAGGACTAACAGATCAGTTAAGCTTCAGGTAAAGAGCAAAGATTCCTTAGACTTAGTCTTTAGACCCTTAGTATCCACCCTTTATTTTACAGTAGAATTGTTTATATTTGTTGTGTCCAGTTCGCCTCCTCTCATACTCTCTTGAATTTATTCTAATCTAAAACTTCTCTTAGTAAAGTCCATAATGACCGCTGCATCACTATATATAAGATATAAATTTCAGTCCTTATCTTACTTGGCATATTGTATCAGCTGACCACGTCTTTTCCTTATAAAAGTTTTCTTATCTTTCAGGATACAATTTACTGTTTTTCCACTCAGTACCTCTGAGTATTCTTCTTTGCTGGTTCTTTGTTATTTTCCTACCTCTGAATGTTGGAGCGCCTCAGGGTTCAGTTCATCTCTCATTCTTTTTCTGTCTTTACTTATCCTCTTGATGACCTCATCCGGGCTTATAGCTTTAAAACCCAGCAATATCCTAAAAACTCCCAATTTCATCTCTATGCCCTGGACATCTCAGGATTTATATAAAACTCCTCTTAGATATATAATAGGCTCCTACAACTTTACAGGGCTACTGTCAAATTCTCAGTTTTTCCTCTAAATCACATTTCCATTTGATTTTTCCACTCTGATACCTGATAGCTGAATGGATTTGGATAAGTCACTTCTCATATCTGTGCCTCTGTTCAGCATCTATAAATTGAGCTTAAAAAATATTTCCCTTGCCTACTCATAGGAGTATTATAGGGATTAAATAAAAGCACATAATACTTTACAAATTTTAATTGCTTTCAAATGTAAGTTATTTTTCATGAAGATGTTTTATTGTTATTCTACCACATGCAGTCATTATTTTCAGTAATTTCAAAGTCATAAAGTCTGGAATTTGCAAAAGTGAGAATTCAGGACATTAAACTTTGTATATTCTGCTTACAGATATGAGGACAAATGGGTGGGTTTAAATACAGAGCAAAAATGACATAAAATTGAATGTAATTGGCAAGAGAAGTATTCCATACATTGAAAAGAATACTATGTTTTTGATCATGGAAATTCAATGTCCTACTCACAGGCAATGGGATAAATTTCTTAGACCTGTAATAAGAGCTACTGGTTGTTGGCAGTCTGAAGCTAGTTTTCATTCCATAGTTATTGCTGTTCCTGAGTAATGAGTAACAAGATCACTTTTCCATCTGGCATTCTGTAGCTGAAAATAGCAGTAGCATAAGGTAAAATGTCAGTGGTAACAAAGAGTGGTTTATGTCATTTGTAAAATATGATCACAGACCCAAATATCAATGGTGGTATAAAATCCCAGAAAATATCCTAATGCTAGTGAATCCAAGCCTGTGGCATAGTGAAGGAGATTAAACTCAGAAAAAAAATAGTTTTGAGTCCTGGTTCCACTACAGAAAACATGTCGCCTAATCTCTTGATTCCTGATTTTATTTATAAAACAAAATGATAATAATCCCTGTTTTTCAATATTGTTTGAGGAATCAAAAGCATGTGAACGCCCTTTAAATTGTACTAGACTATACAGAAGTTAGTGGTTACCGCCATCTCTGTTGCAGGGAAGATAACTCAAGAGTAATTTTTCCCCCACGATGACAAATGAAGGATTTCTTAATGAAGTCACATCATGCAGTCACAAGGTTACCAAATATATCAGTGGTGTGGTAACAGTAATCAAAATGATCCTAAGGTGGTCTTGGTAATTTTCACCAAAAGCCATGTGAGAAAATGTGCAAACATCTTTACTAGTTACAGTGTACTGAAATTTCAAGTCCATTTTCTGGTCCAAAGTCAAGAGAAGATTGAAAGAAAAGGAAACTGTAAGAGAGTAATTCTTAGGGCATCTGAACAGTTAAGATGGTTGAGGACACTCAGTCACATAAAAGAAAATACAATTCCTTATAAAAACTAAGCTAACTGAAATAACGGTTTAATATGTTAACAGCTAAATAAAAAGAAAAAAGTGTTCTTCCTTTTACTAACTTTCCTGAAAGCCAGCAGGGAGAATCTGCCTCCTGAACTATCACTGGGGATTTAGACATTGAGCAAATCTGTGATAACTGCACAGGTTGGGGAATGAACCAGAGAATTTTGAAATTTAACATTCTGAGAGAAGAAAGTAAAAAGCATAATTCTATGAATTAATGCTACTGCATTGGAAATATTATTATTATTATTTTTTAATTCTCTAGTAAGCAGCTAGGAGTCCTTATCCAAGGTCCAGCCTACATGGAAAGGGAGGAAGGAAGTCAGAAGCTATTGAGAGAGGAGGATCCTGGAGAGTAGAGGGTAGAAATTTCTGGACTGGACCGAGTCTGTCTTATGTGAGCTGGCAATGCTCTGTTATTGGGGGTTTGGGCTCTGTCATCACACTATCTAGGTTCCCATCCTGGCTTCCACATTTACCAACTACCTGGTCTTGGGCAATTTTATTTAACCTGAATGAGGAAAACAGTAATAACATTTCCCTCATGGGGTGGTTTTAACAAATACTTAAAGCAAAAAAGTATTCAAAACAGCACCTATCACAAAATAAGCACATGATAAATATCAGTCACCATTACTGTAACTACTGCCCTGATGACAGTCGCTGTAATTATCATTGTCATTGTCCTCATTAGTACCGTCATTTGTCCTGCATGTGGAATTGTGTTTGGAGGGGTCAGCATGGGAAGAAAGCCAAAGCTTCTGCTATCTTGGCGGCTGGGAAGAAGAAAACCATTTTGCAAGGCCTTTTAATACCTGATTTTCTGTTGGCTCAGGCGGTAAAGAATCTGTCTGCAGTACTGGAGATCTGTGTTCAATCCCTGGATCAGAAAGATCCCTTAGAGAAGGGAATGGCAACCCACCTGCTCCAGTATTCTTGCCTGGGAAATGCCATGGACAGAGGAGCCTGGTGGGCTACAGTCCATGGGGTCACAGAGTCGGACTCGACTGGGAGGTTAACACTTACTTTAACTTTTAAAAATAGTACCATGAAAAATTTTAGTGTCAAGAGAGTCTGTATTCCTTAACAAAGAGAATCTACACTTTCGTTGTTATTTGTATGCTTTGCTTCGTTGCTCAGTCATGTCCGACTCTGTGATCCAATGGACTGTAACCCGCCAGGCTCCTTTGTCTATGGGGATTCTCCAGGTAAGAATACTGGAGTGGTGGGTTACCATGTCCTCCTCCAGGGGATCTCCCCAACCCTGGGATTGAATTGTTATTTAATTAGTACTAATAAACCTGTATCATTCTTGATATGTACTTATTCAAGAAGAAAAACTATTTTCATCGATAAGACACATGGGGCTACCCATACTTAGGTCTCTTTCAGCCATCAATACATTATTTCCCACTGCCTGTGGACGGAGGAGCCTGGTGGGCTGCAGTCCATGGGCTCGCTAAGAGTCGGAGATGACTGAGCGACTTCACTTTCAGTTTTCACTTGCACGCATTGGAGAAGGAAATGGCAACCCACTCCAGTGTTCTTGCCTGGAGAATCCCAGGGACGGGGGAGCCTGGTGGGCTGCCGTCTATGGGGTCGCACAGACTCGGATATGACTGAAGCGACTTAGCAGCAGCAGCATAGCAGTCATTTTAGACTCAAAGAGTAGGTTCTTTTGTTTAGGAAACAGAGGCTCATTTTACAGTAATGTGTGAGTCAGCTGTCCTGATAGAACTTACAGGCTTGAAGGTGAGACAAGCAGGAGAAAGATTTACAACTTCTCAGATGCCTTCCAATGCTGAGACTTCATATTTATCTGGAAGAGGATAATGGTTTAAAATTCAGGGTAAAATGATTTTGACAGGAAAAGATAAGCAATGATCCTGTATGAGTTCTTTATATGGAACTGGAGGCTTCATACCTAATGAACATAATCTCAGTTCCTCCAGCAATCCTAGATGATGGTTTTACTAACCTCATTTTATAGGTGAGGAAAATGAGATACAGTTTGATCAGCAGAACTGGAATTCCCATCCAGGTTTCTCAGACTAAAAAAGCTCACGTTCCACACTGTGAAACTTCCCTGCACCCTCATCCATTCCAGTTGCACCCTCAGCCCTGCTCTTTGCTACCACAGTGCTATGAGGTAAGGTGTAGCATCCACAGGTCGTAGGTAACGGGCCTGAGGCAACACAGAATGCATACGTCATTCAGCAGCAGCAGCACACAGTAAATGTAGCCTTTTAGCTTCTGATTTTTAGGCTTTGAAGAATATCTTCCCTAAACTGCTAATTAAACACCGCTCCCATCTCCATTCACCTTTGCAAACCTGTTTGCCATGGTAGACAATGTATGTTATTGCTTCGCTGCGGCTGCTGTTCAGTTGCTGTCTGACTCTGCCACCCCATGGACTGTGGCCCACCAAGACCACCTGCCTTTGAAGCCAGGTGCCAGTCACTCACCTGCTGGTGAACTGGGGAACTTCTTTTTTTTTAGAGCCTCCATTTCCTCATCTAAAAATAAGGACCTCTAGGGGTTCGATAGGAGGATTAACCAAGCTAAACCACAGAAAGCACTAGAATAATACATGGGACATAATTAGCACTCAAATACATTAACTTTTGCTGTTGTCATTATTCTTGGACCACTGCCTCAGAATCTTCTAGGCCAGGATGGCTCAAACCTTATGCTGTTTATTAATAGTAGGTCTAGTGTGGGGTCCCTTGAACTGCAAGGAGATCCAACCAGTCTATCCTAAAGGAAATCAGTCCTGAATATTCATTGGAAGGACTGATGCTAAGCTGAAACTCCAATACTTTGGCCACCTGATGTGAAGAACTAACTCACCTGAAAAGACCCTGATGCTGGGAAAGATTGAAGGCAGGAGGAGAAGGGGATGACAGAGGATGAGATGGTTGAATGGCATCACTGACTCAATGGACATGAGTTTTGAGTAAACTCCGGGAGTTGGTGATGGACGGGGAGGCCTGGCGTGCTGCAGTCCATGGGGTCGCAAAGAGTCGGACACGACTGAGCGATTGAACTGAACTGAGTGTGGGGTCTGAGATTTCACTTTTCTCAGAGGTTTCCAGGTAGTGCCAATGCTGCTGGACCAGTTCATACTTTGATTAGCAAGGAACTAGTGTATGCTCAGTCATGTACGAGTCTTTGCGACCCTATGGACTGTAGCCCAACAGGCTCCTCTCTCCATGGGATTTTCCGGGCAAAAATACTGGAATGGATTGCCATTTCCTACTCCAGGAGATCTTCCTGACCCAGGGATTGAACCCATGTCTCCTGCACTGGCTATTTACCACTGCGCCCTTTGGGGATTCCAGCAAGGAACTAGAGTACTGTTTCAGGGGCCTTGCCTCAGACTCTGGGGAGGAGGTCCAAGAGACTAAGTGTTTACCTTGCTCTCAAAGAGATTCTAAGGCACACTAAAACTTGAGAATGCCGTGAGCAAAGTTTCGGTTGGTTCTATTAACATTATTTGACAGTGCGATTCACTGGAGACACAGCCTGATTGAATTCCTGATTCATCGTCATGACTTCAGGGTAAAATGCTTCTGATTCTAAGACACCCTCATCCCTTTCTGTAACAGAGGCAATGAGTCAATTTTCCAAAAAGAATTAGTAGATAATCCTTCTCAGTTTACTAACATAATTCCCCACATATTAAGGAGCATTAGAAAAGGCATCCTTTTTGCAAGCTCAACTAAGCAGTAGTTTTCTAGCACAAATATTTGGGGAAATAAAGACTTCTGTCCAAGGTTGACAGCTTGAGTTAACAGTTTCTATTTTACGTTGACATTCTCTTATTTTTCCTGTTCTTCTGATATTTTTTCTTTTTCACGTAGCAATTTTTTAAAAGACTCTTTTGGTTCAATTCTGGGGTAGAAATTCAAGGGAGATTTGAACAAATCAGTTTTTAAATAGGGTAGTGACCAAGGCAGCTCATAGGGTGACCAAGCACCCTGGTTTATCCAGGATGGTTGCATTGTTATCACTGAGAGTCCCCAGGTCTGAGGAATTCCCTCAGTTCCAGACAAACTATGACAGTCAGTCACAGCTAATGCAATTACTGTGAATCTGATTCAATTTTTCCTATTCTTTGTCTTTCAACAAATTGCATTGGCTTGGGTCAGGTGTGTCATTTTGTAAATTCAAATAATTTAAAGAAGAACGGTTTGCTTGGTCTAGGGGAACTTGATATTTACTGCTTTAATTTTTAAGTCACTCTTGGGATATGTTTGAATCTGTTTCCAAGAGACAGAGGTAAGCTCAGTAAGCTTCTTTATGGATCAGCTAGTCTGATCCATCCATCGAACTCCATGTAGATTTGCTGCTTGTTGATTACTCCCGTGTAGCCCTCATCACGCCCAGATAACCAGAGCAATCATTCCTTTACAGAGTTACATTTAGTTCCTTTCAGACGGTGGATTTACAGAGATTGATGCTATTCATGAATTTTCAGACTCCGAAAGAGCTCAAGATAGGCTATTTAAGAACTCCAGCGGACATCTCTTCCTATGACACTCTCTGCTTATCCAGAAGATCTAGGCTGTCCTGAGCATTTCCTACATCCTCCTCTGATGAAGCATTGCTAATGAGTCAAATTCTGAATCTGGTGATCTTTTTGTGGCCTTTGCACATTCCTCTTCAGGCATGTGAAACACCATCGTGTCTATTATATCTAATATTTTTATTCTCCCTCTCTGTCCATGTTACTAAGGTTGCCTTATAAAATAAATCTTTCATTTAGCAAAGTCTAGGTTTCTTCCTTTGCTTCCATCTTCACTTCCCACTGAATGAATCAGGTCTCAGCTTATGATCATTTGTTATGTGCTGCTGCTTCTGCTGGACCACCCCTAGCAGCCTGACAGAGCTCTGGGCTGTATTCCATGATCTCTTTTAATTCCTTGTTGGCAGCTTGCTGACCCTTTCTCTACCTTCCTACCAGGTTTAATGCCTTTTAGCATGCCAGCTATGTTTTTTAGAAATTTTCCAAAATGAGACAAAAAAAATAAAAAAATCAAATCTCCAGCTCCCAATTTTCAGTGAGCAACTTTTTTTCAGATAGTATTTCACCATCATTTACTATCTTAATTATTCATCTTCTGAGCTTCTCCCTCCACAAAACAATCAGTAATGCCTTCATCTTAATGAGAAAGTTCTTCTGATACTGCAGAGTTATGGGGCTAGAAAACAGTAGAACGTAAGCAATACATACTAGTTCATTCATGCAAATAAAAATCACCCAACCTGGCCAGCATCTCTCTTTCCTATAGACCTGCCTCTTGCAGAGAGAAAAGGCAGGTGGATGATGCTGGGGTCTGTGGAGTTGGCATATGGCAGTCCCAGAACAAGGTTAATCAAAGCACATGCCAAAACCATCTTATATAGAGGACTGTTGGGAATGTACTACTTTATTGCTCTGTGGAAAAAAAGAATACCTTCTTAAATATGACATTCTCTGAACCATATATATACACAGACAAAAGAATCTCTAATTGTCAATTCCTGCCTGACTGTCTCAACAGCCTATTACCTAAATTTTTAACTTCCATCCTATTCCCTAGGAATCCATCCTACATGCTGATGCCATATTGACCCTCTACTATGTAAATTTGATCATTTTTATATCCTGCCTAAAACTGTTCACCTATTGACCTAGAATAGTATTTAACAGATAATTTCAGCTGATTGGCAAGAGGCATTAAAGGGTGGTGTGCTTAAATTACCCAGCCACACTGACAAGTCTCACATTAAGACAATGGTCACTAACCTGAGTGTCCTCAAGGCTACCTAGCCATTAAACCATGTTACTTTAGACCATTACTTCCTCACTCCCGTGACAACTGGTTCATGTTGACTCTCACCTTTTTTGTAGCTGCCCCGTCCTCATTCTCAGCTTAAAGTCTCCTGAAAAATACAATCAATCAGAAAAGGAATTACCCACCACTACAGTCACCTACCTAGCTTTATCTCCATTCATATACCTCCCTCCTTTCTTTAACTTTTACGTTATATTGGAGTACAGTTGATTAACAATACTGTGTTAGTTTCAGGTGTACACAGTGATTCAGTTATACATATATGTTTATTCTTTTTCAAATTCAGGATATTACATAATATTGAGCAGACTTCCCTGTGCTATACAATATGTTCTTATCGGTTATTTTAAATATAGCAGTGTGTATGTGTCAATCCCAAACTCCCAACTTATCTCTCTCTTTTCCCCCATGGTACCCATAAATGGTTCTTTCACCAAATCTGTGATGCTGTTTCTGTTTTATAAATAAGTTCATTTATATCATTTTTTCGATTCCACATATAAGCCATATCATATTCTTGTCTTTCTCTGACTTACTTCACTTAGTATGATAATCTCCAGGTCCATTGATATTGCTGCAAATGGCATTCTTTCATTCTTTTTATGGCTGAGTAATATCCCATTGTATACATGTGCTACATCTTCTTTATCCACTCAGCAGTCTATGGACATTTAGATTGCTTCCGTGACTTGACTATTGTAAACAGCACTGCAGTGACCATGAGGTGCCTCTATCCTTTCAAACCATGTTTTTCTGTAGACATATGCCCAGGAGTAGACTTGCTGGATCATATGGTAGCTCTGTTTAGTTTTTTAAGGAACTTCCATACTGTTCTTTATAGCAGCTGCGCCAATTTCCTTTTCCACCAACACTGTCCGTTTTCCCCACTCTCTTCAGCATTTACCACTTGCAGACTTTTTGATGATGAACATTCTGGCTGTAGTTTTGACTTGTATTTCTGTAACAATTAGGGATGCTGAGCATCTTTTCATGTGCCTCTTGGCCATCTGCATGTCTCCGGAGAAATGTCTATTCAGGTCATCTGCCAATTTTTTGATATTTTTGAGCTGCATAAACTGTAAATTTTGGAGAATAATCCCTTGTTGGTCTCATCATTTGCAAATATTTTCTCCCATTCTGTGGGCTGCCCTTTCATTTTGTTTCTGGTTAACTTTGCTGTGCAAAAGCTTTTGAGTTTCATCAGGTCCCATTTGTTTGTTTTGATATCCATTACAGTAGGAGATGAATTGAAAGAGACATTACTTTGATTTATGTCAAAGAATGTTCTATGTTTTCCTCTAAGAGTTTTATAGTAGCCAGTCTTACATTTAGGTCATTAATCCATTTTGAGTTTACTTTTGTGTATGGTGTTAAAGAATATTCTCATTTCATTTTTTTTTTACATAGTTGTCCAGTTTTCCTAGTACCATTTATTGAAGAGACTGTCTTTCCTCCATTGTATAGTCTTTCCCCTTTCAGCGAAGATCAGTTGACCCTAGGTGTGTGAGTTTATTTCTGTGCATTCTATCCTGTTCCATTGATCAGTATTTCTATTTTTGTGCCAGTATCATACTGTTTCGATGACCTTTTAGTATGGTCTGAAATCTGGAAGCCTGATTCCTCCAGCTCTGTTTTTTTTTTTCCCCCTCAAAATTGCTCGGCTATTTGGGTCTTTTTTGTCTCTGTATAAATTTTAAGAGTTTTGTTTTTGTTGTCCTAATTCTGTGAAAAATGCCATTGGTTATATGATCGAGGTTACTTTGAATCTGTAGATGGCCTTGGGCAATATAGTCATTTTGACAAGGTTGATTTTTCCAATCTAGGAACATGGTATATCTCACTGTCTGTGTCATCTTTGATTTGCTTCATCCGTGTCTTACAGTTTTTGGAGTATAGGTCTTTCGTCTCCTTAGGTATATTCCAAGGAATATTATTCTTTTTGAGGTGATGGTAAATGAGACTGTTACTTTAACTTCTCTTTCTGTGTTTTAATTTTGTACCCTGCAACTTTACCAAATTCATTGCTGAGCTCTAGTAGTTTTCTGGTAGCATCTTTAGGATTTTCTACATATAGTATCATGTAATCTGCAAACAATGATGATTTAACTTGCTTTCCAATTTGGATTCCTTTTTTCTTCTCTGATTACAAAACTATGTTGAATTAAAGTGGTGAGAGCAGACGTCCTTGTCTTGTTCCTGATCTTAGAAGAAATGCTTTCAGCTTTTCACCACTGAGAATAATGTTACCTGCAGGTTTGTCGTATATGGTCTTTATCATGTTGAGATATGTTTTCTTTATGCTGCTTTCTGGGGAGTTTTTATCATAAATGTGTATTGGATCTTGTCAAAAATTTCTGCATCTATTGAGTCGGTCATATGGTTTTTAATTTGTTGATGTGATGTATCACACTGATTTGAAGATATTGAAAAATACTTGCATCTCTGAAATAAATCTCACTTGATCTTGATGTATAATATTTTTAATATATTGTTGGATTCTGATTGCTGGTATTTTGTTGATGATTTTTGCATCTATAGTCATCACTGATAATGGCTTGTAATTTTCTTTTTTGTAGTATCTTTGTCAGGTTTTGGTATTAGGGTGACGGTGGCTTCATAGCATAAATTTGGGAGTATTCCTTCCTCTGCAATGTTTTTGGTAATAGTTTCTGAAGGCTATGTGTTAACTCTTATCTAAATGTTTGACAGAATTTGCCTGTGAAACAATCTGGTCATGGACTTTTGTTTGGGAGTTTTTGAATCGTAGGTTCAATCTTAGTACTTGTAATTGGTCTGTTCATATTTTCTGTTTCTTCCTGATTCAATCTTCTTTCTAAGAATTTGTCCATTTCTTCCAGGTTGTCCATTTTAAAGGCCTATAGTTGCTTGTAGTAGTTTCTTGTGATCCTTTGTATTTCTTACCTCTCACCTTTTGGAAGCTGTTCCTAGGTAAGACCAATTAATTGTGCCACCTGTACAAAAGACTACATTTCCTCTTACCTGTTCAAACACATTGTTCTGCTTCCCCCTACATTGTCACTTTTTTCATCAGCATATGAACATGTTGTTATTACTTTCTCATAACCACCACCACCATCATCATCATCAAAACCCCACTTACACTCCTTTCCCATCAAGGAACTGCCCCAACTACTCGAGAGTTTCTGTAGTGTCTCTTCAGTTATTTTACTCCAAATCCTTCTTTAACATACTTCAGTCAGACTTTCATTTCTATAATCACCAAAACTTCTCTTGCTAAAGTCATTGATGATGTCCATTTTGCTAAACCTCACAACCTCTTCTCAGTCTTAGGCTTACCGGATCATCAACAGTATTTGATAGAGTTTAACATTCCTTTCTCCTAAAAACATCTTCTTTAATTGGTTTCTAAGATGTCAGACTGTATTGGTCTTCCGATTTCTTCTCTAGCTTCTCTTCCTACCTAATTTGCTATTTCTCCTCACTCCTTAAGCTCTTAATGAGGCAGTACAGCAGGGAAGACTTTGTATTTCTGTTCTATCTATACTCACATCCATGGTAGTCTCATCCAGTCTTGTGGCTTTAAATACCATGTAAAATGTTGTTAACTCTCAAAGGTATATCTCCCCCTGAGACCTCTCCCTTACCCTCCAGACTCATATGTTTAATGGCCTACATGGTACCTCTACCTGACTGTCTACCAGTCATCTCAAATTATCATATTAAAAACTGAGCCCCTGATAGTCCCAATCCCAGATCTCCTCCTCCTCCAGTCTTCCTGCAGTTCAGTACAGGTTGTTGTTCTGTTGCTGGCTTGTGTCTGACTCTGTGACCCCATGAGATGCAGCATGCCAGGCTTCCCTGTCCTTCACTATCTCTGTGAGTTTGCTCAAATTCATGTCCACTAAGTCAGTGATGCCATCCAACCATCTTCCTCTGTCATCCCCTTCTCTCCCTTTCCTCAATCTTTCCAGCATAAGGGTCTTTTCCAATAAGTCGGCTCTTCCCATCAGGTAGCGAAAGTCTTGGAGCTTCAACTTCATCATTAGTCCTTTCAGTAAATATTCAGGGTTGATTTCCTTCAAGACTGACTAGTTTGATCTCCTTGCTATACAAGGGGTGCCCAAGACTATTCTCCAGAACCACAATTTTCTTTTTCTTAATTTTTTAATGCCAAAAACATTTTGTATTGTGATATAGCCTAATAACAATGTTCCAGAACCACAGTTTAAAAGCATCAATTCTTTGGCTCTCAGCCTTCTTTATGGTCCAACTCTCACATCCATACATGACTACTGGAAAAACTACAGCTTTGACTACATGGACATTGGTCGGCAAAGGGACGTCTCTGCTTTTTAATACTGTCTAGTTTTGTCATAGCTTTTCTTCCAAGGAGCAAGAATCTTTTAATTTCACAGCAGCAGTCACTGTTTGCAGTGACTTTGGACCTGAAGAAAATAAAGTCTGTCACTGTCTCCATTGTTTCCCCATTATTTGCCATGATGTGATGGGACTGGATGCCATGATCTTCATTTTTTGAATGTTGGGTGAAGTATAAGAAATGGAGGTGGTTAAAGCTGACTTAAGTCAGCTTTTTCATTCTCCTCTTTCACCCTCATCAAGAGTCTCTTTAGTTCCTCCTTCTTTCTGCCATTAAAGTGGTATATCATCTGCATACCTGAGGTTGTTTATATTTTTCCTAGCAATCTTGATTCCAGCTTGTAATTCATCCAGCCTGGCATTTCACTTGATATACTCTGCTTGCAAGTTAACTAAGCAGGGTGACAATACACAGCCTTGACGTACTCCTTTCCCGATTTGGAACCCTTCTGTTGTTCCATGTCCAGTTACAACTGTTGCTTCTTAACCTGCATACAGGTTTCTCAGGAGAGAGGTAAGGTGGTCTGGTATTCCCATCTCTTTAAGAATTTTCCACTGTTGTGATTCACACAGTCAAAGGCTTTAGCGTAGTCAACAAAACAGAAGTAGATGTTTTTTTGAAATTCCCTTACTTTTTCTCTGATCCTGTGGATGTTGGCAATTTGATCTCTGATTTCTCTGCCTTTCCTATATCCAGCTTGTACATCTGAAAGTTCTCGGTTCCCATACTATTGAAACCTAGCTTGAAGGATTTTGAGAATTACCTTGCTAACATGTGAAATGAGTGCAATTGTGTGGTGTTAGTTTGAACATTCTTTGGGATTGGAATGAAAACTGACCTTTTCTAGTCCTGTGGACACGTCTGAGTTTTCCAAATTAGCTGGAATATTGAGTGTAGTACTTCAGTAGCAGTATCTTTTAAGATTCGAAATAGCTCAAATGGAATTCCACTGCCTCTACTAGCTTTGTTCATAGTAATCCTTCCTAAGGCCCACTTAACTTCAGAATGCAGAATGTCCGATTCTGAGTGACCACACCATTGTGGTATTCCGTGTCATTAATTAAATTTGTCTACTTACTGAGGTCAAACACTCTAGTAGCAATATTTTCTTGTCTTCTCTCACACTACATATACAATCTATGAGCTAATCCTGTTAGAACTACCTTATAATATGTAGTACTATATTCACAATCCAACCACTTTAACCACCTCCATTTCTTATACTTCACCATAAACTTTGTCCATCTTAAGCTTGTATTTAGTCACGCAGTGTCCGGCTCTGTGTGACCCACTGGACTGTACCTTGCCAGGCTCCCCTGTCCATGGGATTTTTCAGGCAAAAATACTGGAGTGCCTTGACATTTTCTTCCCAGAGGTTCTTCGCAACCCAGGGATTAAGGCTGAGTCTCCTGTGTCTCCTGCATAGCAGGCAAATTCTTTACCTACAGAGCGATCAAGCTTGAATTTCTGCTATTTTTGGAGATGGTCTCCCTGCTTAAAGCTTTGTTCCCTTAATACCTTCTCTACAGAGGAGCCAGAATGGTCCTGTAAACACACAAGTTGGATGATATCACTCCTCTGATTCAACCCTCCGGTGGCTTCCAATCCTAATCAGAGTAAAAGCTATGACCTTACACAGGCCTACAATGTCTTGCATGATCTGGCCCCCTCTTACCTTCTGACACCCTCATGTCTCTCTTCCCACACATTTTGTTCCAGGTCTCGCTAAAATTTACAGTAATCCACCTGCATCAGGGCATTTGTACATAATTCTCCCTTTTTAATCACTCTCCTTTTCACCCCACATCTGCATAGCTTGCTTTCTCACCATTGGTTTTTACCCACACGCCATCTTTTCAGTGAGAACATATTTAACTGCGACACCCCTTCTTGGACACTGTTTTTGCCTCCTTTGTCACCCCAGCATTTATCATAACCAAATTGACTCTAATCTTTACTTACTTAGTTTCCCATCAGTCTCCTCTACTGGGACATAAAGTACATGAGAGCACTGACTTTTGTCTGCATCCTCAGTGCCTAGGATGTTTCTGGGCAAAGAGTAGGCACTCGACAAACATCCGATTAATGAAAGTAAAATGAATGCATTCATGAACAAATTAAAACATGAAAAAATTGTAATGCCAGTTTAAGCAAATTTAAGTCAGTCTATTTACTGCAAGATTTCTTAGGGCTTTCAAATTCAATAATGCAGTTTATGCATTTCCTGGGGGAGGATATAGCAGATAAAATTCCTGATGATTTTTATATACATTTGATCACTGGTCTCTCAGGATATCTTTTGAGATATGTTTCTTAGACCTGTGCAGCTCAAAATGTAGTTTGTATGCCAGTGCTTATTCAGAAATTATTACTTATATGCAATGAGAAAAATACAAAAATTGAGAGTAAAGATTTAGAAAATGTTGTTACTTGACATGGCTGCCAAGAGCATTGTCAGTGGGCTTGTTTTTTATTTTTTCCCCCCTCACTTCATTTTTCTAGTAAATCATCATCTTGGTTTTTTAAAAATTATTTTTGATAGAGTAATTGTTTTACAATGCTGTGTCAGTTTCTGCCACACAATAACGTGAGTCAGCCACAAGGACCCACATGTCACTTCCCTCCTGAACTTCCCTCTCACCCTCCCCATCCCACCTCTCTAGATTGTCACAGAGCGTGGGCTGAGCTCCCTGCGTCATCCAGAACCTTCCCATTAGCGATCTGTTTCACATATAGTCATGTAAGTTTCAATGCCACTCTCTCCATTTGTTGAATCCTCTCCTTCCCCCGCTGTGTCCACAAATTGTTCTCTATGTCTACAGAGAAAAATAAATATTGTACAATCATACATAGTAAGTCTAGAAAAATGGTGCTGATGAATCTATTTGCAAGGCTGGAATCAAAACATAGATATTACTATATTTTTTAAACACTATCCATTCATGACAGATTGAAATGAAGTGAAAGTCATTCAGTTGTGTCCAACTCCTTGTTACACCATGGACTATAGAGTCCATGGAATTCTCCAGGCTGGAATATTGGAGTGGGTGGCCTTTCCCTTCTCCAGGGGATCTTCCCAACCCAGGGATTGAACCCAGGTCTCCCGCATTGCAGGCAGATTCTGTACCAGCTGAGCCACGAGGGAAGCCCATAATAGATTAAATATAACAATAAACAGAAAAAGTCTGGTCCTTATCACAGGCATTTGAGAAGCAATTTCTTAAAGCACACATTGGGAAACATGTTCATGCCTAAAAGTATTTTTATAAAAAGCTCTGTGAGATCCAGCTGCCACTTTTGTTTCCGGGCTACTTTCTTGCCATTTCTCAAGTTGCATCCTATATGCCAACTGAGTCAACTTGCTTTTCTGTGCCTCACACTTATCCAGGCTGTTTATTTGCAGGATAAGCCTCTGTCCTCTTTACCTGCCCAGTACACTTTTCTTGATCCTTCCAAACCCAGCTCCAAAGGCTGGTTCTATAAAAGAAATCCTCAGGTTCTCATAAACATATCTGTGTTGCCTCTCTCTGCTTCCATGACATTCTGGTAAGCTTATCACAAAGTTGACTCCACTCTCTTGAGTTATTTTCTTTACCACAAACATGCACTGATCACCTGCAGTGTGCAGTCTATAGCAGGGTTCCCCAAACTCTGAGGATGCCCGATGATCTGAGGTGGAGCTGATGTAATAGTAATAGAAATGGAGTGCACGATAAGTGTAATGTGCTTGACTCATCCCTACTCCCGGAGAAGGCAGTGACACCCCACTCCAGTACTCTTTTGCATGGACGGAGGAGCCTGGCAGGCTTCAGTCCATGGGGTCGCTAAGACTCCGACATGACTGAGTGACTTCACTTTCATGCATTGGAGAAGGAAATGGCAACCCACTCCAGTGTTCTTGCCTGGACAATCCCAGGGACAGGAGAGCCTGGTGGGCTGCCATCTATGGGGTCGCACAGAGTCAGACACGACTGAAGTGACTTAGCAGCAGCATCAGCATCCCTACACCATCCCCTCACCCAGTCTGTAGAAAAATTGTCTTCCATAAATCCAGTCTCTGGTGCCAAAAATGTTGGGGACTGCTGATCTATAGTCTCACTGGTAGAAATAAATAAGTCCAAATTCTTGCTCTTGGGAATTCACTTTCTAGCAAACACAACATCATCTACTAAGTAAGTATTCAAAATTTATTATTTAACAGATTTAGTAAGATATAATTCTCATACAATTCACCTGACTAATTCCGTGGTCTTTAAAGTATTCCTAGAGTTGTATAACCATCACCACAATCAATTTCAGAGCATTTTCATTATCCCCCTAAACGTGGACCCATTAGTAGTCTGTTCCTTTCCCTCTCACCCCACACCCCATCCCTGGAGGACCACTAATCCACTTTCTGTTTCTATAGGATTACCTGTTCTGGACTTCCCTATAAATTGAATTATACAATATATATTTTTTGTGCCTGTCTTATTTCACTTAGAATAATATTTTCCAAGATTCAACCACATTGTAGCATGTATCAGTACTTTATTCCTTTTTACTGCCAAATAATACTCCATTGCATGGGTATGCCATATTTTGTTTATTCATTCATGAATTGAACATTTAGTTTGTTTCTAATTCTTGGCTAGTAGAAATAATACTATTGTGACACTCATATACAAAGTTTTCCATTGAAATATGTTCTCATTTCTCTGGAGTATATACCTAGGAGGGGAATTGCTGGGTCACATGATGTAATGTGCCCCTGCCAAGATATATTGATGGCTAACTCTTAGAATCTATGAATGGGAAATTATCACAGATGTAATTAAGTTAAGGATCTTGAGATGAGCTCATTTTACCTGGATGGGCCCTAAATCCAATGACAAGTGTTCTTATGAGACAGGAAAAAATGTTGATGGAAAGGCCATGTGAAGATGAAAACAGAGATGGTAGTTAGGTGACTAAAAACTATGAAGCACTTGGAGTCACCAAAAAATGTGGAGGCAAGGAAGGAGTCTCACCTAGAGACTTCAGAGGAAGTGTATCCCTATCAATGGATTTTATTTAGTCTTCTGACCTCCAGAACTGTGAAAAGGTACATTTCTGTGTTTTAGGCTACCAAGTTTGCAGTCATTTATTATGGCACTCCTAGAAAACTAATATATATGGCAAGGCTGTTTTAATGTTTGGAGAAACTTCCAGACTGTTTTTGAAAGCAGTCTGTACCATTTTACATTCCCATTAGCAATGCATGGAGTTCCAGTTTTTCCATATCCTTGTCAATACTTCATATTATCTGTCTTTTTTAATTACAGCCATAGTATTGAGTATGAAGTAGTATCTCAATTTATTTTTTAAATTGAAATATAAATGACATAAAATATTATGCTAGTTTCAAGTGTACTAAGTAGTGATTTGACATTGGCGCACATTAAGTAGTTACCAGGATAAATGTAGTAACCATCTGTACTCATACAAAGTTTTTACAGTATTCCTGATCATATTCCTTATGTTTGTACATTATATCCCTGTGGTTTATTTTATAACTGGAGGTTGTACCTCTTAACCTCCTTCACCAGTTTTGCCTCTCAGCCCTCCCCTCTGGCAGGCACTTGTTTGTCCTCTGTTTCTATGAGTCTGTTTTTATTTAGTTTTGTTTGTTTTATAATTTCAGTCAGTTCAGTTCTGTTGCTCAGTCGTGTCCTACTCTTTGTGACCCCATGGACTGCAGCATACCAGGCTTCCCTGTTCATCACCAACTCCCAGAGCTTTCTCAGACTCATCTCCTTTGAGTCAGTGATGCCATGCAACTATATCATCCTCTGTTTGTCCCCTTCTCCTGCCTTCAATCTTTCCCAGCATCAGGGTCTTTTCCAAGGAGTCAGTTCTTTGCATCAGGTGGCCAAAGTACTGGAGTTTCAGCTTTAGCATTGGTCCTTCCAATGAATATTCAGGACTAATTTCCTTTAGGATTGACTGGTTTGATCTCCTTGCAGTCCAGGGGACTCTCAAGAGTTTTCTCCAACACTACAGAGTTCAAAGTATCCATTCTTTGGTGCTCAGCATTTTTTATAGTCCAACTCTCACATCCATACATGACTACTGGAAAAACCATAGCTTTGACTAGACAGACCTTTGTCAGCAAAGTGATGTCTCTGCTTTTTAATATGCTCTAGTTTGATCATAGCTTTTCTTCCAAGGAGCAAGTGTCTTTGAATTTCATGACTGCAGTCACCATCTGCAGTGATTTTGGAGCCCAAGAAAATAAAGTCTGTTACTGTTTCCATTGTTTCCCACCTATTTGCCATGAAGTGAAGGGACGAATGGCATGATCTTAGTTTTCTGAATGTTGAGTTTTAAGCCAGCTTTTTCACTCTCCTCTTTAACTTTTGTCAAGAGGCTCTTTAGTTTTGTAATTTAGATTCCAAATATAAGTGAGGTCATACAGTAAAATTTGTCTTTCTCTGACTAATTTCACTTAGCATAATACCCTCTAGGTCCATCCATGGTATCACAAATGGCAATATTCCATTTTCATGTTTTTTATGTCTAATATTCCATTGTGTGTATATGTATGTATGTATGCCACATCTTTAACTATTCATCTCTCAGTGGACACTTAGGTTGCTTACCATATCTTAGCTACTGTAAATAATGCTATAATAAACATTAATGTGCATATATATTTCTGAATTGCTTTATTCAGGTAAATAACTAGAAATGAAATTGCTGGGTTATTAGGCAATTCTAGTTTTTAATTTTTTGAGGAACCTTCACACTCACACTGTTTTCCATAGTGACCGCACCAACATACAACCCCATAAACAACGCACAAGGGCTCTCATCCACATCCCCACCACGTGTTTGTTGTCAGCTAGTTTTGGTTTGTATTCCCCTGATGGTTAATCATGTTTAGCATCTTTTTCATGTGTTTATTGGCCATTTATGTATCTTTGGAGATATGTCTATACAGATCTTTTGCTCATTTTTCAAATTAGACTGTTTTCATTATTGGTATGATTATTTTGTTATCTGTACAGATTTTCCTGATCTTATATAATAATTTGCAAATATTTTATCCCTGTGCATTATGTTTTCACTTTTTTATGTTGTCCTTTGAAGCAGAAAAGCTTGTAGTTCTAATGCAGAACTAATTTATCTTTTTATTGTCACTTGAGCTTTGGTGCCATATCTAAGAACCTCTCATCTAATCAAGGTCATGAAGATATACTTTATTTCCTTATGAGTTTTATTTAGGAATATAATCCACTTGAGTTCATTTTTATGTGCATTATGAAGAAGAGATACAATTTTATTCTTTTTCAGGTTGATATCCAGTTTTCTGGCATCCTCTGTTTTGGTGCCCTTATCAAAAATCACTGACCATAAATCTGAAGGTCTGTGACTGCACTTTTTTACCTATATGTTTATCCTTATTTTAGTTGTGTCCTTTCTTATCACATACTTTTGATTACTATAGCATTTTAGGAAGCTTTAAAATTGAGGAATATGAGTTCTCTTTGTCCTTTTATAAGATTGCTCTATTAGTCTCTTTAATTTCCACATGAATTTCAAGGCTAGCTTGTCAATTTCTGCCAAAAAAAAAAAAAAAGCCAGCTGCGATTCTGATAGAAAGTGAACAGTGACAGTGCTGGTCACATACTCGTGTCTGACTCTTTGCGACCCCATGGACTATAGCCCATCAGTTCCCTCTGTCCATGGAACTCCCCAGGCAAGAATACTAGAGTGGGTTGCCATCCCCTTCTCCAGGGGATCTTCCTGACCCAGGGGTCGAAACGCTGTCTCCTACATTGCAGACAGAATCTTTACTATCTGAGTCACCAGCAAAGCAGGGATTGTGGTAAATCTATAGATTACTTTGATAAGGATATCATTTTAATAATATTAAATCTGCTGATCCAAGAACATGAAATACCTTTCAATTTAGTCTTTCACAATATTTTGTAGTTTCAGAGTATAAGCTTTAATTATTTTTCTTAAACTTATTCTTCAGTAATATATATTTTTTGATTTTGTCACAAATGGAATTCTCTTAATTTCATTTTCTGATTATACATTGGTAGTACATAAAAATACAATTGATAGGGACTTTGATTTTCAATGCAGGGGGTGTGGGTTTGATCTCTAATCAGGGAGCTAAAATCTCACATACCTTGCCTCACTACCAAAAAAAAAACAAAACATAAAAGAAACACAATATTGTAAAAAATTCAATAAAGATGAGAAAAAATACAATTGATAGTTGTATATTGACATTGTATACTTCAAGCTTTCTGGACTTGTTTATTAGCTCTGATTTTTGTGTGTGTGTGTGGATTCCTCAGAATTTTCTAAATATAAAATGACATTTTCTGCAAAAAAGAGATAATTTTATTCCTTCCTATTCAGTCTGGATGTATTTCTATTTTTTTCCCTTGCCTAACTGCCCTGGTTAAAACTTCTTTAAAATGTCACGTTAAAATGGCAACAGTAGGCATCCTTGATTTTCCTTATCCTAGAGGGAAAACATTGTCTTTCATCTATAAGTATGATGTTAGCTATAGGTTTTTGTCTATATAATCTATTCTTAGCTTCTTCCATAGATTATGCATATAAACAAATGGGATTTTTATCGTGAAAAGGTGTTGTGTTTTGTCAAATGCTTTTTCTGTACTTATTGAGAGGATCATATGGCTTTTATTCTTTATTCGATAGAATTTATTACGTTAATTGATTTTTGTATGTTAAAATAACCTTACATTCCTGGGACAAATCTCATTTGTTCATAGTGTATAATTCTTTTTATATGTTGCTGTCTTCAGTTTGCTAATATTTTTCTGGTAATTTTTCTCAATATATCAGAGAGATTGGTCTCTTGCAATGTCTTCATCAGATTTTGGCCTCCTAAAATGAGTTGGAATTTGTTTCCTCACCTTCGAATTCTTCTTTAAATATTTGGCAGAACTCACCAAAGAAGCCATCTGACCTGAAGACTTAATAAATGATTTTTAAATTATTTATTCAATATCATTTCATGTTACAGATCTATTTAGATTTTCTATTTCACTTTGAGTCAGTATGGGTAGTTCGTTTTTCTAAAAATTTGCTATGTCATCTAATCAGATACGTAATTTTGTATAATGCAGATGTTTACAGTGTTCCCATTATTTCTGTAAACTCTAGTGATGACTTCTGTCTTACTCCTGACTTTATTAATTTCAGCCTTTTTTTCTCAATATAATTTTTTTCTTTTGTAAAACATTTCATTGATTTTGTTTTCCTATTTGACTTATTTCTAAATTTCTTATTTACTTTCTCCTGCATTGGAGAGTTTAACTTGCTCTTTATACATATATATATATGTGTATATATATATATATTTAATTATATAAATATAAATATATTAATATATATATTTAATTTTTTTAAGTTGGAAAGTCATGTCATTAACTTGAGATTTTTCTTTTTTATAACATGGACACATAAATTTTCCTTTAACCACTGCTTTAGCTGCATCCAGTAAGTTTTAGTATTCATTTAGTATTCAAAGTGCCTTTTTGTTATAGATTTCTAATTTCATTCCATTGTAATCTAACACTTTGCTTTGTATGATCTCAATCCTTTTAAATTTATTGTGGCTTGTTTTATGTGCTAACATATGGTCTCTCCTGGAGAATTCCACGTGCTCTTGAAGAATGTGTATTCTCCTATTTATAGTGGTGTTTAAGTCTTAAATTCTCAACTAGTCAAAAGATCAAGGAAGTATATTTTTAATTTTAATAAATACATTTAAAATATAATACATTAATTCTGTTTTTCCATTTCTCATAAAAACAGTAAAATAAGAAATAATTTGGCACAATCAGTGGATGGATGAACTTCCCTTTTCCAGATTAAAGCTGGACTAATGGCTGCTTCCTGCTCATAAGATTCACCACATACCCCTTCCCTTGCCTCAGTCAATCAGGTCTAGGTCTGAGCACAAAAGACTGCTTAACCAAATACCCCAGTGTATACAAGTCAGTGGGAATCAGAACTCAGTTTTCACCTAATTTTCATCAGTAGTTTAGGTTAATGTCCACTGTCCTGGGGGGCTTACTTGACATTTATAGAACATTCCATTGAAAAGCGACAGAATACACATTCTTTTAAAGTATACATGAAACATTCTCCAGGATAGATCACATTCTGGTCCATAAAGCAAGTCTTAATTTAAATTTAAGAAAACTGAAGTCATAAACAAGCATCTTTTTCCGACTACAATGCTATGAGATTAGAAATCAACTACAAGAGGAAAAACTAAAACAGTAAAAACACATGGAGGCTAGACAATATGCTACTAAACATCCAATGGATCAAAGACAAAAATCACTAAAAAATCTAGAGACAAATGAAAGTGAAAGCATGATGATCCAAAATCTATGGGATACAGCAAAAACAGCTCTAAGAGGGAACTTTAGAGCAATATAAGAAAAATTCCAAATAAACAACCTGATCTTATACCTAAAGCAACTAGAGAAAGAAGAGCAAGCAAAACCCAAATATAGCAGAAGGAAAAAAAAATCACAAAGCTCAGAGCAGAAATAAACAAAGTAGATATGAAGAGAATAGAAACGATCAATGAAACTAAAAACTTGTTTTTTGAAAAGATAAAGAGAGCTTGAATCAATAAAATTAGAACTGGAAAAAAAGTTACAGCTGACACCACAGAAATACAAAGAATTGTAAGAGACTATTACAAGCAACTATATGCAATAAAATGGACAACCTGGAAGAAATGGACAAATTCTTAGAAAGTGACAATCTCTCAAAACTGAACCAGAAAGAAATAGAACATATGAACAGACCAATCACAATTACTGAAATTGAAACTGTGATTTAAAAATTCCCAACAAAAGTCAAAGACCAGATTCACAGGTGAATTCTATCAAATATTTAGAAGAGTTAACACTTATCCTTCTAAAACTATTCCAAAAAAACTTCAGAGGAAGGAACACTCCCAAATTTACTCTATGAGACCACCATCACCCTGATACTAAAATCAGATAAAGATATCAGAAAAAAAAAATTACAGGCTTACATCACTGATGAACATAAATGCAAAAATCTTCAACAAGATATTAAAAGGATCATATACCATGATTAAGTGAGATTTATCCCAGGGATATAAGTACTTTTCAGTATCTACAAATCAATCAGTGTTATATACCATATTAACAAATTGAAGAATGAAAACCATTTGATCATCTCAATAGATTCAGGAAAAGCTATTCACAAAATTCAACACCCATTTATGATAAAAACTGGACTTTAGTAGAACTTACAAGGTATGTGATATTGAACAATTTGCTTACCTACTTTGTTCCTCTTTCAGTCTGGAAGTCAGGCATGAAAACAAATTTTATAGGATTGTAATAAATGTTAAACTACATGGCACATAATAGCACTCTCCTCAAACAGTAGATTTAAATGTACAAATAATAATTAAAATGTACAAACAATCCTTACCTTCTCACTCTGATTTCTTTTTATCCTCAAACTCTCAGAAGAAAAATTTGAGCTCATTCTGAAGCCAAAATTGCTGACCTTGTCTTCTAACCTGTCCAGTACCTGCAAGCAACTGGTACTCTCTTGGTAGGCAAGGATGGATAAGGGTGGAGTCGAACATCTTCCTGTCTCTTGGACTATCAGCTGTAATTCCACCGTGAATGGATTGATCACCTAGTCCCCTACAGCTGCTCGACATTTGCATCTCATCCCTGTAACACTCAAGTTCTCCATGATGTTTTATATTCTAAGCACCCCCTCTGCATGTGCTGCTACCTGAAGCCAGGATCACTCTCCTGCCTCTTTCTGTTGCTGCCGTACTTCTTCCATTTATTCAGGTTACTGAAATCCCAAAATCCTTAGGATTCACCCAGATAAATAATGTACAGTAAACACCTAATTCCAGGGTCATATTGACAGTGTTAATAATATGCAATAGATATATCTGACACTTCAGGGAACTTAGCTTCTCAACAGTGACCCAGACAGTTCCTTAATCTAGGTCAGATGACAAATCGATCATGAACCTCACTCTTATGGGCTTGTTCTTCCCCAAAATGAGCTATTATAAGTAATTATCTGGCATTTTACCAACAAATACCATCCATTAACTAACATGTTCACTGCCAGTTCAATGATAATTATCATACTGATAACCCGTTATCACTAAAAGATCTTGAAATTACTTCAGAATACAGAGTGGGGGAAAGTAAAAAAAAAGTATGAGGGACAGTGAAATAGATCAAATAATACTCAGCATGTTTTAATAATAAAGGTACAACACATTTCTGCAATGTCCTCAAAACCCCATCCCACTTACAGAAATACCCCTGTATTATTTCCAAATGGAGCTCCTATATTATATCAGGAAAATCAAAATACTTTAGAGTTGGATGGATCTTCCCAAAATGTATGCTGCCACCCCACCCTAAAGTCATAACATGGAACCATCCAGAGCATTGGTCATTAGAAGTGGAACAAAGTTATCTAATCCTGAAAGAAAGAACATGTCAGTGTCTATTGTTATATTTACCACCCTACACTTTAAGGAAACAACCCCCTTTCCTTGACCCTGAGACTTTTCATAAATAGAAATCTCTTCTGACACACAGCATGGCAAAGATCTAAACAAAAAAGAACTGATACAGTAACTTTTCATCTGGATTTGATATTATTTTTGTTGTTTAAAGGTGATTCCACACAGAAGTGCTGCCCTATTGGGCACATAGTATGCATTTTGGTTTGATTAAGAAGGCTGAGGAAATGTGACAGATGCCTGAAAGAAATGTCTGTTCAACCTGAAAACTTTCTCTCTCTTTAGATTTTCTGTGGGGGCTTATTTGTTTATAGACACTATGTGTCTATAATATGTGCAGCTTCCCCTGAGAACTGGTACCCCTTTCCCAATAATGGTGGAACCAGTTGCAAGTTATTGCACTAGAATGAATGAGCTGCAAAACCATGACCATCTTATTCCCCAAAATGATATGTGAAAAGAAGCAACACAAGATGTTTATCTTCATGAGCCCATGCTCAAATGGAGGACCACATAGAACTCATAGGAGACATGCCCGAGGAAGGTATCAGAATATACAATGAAAATTTTGGAACTGGTTTTTCTGCCAGTACGGCACTGGCACAAAGACATACAGATCAATGGAACTGGATAGATAGCCCAGAAATAAACCCACATATGTATAGCCAATCTATGACAAAGGAGCTGACAATACACAATGGAAAAAAGATAGTCTGTTCAAGAAGTGGTGCTGGGAAAACTGGACAGCTACATATAAAAGAACAAAATTAGAACATTTTGTAACACCACATACAAAAATGCATTCAACCTAGATTAAAGAATGCAAGACCAGGTACTATAAAACTCCTAGAGGAAAACATAGGTAGAACTTTCTTTTACATAAATAACAGCAATATTTTTTCAGATACATCTCCCAAAACAACAGAAATAAAAGCAAACATTTTAAAATGTGGCCTAATTAAACTTAAAGCTTTTTCATAGTAAAGGAAACTATAAACAAAACGAAAACACAACACACAAACTGGGAGAAAATATTTGCAAACAATGTGACCAACAAAGGATTAATTTCCAAAAGATACAAACAGCATATACAGCTCAATTTAAAAAAAAATCATAAAGTGGGCAGATCTAAACAGATATTTCTCTTGAGAAGACAAATAGATGGCCAACAGGCACATGAAAAGATGCTCAATATCGCTAATTATTAGAGAACTGCAAATCAAATCTATAATGAGATATTACTTCACACTGGTTAGAAGTGAAAATGAAGTCACTCAGTCTGTCCGACTCTCTGCAACCCCATGGACTGTAGCCTGCCAGGCGCCTCTGTCCATGGAATTTTCCAGGAAGAGTGCTGGAATGGGTTGCCATTTCCTTCTCCAGCAGATCTTCCCGACCCAGGGATCGAACCCCGGTCTCCCGCACTGCAGGCAGCCGCTTTACCATCTGAGCCACCTGGGAAGCCCCAAATACTTACTGATTTGGCTGTGCCGGGTCTTAGCTGTAGCATGTGGGATCTTAGTTCCCCATCCAGGGATCAAACCTGGGCTTCCTGCTTTGGGAGCACAGGGGTCTCAGCCACTGGGCCACCAGGGAAGTCACTGGTTAGAATGACCATGAAAATGTTCACAAATACTAAATGTTGGAGAGGGTATGGGGAAAAGGCACCTCCCTGCACTGTCAGAGGGAATGTATTAACAAATTGGTGCATCCACTATGGAGAACAGTATGGAGGTTCCTTAAAAACAACTAAAAATTGAGTTATCATATGATCCAGTGATTCCACTCTTGGGCCTATGTGGAAAAGTTGGAAACTATGATTCAAAAAGACACACGTACCCTTCTGTTCATAGCAGTACTATTGGCCAAGACATGAAAGGATTGGGAGACTGCCATTTACACCAACATGGACGGACCTAAATTACCATTCTAAATGAAGTCAGAGAAAGACAAATATCATATGCTATCGCTTATTTGTGGATCTAAAAAATGACACAGAGGAACTCATTTACAAAGCAGAAATAGACTCGTAGACATAGAAAATAAATGTATGGTTACCAAGGGGGGAAAGGAGAGGAGGGATAAATTAGGAGTCTGAGATTAAAATATGTTGTTGTTGTATAGTCGCTAATTCGTGTCCGACTCTTTGTGACCCCAGGAACTGACTGTAGCCTCCTCTGTCCATGGGATTTCTCAGGCAAGAATACTGGAATGGGTTGCCCTTTCCTTCTCGAGGAGTTTAAAATATACACACTACTATATATAAAATAGATAACCAACAAGGACTATTGTAAGCACAGAGAACTCCATTCAGTATCTTGTAATAACTGATAATGAAAGAGAATTTAAGGACTCTAAAAAAGAATCTAATAACCTATAATGAAAAAGAATACACATAAATGATTGAATCTCTTTACTGTACACTTCCAACTGTACAGCAGGTGGCGCTAGTGGGTAAAGAACCCGCCTGCCAACACAGGTTAGACTTAAGACATGCTGGTTCGACCCCTGGGTCAGGAAGATTCCCTGAAAAAGGGAATGGCAACCCACTCCAGTATTCTTGCCTGGAGAATTCCGTGGACAGAGGAGCCTGGCGGGCTGCAGTCCCTGGGGTCACACAGAGCCAGACACGACTGAGCGACTTAGCACGGCAGCTGTGCACCTGAAACTTACACATTATACACCAGCTGTATTTCAATAGAATTTTTTTTTTTAAAGAAAATTTTGGAATTGAAATTTTGAGATTCCTGGAATCCTTCTGTGTTATAATGACTATGACCTTTGAATAAAAGGAGCATGGCATTTTTTGAAAATGAGAAGGCCACCAGGATGCATTTTTGAAGTTTCTGAGGACCTCTCCCACTCTGTTGTGTCAAATGGGCATGCGACATCCGTCAGGTCATAGTCTTAAAGCTAGGTGGCTCAGGGTCACTGAGGGTGTGGCCACACTGACAAAAGAGCCATAAAGCTTTAGGAAACCTCCTGATATCTGCATGGGCAGAGAGGCGTGATCAGCAGATCCAGAAAGATCCTGCCATATTTACAGATGGTACTGATGGTAACGAACCCAGAAAATCTGCTCCAGAGGATCCCCTGTGAGAGTTATGAATAGAACAGACTGAGCAGCTTCCAGTTAGTTTACTGGAGAAAGTACAGGGCTACATAATCACATGCCTGATGTCTAAAACCCAGGTTCTAAAGAGGTGGAGAAGAGAGATTCCCAGAGGAACAGCCAAAAGGGACAAGTAAGCCAGAAGACCAGGATGCTCAGACAGTTGCTAAAAGAATTAAAATGTACCAGGAAGGACAATAAACATCAGAAAGGCCAAGTGTATAAGCAAGTCCTGAGCTTATCCTCTTGTGTAGCAATGGGAAATAATCTGGGCAAAGCAAACAAGGGACAAGTCTGTTGCAAAGTGTAAGCTCTGGGCAACACCCGCAGTCACCAGTGCGGAGAGGGCAAGAAAGACCCAACCCCCAAAGGAAACATTTCAGATCAAGAGACAGCTCGGTAGGCTCTGCCTTGACCACTTATCCTACGCAGTGCATTCCTGTTCTCCTGCACTGTAGACTTGCAGTAATTCATACCTGGAACTGTCTAGGTTATGAATGTGGCTCTTCACACCTAACAGTGCCTGTCTTTATGGGCACTGGAATCACAGTGGTGGCTGTGTGTGCCTGTGGGTCTGGGGTCACCCAGAAAGCAAAAGGAAATCCAGGTTGAGCATCATTTCTGGCTTAGTAAGACCTTGGGAAGTGTTTTTTGAATAATTTTCTCTTCAACTGTATGATGGTTGAATTCAGATATTGTGAGTCTCAATGTTTGGACAAAGTTTGATTTAGTTAAGTGAACGCCAACTTTCCAACCAAAAAAAGTCCTGTTTAAGCTGTTTAATGCTTTTAAATTCTTAAAGCAAAACAGTTTTCTTATTACCTTTGAAATTCATATTTTTGTACACATTGCTCAATATCATCTTTACACATAGCCACAAGTTTCCAAAACTACTTTTGTCCTACTAAACTTATATTGTAAAATATGCACAGAATAAAACATTTAAAAAGTAAAATCTATAAGCATTTTGTTATAGTCAATAATTCCTTTTTAAAATGTTTTGAATTTCTTCACAATAATCAGTATAATTTTTTCAGAGAAAATAAATGTCTCATATATGAAATGTGCTACAATGCAGTCTCTTCATTTAAAAAAATAAACTACAAGCATGTTTTAAAATATAATCATTTACTTTCCTTATAAAGATAAAGCTTCTTAGAAGTAACTTGGGAAAGCAAAATGTTTTTCCTGGTCAGCTAGGGATTTTTCATATAGTTCCTCTACTGCCCTCTAAAGTTCAAGAGCAACATGACAACTCTCTTTGGAAGGCAGTAATTTATTCATTTGAAATACCAGAATTATTGAAACCCCAAAGAGAATCAGGTCCATTATTCCCCAGGCTCAGTGCATTGTGGCGAGGCACATCTGCTTAAATGCAAGGTCTGCAGTTGAGAAGACTTGATACAGAATAGAGAACTTAGAAGATAGGCTATTTTATCCCTGATGCCAGAGTTATTAAATGGGTCCCTATTTATCATATAATTTTTCATATTTTAATGCATGACCTAATGACACTAGTAGCCAGACATTTGCATTTTAAAACATTCAATCTTTTGGGTGTTTCTAAATTGTGTTTTTGTGCTTTTATGTAAGTTATGCCATAATTATGACAGCGATGCATAACAAGGAAAGAACTGGAGATAGTGCAGATAATACTGAGAATGGCATCTAAGAAACAGTACATCAAACTATGTTTCAGAATATGTTCTATGTTGCTTCACAGGATCATCTTACTATTGTACGCTGGGACATGTGAAGTCTGTGGTCTTTAAGAGCAGTCAGACTCTTAAACCGGAGGATAGATCGCACTGTTCCAGAGAAGGAAAACAAGATATGGGCATAAAGAAGGCCTTGTGGAACCATCTGAAAGAGGTAGGAAATAGGGGGAAACTCCCTCTAGTTTGTTTTTTTACACTGAAGGTGTGGCAGGGAGTAAAGGAGAAAAGATAGGAATAAAGGAAGGGAAGGAAAAGGGGAAAGCAACAATTTAGGGAATATAAAGCAATACAGAACATTTATTGGGCCCCCGCTTCTCACTCCATACTTCTGTTTGTTCACACAAACATGTAAGGTGTTACTTCTCTTTTAACAGATGAAAGCTGGTTTGTCCTAGTCATATAGGTGTTACGTAGCAGAGCCAATTACAGACAGGAAAGGCAACTGGATGTGGCTTATCCTGCATCTCTCAACGCTTTGACCAGATAACCTCCTGGGTCCCAGAGAGCAAGGGTAATTACGAACTCAAAGAGCCTTTGGTGACACTTAAAAGTCACAGGGAGGCTGTGTGTTACAAGAGAATCCTTGGCCAAATTCCTGTTTCAAGGCCCAGGTACTAATAAAAAAGATTAACAAGTAGATTGCCCTCTCCGGAAGCCTGTACTCGTTAGGATACTACTAACAACTCTAGCTGTCTATCAGCAGGTTGACATGGATGAAGAGCTAGGGCTGAGTATCAATGCTTTCAGTTCTGTGATTCTCAAAATGTGGTGCCTGGACCAGCAGCATCAGCATCACATGGGAATTATTACAAATACAAATGTCAGCACTTCTCCACTCTCAGATCCATTAAGAAATAATTTCTGAAGTGAGGCCCAGAAACCTGTGTTTTAGTGAGCTCTGCAGGGGACGTAGGGACATGCTCAAGTTTGAGAATTAGGTTTAGACAAGTCCTTTACTTTGTGTAGCTCATGCTCTGAATTATTTTTACCATCAGGTGAGTTTAAAGGGTCCTGCTGTAGGTACTGAGGGAAAACTTTTACCGTAGACCTAATAAAATGCTCTGTTCTCCTGGAGAAAGGTAACTCAAATCCCCTTTCTTCGTGTTTGCTGTGGATTGATTGAAATTAGGACAGTAAACTACCATTTCTAAGGTCCTAATTGACTTCCTAATTGGGTAGAGGAAAGAGATTAGGCAATTACAAAGACATGGAAAGATATGCCATGTTATTGGATTGGAACAATCTGTGTTGTTTATATGGTCATACTACCTAAAGCAATCTATAGATTTAATGTGATCCCTATCAAATTACCCATGGCATTTTCCACAGAACTAGAACAAATCATCCTAAAGTTTATATGGAAGCATGAAAGACCCAGAAGTGCTAAAGCAATCCTGAGGAAAAAGAATAAAGCAGGAGACATAACCCTCCCAGATGTCAGATTATATTACAAAGCTACAGTAACCAAAGGACTTCCCATGTGGCGCTAGTGGTAAAGAGCCTGCCTGCCAATACAGAAGATTCAAGAGACATGGGTTTGATTCCTGGGTGGGGGAGATCTCCTGGAGGAGGGCATGGCGACCCACTCCAGCATTCTTGCCAGGAGAATCTCATGGACTTAGAAGCCTGGTGGGCTATAGCCCATAGGGTCACAAAAAGTCAGACGTGACTGAGGTGACTTAGCATGTATGCACAGTAATCAAAACAGTGTGGTAATGGCACAAAAGCAATCACCTGGATTGATGGAGCAGAATCGAGAGCTCAGAAATAAACCCACACTCCTACAGTCAACTAATCTTCAACAAAGGAGGCAAGAATATACAACGGGAAAAAGTCTCTTCACCAAGGGACGATGGGAAAGTTGTAAATCAATGAAATTAGAACACACCCTCACACCATACCAGAAAAATAAACTCAAAATGACTTATAGACTTAAACATAAGATATGACACCAAAAGCTCCTTGAAGAGAACATGGGAAAACATTCTCTGACATAAATCATACTGATGTTTTCTTAGGGCAGTCTCCCAAGGCAATATAAAGAAAAACAAAAATAGCAAATGGGATGCAATTAAACTTAAAAGCTTTTGCACAGCAAATGAAACTATAAACAGAATGAAAAGACTACCTATGGACTAGGAGAAAATATTTGCAGACAACGTGACTGACAAGGGCTTAATCTTCAAACAGCTCATACAACTCAACAACAACAAAAACCCAGTTGAAAAATGAGCAGAAAAACTAAAGACATTTCTCCAAAGAAGATACATGAAAAAGATGTTCAACATTGCTAATTATTATAAAAATTGCAAATCAAAACTATAATGAGATACCACCTCACCTAGTCAGAAATGGCCATCATCAAAAAGTCAACAACTAGATGTCCATTGACAGATGAATGGGTAAAGACGTTGAGGTACATACAGATGATGGAATATTACTCAACCATAAAAGGGAACAAATTTGAGTCTGTTGAAATGAGGTGGATGAACCTGGTTATATAGAGTAAAGTAAGTCAGAGAGGAAAAAAAAATCATATCAATGCCTATATACGGAATCTAGAAAAATGGTACTGATGCATCTATTTGCATGGCAGGAACAGAGATACAGATGAAGAGGATGATCTGTGGACACAGCAGGTGAAGGAGAGGGTGGGACAAACCAAGAGTGTAGCTTTAGCATACATACACCACCGTCTGTAAAATAGAAAGCTAGTGGGAAGCTGCTGGATAACACAGGGAGCCCAGCCCGGCGTCTGTGACAACCTCGAGGGAGTGAGATGGGGGGGGATAGGAAGGAGGTTCAAGAGGCGGGGATACACATACACACACACACACACTTATGGTTGATTCACGTTGTTATATGGCAAAATCAACCCAACATTGTTAAGTAATTATCCACCAATTAAAATTGGAGAAAAAAGGTATACAAACGATAAATGCTGGAGAGGGTATAACGAAAGCAAACCCTCCTATACTGTTGGTGGGACTGTAAATTGGTACAACCACTATGGGCAATAGTATAGAGGTTCCTTAAAAAATTAGAGCTACCATATGATCCAGCAATCCCAATCCTGGGCATATATGCTCAGACAAAACTAATTCAGAAAAATACATGAACCTCAGTGTTCACTGCCGCACTATTTACAATAACCAAGATATGAAAGCAACCTAAATCACTATCAACAGAGGAATGACTAAAAAAGATGTAGTACAATGAAATACTACTCAACCATAAAAATCATGAAGTAATGCCATTTTTAGTAATGTGGATGAACCTAGAGATTATTAAAAGTGAAGTAAGTCAGAAAGAGAAAGACAAAGACAAATCGCATATGATGTCACTTACATGTGGAATCTAACATATGACACTAATGAACTTACCTATGAAACAGAAACAGACTCATAGACATAGAGAACACACTTGTGGTTGCCACGGTGGAGGGGGTGGGAGAGGGATGGAGTGGGAGTTTGGGATTAGTAGATGCAAACTATTATATATAAAATGGATAATAATATGGTCCTATTTTATAGCATAGGGAACTATATTAAATATCCTGTGATAAACAAGAATGTCTAACTGAATCACTTTGCTGCATAGAAGAAATTAACACATTATACAACAACTATACTTACTTCAATTTTAAAAATTTAAGGAATTAGGTAAGAATAATGAGAAAATTACTGATGGCCTTTATCTCTAAAGATCTAGAAGTTAGGCATTTTATATATTGTCATGATTATGTTAATGGAGCTTAACAACTTTCCTTGTGTTTTCATTTTGTGCTCAGAAACATTTGTACAAACTAGTTTCTACAGGTTGTGGAAGAGGGACACTCAGACCACTTGATTTGCTTTTTCACAAAGGCTTTATGATCACTATATAATTTTAATCCCATATTATATTTGCCAGACAGGTATGTCACTACTTCCATTTCACAGGTGAGGACATAGGTTCTTAAAGCTACTGGCTCAGCTGTGGGATGAGATTCAAACAGAATGCCTTCTGTCCTTGAATGTGACATTCAAATGGGAAAAGCCCATGATATCCTTTTGGAGGCAGATGATGTATCATACTTGGTTTTATATCCCTAGAAATATTTAGTAAAGCATCTGATTACCTGATAAGGAAGATCATTAAATAGATTTCCTGACAAAAACATGTATATTTACTATTATAGTTTGCATTTAGAGAAAGGAAATAGAAAACACATACCAACCAGTTACATGAATGAGAAAACCAATTTTGTTGTGTTCATCTGCTTAAATTTGTGGGTTTGGATGAGCTTCCCAGGTGGCGCTAGTGGTAAAGAATCTACCTGCCAATGATGGAGATACAAGAGGTGCAGGTTCCATTCCTGGGTTGGGTATATCTCTTGAAGGAGGAAATGGAACCCAGCTGCAGTATTCTTGCCTAGAGAATCCCATGGACAGAAGAGCCTGGAGGGCTACAGTCCATAGGGTCACAAAAGAGTCAGACAAGATTGAGTGCATGCACGCAAGCACACACACACAATTAATACCTTTATTAATGCACTTAATTTCCTCTCTGAGATAATTTTACTGAGGACAATTTCTATGTTTGGAAAAATATGGATTATATAGTTTCAAGAGCTGCATTCTTTCCTTGTTGGTTTTGAGACTGAAGGGTTTTCCCCCTCTTTGTTCCTCTTCAAGGAGAGTACACTATATGAGATAGACCTGGATCCAGTTAGGCTCTTCCACTAAACGTATGAGCCTAGGCAAAGTGATGAGCTTTTCTCAACTCCTGGCAAAGTAAGGATAACAAATCTCTATACTCTGATTATTACAAATATTAGAATTAATGTCTGTAAATGCCTAATGTAATGCCTGTCTTACAGCTAGTATTAAAACAATTGATGGCAGAGTTTGTACCTTCCCACAGGAGAATTAAGCTTTTCTGCTCCATTATCCTTGGGTTTAGCCATATGACTTGCTTTGGTTAATGAAACAGAAGCGAAAAGATGTGTCACTTAGAAGTTGAAACTTGGCCTCTCTTCTTTCTGACATGATGACTGACACTATTCTAATTAGAAATTGCTGCGTAACTCTGGATCCTGAAATGAAGATGACAAGAAGCAAAGCCAGAGATGCCTGACAACGGAACAAATGACAAACCTTTGATGCTATAAGACATGAGGATGTGTGGGGGCCATCTGTTACTAAAGCATCCCAAGCTTTTATGACAAATGCATGTGTCTCAACCAGAGAAAATGGGAAATCTTATAAAAATTTTCTAACTCCCCACCAAGAAACAGGATATCTAGCACTTTCCTTGCCCCTCCTCCTATGGATAACTATTTTACAATAAAAACAATGTAGGCTCTGCCCTGTAAGGGGCTATATGATTTACAGGGAATAAACTATTTTCTGATAGTAGAAGTTAAACATTTTCAAAAAATGAAGATGAGATGTGATTTCCGTGATGTCCTTTGGAAGTTCATATTTAATAGATAGAAAGTAGGTCTTTACAGAAATTCAGATTATACTATCTTATTAGACTGTGTAACTTTAGGGAGTACAAATGAAACCTTAGATAAGACCATCATACTTTACAGTGTGGCAAAGTCACTGTTTGGGGAATTCTTAACAGGGCTGTGGAGTAACAGAACTTGATAGAAAATTGACATCTCTCTAGAATAATTCTGTATCTCTTACTCAAATGGTAAGAAGCCCAGGATTTATATATATTGCCTTTAATTTCTATCAAGAGTTATACTGAAGAGAAATAGCTTAAATTCTACTTAAGAGCAGGCAAAATGAAAAAAAAAAGTGTCGCTTACTGAGCATTTTGTCGATAACTATACATTCCTCATTATTTTCATTGTCATTAATTTTTGAAGGGTTGGGGGGAACTTCCAATGTAAACCTGGCAATTTGCTACTCCACAGTCCTCTTAACTCAGAGTCTGCAGATGGAAAAAAAAAGTGTTTTCATGTTGATTTTTCTGTACTAACAGTGAAACATAGAAGATAAATTCCCTGAACTCCTGTGGGCAATGCATGCCACAGGCTATGTTCTTACTTTATGGGATGGGCCTTTCTCTGGAAAACCAAAGAGCTGGTCCAGAACTCTAGTGTTGTGGAAGTCACACCCCTCTTTCCCCCTCAGTTGCTAAGATTCCTTAAAAACAGGGCATTTTTCAAATAACATCATCTATGATATTCACACCTTTATGCAAAAGCTGGCCTGGATCAGGTAAGGGTAAAGGACAGGGCAGGGCAAGAAAAGCGGCAGAGCCTGTGTGTTAGGAGGAAACAGGCTTTTTTTTTTAAACAAAAAAACTCTACGCTGCCTTGCTTATGTTTTTCAGAGCTTTCCTTTCACACTCTATCATTACATAAATTATTAGGGGCTTAACTGACACCATGCCAACCTCTTCTCTCTCAAATATTATAGAAAGGTACACTGTGAAGAATACATACTTCGCTATGTTTATTTTAAAGATGCTTTATAATTTGTCAAGTGTCAACCATCAGATTGCACTTTAACCCAAATCAACACAGAGTTGCATTCATAAGTTGCGGCATAAGGACGATGTTTACTCTCCTCTTGCAGCTGGAAGGAAGCTTGGAGAAGACATGACCAGAAGTGACTTGGAAGTCAAGCCACTGCACCCATAGCCCATACCACATGGGGAATGGCACTAGCTATGCGTACAACCAACTGAGAGCTTGATAGGTTTCAATACTCTGTTAACTGACATGTCCTAACAAATACAAGTTATGGGTTAAAATGATGATTAGGAAAAAAAAACATGATTTAATAAATTTTCCAACAATCAAGAAACACTTAGACCATATATTGAATACTGACCACCCTTGGTATATTTTTCAAAGAGACATTTTGGGTGATAAAAAATAAGTTTCGGGGCTTGCAAAACTCTACCCCAGTATATTCTGTGAAAAGTGAATTCTATTTTGCAGCTACACGATGAAAGCTCTGTGAAATGCTGATATTACAGCTAAGGAACTATTAATCTCCATTTCACTGGTGATTTCTGACATTGATATGTAAAAATTACATGCATATTTTTTACCCAGTTTTAGAAGATTAGGAATCTAGATGATGTAGCCATGTTATTTAATTTTAAATTTCTATAAACTCAATTTAAAATGCATAAACCATTTTATCATGAAGAACATATTTCTCTTCAATGCTATGCTATTAAATTCTTATTCCTGCAGCATCTTCTCATAGATTAGTGCTCTAGAGGGGAGGAAATGTACACACACACACACACACATATGTGTATCACACATATATGTGTGTGTATATATATATGTGTGTGTGTATATATATATATAAAATCTACTTTCTTTTCATATGAGGACCCAGAATCCTGCCTTCTACATTAATGGAGCATAGTTCAAATCTGGTATTAATAAACAAACATCTCCAACCCAAAAGCAAACGGGAAGGTTCACCTCGGGTGTTTCTGTCTTCACTTGAGAGCCAACAACATTCTATATTTCATGGAGGTAGAATGAGAGGAAAGGTTCAAAATTATCAGTCATTTATCTAAATTTCTTATAACATTGCGAAAGTAGAGTTTATTAGCCCTCTTTTTAAAAGTTTCTGAAACAGAGATGAGTTTGCATAGCCTATGTGTTAGAACCTAGAAAACCTGAAGAATCAAACTTGAGCTGTCAGCCTCTTGCACGTTAACACTCTTGTGTTTTCCACTAGACCCTAGGACCAGTTCTTCCCTCTTTCTGAAGGCGCTCTGCCCTTAGAGTACAGGGCAGTTTCATTCTCTGCGTTCCTGGTGCCATTTCCCTTGTCTCCACTAGAGCCAGGCGGGACTCTGCACCACGCACTGCTGGGGGGCTCACGGTGGAACAGCAGCGGCCCCAACCCCGCCCCTGACCCCCGGGGGGCCGTACTAACAGCGCTTCTCGCCAGCAGTTTCTCACTTGAAGAATATGTGCTGAATACATTTTTAAAAATCAATGTGTGTTTTTAAAATTTCAGTGCTACAGCTCTGATCTGTGGTCGGAATATAATGAATTAGAGTCCTATTACTTATTTTGACCGTATTCCTAGAGCCAATTACTCTTTAGCTTGTCTATTCAGGTTCCTTTTCTTTTGCAAACAACTGTCTTCAAACTTTCTGCAGCTCCCCAGGGCAGCTGCATTGCCAAGCTATTTTTCAGGATTGTACCTGACACCACCAACTTAGTGTCAGAAGCAAATGTAATGAGCACATATTATAGCCTCTCCTCTAGGTCTTGATGAAAATATTAAATCTAGGGACCAAGAATTATTCTCACTGAATGCCACTGAATGTTCTCACATTCTGAATTAAAAAAATAAAAACAGCCACTCTCTAGGTAGAACGTCCCAGTTCAACAATATATCAACTAATCCATGTATCTTGGGGACCATAATTCCACAGCTTACTGAAGCATGCCATGGGGCAAAACCAGTAGCCTTGCTGCTAAGGAAGGTGAGCGTTAATAAGGCTTTCCCAGACACTCCAAACTGGCTAATTCATGACAGTAAGAAGCTGTGCTATTTGAAAAAATAGTTGTTAGTTCTCATCAGGATCTCTCAAAACATTAGTAAATCCATGTTGTGATTAATATCCTATGAGTGCACTGTGTATAGTTTAGTAAATCCCACTGGGACTCATTGACCAGGTATCAAGGCAATCTGAAGAATCTCCCAAGTGTCACAATAACCACAGTATTTTTTGTCCAAGGAAAACAAGCCTGCAGGTGTATTACTATATAATTTATTATAATCTCCATTCACACTTTATTTCCTTACTTTTCCATATTTGAAATGTTGTTATAAACAAACTCATTTAACAATACCTGTCTTCAGTGTCTCTAACCTTTTAGTATCAATTTATCAACACATGCTCCTAGCATTCAAATATCCCATTTTAATGGAAGTTGATGCAGCCACAATGGAAAACAGTATGGAGGTTCCTCAGAAAACTAAAAATAGAATTACCATATGATCCAGCAACCCCACTCCTGGGCACAGATCCAGACAAGACTGTAATTCAAAAAGATATATGCACCCTTATGTTCATAGTAGCACTATTCCCAATAGCCAAGACATGGAGACAATCTAAATGTCCATCAACAGATGAATTGATGGAGAAGATGTGGTTAAGTGTATATAATGGAACACTACTCAGCCATAAAAAGGATGAAACTACATCATTCACAGCAACATGAATGCAACTAGAGATTATCATACTCAGTCAGAAAGACAAATACCATATAATATCACTTATATGGAATCTAAAATATGACAGAAATGAACCTATCACCAAAACAGAAAGACTCACAAACCTAGAAAACAGACTTGTAGTCGCCGAGGGGAAGGAGATGGAGTGTGACGTTGGGTTAGCAGATGGAAGCTACCCCATATAGAAAAGATAAACAACAAGGCCCTACTATATATAGCACCGGGAACTATATTCAATGTACTATGATAAAATAATGGAAAAGAATATAAAAAAGAATGTACATATATGCATAACTGAATCACTTTTCTGTACAGCAGAAATTAACATTGTAAATCAACTATACTTCAATAAAAATGTATTAAAAATACAAAAAATATCCCACTCTTATTTCTTAGAAAAACCTTTGCATTGTCCTCTTTGGAAGTGACATTTGGCTTACTATTTTTTTCCTTTTACTATTTCTATTTGATGTCTCTTTTTCTAAATTCCATAATCTGGTTAACTTTCCATTTATGAACCATTTCAAATTAGCATCAAAAGACTCGGGGCCCTAGGTTTGTCTCACTCTTTATTTACTTATTGAGTCCTTTGTTATTTCTTAGGCAGTCCTTGTCTCAATAGAGATTCCATGACCTCTTTCTACTTAGCACTTGAACCTTCAGAAATCTCAAAGGTGGTTCTCCTATTGACGTATCCCTGTCTGACACACGTTACTTTTGCTTCATCATCCCAACTAAGGCCTAAATAACTACTTCCTGCTTTCTGCTCCATTAATAAAATAGGGAAATAGATTAATCGTATGAGATAATAAAACAGTTTCTCTAAAACCTAAAAGTACAATTTTCCCCAATGTCTTCTACAGTTGTAGTACCACAAAAATCTATATTGCATAGAAAAAAACAATTATCTGTAAAGCAGTAAAATTCTCCTCAATAGAAAGAAAACTAACAAAGCAAACCAAAACAAAATTACATCAAAGGGTTTGCAATAAAAGTACGTTTCAAAGTCATTGGAGGAGTGAAGACAGAAAGATCAGCTGACTCCTCAAGTTGCTGCCACTCAGATTCCAATTGCACAGTTATTTTGCCCCTTTAAATACTGTGTTCAGTAGCCTGTCATGCCCCACTCTTTGTGACCCTATGGCCTGCAGCCTGCCAGGCCTCTCTTGTCCATGGAATTATCCAGACAAGAATACTTGAGTGGGTTGCCGTGCCCTCCTCCAAGGGGTCTTCCTGACCCAGTGATCAAACCCGCATCTCCTGCATTGCAGAGGCGGTTTCTTTACTGCTAAGCCACAGGGAAGCCGCCTAAAACCCTGACGCGGGGCATGACCTTGATTTTAGTCATCTCTCATTCCCTTTTAAAGAATAGGACTGTCCAGAGAAAGCAGGACAATGAATGCAACAATAATAAGCAATATCTCTTTCAGCACAGGTTTCTGATCTTTCTAGGTTGATCAATCTAGGATTGATCAGTTCAATCATAATCCTTACATATTTCTGAAGGAGAGCTTTCCATTAGTATGTTCAGCAGAATTGATCTAGATGGCAATATCCTATAGGAAAAAAATTGGATTTCAGAGTTAGGTAAGTTTCCACTTACCCTGCTCAGTTTTCTAATTTTAAAGTGAAATTTTAATTAATCACAAATACATAGTGACTATAATATGCCAGTCACCTTGTTAAGTGCAGTAGATGATCTTTTAGGTGCAATGGATAAACTTTAAGGCCTCTTGCCATTTCCCTTTAGAGGCTGTTGAACCAGACCTCTGAACCTTTACATAAGTTTCTGTGATTAAAAAGGAACAGAGATGTGGAAAAGCCCATTTTCTTAGGGCTCAGGTTGGCCAGAAGTCATTCACTCTTACCAACGCCTGCCTTTACACTATCCAGTCAATTTCATCCTGCCACCACCAAAAAAGAATAAAAGATGAAGCAAAATATAAAATACCTGAAGGTAAGGCTGATATGAGACACCATAATAAATCATGACAATAAATCAGAAATAATTTGCTGAGTATTGGCCATGTGTTTAACTCTGTGTAAAGGCAAATGTGTCTGGTATAGTTCTTGTCCTCAACAGCAATATTCCACTATTCACATGGAATCAGTAATGCCAGTTAAAGGGGAAAAAGGATTGATTATAAGTAGTGTGGCTAAGGGGGGCTTCCCAGGTGGAGCTAGTGGTAAAGAACCTGTCTGGCAATGCAGGATGCCTGGGTTTGATCCCTGGGTTGGGATGATCCCCTGGAGAAGGGAATGACAACCCACTCCAGTATTATTGCCTGGAGAATCCCATGGACAGAGGATCCTGGAGGGCTACAGTCCACGGGGTCACAAAGAGTGGGACATGACTGAAGCAACGCAGCAGCAGCAGCAGCGTGGCTAAGACTCTAAAACCATAAGATTTAAGAACAGAGGACCACATGAACCAGGGTTGATTCATAAAGGAAGGCTATTTGTACAAATTCTCAAGCATAAGATTAGTCTATAAAACATATACACACATGCATATATCTACATGCACATATATATGCATATGTATATTTATGTAACCTAAGTATGGTCATCATATAAAATGAAGAAATATAAAAGTAAAAATATTAAAGAATTAAAGAGGGCAGTGAGTAAAACGATTCAGAGTGAAAGATAACAGTTTCACACACATTCGTAGAAAACAATATTGAAATGTGTTTAAATAACATAGAGAAAACATTTACAAAATAAGAAAAATATTTTAAAATAAATATTGATAATAATATAGAAAATAAAATAAATTCAGAAAAGTTTAATTGTATAAAAAGCCAGTTATTTGAAATTATCAATAACAAACAAAACACAAATACCTAATATTAGGAATAAGAAAGCATACATAAAGAGAACTTGGACATAGACTGACAAGATTTTATAATAACTTACAAATTTAAATAGTTAAATTTGAAAATGTAGATGAAATGATTCGTTTTTTAGGAACAAAATGACTCAAAACTTTAGGAAACCTAAACAGGCTAAGAATCACAGAAGAAATTGTAAAGTAGTCATATAATCACATCCCACTACATCCTAAACACCTGGGTAAAATATTTTTAAGAGGAAAACAAAATCAAATTTCAAAACTCAACTATTTCCTAGGTTTCCTATTCATTTAATCCTACCAACTACTAATTCTGACACTAAAAATAAAAATAAAGCCAAATAAAAAAAGGATAGTTAAAACAACAAATAAGTAGAAAACCAAGTATTTTTCCTATAGATAAAAACTCTATGTAAAATAGAAAAAAAAAATCTTAGTGGGGTTATGAAATAAGGAAGCTTCCTTAACTTGATAAAAGGGTAATTAAAGAACCTCATCAAAACATCATACCTTACAATGATGATTCACCAGAAGCAGTCAGTTCCACAAAAATATGACAAGAATACTTGCTTACATCAAACCAGGCAAATAAAAAACTTAGAACTAATAAAGCTGAATAAGGTAGTAAGGTACAAAATACTCATTCAAAAAGTTATAATTTTCTGTACCTCAGCAAAAATCAGAGAATATATAAAAATGTCCAGCTTGCAAAATAACAAAATCTATAAAGCATATAAGATAAGCTTATTTAAAATAAAGACCCATATGCAGAAATCTATAGGACATAAATGGAGAACATTAAAGAAGACCCAAGTAAGTGGAAATACATGAATTATTCCTATTGTGGAGATTCAATATTATAGAGATATTACCTCCAACCTAGTAATTTATAAAATTTTTCACAAACCTGACAAAAGCCCATGGGATCTGTATCATTGCATAAGGCATGTCAATTTAAAAATAGGACTTATAGAATAAAGTGAAAAGCAAGAGAAATTTAATGATACCTGGCAAAAACCTATACTACCAGCTATCAAAATAATATGTTCAGCAGTGCAATACTGGTAGAAACACAGAAAAATTGATCACTGGAACAGACTTAAAAGTTCTGAAATAGAGCAATAAGTACTTGAAAATCAAAACTGTTGTAGAAAGTATAAACTTCTCAATATATATCATTGGAAAACTGGTTATTCAAGTTAAATTTTAGAATATTAGATCCCGTAGAGAGTTGAAGAGCTTTGGGGGGAGGTCAAAGGAAGATAAGACTAGGAAGCGGCGCTGTGATGTGCTCGGCTGGTCAGTCGTGTCCAGCTCTTTGCGACCCCACGGACTGTAGCCCTCCACGCTCCTCTGTCCATGGAAGTCTCCAGGCAAGAATCCTGGAGTGGGTTGCCCTGCCCTCCTCCAGGGGATCTTCCAACCCAGGGATCAAAAACCCAGGTCTCCAGCATTGCGGGGGGATTCTTTCCCATCTGAGCCACCAGAGAAACCTGTAGAAGCATACAGTATTACTTGGGGCAGCCTGTGACTAGGTTTGCAGGAGGGAGTGTCCCTACCAGCATGCGATTTTCCTGAGGTAGTGCTGGAAAGTCACAGCTCAAGAAGGCAGAAGGGCAGGGGAACTTTCTGGAAGGAGAAGTGGGAGAGTGGTTTGCCTACATAATATTGCTGAGCAGCACTGGGGGTCTCACTAACCTGAAGGGCAGCCTGGTTTTATGTCCTGTAGCTCTGCGGTTTGTCTTATTTATATCTCACAGAGGTGGGTGCAGTTTTGTGGGGTCTGCAAAGCAAACCGCCACCAAATGGCTACAATCTGCTCACTGGGGTTAGGTTTGACACAATTGGATGTGTAAAAATTTGGTGCTGGTGAGATTTTGAGCTGAGTCTCAGCTACTGGAGTAAAAATATCTTAGGGCCAATCTAAAAAGAAATGATACGAATGAACTTACAAAACAGAAACAGACTTCAAGAATGAACATGTAAATCCATGGCTAATTCATGTCAATGTATGACAAAAACCACTACAATATTGTAAAGGAATTAGCCTCCAACTAATAAAAATTAATGGAAAAAAAAAAAGAATGAACTTGCATTTGCAGGGGGTAAGGGTTGGGATAAAGGAGAGTTAGGGAGTTGGGGATGGACATGACATACTGCCATATTTAAAATGGATAACCACAAGGACCCACTGTATAATAGCACATGGGCCTCTGCTCCATATTGTGTGGCAGCCTGGATGGAAGCAGAGCTGATGGGAGAATGGATACATGGATACGCATCGGGTTGAGTCCGTTTGCTGTTCATGGGAAACTATCATAACATTGTTAATCAACTCTACCCCAATGCAAAATAAAGCTTAAAAAACTCTCAGTGCCAATATGTAAGAGCCATCTCTACCATACTTTTTTCACATCCCTATATATTTATGCATACCTCTTAGATAGAATTGATATACATGAAAAAGAATGTTAGAAATACAGGAGAATAAATTTGCAATATTGAGGTGGATAAAGCCTAAACCTAGAAGACTTATATTTTCAAAAACAAAAGTTGAATTTTATGTATGTTTAAATATTTAAATATATTTAAATATCTATATGGAGATAGATTAGTAACTGATATTTATATAGCATTTATCCTTTATTGTGCCCATCTTTGCATGAAATACATGGGAACAATAAAGAATAAATTCCAGTTGAGCTATTTCAAATCCTCAAAGATGATGCTGTGAAAGTGCTGCACTCAATATGCCAGCAAATTTGGAAAACTCGGCAATGGCCACAGGACTGGAAAAGGTCAATTTTCATTCCAGTCCCAAAGAAAGGCAATGCCAAAGAATGTTGCAACTACCGCACACTTGCACTCATCTCACATGCTAGCAAAGTAATGCTCAAAATCCTCCAAGCCAGGCTTCAAGAGGACATGAACCATGAACTTCCAGATGTTCAAGCTGGATTTAGAAAAGGCTAAAGAACCAGAGATCAAATTGCCAACATCTGTTGGATCATCAAAAAAGTAAAAGAGTTCCAGAGAAACATCTACTTCTGCTTTATTGACTAGGCCAAATCCTTTGATTTTGGATCACAACAAACTGTGGAAAATTCTTAAAAGAGATGGGAATATCAGATCACCTTATCTGCCTCCTGAGCAATCTGTATGCGGGTAAAGAAGCAACAGTTAGAACCAGACATGGAATAACAGACAGGTTCCAAATTGGAAAAGAAGTACGTCTAGGCTTTATATTGCAACCCTGCTTATGTAACTTATATGCAGAGTATATAATGCAAAACGCTGGGCTGGATGAAACACAAGCTGGAATCAAGATTGCTGGGAGAAATATCAATACCTCAAATACACAGATGACACCACCCTTATGGCAGAAAACAAGGAAGAACTAAAGAGCTTATTGATGAGAATGAAAAAGGAGAGTGGAAAAGCTGGCTTAAAACTCAACATTCAAAAAATGAAGATCATGGCATCCAGTTTCATCACTTCATGGCAAATAGATGGGAAACAACAGAAACAGTGAGAGACTTTTTTGGGGGGTGGGGGGCTCCAAAATCATTGAAGATGGTGACTGCAGCCATGAAATTAAAGGACGCTTGCTCCTTGGAAGGAAAGTTATGACCAACCTAGACAGCATATTAAAAAGCAGAGACATTACTTTGCCAACAAAGTTCCACCTAGTCAAAGCTGTGGTTTTTCTGGTGGTCATGGATATGAGAGTTGGACCACAAAGAAAGCTGAGCACTGAAGAATTGATGCTTTTGTACTGCAGTGTTGGAGGAGACTCTTGAGAGTCCCTTGGACTGCAAGGAGATGACACCAGTCAATGCTAATGAAAATCAGTCCTCAATATTCATTGAAAGGACTGACCTTGAAGCTGAAACTCCAATACTTGGGCCATTTGATGTGAAGAACTGACTCCTTGGAAAATACCCTGACGCTGGGAAAGACTGAAGGCAGGAGAAGGGGATGACAGAGGATGAGATGGTTGGATGGCATCACCGACACAATGGACATGAGTTTGAGCAAGCTCCAGGAGTTGGTGATAGACAGGGAGGCCTGGTGTGCTGAAGTCCATGGGGTTGTAGAGTTGGACACAACTGAGTGACTGAACTGAACTGATATAGCATTTATAATATTGCTTCTGTATACTGACTCATTTAGTTTTCACTCCAACTTATGAGCTAGCTGTTGTTATTCCTATTTCACAGTTAATCACTTAATTATATAACATACTAACATTAAATTGATATGCATGACTGCCAAGTAAAGTTGTATAGTTTGTATACTGCACAGCTTCGCTGGCGTGAATTTTTTGGGGGAAGTGGCACTCTCACAGACTTGGATGTGAGTCATACCCTCCAGGGTGGTACTGCACATCATCTGTATAACTGAACTTGGTAACTTTCCAGAGTTCCTAAATTCATTGAGGTCATGCCACCTTCACCCTTAATATACCACAGTCCCTAAAGAACTATGTTCCCACATCTACATCATGAACAGGTGCTTAGCATTCAAGATTCAATTCAAAGGCACTTTCTCTAAAAGGTCTTTCCTGGTCCAATCCTGGCATTTAGAACAAGGTGATTCTGACCTCTGTCTTCTCCATCCTCCCATCATTCCTTCAACATACAACTCTTACCATAATGATAATTTGTCATTCTTCATCTTGATTATCTATTTACCTTCTTGGCCCCCCTACTAAATTGTAAGCTGCTTGAGATCAGGAATTCTTATTTATCTTTTTATAAATGGTTCCTGGCACTGGATTGGGTGCATGGTAAGTATTTAATAAATCTGCTGAATACATAACAAGGTCCAGAGATACTCTACTGGATGGCAAACCGCAAGATATCATTTTCTTTGCTCCTACTTTGGAGGTATTATCAAACATTTCCTTGAGGGCATATAGTTGTCTTATCACACATTAACTAGCAAGGAGGCAGTTCTCAGCTATGAAATCTTTACAGTTAGGAAAACAGCCCTATGAGCACTTACTACTAAACATTATAGATAAATACTGCAACATTCTGTTTTGTGGCAATGCAAATAAAAGTGTTAGCAAGTAACATAATTACCACTATGTTTTTTTTTTTAATTATTCAATGCTAATACGTACTCCATTTAAACCCTTCAAATACTCCTCCCTGGATAACATCCAAAATTCTTAATATGGCCCAGAACACTATTTATAACCTGGTCCTTTTCTCTCTAAGTTTCTCTCCTCCTATCCCCTCCACTCTCATGATTGCCACACCGTACGTGTGACACACAGTCAGACACTTTGCAACTTGAAATTGCAACTTAAAATTGCCCTGATCCGATCTCAACTCCTTAAATCATCTCTCAACTTCATGCTCTGTCACATCCTGTCACCTCAGCCAGGAATATCCTTCCTACCCTTGTAAGACTTCTTGCTGTTACTCATTATTAGTTTCAGCTTAAATGCCACATCATCCTCTGTGAGACCTCCTCCCGCAAAACCAGTGGAATCATGGACACCTTGCCTGCAGTTTTTCTGCTTCTGGGAAATAAAACTCCATGGTATTCACCACAGTATTTGTAATTGTCTATTTGTCACATTTCTCGTCTATCTTCTACCTCTTTGAAAGCAAGAATTGAAATTTGCTTATCTGTGAATCCCCAGTATCCAAGATAACTACTGATGGTAGTCTCATAAGAGCTACTTAACCAGTGAGTGGTGAAGGAGCAAACATGAGAATCTGGTTTAGGTCTGTCCCCAGTTCCCAGTTTTGTGAAAGTCCCCAGTTATTTTCCCTTTGGAAAAAGCTCACTGCTGCCTTCCTTTGCTGGGCCAGGTGGGGATTTGATTTTTACCTTATTGGTTTTTTTTTTTTTCTCTCTATGACATAGGAAGGAAACTCACAGAAAGAATTCCAGGAAAATTAACTTCTGTCTATTTTCTCCATGCCTGTGTATCACACAGCTGACCATCTCAGAGCAGCTTCCTGGAAACAGCAGCAGAAATGAGTTGCAATTATTTATCTTTTTTTTTTCCTTTCCTGTATTAGTTCTGATGATTTTGATTATTACAAAGAATCTTCTGGACAGTATAGCACTGGAATGGCCTGATGTGTGTCCCCTACTCTTGTTTACAGTGAATTATTCAGTTCCTTTCTCAATTCTGTGGCTGGGAGTTGCAGGCAGAGACTTAGAAGTATGCTTTAGGCTTGGATTAGGACACACACTTAATAATTCCACAACTCAAAAGGAACCTCCAAGATAAAAGCTGAATTTATAAATTGAAAGATGCTCTGAACATAGGAGATAAGAAATAAGTAATGTATGTTAGATAGTTTCAGTGTTTTATCTCTCTATCCCCCAAGATCAAAGGAAACAGAAGGATTCATCTCAAGAACCATCAGCAGAACCATGAATTTGGCTCATATTTGTCTTTTGTATAATTCTAGCTCTACCTAAATTTATTGACTGAAAAATTAAGAGAAAATAGAAAAGACTTTTTTTTCCTTTTTAAGAACTCTACTTCACGTAGGACAGAACTTCTCAATATCGTCAACCAAGCTCTCATTCTAAACATTATCCCCAAATGTTACTTTCTTCCCATTTCCTATCAGCTATGCCATTTTTAAGTAAATTTTTTTTTAAAATTAGAAGTTTTTTATTTATATAAAAAATTGTGAAGGTGTACAGAGAGAGCCCATAGACATGCATTCGATTTACCCGATTACTTTAGCACAAGTTACTTTAGCACATTTGTTACAACACTTAACTAACATTCATGCTTTACTCAAATTTTTTTACTTCTCTGAAGCCTTTTTCTGTTTCAGAGTCCCCTGTAGGATACCAATTCATGTGTACTTGTCATGTCTATTTAAGTTCCTCTCATGACAGTTTCTCAGAATTTCCCTGTTTTGGATACTTGGAGGAGTACTAATCTGGTTATTTTATACAAAATTTCTCAGTCAAGATTTGTTATCTATTTGTCTGATAATTAGTCTGGGGTTATATAATTTCATCACATCATATCAAGGGTGCATACTATCCACATGACTTATCACTGTAGATATTAACCTAATCACTTGGCTGAGGTAGCATCTGTCAGGGTGCTTCACTTTACCATTATACTTTTCCTCCTTTTTCTATGCTGTGTGCTTTGAAAGGAAGTTACGATGTACAGTCCATACTTAAGGAATAGGGAGTTATGGCCCATCTCTCTGAAGACAGAGTATCTATAAAATGTATTTGGAAATTTTCTGCATGGAGACTTATCTATTACCTCCATTAATTTATTTACTCATTTATTTACTTCAACATGGAAATTCATATGTTAAGTTCTAATAAAATACCACATGATTTTGTTGCTCAAATTACTCCAGCTTTGGCCTTTGTGAGATAATTCAGTTGGATTTTGTGCCTCTTTTAAAGCACTGTAATTTGTTTGTTTGTTCAACTCAGCATTTTCTTACTGTCTGCCATGACAAAGTGATCCAGCCTCAATTTGTATATGTTCTGCTCAGTCTTAGCATCAACTGTTTCTCCAAGGAGCCCTGGTTCCTTTTATTGAAGAATGGTATTAATAACCAAAGTCTAGGCAATAAGAGTGCTCATTGCTACTGGGGTGCTGCTACATCTCAGCCCAATCAGTTGACAGAGCCACTAAATATGTCTGAATACTCGTCCAAATATATATACACACCCATATCTATAGAGATCGCTATATTTAGTTACCTGTACCTATATTAGGGTAAATATGGGTTCATACCAGTGTATCTGACGGTAATCCTTTACTGCATGGGTTTTTCCAGCCTCCTCTGTTCATGTAATTGCTCAATTGCAGTGTGTGTGTGTGTGTGTGTGTGTGTGTGTGCACACACATACACATACATGTTGTAAACGCATACCCCATATTTTTTGAAACTACATTTCATTTCCAATTTTGGATTTTTTTGGACCTTGAAAGAAATTGTGTAAGAAAAAGAGGGAGCTAATGTTAAGATGAGTTAAATGAAGCAAAACTAAAGTATTTGAATGTAGTAAAGAAGCCCTATATTAAGGCAGTTGCAGAATCAGGACACTTGATTAGAAAATAGGGAAGAAGGTATTTGAATTACTGGTATTTTAAGGTAAGTTTTAACAGTAAAACAAAACCAATAAAGCACAGTCATGTAGGAAGTAGGAATTAAGATATACACAAAGAGAAGAGCATGAGTGTTGGCAGTGGGTGAATGAACCCATACCAGGAGAATACAAGTTCCAGAGAGCTGAGAAAAGTAAAATTGTAATGGTCAGTTAAATAGACAGTGGCTAGGAGAAATACTGAAAGTAAAGAAGTAGAGCAAAAGGGTTGGCCTATCAGAATGCAGATATCAGTAACAAGGGAAGAACTGTTGATACGTGGGAAAAGGATCCCATTATTACTTTGTTTCATCATGGGTCAAATGAGGAAAAGTCTAAGTATGGATGAATTAAAGCTTTTAAGAAAAGAAATGCAGAGCATTTGGCTAAACTTAAGCACTGAATAATATCCTTTAGGACCCAATATAGTCTCCCTAAGAAGCATTCTGAGGCTCGTGAACAAGGGTTCCTCATTTATATGACAGAATAGAATGTTCATGCTCTTATAGTTCTCATCACATATTGTAATGATTTGCTTATGTTTGTGAGCTACAGAGATTGAAGTCTGTAAGGACAAGGTCAATGCCTTAGTTCCTTTTGATCATCAGCGCTTGGCACTGTGCTTGGCAACAAGCAGTAACTCAGTACATGTTGAAGGAATAGAACAAAGAGAAAGTAACGATCCCAGACACTGAGGGTTTATGAACAAAGAGTTCAAGAAAACTCCTTCCAGCACTAAGTCGGTGCCTTTCCAGCTGATTAAGGAGGTGGGCCCTTGGCATGATGATTTTTTCAATGACATTTAAAAAAATCTTTTCTTATAATGCAATGAGAGGTAATTCAATAATCTGTCTGAAATGACTAAATTATGATGAAAAGAAATTATATTAGCACATTTCATTAATCCTATTATTTAGCAGTCCCTTTAATGGGTAGCTCACTAGAGTCCTACATCTTTCTTTTTCTGGGAATAGAGCTAAGATATTATGCTATATCAGGCATTTCAGTTGTATTCTAATTTCCACTTGATGCATTGAGAATACATTTCATTGCATTATCCTTTACTACAGACAATTCCATTTTTGGAAATTTCTTTGGTGAGGTAAAGGACTGGAGGGTAGATATTCTGAGTTTGTCCTCTAATTAAAAGATGTCACAAGTTTTCTGTACTCTCAGAACATGGGGAACTTTTATCACTGGGAGCTTTTATTCTCAAGCTGCTCACAGAATGAGCTAGTATAAACACTGAGATTTTGACATTCTTCCAGACTGAATGAAGAAAAATATGACATCCCAAAGTTCTTTGATTGGGAGAAAAGGTGAACTTTGATAAGTTTAGTAAGACTTGCATTTTCTTGGCTGACTACAGTTTATTTTTCAAACAATTTAACTTGTATAATCTTCTATGAAATATCTGAGGGTGTAGAATATATGGGAAAATGGTCTTTTTTGCTTAGAAATATGTTTTTTTTTTTTTAATTTTAAGTGGGTAGGTAATGTACATAAAGAAAACTTCTGAAATATTTCCATTCTCATAAACTTACAGGTTTTGGATTGGTAACATTGGAAAAGTCATTTTGCTCCCTGGGCTCTTGCCAGCTCACCTGTGAATAGTGGATAATATTAAATTGACTATATTCTTTATTTGCAGAAAGAAAGATTTGAACAGCAGCTGAGATTTCTTCGAGCACTTAAATTTGATAGGAGAAAAATCAGCTAATGAAACACACTTATTTACTTTCCTGGAGCACAAATACCTCTGTGCTTATAGTCTCCACAAATATCGGTGCTTACCCCATCACCACCCCCAAAACTCACAAAGACTTTTTCTCTCTAAAGAGACTTAAAAATACAACCAAAGCAGTAAGGCTGAAGGGAAAAAAAAAGGAAACAACTATGGATGTAGTTGAAAATATTACAAACATGAATTACCCAATACTCATGTTATATATCTCATTTAGGAAACAGAATTCCTAACAAATAGATTAATTTATTTGCAGTCATTAAAAAAAAAAAACAACTACAAAAGTCAGTAGTACCCACTTTATCCATTTGATATTTGAAAAGTTCTTCATAAGAAAATATTTTTACTTAACCTAAAACATATTGTTCTTACCTTTGGCCAGAAATAAATTCTAGTTTACAGTCTGAGGCAAATAGAAGGAACTGGCATTTATTACAGGCTTCTCATTTCCTACATGCTTTACATATATAAGATGAAGGAAAAATAGAGTGTGTATTAATGTGTGTCTGAGTATGTGGGAAGTTTGATCAACCTGAAATTTTAGGAAAAGGCCTCTCTGAACAGGTAACAATTGAATTGAGACCTAAGGATCCACAGAAAGATTATTTATTTATTTATTTATTTATTTATTTATTTTCAGAAAGATTATTTAAAGCAAAGAAAACAGCAGGTGCAAACGCCTGAAAGGGGGAAAATATTTCCCATTACTCCCCAATTTATAGTGATGCTTATTTAAAAAAAAAAAGGATTACAAAATGATGGTTTGAATGGAGACAGAATATGCTGAGTGTGGCAGAGACTGGCTAGCTACAGACCAAGCTCTTTCTGTCCTTCCTCCTGGCACATGTTAAGACAAGACAGCACATCTCAGGTACTCAGGTGATCAAGAGTCTGGCCTTGTGAATAAATGATGACCAGTGGATTCTGGCAGAAGTAATGACAGCCAGGCCTGGACTATGAAAACTTCCCAGCGTGATCTTCCATGCTTTTCCTCCTTTGGTGACAATTTTGGAAGCCATGTGTTAAAGATCACAGGGTCACATGATAAAAGCAAGCTGGGTCCCTGGAACAGAGCTCTATACTGATCAGAAACACCTAACAGGATGTTACAAAGGACTAGAAATAAACTTTGGTTCTGACTGTCCACCTCTGTTTGCTTTTGGATTTGCTTGTCATAATGTTGCCTCAACTAATGTGCTAAGTGTTACCTTAACTAATATACTGGCTATAGGTTTGGGTGCTACTTCAAATAACATAGTCATAGTTAAAGTGCTAGCAATTCTAAAATTAAAACCCCAGGGAGAAATAGTAAATGCAGGGCAATAACTGATCAAATAAAAAAATAAAGATTATGTAATTTAGGAGAATCATAGATTCACTGGGTAAAAGTTAATTTTTTCTAACTCCCTGGCACAGGGAAAAGTAATATAACCTGAGAAATATAACCTGAGAAGTAGCCATTTTACCTCCAAGGACAGATTACCTACTAAGGACAACAAATTATGTTTTGAAAAAGACTGTGATAGAAAGTTTGCTTTAACAATTGAAATCTGATTACTGTAATTTCCAACCTAAGTAGATGGCTATTTTTTTTTAGAAAAAGGATTCAAACGGAAATATTAGTACAGATAGTTTCTGATTTATGATGGCTCTACTTATAATTTTTCAATTTTATGGCAGTACAAAAACAATAAGTATTCAGCAGAAATTATACTTCAAATCTTTTATCTTTTTAGGGGCTAATTATATTCTCTCATGATGCTAAGCAGTGGCTGTGAGCCAGAGCTCCCAGTCAGTCCTACAACCATGAAGGTAAACAACTGATACACATACAACCATTCTGCACCCAGGCAACCATTCTGCTTTTCACTTTCAGTATTGTATTTAATAAATTTCATAAGACATTCAATACTTTATTATAAAATAGGCTTTGTGATTATGTCCAACTATAGGCTAATGTAAGTATTCTGAATGTATTTAAGGAGGACTAGGTTAGGATGTTTGGGAAGTTAGATATATTGAATGCACTTTCAACTTATGATATCAGGGGGTAATTGTAAGTCAAGGAAGATCTGTAAATATAATGTATCCATTGATGTAACATTTTTATTCATTCCTCAAGGATTTCCTTGAGCAGATATTAAAAATATCATTATTGATGATATGCTACCAGTCCTTCTGCCAAGATTCCATTTTGTGAGTTCACAGCATTGAGTGGATACATGTGGGACTGGTAATTAAATGGTCTTAACTTCAGGAGGTATAACAGGAAATAAATTGATTTTTCTTCAAGCGCTGCCTTTAAATGTTCTGTAGAATATCTCTTCCCTATCTTTGTATAATATCTGGGAATCATTCCCAGCTCTAGAGTCACTTACTCCTGAGGAAAAGTTTAAGGTCTCCAAAGAACTGTATCCTTACACTCCATTCTAACACACTAAATTGTCCCTTAAGTTTCTGTTATTTAGCAAGTTTCTGGCAGGGCAATAAGAGTCCTGTCCGCCCATTCCACGGGCAGACAACACAGTATCTTTGAGATAATCTTTTGAAAATCCCCTCTTTCACTTGAATGGAGCATATCCTTCCCGTTCAGAGAGGGTAGGAGAAAAGCCAAAGACTTGCATCAGTAGACCTAACAGCACCACTGTAGTAACAAATTCCATCTCCCGAAGACTTCTGGCTTGCTTTTAATAGGGTAGTGTGTATGTGTGTTAGTCGCTGAGTCGTGTCTGACTCTTTGTGACCTAAGGACTATAGCCCGTCAGGTTCCTCTGTCCATGGAATTCTCCAGGGAAGAATACTGGAATGGGTAGCCATTCCTTTCTCCAGGGTATCTTCCCGACCCAGAGATCGAATCTGGGTCTTCCACATTGCAGATTCTTTACCATCTGAGTCAACAGGTGGCAGTTCAAATGATCACTCAGACAACATCTTAGCAAGTTTCTGGGAGGGGTTGTCTGGCAGCTACAGCTAAAGCCCCAATATAAAGATTAACAGAAAAAAGGTTCATTCTATTTCCTATTAAATATTTTAAAGAGAACATTTATTATATCCTCTGTATGAAGGATTTTACAATCATTATCTCCTTTAATCCTTACAACAATTTTATGAGGTAGAGAGAGTTACTCCCCAATGTCACAGATGATGAAACAGTAGCATAGTAAATTGGTCCAGATCATCAAATACCTTATAAGTGACCAAGTTGGAACTCTGCTCCGCAGCTGGGTGGTGCCATTTTAACTGCCTCAATGTTGAAGGATTCATAAGAATACGAATAGAAGAGACAATTATTTTTCATTAACAAGTGCTGGCCTTAAAAATCTTGGCCAATTAACTAGAAGCCTATTAGAAGTCATAAGGGATGAACTTCAAAAGTCGATAATCTTATAAATACCAATGACAACAAAACAGAAAATAAAATAGGGGGAAGATCTAATGCCAAAGTAACACTAATATTAATAATATACTAATAATGTACTATCACCAGTATTAATGATACAGCTTAAAATATTTAGGAATACATCTAACTAGAAATCTGAAAGTCTTTTATAAAAAAGTAAATCCCAATAAAAGTTTAGTAAGACATACAATGGCTTCCCTAGTGGCTCAGTTGGTAAAGAATCCACCTGAAATGCAGGAGATCCAGGTGTGATCCCTGGGTAGGGAAGATCCCCCAGAGAAAGGAATGGCAACCCACTCCAGTCTTCTTGTCTGAGATTAAAACTGTTAAAGAGAGATATGTTATATATTTATCTGCCAAGTCTGAAAAAGGCAAAGTTAACACACTTTTCCATATTTGTTTACAGACTTAACACAATTCAACATTAAAGTCGTCTAGGGGAAAATAATTTTGATCCTGACACAATAATGAATTCTGGAAGAAAATGTGAATTAAAAAAAATCAAAAAGATAACCAAGGCGAGACATGTGCAAAAATATGAAAGCAAGTTATAAATCTTCAATACATTAAAAAAATATAAATGTGTATGTGTGCTGGTTATTGATTTATTAACTTTCAACTCATATCTTTCTTTCTTTAGCATTATTTGAGAACAGAGCTAACCCCTTTAAATATTATTTGTTTGCCAGTTGGTTGGATGATAAGCTTAGTCACTAGAGGGCTGAGTAGGCATTACAGGAGGAAGGTCTTTCCTTCTAGTTCTGGTGTGCTTGCTTGATAGAATACTACAATACACATGGTTTCTCCCGAACCATCTCCTTTTGGGCACAGCAGCCAGCAGCTCCTCCAGCTAATCACACACCTTATAAGTGATCAAGGTGGGACTCTGCCCCACAGCTGGGTGATGCCATTTTAACTGCCTCATCATTAAAAAAGTCATGCGAAGATAGAAGAAACAATTATTTCAGGCAGTTTTATAGTAGAGTGCCTCTAGTAACTGCAGTGCCCTCTTCAATAAGGTCAGGACCCAATACTTGGGGCAGGGGCACTCATTTAGTAAGTATCTCAGAGCAGCTGGGGTTTTTCTGGAAGGAGAGAGAGACAGATTTTGAAAGTAGCAATCAAGGTGAAGGAAGACACTCTACTGGTTCTGTGGTTTTCATGGAGAGGGCTGGAGAGTAGCACCATTTGACAAGACCGGAGGAGAAGCTGAAAGGAACATTAGGAGGTATAGTCTTACAGGATTTTGCCAAGGACAGGCTCTGCAATCCAGTGGGTACAGTGGAAGACTCTGTGAGGTTGGAGAAGAGCAGGAGATAGGATCAAATCAGAATATGGAACCAACCCCAGAATGTGAGGTTAAGACTGCAGATGATAATGAATGATGGGGATACTTAGGAACCTGGAATGGGAATTATGAGCGGCAGCGTTGTAAAACACTGATTTTTATTGTTGGTGGTGGTGGTGGTTGCAGTACTGCCTGGATCCCTATGCAATCCACAAATCAGGGCAACTGTTGCATTTCCCTGCACAGAAACTTCATTCTCCACCAGTTCTGACTATGACTAGTACTGGAGGCTGCTGAAACAAATAGATGTAATTTATTTCCTGTTTCTTCCATAAGAGGAAACGTGTGCTATACAGAGTTAGAGTTTAAATAAATTAGTGTTAACAAAATAGTGTTTCAGTACTGCTAGGCCCAAGGTTAGTCTTTTTCAAAGTAGAGTCTGTTGACTGTCAACACTGGAAATAACTGGGAATGCTAGTTAAATAGGAAATTCCCACTTTTATATCCAGAGGTCTGTACACCATTTAAACTCTCAGCTGACTTTGATGCAGATGGTCCAAGGGCCACTCTTTTGAGAACTACTTCTAAGATAAATTATTGTTTTCATATGTTACAATCTAAACCAAAAAGATGTCACAAGCCAAAATAAAATGAACAAGGAAGGAAAGAATTTTTTATGCTCTCACACCATACAAAACCTTTGGATTCTACTTCAAATGGAAGTTTATGCCTGTAGAAGGAGCCAGGAGATCAGGAGTAAGACTACAGATAATCAGAGAAACAGGGAAGGGATATCTTGGTGCCGGATATAGGCTGACACATGTTGCTAAGAACCGACAAAGAAAAATCATAGGAACACAGGAAAAAAGCAAGGATCTGTGACAGGAGTAAATCAACTGCTTTCTTTCCTTGCTTATGGATCCAGTGGGACCACTCAGCCTGGGGATACAGATTCAGAGCTTGGATTCTTAAACCCTAAGGGAACAAAAGTACCTATCCCAACTCTGGCAATTGACAAATGCCCAATGCACTCCCAACCGGTGCTGCCATCTTGATCATGGTTTGACCTTCGTCTGCTCTTGATTGATCCAACATCACTGGTCTCTTGCCTCCAGGCTTACCCCAACTCAGTCCTCTCAACACAGCTTAGCCACATATGACTTTCTTAGTATCTAGTCACTGTAGTCCATATCAAAATATTTCAGTTCCCATTGCCCAGAGAATAATATCCAGTCTCCCTTTAATGGCCATGTAGAAAGGATCTTCTGTCCTTTACTTAAAGTAAACTCGTTGAGGTCAAATCTGGACTTCACACTTATAAGTATGCAATACTGGACACGTCATTTTACTGCCTTCTGCTGAAGTCTTGTCATCTATAGAACAAATGTGTTAAATTACATAGCACATCATTCAAACGAACTGTGATGTAAAAATCACCCCCTGGAGCAGGCCAATGGAGCAGTCTAAAGATACATACCTCACATAATTAACTGTCAGGGAGAGGAATAATTTGATGCATAGGAAATACAGGCCTGTAGGAAGAAAAGTCTCTATTTTACCCTTCTGTCATTTCCCCATGTCTCTAATTTTCCAACATTATCAAGTTTTTTTATCATTTTATAATCAGTACAGTTGTATACCTCATGCTTTAGCACAACTACCTTTCAGCTCAAATGCATCCCCTTGCCCAAATGATGAACAGGTCTGTCACATCCTGGCTTAGAGGTCTCCTTTCTCCCAAACTGCACCCAGTTTTTACTCCCAAGCTTTCATTAAACCCTACATCAAGTCCACACCTCTGTTGTTACAGTAAATCCTTCCACTGTCATGAGTCTTTCACATTTATAGTCCCAGGTGGCACAGTGGTAAAGAATCTACCTGCCAATCAACGCAGGAGATACAAGAAAGATGGGTTTGATCCCTGGGTGTCGGGAAGATCCGCTGCAGTAGGAAGTGGCAACCCATTCTGGTATTCTTGCCTGAAAAACTGCATGAACAGAGGAGCCTGGTGGGCTACAGTCCATGGGGTCACAAAGATTCAAGCGACTGACCATAGCACAGCACAAGAAGAATATGCCTCAAGTGATGCTAGGAATTATACCACTTTAAAATCTGACGCCACACCCTCCTAAACCTTTACTATAATTGAATACCTTTCTCTAAATCAACTTGCAATTTCACTCACATACATTTATTTCAAAGGAAATGTTTTATGACTATCATAAATGAGAAAAACAGATTATGCTAATAATAATTGCAACAACAAAAAAAATCCTTGTCTGTCCATCACCAGCAAAACATCCATTAATCTCCAGAAAATAGAGATTCTCAGTAATAAAGTCTAATATTTTTTTATTTTCCTTTGTGCTTACTCTAGGGTCACTCTCTCACAGGGGTCATGGAAAGAGATTATGCACCAGGCAGTTTAGACCAGAGTTTCCAGTGCCAAAAGGTGGCACCGAGGCTGACACCTCAGCTTCATGAGCACTTTTGCAGAAGCAAAGCTCGATGTCCAGCACCTCAATTCAAGATGAAGGCTGCAGGCCTTGCATCAAAGATGCTATGCCTGGCACTATGATCTGAAGCCATGAGCAAACACAGTGATGCTATGGCTTAAGAAGCCCACCGCCTCCCCATAACAGGTTCCAATAAAGTGGCCCCACACACAACCTGTCCAGAGCTGAGTTCAAATCTCTCCATTCTTTGATCAAAGTGTAAGGTTTCCAAAGTGGTACGGTGGGTAAAAATATACCTGCCAATGCAGGGGACACAGGTTTGATCCCTGGTCCTGGAAAATCCCACATGCCACAGAGCAACTAAGCTCCTGCCACACAACTATTGAGCCTGCGCCTTAGAGCATGGGAACCACAACTCCTGAGCCCATAAACCCTAAAACCTGTGCTGCTCAGCAAGACAAGCCACCACAATGAGAAGCTCATGCGCTGTGGCTAGAGAGTAGCCCTCACTCGCTGCCACAACTAGAAAAGTCTTCATTATCTAGCACAACCAAAAATAAACAAAAAGAATAGAGAAAAATACCTTAAAAAAAGAATTAAGCTTTCCTACACTTCTAAGTCAAACTCGGAGTCCCTTAATTGGCACAGGTTAATTGGTCCAGGCAGTAGGACCCTTGTTTGGGGTCCACTCAAAAGGGTGGATAACTATCTACCAGTTAACCCATGTGATCCCAGCACTCTGGTGGAAAATTCTGTACTAATATAAAATAACTCTTTGGATGTGGCAAGCTCTCTCTTGATATCCCTAGCATCTATTATAATGTTGAGCAAACAGCATGATCAAAGCACATGATTCTTGAATTGCTACAATCTTTCAGAAAGCCCTAGCTTCAAATCTTGACATTAAAAAGGCGGGTGAGGACTACAGATTTTTACAAATTTAATTTACTAGTAGAGTGAGGCTTTGTGGGAACAAATTCACCTGAATATCACTTGTCAATGGAATCAGAATTTTCAAATCTAAGGAAATGGCAACCCACTGCAGTCTTCCCACCTGGAGAACCCCATGGACAGAGGAGCGTGGTGGGCTGCAGTCCATGGGGTCACAGAGAGTCGGACACGACTGAGTGACTCACAACAGCAACAGTTGAAGGTACAGGTTGTCTATATGAAGGCAATGAGATGAAAAAAAATATTCAATGCATTAAGTGTTAAAAGAAATTTTGGTTACCCCTAAGGAATTACTACTTTTTCCTTTTGGATATGAACAACTGTGAAATTATCTTTGGCTAGAAGATATATCAGAGAAAAATCTGTTCACAAGCCCTAAGAATAGCCCAAAGCCTTATACTGTACTACTTCTACATTCTTTTTCTGTTAGTGTTATTTCCCTTTTGATTTTCTCTTGTGCTTATTTCAGGTTTTGTTTTATTATTTTAACTTACATTTTCTTATAAGTTATCTAACATTTCTATTGAAACAGATAAACAATGACATTAATTAAATAATCAAATTAATGGATAAATGAATTTCTGGACAACTAAGCAAGGTCATGACCCATAGTGAGACCTCCTTATATGTTTAACTAGTTCAGCCGGGGCACAATTAGTAAAGAGAGTGACAATTGGGTAAGACACAAATTAAAAAGCCCCTCAGTGGTCAGTGTTGTTCTTTCCACTTAGTCTCTTGTTTGAAGGCAGAGACTCTTGGCACCAATCAAGGAAAAACAGCTCTGCAAATGAGAGGTGACAGAGGTGGGCTGGATGTTTGTTAGTCATTCAGCCCTGTGTGTTTTGCAACTTCATGAACTGTAGGCCGCCACGCTCCTCTGTCCATGGGATTTCCCAGGCAAGAACACTGGAGTGGGTTGTCATTCCCTTCTCCAGGGGATCTTCCTGACCCAGGGACCAAACCCAGGTCTCCTGCATTGCAGGCAGATTATTTACCATCTGAGCCATGGAGGAAGCCCTAGAGATGAGCAGTAGGTATGTAATAAAGTAGACCTCACACCCTGTCTCACAATGAAGTGCAAAATACATTCACTCACTAAAGAGTAAACAGTGACTCTGATTAACAAGGAAACAAGGAACCATAACCTAGCAGGCAGACCCACAGCCAGGAAAGGAGCAATTGGTTTTCTCTGCTGCTTAAAACAATAAAATCACTGTCCCTATGGGGAACTGGCTTACTTATGAGGCTACACAATATTATAATTATCTTTCTTAAAATATCTCCCACATGTATCAATTACAAGTCAAGGGTATATTGTATAGCAATGTATGTATTGTACATACATAACAGAATATATTAACTTTGAATGGAGTATAATCTATAACAATATTACATCACTATGTTGTACACCCAAAACTAATAATATTTTAAATCAACTATATTTAAATTTTTAAAGTCTTTAAGAACACTATATAAGCATTGATGATTCAAAACTAATGGAACTATGTGATAACATAAATAGTATACTTTAAAGATCAAACAAATTAATGGCCAAAAAAACTTGAATAAAGTAGTTTCCTATTTTCCTTCATAGAAATCTCTTAATTATATTTATTTGACAAATACATGAAATATATGTTTATAGAAAGTAAAAAGTAATTTGAATATAGCATAATAAATCATATCTTTGAGAATACAGAGGGATTCTAGTAGTGTATGTGATAGAGGTATTTCATTTTCAGAAAGCTTGTTTAAAATAAGTATACAATCAATTTGAAATAGAAGATTATAATGTATGCAAAGACTTTGATTTCAGAGTTGATGAATATAATCATTGTTTTAAGAAGTTGATTTATTTTCCAAGTAATATATATTGGGCTATTTCTTGAATTTCTCTCTCTCTTTGCCACCCCCATCCGGATCTTAAGCACACACACACACACACACACACACACACACAAATGAATGTTTACAAAGAAGGTTCTATCCCTGAAATTTTGGAAAATGAAGTATCCAGGAACTCAGACAGTAATTTACTGTTGGTTGGTAAAACATATTTGACATAATCAGAAATTCAGGTTCCTACCTGGAGTCTTTTATAAACCCTAACAGGTAGGTAGCACACTAAAAGAGGTACCACGATGACAAAGACAGCAGATAAAACCAACTAAAAGGCATTTAAGCACTTAATCCCTGTAGTCCTAACATTTCTATGTCTTTCAGTCTTTTGTGTTCATCTTGGAAATGCTTGCTTTTAAAAGACTATCATGGAAACTACCAAGACACAATTTTCACTTAACTCTTAAC